>NC_060271.1:111775300-112413517 GCF_021613505.1 Equus quagga
GGCCTGATAGAAGCCAGGTTCAGGTTCTCTCTCATTTTCTGAAAAAGCTCACATAAAATAAACTACAAATGTAATTGGAGTTCAGTAATTTATTTCTTATTTAATTTTTTATAGAAATGTTTCATTTATTGTGTTAATGATCTCTTTTATCTATAAATATGACTGCCATTAGAGCAATTAAATATGCGATCTGAATATCATTTTAAGAATTATTTTATACCTTTCCTATGCTCTAAGTCTATTAGCTTTAGTAGTGGTCAACAGCAAATAGCCTACAACGTATCTTCTTTCAGCACATTCTATAAAATACTTGAGATGTCAGTTCAAAACTTATAAACCCAACAATAGCTCATGCATCTGGTTGGATTTCATGTAACGTCTGACAACATTTTTAGCATCTTGGACGCTTTTTGGCTTTTTCAAAGAAGATGACAAATTAAGCATTCCCATGTGAAGATGGAGCAGCAAAAATATACCCTCCATTCCAAGTACTGTCAAGATATAGCAGACATCTTACATGAGTTACTCATTTATGTTGGGAAGACTGTCAGAAGTAATTCATTAAAAGTAATGACACACACATTTGGAATAACTTGAGGCAACTCAGTTATCTTGAATAAGGTGATCTTTGGGTTTTTCAAATGACCAAGGGGAACAGAGGCAGCTTAATTCTACAGATAAATAGCATTTTTCTTTTCTGAAGACGGACAAAATTCCTAGGACAAAAGAAAGCTTTCTAATAAAATAGGCATGCAGGATAAATGTTTTCTTTCTTTTGTGCCAAGAGATGAATAGAAAATATTATTCTCTGTGAAAGGTATTTCTTTAAGGGAATTTTTGCATATGTTACTATGACAAGTCCAACTCAGAGTTAAAATAGAGACTATCTCTAGGTATTTATAAATTTAGGACATATAATGCTAAAATGTATAGATATAAAGAAACAAGTAATAAATTAATACATTAGATAATGTCTTTACAACCTCAAAAAAGTTTTCAGTACATTTAGTGAGGTAAAGACAACGTCAATATTTGGGACTATCAACAAGGTGAGATTGGCAGAGTTGCTGGGATGTTGGAAAACAGACAGATCTACGATCTGAGGAGAATGTGACATCTGTGAGCTGACATAGTTTGAGAAACATTATGAAATAATTAAAGAAAAAAAGATGTTAGATAATTTATTATTGTAAAAAGGAAAGACTTTGATGGTGGGTAAGGAAAACAATTCATGCATATGTAGGTTTTTAAAGCAGAAGATGGGGATCTGGCCTGACCTTATCCCAGACTACAATGGAAAGACACCAGGAGAATCAGAGTAGTGGGCTAGGTTAAATGGCAAGTGGAGATAGCCCTTTCCCACCTCCAAGCTTTGACATGTGCTACTTCCTCTGCCTTCTAAGTTTATCTCCTCACTGTATTCAATATTTTAAGACCAAGTCCAAACAGCAACACCTTTGTGAAACACTTGCATAAGCAGAATTAGTCACATGCTTCTTGGCTTTGATAGAACTTCGTACATGCCTATAATTCGGTGAATAACAACAGCAACTACAACGCATGGCATTCTCTGGCCCTGCATCATCTCATTCTCCATGTACTATCTTTGTTCATCTATTATCTCACCCATTCCTAACATCAACCTTAGTAGGTACCATTATTGTTGGCTTTTTGAAGATGAGCAAGGAAGGCTTAGTAAAGTAAGATAACTTATCCAAGCTCACACAGCTTCTGAGTATCCAAGCTAGTATCTAATATACTGTTGTTTTTTAACTAAATTATGGACTTTATTTGGATTTCACTAGTTTTTCCACTCATGTCCTCTCTTTGTTCCAGGATCTAATCCAGGGTACCACGTTGCATTTAGGTGTCTTGTCTTCCCAGTCAATCTTTGTTTTTCATAATCTTAAGTGTCTTGAGGGTATGGATTAGAATCCTGTAGAAATGTCCCCAATCTGGATTAGTCTGATGTTCTCATGATCAGACTGGGGTTATGGGTTTTTGAAAAGAATGCACATAGGTGCATAGGTGAAGTGCCCTGGTCCTCACATAATTTCAGGGGTACATGACATCACTGGCATTACATCACTTGGCACTTTACTATGTGTAATTATCTGTTGCAGGTTTGCATCTCTTCCAAGGAGTAAAAGTTCTTTGACATGTTATAGCCTCTCAATAACACTGCAGTTGAACACAGTGCCTGGAACATGTTGCTTCCTTGATACACCTGAGAGGAAGGAAAGCAAGGATGAAAAGAAGCTTCTGCAGCAGGCCAGCAGAGTGCCACACAGACTGGAAAATATGAGTGTTCCTAGGGGTGGCATCAACTGATGATATAAATTCTGGAGTACTAGAGAGACCTATCAGAGAGGAGCAGGCTCAGCTGGGATGGCAATGGCCAAGAGTAAGAGAATGGTAATGAGTTATTCATTCAATACGTGTTTACTCTGAGCATCTAAAGAGTCCAATCCCCCTATCTTAGAGATGACATGAGATCTGGAAATCTGAGATTATTTATCCAAGGTTGCAAAGCAAACCACTGGAAGAGCCACAATTCAGGTAAGCAGTGAGGAAGAAGACGGGTATGCAAGGCAGGATAATATGAGCAAGTGCTTGGGTCAAAGAAGGCACAGAATATTCACAGGGCAGTTGTGACATCAACTTGATGGGTCAGATAATCCAAGCTGAAGAAAGTATAGTGACAAATTTGGAAGATAAAGATGGGAACAGATTACAAGAGTTTTCATGAATAAGCAGATGAAAAGAAGTAGGCAGACTGACAATAAAGAAGGTAACATGACAGGATATGGCCTGAAACTAGATATAGCAATCAAATAAAGATGAACAATAACTTATAATGCTGAGATCTTCAGCCACCATTAATCCTGTGTATGGGGGAAGAAATAATACCTTTCAGACAATTCTCATGTTTAATTTTGTCTGAGGAGATGCCTGGTTTAAACAGTCAGTAGGAAAGCTGTAGATGCGGGCCAGAAGGGAAAGGACCAGGAGAAAAGGGAGATGCCCCTACTTTATGTGCTCCACTGGGAGTGGCTGGTACTGTGTTGTATGAAAGGAGCAAGGTACCAAATTCAGATGTCTGTGAATTCCCTACTGCCAGTGGGAGATGCTTCAATTCTTACAAGACAGTAGGGTATCCATTTACTGCTTGTCTACCACAGTGAGAAATTAATCACCACCCTAGATTGTTCATGTACATTGAGACACTCATTTAGAAAAGAAGAAAAATTTTACTTATTTCTCTGTTTCCCTCTGAAAGAGTACGCCTTCATGTATAAAAGTAGTGGAAGCAACCAGAAATCTATAGTTTTGACCATAGAAATAATTAAAGCTTCCTTTAAAAAAAGTATTATAAAAAGAAAAACTAGGGGAACCTTGGACAAATGACAGCAAAAAAGGTATGTGTAATATATGCACATATGTACATAGGTTGATATATATTATATATAAAGTGTTCATATACTTTGATTTAAAAACCTGATAAACAGGAAAAGATATTAACAAATTTACAAGAGGAAATACAAATGTTTAAAAATGTTTATTAATTAGAAGCTATTATAACTATATAATTTAAAAATATATTAAGTTATACTACTTGTTAATGAAATAAATGTTTAATAATTAGAAGTAGTCAGGGAATTATTAAAAGAAATATGTTTATAAGATAAATATTAAATCATTTTAGAATAAAAAACATACATTTTAAAAATTAGTGTTCTTCTATGAAAACAGTAAAAAACATTCAGAACATCTTACCCAATAATTCAACTTTTATGAATAAAGAAATAATCCTAAAATTCAAAGGTTTCTTTTTAAAAAAATGAAGCCCATTATGTAAATATTTTTTACATAATAATGAGTAGTTGGGAAAAAAATGTGTTTGTTCAACACCTGAAGACCAGAAAGAAAATGGTTATATAGCAATACATTTTAAAATTATGCAGCCTTTTAAAATAATGATTGAAAAGAGTTATTAATGAGATGTAAAATGCTTATGATATACTATTAAGTGACAAAAAGCAGGATACAAAATTGTACCTAGAACATAACTCTATAAAATATCCATGAGATATAAATATCTGTGAATGTGATTATGAGATTACGTTTTTTTTTTACCTTTCTGCATTTGCTCAGTTTTCTACAATGACTGTACGTTGCATTTTTATAACAATTTTATTGAGATATAACTTACTTACCAGACAATTCACCTGTTTAAAGTGTACAAGTCAATGGTTTCCAGTATATTCACAGAGTGTACAACTGCACGTATTGTTTTTATAACCAGAAAAAGTTAAATAGATAGATGTGTTTACAGACACTCTCTAAAAATACATTGTTTTCCTTTATGTAAATAGATATGACCTGTATTTTAACCACAACGAGGAGTCACTTTCAAAATGCCAACCAAAACGTGCTCCAAGTCAAAATAAACGACAAGTAGCATGATTCCGTTTTCTAAGCCTAGTTACTCTAATATACTTTTAAATGCAGTTAAAAACAAATGAGAAATTTGATTACAGTATTTACCTTTACAGTGCTTGTGGTCCGGAGTTGGGGTATAGCCCTTGTGACATGAACACATGTAGGAGCCTTCAAGGTTGGAGCAAGTACCATTTGTGCAGACCTTTGGTTCCAGGCATTCATCCACATCTTGAAGAATGTTGCAAAATGGAAAGGAAAAAAACCAAAAACAAAGATGAAGAGAGAAAAAAGAAAACATGAATAACGTTGAATTTGGTTAGAAAAGGCGGTTACGTAACGGATGTTCAAAAGAGAGGCAGATTCTCTAAGATAAGCTTTCAAATTAGCCCTTAAGAGGAAAAGCAGCTCTGGTGTGAGCTGCATGTATGATGGTTCTCCGCGTTAATTTACTTTCTGCAAAGTAAATCAAAAAAGGAACCAAACATTCTCTATGAATAAATTCAGTGCAAGGCTTGCTGTAGGGAGGAAGGAGAAGGGAGAAAGAGAAGGTGGTCTTAGAACAATATCCTCTGCAAAATAAAATATCCCAAAGAATCAAAGACGTGTTGAGGTCTACTTAGGGAACTGATGAGTTCGATTGCATGTGAGGGTTTCCAGAAGCAACAAATATAACTCCTGATCCAGAGAAACCACAAGAAAAGTTGTAAGAGAAAGGTAAGAAAAAACTGATTAAATGTTCTAAGATGGCATTGAATCAGTATTATAAAAACCAATCTAGGGGACAAACATAAGCCTATTTATTGGGCAGTTTGAAGGTGGGGTATAGGCTGAGGGGCAGATAAAATAATAATAGCTCATCTTAATCAAGCACTTACTGCACACAGGCACTAAATGCTTTACATGCGTTATTTTATTTAACCCTAACAAGATCCATACAAGCTAACTCTTTTCACACAGGAAGAAACTGAGACTTAGAGATGTTTAATAGTTTTCCCAAGGCCACAAAATTAGAGAATGGTGGCTCTGATTTGAATCCAGTCAGCTGAATTCCAAAGACCATCCTTTGAAGCGGACTGTAAGTGTCTGTCATGGGCAAAGTTAAGTCTAGCGAAAGAAACAGTCAAAGAGAGAATGTACGAGTTCATGTTTGTTTTTATTATTTGCTAACACAGCATTTATATCAAAAAAATCATCTAGGTGTTCATTATTTTCACTCAACAAACATTCATTAAGCTCCTACTAGAATTCTGTTAATTCAAAAAGAAAAATTTGAGTTCTGTCCCCCATTTGAATGCCTCTGGGTAAGTCCACTGTATGTTGCAGTGGGAAGACATGAATAACTAAAAACTTAAAAGAGGAAACACTGAAACCACAAAATGCTAAAAATACACACAGCCCATCCCAAATTAGGCTTAATTTTATAGCGGTCTGTAACTTAATCAAAGCATTTTAATCATAAGGCAGACAAACAATAAGGAGGAAAAGGCTGTTGATTGCATCCACTTCATCTTACAGTGCTCACCACAAAGCAATACAGCTTTCCACCCTCTTAATCTTAACAAGCAGAGTCATGAACATAAACTAGATCTAGCTTTAGGCTGGCAATCCAGAGTTCAGATTGCATTCGTCTGCACTGCATTTCATTAAAACTGTATTTTCTCTCTTACAACTGAATTCAGAAACAGAGTATTACCAAAATGAGGCAGAGGGCTGTGTGTGTGTGCACATGAGTTCCACACATACTGAGAGCAGTCAAGCAATTAGCGCTGCCTAGGTGTTCTACCTTGCTTTCACAAAGTCACTAATTATGGTGAACTGACCCCTACTTCACGACAGCAAAAATAGCACTTCCAGATTGACTCATTATCCAACCTTCCTTTGGTTGTGGGAGTCTACTTTTGTAAACATTGAAAGCAAACAACTTGAAATAGGAAGCCAAACAATGAAGCCAAAGTAAATAATGAGACAGAGGGAGCCTAGACACTAGGCATGGAAATTCCAGACAGCAAGTGAAAATGTCATGTCTAGTATCTGGTTTGGTTTCAAAAATGTTAACAAGTTGAAAAATGTATGGACTGTTCTCTTCAGTTATTCATGCACCAGGGAAAGTGATTCATGGGGCTGCAGAACGTAACAGCAAATAAGGTCCACTTCTAAGACCATATTTTCTCTAGTTAAACTAAATTAAAAGACATTGCAGATTACCTTTCGTGAGATACTTATAAAACTTTCGGTTTCCCAGGCTGCTACCATAATTAATGATGAAGCAGAATGCCTAGAAATATTTAGAGTAACTTGATGTGTTTATTCTTTTCTTTACTTATTACAGACATAATTGCATGGAACTAGAATTCGGTCAAGTCAATCATTTATACATAGACAGAACAGCTTGAATCGAGTGAATACTTAATGGAGCTTATGCTCTTAAGGAAATAACTATATAGTAAAATATCACTAAACAATCTCTTATACAGGGTCAAAAGGTACAAACTTCCAGCTATAAAATAAGAAAGTCATGGGGATGTAATGTACAGCATGGTGACTACAGTTAATAACACTGTACTGCATATTTTAAAGTTGCTAAGAGAGTGGATCTTAAAAGTCTTAATCACAGGAAAGAAAAGAAAAAAAAAATTGTAACTAAGTATGGTGACAGATGTTAACCAGGCCTATTATGGTGATCATTTCACAATATACACAAATATTGAATCATTATGTTGTGCACCTGAAACTAATATAATGTTTTATGTCAATTATATTTCAATAAAAAAAATTTCTATATAGAGGAGGTGTCTGGAGTGGGTCCTCTAGATGTAAAAGGAGGGAAATAAACTCAGTGTTTTATCTTTAGCCTGGACCTGTCACCTATGCTGCAGATGCCTGCATCTAATCGGTCTACTGGACATCGTCACCTGATGTCCTGTAGGCACCTCTGAGTATTCATGGCCCAAACTGATCTTTCCTCCTGCCTTCTTTTTATGCTGTCTTCCAGGTCAATATATGGTACCACCACCCACTCAAATGCCCAATTCGGGAACTTGTAATTCATTCTTTCTAGATTCCTTAGTCTCCCTCTTTCCCCATATTCAATTTATTACTAAGTCATATCAATTCTACCTTCCAAATATCTCTCGAATACACCCACAATATTTCATTCCTACTACTATCAGCCTCTCTCACATGGGTTACTGCCATAGTCTTTTAGGTTCTTTCTCTACTTTATGTCTTGCCCTCTCTAATCCATTATCCAGCATTCAGCCAGAATAATCTTTCTAAATTACAAATCCAATCAAACATTTTGCTCCTCTGCTTTAAAAACCTTCACTGGTTTCCAGCGTTCTTCAGTTTAGTCAAGGACACAAACTTGTGGGGCCCTGAGTGGTATTAACAGGAGGCCTGGCCCCCACCATCCTTACTTCCAACCATTGGGAGGATCAATGCCATGGGAAACAGGTGGTCCCTACCCACCCCACCATCCATTACCCACAGCCCCTTACCCTTGGAGCAGAGGGAGATGGTTATGCCTTAGGTTTTCTATATTGGAGCTCAAAACTCATCTTACTCTAGGATTGTGGTCTAAAGAAGAGTCATATTACCCAAGTTCTTACAATGCATATTCATATGAGTTCAAAAGGGAAACATCATGAAAAATACAGTGTCCATGGAAAAATGGGTTCTAAACTCTGAAAAAAAATAATTTACCAATGGCCTTTTAGGACATAATTTGGCATTTGTCATTTAGTGAATTAAACCTCTCACAGTAAGGAAGTTGCCAAGGGTTTACAAGGTCAGCACTTTGCGGATATGATAGTTCGAAAGTTTATGAATCCACTTCCCTATACTGTGACGCAATCCAAATTGATCCTTCTCATCTACAATATCCTGAGAGACTCTAACAAATGCCTCGTTGAAAACTGGATATGCCGTGCCTATAGGATTTCCTGGTCCACTCCTCTAAAAAACCCCCTCAGAAGAGGCAGTCAGGACAGTCTAGCTTGATTTGTCCCTAATGAACCAGGGCTGATTCTTATGATCATCACTTCCTTTCAAAAAATGCTTCACTTTATCATCTGAATCCTGCAGTCTACAGCTTTGTGTCAAGATCAACATGAAGTTCAGTGGTCATTAGTTTCTGAATTTCACCTTCTTTCTTCTTTGGGGGGAAATGAGGACATTAATCTCTCTCCAGCTTTCTGGCAACTTTCCATTCTCCACAATTTCACAAAGATGACTCCCAGCTGGCCAGCAATCCCACCTGCAAATTCTCTCATTGCCTTGGGATGTAATTCATCTGGGTCAGGAACCCTTTTGAAATTTCCCTTGCTAATATCCTGGGAAGACACCAGGCTGCCTAAAGCCCCTCCCTGGGCATGACCTCTAAGATACAGATGCTATTCAGTGGCTGACTTCACAAAAGTCAGCCCACGGCTTTGCTAGCCCCCTTCCACTTCACCTATCAGCTCCTTGGGCTTGGTCAGAATTGGTTCCAGAGCAACAGTTTACCTGCATTACTTCCTGTACTTTCAAGGAGATGAATCTGTCAACACTGTGAACCAGTCATTTTTCTAAGGCCATTCAGCCTCATTTAATTCCTTAGTGACCAACACAGACTTCAATGAGTGAGCACTATTTGATAGGGGAAGAAAAGATCTCATTCTATCACTATAGCTACATAAAAATAAAAAGGATTACTCCCCGCCCCAAACATGCCATTACTTCAATTACCACTCAACTATTCTTCACACATAGTCTTTTATACTAAAGATGTTGGGAGAACATATTTGACAGAAAGTGAGCATGGCAAAATGAGAGACAGATGCTGGTTAGGCTAGTGTGATGAAACCACCTCAACTGCACATGAGGCACAGGGAAATCTCAGCCCTCCCCACCACCAATTCTGACCCAGTTAAAATATGTAGTAGCAGGGCTGCCTACAAGAATATGTTAGACATTCCTCAAAGACTCATCACTGCTTTCAGAATTGGAAAACAGCCCATGCTATGTATAGATAAAGAGCCAAGGATGATCTCAGCAAATCAATCCACTAATCCCACCGAATCACGGGCTTCCTACTTCACCTTTCCAAAAGAACATTGTGTCTTTCAGGAAAACTCTGCTAGGGCTATCTATGGTGCAGGCCTGCCATCTCAGACTCTAAAATCCTGAGCTATTATTATTGCTGCTTGCAAGGGATGATTCTAGCCCCCATGGATCTCTCCTTTCTATGAACTTTTATTTTCCTTATTATCTTAGTTATATTGTTTTGTTCTCTAATTTTCTGGGGTGCACATGAGAGATACATGAGGTATCATACAGAACAAAACACTAGCTTTGGAGATAAAACACCTGGATGGTGGTCTAGCTCCACCATTTATTACCTATGACCCTTGAGCAAGCCCATTAACCCATTTGGGAATAAACTGCCAAATCTGTCCTACAGAGATGACTGCCATGAGGATCAAATGAAAGAATAAAGTGAAAGACCTTTGTAAACTATATAGAGGGAAGTTTTTTGTTATCATAATAACTAGTCTTCCCACACAGGCATGCACTGCCTCCAAAAATAATTCTTTCTTTTTTTGGAAGAAGATTAGCTCTGAGTTAACATCTGCCACCAATCTTCCTCTTTTTGCTGAGGAAGACTGGCCCTGAGCTAACATCCATGCCCATCTTCCCGTACTTTATATGTGGGACACCTGCCACAGCATGGCTCGACAAGCAGTGCATAGGTCCACACCCGGGATCTGAACCTGCGAACCTCAGGCTGCTGAAGCAGAACATGCGAACATAACCAAGCACCCCTGGGCCGGCCACAGTTCTTTCTTTCTTTATTGAGCTATAATTGACATATAACACTGTGTAAGTTTAAGTGATGATTTGATATACTTATATACTGCAAATTGATTAAGAGTAGTGGTGCTAATATTTCTATCACATCACATCGTTATTTTTTTGTGATGAGAACAATTAAGATCTAGTCTCTTAGCAACTTTGAAGTTTATGATACAGTATTGTTGATCATAATCACTATGCTGTGCTTTAGATCTCCAGGACTTATTTACCTAGTAGCTGCAAGTTTGTACCCTTAAACCACATCTCCCCAATTCCCCCACCCCCAAGCCCTTCATAACCAGCATTCTAATCTGTTCTGTTTTGCTTTTTTAAAACTTCAAATCTTCTCTGGCATCTAGTAGACGTATAGTTAGATGCTCAATAATAACTTAGTGACTGACTAGAAGACTCCTTTTGCATATAATGATTTAGGGACAAGGCTGATGTTTGCACATTTTATAATATCTGCAAAAAGGGAGATGTTGAGCTCAGTTACCATCTTACATAAAAGAATAAACATAAGATGAAAGTGCGCAATTTCAAATAAGTCTATGGATATTCATATATTTCATAAAGGTTCACAAGGAATCTTAAAATTTGAAAATAAACCCTAGTGTGAAAAGAACTCCTAAAACAATGAGCTCTCCATGTTTATCCTGCAAGTTCTCTGCGCCTGATTTTGGTTAAGACTGTGGCTAACCAGTTGTCAAGTGGATTGAATGATACTGAGTTCTTCAAATGCCTAAGACCTATTACGTTTAGAAGACTTAAATGGGAGTCACAAAGTCATCATTAACTTAATTACGGGCTGACAAAGAAGGATTACTGTGATAAAAATCTCAGAAATTTCTGTTCTCAGGTCACATTGTCACAGACTCAACCACACAGCAAGACAATAAAGTAAACTCAAAAAAGGGCTCTCTGCAGACATCCACTTGGGGAAAGATACTGTGTCTTGTGAAGGTGAGCAAAGAAAATGAAGTGAAAGAACGGACCCAGCAGTAGTGCAGAGGCTGAAACATTTGTTAGGAAGGATCAATGACCCTACCAAGAAGCATTATGATTCTCAAGAAGTATATTCCAGCAAAACAAAAATGCTCAGAAGGTGAAAGGATATGGTAAGATTAAGATTACTTAAATTCATAAGAGAAAGGTCTTATGACACAGGGAAAGTTAAAAACTATAGGAGATGAGGGGCTGGCCCCGTGGCTGAGCGGTTAAAGTTCGCGCGCTCCGCTGCAGGCGGCCCAGTGTTTCGTTGGTTCGAATCCTGGGCGTGGACATGACACTGCTCATCAAACCACGCTGAGGCAGCGTCCCACATGCCACAACTAGAAGGATCCACAACGAAGAATATACAACTATGTACCGGGGAGCTTTGGGGAGAAAAAGGAAAAAATAAAATCTTTAAAAAAAAAAAAAAAAAACTATAGGAGATGAGCTTAAAGAAAACCAAAGAAAAGACAGTTATACATAGAACTTAGACATATAATTTACTTTAACAGGTATCAGTTATTGCATTTCTTCTATTTCACGACAAGGGAGCTAAAGGGGAGGGTAACAGTGTTGGGGGAAGAAGGGTTATAACATTTCTTGGGTCCTACCTTGGTCAGACACCTTACTAGGTGCTCTATATCACTTATTTAAATTCTGACCATAAACCCTATGAAGAAAGTATTTCAATCCCCATTTTACAGATAGTGAAACTAAGCTTCAGAGAGGTCACATAACCCAAAATCTTAATTCAGGGAAATATGATCTTTATATCAGAGTTACTGAATGTACCGCTAAATAATTAAATATTAGAGAATTTCCTTTGAGGGATGGCTCTAGCTGGGTTTGAATCAAGCTAATTTTTCATGAGTCAAGAGAAACCTGTAAATTGAGTACCTGACAGACTGACTTCCCTCAAGAAAGGTCCTGGTTGGAACAGCCAGTTGGAACTTGCCAGAACCTGGGGTGAAAGAGTCACTAAAGGCAAAGATCGAGTGGGCATCAACCCCAGGCTGAATGTAAGGTCCAAGGAATACAGTGTTGAATGATGAAAGAGGCTCTCAAGAGACGACTGAAATCCACAACTTGAAAGAAGAAGCTACATTAACAGAAGAGCCAACGAGAGTTGCCAAAAAGCCTTAAGGGATAGATATTTTGAAAGTGGACAATAAACTATTGAGAATGAAGGATCATATGCTCTGAACTAAACACTAGGAAAAAGCGTGGTCCCCCAGACAACACCTGCTAACATTTTACCTGTTTCAACCTGAAATAATTTCAGTTCTAATTCATAAATCAAGAGAAGCATCAATCAGTAAGATCCAGTTTACATGGCATGAAGACAAAGAGGCCATTAACGGTTTCAGCAAGTTCACCATTAGTCAGTGAAAGAAGCAGAAAGTGTAATGGCATCAAATCCCTGCAGAATATAAGGGTCAAAATAGCACTTCTTAATTCTTAATGAAACCATTCAACAGAAAAAAGAGCCAAACTGACATGAAGATCGATGAACATTTTTTAAAAAACTATAAACACAATGCCAAATGAAAGTATTATGTAAAACACTGTACAACTTTAATTATAATAATTTAAAAATATACAGTCAGTGAGAGGAAAGTAGTAGAAAAAGAAGTATGCTAAGATTTATGGAATAGACTAGAACAGTAGCGTAGGGATTATCATCTCTAACATGACAACTAACAAATGCCAAGTGTAGGACTTTTCTTCAAATGATGAGATTTGGCAAAAATTTTTAGAAGTCTTCAGTGTTCTCATATATTAAAAATTGGATAAAAAAGTCTCATTAACGTATCCTAAATTATCTGGACTAAAAGGATATAAAAACCCACAAACTAGTCACAAATAACTGTCAGAGACAAAAACAAACGGTTAGCCAGGAACACCTTGTAATTTATCATAAGATGCCTTCTCTGTCCACCATGGACTCTCTAGCACTCCCTACCTCCCTTAGGCTCCTTTTTTCTCCCTGCCACTCATCGCTTCTGACATACCATATACTTGTCTTGTTTATATGTAAGCACAATGTGAGCCCTAGAGCATAATAGCAATGAGGGGAGGGAATTTATTTTATTCATTCTCAACCCCCAGGGTCTAGAAAAATGCCTGGCATCTAGTAGCAACTCAATTGTTAAATGAACAAATAAATATATCAAGTTGTATTATTAACGAGCTCAACTCAAAGATAAGCAGAAGTAAGAACAGCAACTTTCGAAAAATATTTTAGGGTATCAGAAGTACAAAGGTGAGAACTAAAATGTAAAAAGGAACAGAAAACAAAAAATATGGTTGGGTATGCATTAGCACCGTCAGAGTTTACCAGAAAAATCCAATGCACTTATTGGCTTAATATGAACAGAGAGGCGTGTTATAATATCTGCTTTTTGTCACACTCAACTTTTCAACATTTGAAAGCTCTACCACCACAAAAAATTGAGATGGAAAAATCTATTTTGGGATAATCTGCAAAAGCCCCCATGAGAAATTTAGAAGAGCTATAAGTCCAATATGAGCAACGGCTGGAAGTACAGTTGTATCACAGAGGAGCAGCTTCATCTCTAGATTACAGAGAGCCTAAAATTTTACCCAAAGCAGAAGGAAAAGGTACACTACTTACTTTTAATAGGAAATGTGTGACCTTACACACTTGTTCCAAGTAATAGCTTTCATTTTTGCATTGCTACGTGTGTGACTTTGGTTGAGTAACACAGTCACCTAATATTTCTGCTTATGATTCTGCATCTCTGGGTGGCAAAGTGAAATTACTTTTAAACGAGGTGCTGTTTCTCTGTCACTAAATTGGAGCAAAGTGGTCACAATTAGATTGACTGCATATGTCTAGGTAGAAGAACTCACTTATTATTGACCAACGTAAAGAAATGCATTTAGGGAATGGCCCCGTGGCCGAGTGGTTGGGTTCGTGCAGGCAGCCCAGTGTTTCGTTGGTTCGAATCCTGGGTGCGGACATGGCACTGCTCATCAAACCATGCTGAGCCAGCGTCCCACATGCCACAACTAGAAGGACCCACAACGAAGAATATACAACTATGTACTGGGGGGCTTTGGGGAGAAAAAGGAAAAAAATAAAATCTTTCAAAAAAAAAAAGAAATGCATTTATACTGAAGAGCAATCATCTACCCAATTTGGTCAGTCACACTCCATTTGTAAATTCATGAATCAGGGCTGTGTTTACACCACTATTGTGAATTTTTGTCATTTCAGGTAAAGCTCAGGCTCTGCTCTTGGATTATAATATGCATCAGTATGTGATAATGAGAGCATGAATGGAACCTTGACAGGCAACTACAAAATTTATGCCAAATGGGAAAATTAAAACCAAGCATACTTTCTTACCATCACTGACTATGCAAACAAATGTTTATCTAAAAAGAAATAAATGAACAAAAATATTTTCTTCTCCCCAAAGATCAACATCTCACAATTCCATTGATAAAGACTCTTGGGGATGGGCATGAGGTTCAGGGTAAGGGGCCACCTGCACCAGGTACAGAAAATCAGCTCATGATGCCTGGTGATAAGTCCATAGCTTTGAAACTAGGAGTGAGTGTTTCTGCCAAGCCTACTTATTACACCCCCTCTAAAATACCTAAATGTCTTCCCAGAGATGTGAGAATAATGACTACCTTTTTTTTTTTTTTTGGTGAGGAAGACTGTCGCTGAGCCAATATCTATGCCAACCTTCCTCTATTTTATGGGATGCCACCATAGCATGGCTTGACAAGTGGTGCCAAGTCCATGCCTGATATCAAAACCCACAAACTCTGGGCCTCCAAAGTGGAGCATGAACTTAATTTTAACACTATGCCACCGGGCCAGCCCCATGACCGACATTTTTAACAGGACCAAGAGGGTCTGGCACAGTCTGCCCTCTCATCTTCCAGCAAATCTTCCCTTGCTCTCTGTCCTTCAGCCACGTTAGCCTTTCAACTTCTGGAACATGACCTGCTTCTTCCTCCTTCCATAAGCCCTCTGCATAGGCTGTTTCCTCTGTTCAAAAAGATCTCCCTCCCATCGCCCTCCCCAGTTAAACCTCAACTCAAGAATTTCGCTAGAGGCAACTTGTTCTATCTTCCGCCCTTGCAGCATCACAGAACTCCCCTTCCTAGCACTTGTCTCACTGGTGCATTTGCATTTACTGATGAGATGTCTGGGTACCGGTCTCCCACCAGATAGTAAGTTCCATGAGGAAGGCACTTTTATTTTTTTGTCCCTCAACATATGCCAGCACTCAATACAACTCTGGGTCTACACAGTAAGTTCTTCAGCACTTGTGGAAGCAAGGAAAGAAGGAAGGAAGGAATAAAAAGTTAACTCATATGGTCAAAGTCTGGCATGGAGTAGAAAAAGAGTTCAACTTTTAAGAAAAAGATCTCATGGTAGACAGAAATACAAAGGAAAGCCACTAAAGGGGGAAACCTAACTAGAGCACAGGTAATTAGAAACAAAGCAGATTTAACACTTCCCTTCCTCAGTGCCTAATGCAGGTACTAAGTATTAAATACCTTACCGAATACATGAATGGATATAAAGGGCCTGGGCAATCAGTCAAGATTTCTCTTTCTACCTTTGCTACTTCTGCTGCACACTGTGTTTGCATGTTTCCTAATTCTATTAGTCTGTGGTAGTGTCTTCTTCAGTCTCTTCTCTCTTTTTATGCATTTTGCTCTCTACTTCTCTCCCCCCTGTGGTGCTTATTATTTATCACATCAAGGATCACAATTTGTTTCCATCAGAATTGTCTGTCCCATGTAAAATCCCAAATTCTTCATGCCAACCCATTTTCTCCATGGTTAAAAGTTACTTAGAACTTTCCTTGGAAGTTTTCTCAGAATGATGTAAGTGTCTTACATTCCATATATATATATATTTATATATGCTAATTTCGAAAGCGGGATCACTTGGCATTACACCACTGTCAGAAAATGGGCCAGACAGAAGAAACAAAACTGTGATGAGAACACTCTAGTACCTACCGAGACACTGCCCATTCCAGCCTCGGAACCCTTCTGTGCAGGGAACACACTGGTAGGATCCAGGAGAATTCACACATTGCTCATCTGGACAAGTACTTGGAATCAAACATTCATCAATATCTAAAAAGTCAAAAAGCCGGATCATGAATATTTTATCAGAATACTAAAGCAAAGATTTACTGTATGAAGAAGGGGAAAAAAGGCATGTTATATACTGCATTTTGGTGGGGAACACACTAACTGGATAAACGAAACACTGAGTCTACGCTTAAACACACAGTGACAATGCACGGCCAGGTATACCTCAATTAAAATATTTACACATGTTCCAAGGAAGAACTCATCCCCAATTCGCCAACTGGCAGAACCGGGTCTCTCCACTCTGGGAGCTGGCAGCTCCTTGGGGGCCCCTTTCTGGACAAACCTTTTAAGTAATAGCACAGCTTGCCAGAAAGAAACACAAGGAACGGGGACGAGAGTGAGGAAGCCATTTATCCACCTGGCCAGAGGTTTTCTCTGCAGACACTGGTTGCTCTGGGGAAATGCTTGCTTTGGCTTCATGGGCCTAAGAACATCCTGGGTTTGAATAATTTAAAAACTTTCATATGATAGGAATTCCTTGGAGACGGAAAAAGAACATTAGGAGAGAATGAACTCATCACATACTTCCAAGATTTTCCAGAAAACATGTTGATAGGATCATATGGTACTATTTTCTAGTAAAAAATACACCTTACTTTTCACAGTCACAGCTAACTGAATTTATTAATCATTGTTCTTTTTGACGTGAGGTGCAAACGACACCTTAAATATGGTTGGGACTGTGGCAGAGCTTACTACAATAGCTTTAGGCACTTTTAAGAATGGTAAAAAAACAAAATGGGGAAAAAACAGTATATAGGAGATGGTTCAACAGTTTAAAATGAGTAGAAACACCATGGGTAGTAGTCTCATTTGAAATAAACGTTTTTCTGGAGTTGGATTTTTGAATTCAAGTGAATGGATTTAATGCTTAAGTGTCCCAATATAAAAATGTATATAGGACCTCTAATCATACTCAAAATATAAACAGATTCTTCACGACATAAGCTGAAAAGTGAAAGAAATTGATAACGGATACACTAAACATACACGGGTATTTGACGTCTTCACTCTGGCAAATTCACAAACATTATCTCCCATTACATATCACTAGACGTGTAAAAAGATGCTTAAAGTAAAAAGGTTGAAGATGATATTAACAGAATAACACCAGGTCAGTGTTGTAATTTTTTTTCCTATCACCAAAAAATTCTTGCCAATAGACAACGACACACAGTGGTTTTTTTTAGGTCAGATGTTCTGGGACTTCTTGTTCTACAAAAAGATGATGCTTGCCAGTTTCATTTTCCAAACAGCATTACATTCTTCTCTGGATGGGATTTTTTTTTTTTAATAGAACCACAACTGCTAAGTCAGAGAAGGTCATGGAGACAAGCTGGTCCAATAAATAAGGTACAGTGCTGAACACCACCAGATAACATCCCTGAATATCCTGCTCTCACGTCTGTTCCCTCATCTATAAATTAGGAACTACCTGCCTGGCAACACCTTAACAGAATAAAGTAAGGACACATGAGATAATGTCTGTAAGCTACAATAGACTCCTTGGAGACTGGCGCTGTTTGAAAGCAACTTTGTTAGTGACAGCTGAGAAAATCTCCAGTGAGCCAGAAGCCCGGAGACCTCTGGTTCTGGTCCATGATGAAATTAGAAAATAGCCACATTATTTGGCTCCTTCTTTTTTTCAAGTCTTTTCACAGGGATAAAATTATGTATTATTTACTCATGGAACCCTGGTAATATTTCTGTTAAATAATTTCCATATATTGAATATTACTGAATAGTCCAACTGCTTTCCACTTACTTGATTTTCAAACTTCTTTTGTACACCTTTCCACTTTCCATTCTTATGCTATAGTTATTACTTAAACATCCTATTGTTCCGTCCTGAGAACGTACGTAGAACTTAAGATTAGTATTTGACCTCTTTGGGGAATGTTGCTTTGCACATAAATGCTTATCAGATAAACTCATACTCTTTTTTCTTTTTTCTTTTTAACATTCCCACAACTATAGATGTACTGAGAAGATCTACGTAAAAACAAAAGGAGTCAGGGAAGGGGGACATTTAAAGAAACTAACAGTTCTCAGAACTAACAAGGTGACAGGCACCGTTCAAGATACTGCAACATGCATGTATTTCCAGGACAATCCTGAAAGTTAACTTCACCGTTCCCATTTTACAGACGAAACTATGTTTCAAAAGGGCTGAGTAACAGCTCCAACTCAGACAGTTACAAGTGTGGGGGTGGTGAGCTGATGCCATAGTCCCTGCTCTCTTCTGTTCTTCTGTTGCACCTCCAGAGCAGAGAGAGTTTCCCGTAAGAGAAGAGTTGGGGACACTTCACACTTGTGCTGTGCCATAGCCCTCAGCTATCAGGGCAGAGTTCACAGCTCTGTTCTGATGAGTTGATCAAAGATCCAGTAACATAAAACGCTCCCACTTCTCTCTAGATTAGAACCCAAGGGGCAGAGGCAAGAGACCAGCAGGAGAGGCAGGTGCAGGCTGCCAAAATGGCTAATTAGCTCTCCCTCCAGGTCTGGGTCATTAGAACTGTGAAGAAAACCAACATGCAGAAGCCAAGGGACAGCTGAGAGCAGCCCACCCCAACTGGTCTATCCTTTCCCTAGCTCTCGAAGATCAGCCACATTAGAAAGGAGGCTGATTCTCAGGCAGCCAGGCAGGGGAACATCATGGAGCCAGCACCAACCCCACATCCAGGCTCCTCAAAAACTTGCCCAGAGACCCCCTTCTCCTTGGCCCTGATGTTTCCATGGCAGGATTTAAGCAGGAGTTCCATGTATTTCTTCATGAAAATGATTATTAAAAAGGTACCACAGTGGTATCAAAAAGAACCTGTGTAACTTGGACACAAACATGAGCAGAAATATTAAATGTTAAATATTAAATCGTTCTGGCATGCTATGAAAAGTTCTCACAACAAGAGCAAATTCATTGCTGAGGTCAATAATAAAGAAATTTTATCTAGCACAGTTGGAATTTGACCCAGAGTTGGTCAGACAGTGCTTCTGTAGAGTCTGCAAGCAAGTCCCAGAACACACGTAAAAGAAAGAAGCTGAGACAAAGGAATGTAACAAGCTGAAAAGGTTGAAAACTAGAAGTCAACACTGGTTACACCTGCATCATGTCCCCAAACGAATGATCCAGACACTGTAGTTAAGGCCGGGTTTGCACTAACTTTGCAATTAATTATTCTATAGTGATTTCACTCCAAATACCAGGGAAGGCAGATACTGATGTACGCAATAAAGAGAGCACGAAGATAATCCGGGCAGAGCCACTGAAGTAAGGCAAAGAGGCTGTGAATCCAGAAAGCAGGAAGAGCTCGGATGAGCTGACGTCATGCACAGATTGGTAGAGAAATGTATGTACCAGGCTAGGTGCCTACCAGCCCTGCATTTCACGGTCATGTGCACTCAGCACTTAGAGGTGACAGGCTCCCCATTCTCTCAGCAGACTCACCCTCGCAACGGCCTCCCTGGGTCATGCGGTACCCGCTGTCGCAGTATTCACACCGGAAGGCCCCCACGGTATTGATGCAGTGCCCTTCCCCGCATACATCCGGCCTCAGGCACTCATCTACATCTGCGCAAAGCAGAAAACATTGTCAAGTTTTATTTCCCAAAATATAATTTCAAATCTCTCCCATCTCCCAGGTTAGTTGAACTTAATAATGAAGTAACTGATTATTTGAAACGTTTCAAAATTGAGTGGTTTTGATTTATGTAGGGTCCAAAAGAAACATTTAATGTATCCTGTTCTTCGCACACGTTTGACACTTCATTCAACAGTCTTGGCAGGAAAATAAAATCCATTGTTATATCTCAGTATCTAGCAGATTACTATGTCATAACAGGTGTTTAATAAAAAGTTCTGGGTTGTCTGAGTAAGCGCGAGACTGATGAAGCTTAAGGGAGCTAAAAACTCAGATCTGGGAATGTATGCATCAGGAAGAAGACGGCCATTACCTATGCAGTTAGTACCCTCCTCACTGGCCATAAATCCTGCTGGGCAAATACACAAGAAACTTCCCTCAGTGTTTTCACAGCGTCCCTGGGAGCAGAGGTGTTGGACCTGAGTGCATTCATCAATATCTGTTAACAAAAATACAGATAAAAGGATTATTGCAATGTAGCATGAAATTCTCAGTCTCCCTCCTCTATTAAAATACCACCATGCTATCCTCTGCATCCCACTAACCTTGATAACTGAAGAAAATAGCCCAAGGAGATGACTGTTCTCAACACATGAAGGGCTGTTACCGGGAAGAGGGACTACACTTAGGGCGAGGTGCTTAAAAAGCTGAAACTACAGTCATGACAGTGGTATTTCAAGTCAATACAGAAGGACCTGCCTTCTGGAATCGTCTAAAAACTGGAATTCGCTGTGCAACATCCAGGCCAGCTCAGCAGGGACCAACTGAAATGTCATGAAAGAGACTCTTCCACTGAGCACATGGGTGGAGCTAGACTAGATCATCTCAACTGCCCTTCTCGACTTTGTATTTTAGGGTTCTAAAGATAATACATTAAAAAGTATGCAAATGAAAGAGAAACAGCTATGTTATGGGGCAGGTGGATGCCTCCCCACTCCTTACATTTATATATATAAAACCAAATTGCAAAATTCACACATCTTGCGTAATAGCAACCGAGATGAAGTAGTCTAGCTCCACCCACGTGCTCAGTGAGAGTCCCTTGCACGACATTTCTGACGGTCCCTGCTGAGTTGGCCTGGGGAGTAGTAATTAGGCATATGCCTTTGTTGCTTTATATTCGCCTGACAACTCACAGTGCTGAATTTTCTTTTTCTAAAAAAAGAAATTAAATTCAGCATTAACACATAAAAATGATTTACTTAGCGCCCGTATCTCTTTCTGAGATATATTTGCTCTGAAAAACCGTATATAAGACCTCTTATTTATAAATTCATTAATTGCTTTGTGTCAGCATATACTGATTTTCAATTCAGAAATCCCTTTTAGAAATCAGATTTTATGTACTTAGATGAATAGAACTCTTTATTGTAGTATATATTAAGATTAATGTGGCTTTGATAAACATGCTTTTAGTAGCTATTTCTAGAGCTCTTAATTATTTATTATACCTAAAAACTTTTTTCACCTTCATGTAACTGTATTACACTGGGGAAGGTAGGTAGCATCGAATGAAAAGATAAGAGCATCCAAGAGCTTTGCAAACCTCTTTTTGAGCTCCCTTAGCTCAGGGATAATAAAATTTTTTTAAAAGTTAAACACAATAACATTTTCCCATGATAGTCAAAGAAAAGATGTTGTAAATGTACAAATATTCTATAATGATTAATTTTATCTATCAAAAGTGTCTCTTACCAACACATTTCCTCTGTTGCTCGCTGAACTTGTAGCCTTCGTAGCATATACAGGTATACCTCACCGGCAGGTTAATGCAGTGGCCTGCTCCACAGATATCAGGGTTCACAGTACATTCATTGATTTCTTTAAAAATAAATAAAATAATGCGGAAGAAAAAAGATATAAACAAAGATTTCATTGCTACTTACAGACCATTATTTTGTGTTTCCCGATTAGCTTATTGCCAGGGACGCGATTCGAAGACAGAAGGTAACTTTTAAAATCAAGTATAAATTCATTTGATTACTTTACCATTGATCAGATAGTCCCACCCAAGGTTATTAGTAATTCCTAATGAAACAGCTTCTAAGATGAGCTGGAGTGGGTACAAACTCAGAAAGAGGCCACGTTAGAAGTTGTAAGATAATCAGTTATTCTTAACTTCCAAGATGGCCATCAATGAGCTTCTATCCACTCCAGTTCATCTTAGATGATGGACTTGAATCATCATTTGATTTCTCCTGATAAGAAATATATGGCAACTTTCTATTCAATAGCAGGCCAAATTCAAGTTCCAATCATTATATCCAATCTCCTCCAAAATTTCTCATTAATTCTAAAGAAAGATCTACCACTTCTAATCACAGAAAAACTTCAGGGTGTAACTTACTCTTAATTTGTCAATTTCAACCTGAGCATGTTTTATTTATATGGCAAAGTAAAATCTCTGCTAAATTCCTCCCTTACTCTCCTGATTCCTGCTTGAGACGTGCTTCTTCTATAAAGCCTGAGCAGATTAACCCTGAGTCCTCGTTCCACTCGTAGACACATGCTGTGATAGGGGCAGGGTCATAGGAGTCCAAGGAGGGTAAAGGCCATCAAAATGAGCTTAATTACCAAAAGGACTTGAAGACTCAGAAGTGGCCTTCTGAGATGAAATACTCCCCTAAGACGGCTGTTTTCAATGTCCTTTGTAAGGAGATATCATGGTATAGTGGGGTTGGGGCAATACAGCTGGTAATTAGAAGCCCAGGCTTGGAGATAGTACAGGTACCAATCTTGCTGCCCTTTCTTAGCTCGGTAACACAGGCAAGTTACTCAAACATTCTCCACCTCACTTTTCCGCATGTGTAAAATGAGAATAATCACAGTACCAACTTTAGAAAGTCAGGTTCAAAGGAGACAATTTAAATAATGCAGGTAGCCCAATGTCTTGTACATTATATGTGCTCCGTAAAAGTTAGCCATTATTACCGTTGTTACCATTGTTGTTCCAAAGAAAAAGTACATTTATAATTCTACTTTGGGCTGTTATCTCATTGTCATCACATAGTAAACAATGCTTAAAACAGATGCTGCTATGGATGAGCCCCAGCGGCCCAGGGTAAGAAGCCAGGGCCTGGAGCATGATAAACTAAGACAGAGCCTTATTAGAGGGGTCTGCGGTTTGAATGAGAAGAAAAACAGACCTGCTACTGCCACCAATGACCCACTATGCATTTTGCAGAAGAAAGGATGGGAAAAACAGTGCTTTAACAAAGATTCATTTCGGAAATGACCTAAATTGGCATTGGGATTGCTCTTCCAAACTCAATCCACATTCTTCATTTTTCATCCAGTGTTACACACTGTGTTGTGACTTTAAGACAACTGATGCAGGTCATCCGAAACGCTGCTGGACTTTACAAGGGAGCACACGCACACAGAGCTGCGGCGTTTTATACAAAGTCACTCGGATGCATGAGGAAAAAACGCACTTAACAAATCACTTATATCTTTACTGAGCCCATTTATGCTAATTCACTACCAGAAACAAACAGATTTGCTTATAATCAGGATAATATAATTATAGAAAAAAATAACTCAAAAGGGTAAAAACATGGGTGATGAACAATTGCTTAAACTTAAGTGACTGGCAATAATAACACAAAAAATGAATTATGATACATAGCATAGATTACTATATAATCATTGACAGGATAAGAAAATGCTTATTTGTTAAATTTAGCTGAGTACAAATTTTAATGTAGAATATTATACAAATTACAAACTACAGAGAAAAGATGAGAAGGAAATAAATCCAAGTGTTATGATCATACGGATTGGTATTTTCTTCTTTATATTTTTCTGTGTTTTTCCAAATTTCTACAATGAGCATGTATCATTGTTTTTATAATCAGAAAAGTCTCCCTTAAAAAATTATCATTTCTATGTGCCACAAAAATCCTAAGGTAAAAGGTAATCTTCAAGGTTATATTCCTAGACTCTGAGGTAAGAATTCTCTTCTCTGTTTATAAGAATTCTTTCAGGTAGAATAGTGTGAAATGCACACCTCTAACCATCTATTCCACATTGTAGGTAAATGCCTTCTTTGAAAATTATCAGTATTTACATTTCTTGATTTTCCTTGTAATTACTGACCTTCCTTTATATTCTTCTCTGCCATTTTCTTAAAACAGAAAAGACATATTGATCGAATATGCAAAAAGAAAAATTAGAAGATGAATTAGTATACTAGGGACAAGAATTGAGAACAAAGTAAAAGGCTATAAATCTAGGGTTTTCACGAAATGCTTGATAAGTACTCACTGCCCCACTACCCACACATACCAATTTGTTGATTATCAAATATTTGTCATTTTTCAGGCATAGCTTTGGAATGGAATTTTTACATGTGTGAACAAAAGTCTTCAAAAATACGTGATGCTTAATTCAAATTCATGCATTCCTATGCCACAGTTTGCCAACATATTTAAATCATTTCTTCCTAAGTCAGCTCTGAGATAAGCGAAATAGTTAAGAATTACAACTCCTTAGTCTTAGGAAATAAAATGAATAATGGCCTTCCCTTCTAGTATCTTAGATAGAAGCTATGAGGTTGAAATTATATTTATGAGGCGTGTTTGAGAACCTTTAGCTGATTACATCATAGATTAAGTATACAGAGATGCAGCTTAAAAATGTTGATCCTGTTGGCAGGGCACTAACATATGTAAGAAAATGTTACTCTGACACCACTAGAGGGTACTAAGAGATACATCAAAGGAGGGAAGGGATATTAACTAAAATATACTTGATTTCTACACTGTCCCATTTTTTACACAAGTGATTAATTAATGTAACTGTCATCAGTTTAACCTCAATTTGCAAGGCAGCACTCTACCCTCCTAGGTTAAAAAAAAAAAAGAGCCGTAACACCTTCAAAATACCTCTGTCTGCTTTCTCTTCACTAGTCATCAAACAACTTAGATTATAGTCAACAATACTGTATTATAAATGTCAAAGTTGATAAGAGACTAAATCTTGACTGTTCTCAACACAAAAGAAATGACAAATATGTGACACGATAGATGTGTTAGCTAACGCTACGGTAGTAACCCTACTGCAATATGTAAATGTATCAAACTAACCCTTTCTACCCCTTAAACTTCAACACAATGTTACATGTCATTATATCTCAATAAAAACAACATTAATCAACAATATTTTTAAGGTAAAAAAATAAATTACTAACACTCATCTAAAAACTTTTAAAACATGCCTCTCACCACCTCTTCTCATGCTTTTTTCCCCCTCCTGTTCTATTACCCTTTCATTCTCCAGAAGATATATGTCACATAGAAGGGCAAGTCTTGAGGATACTGTCTTAAAGAAGAATAGGAAAAGCTTAAAGCTTTTTCTGTGTACTTTTTGGGTAAAGACATTATGCTTTACATTCTTCTAAGAGGTCACTCACACATAAGCATGTGGACCTGACAAGAAAGAAACAGTTCATGTCAAAACATACATTTCTTTGAGCAGACTGTATCAATATAAGCACTGGGAATATAGTGAGCCTCACACAAGAAGTGCTAATTACTGGGCTCCAGGGTACTCCAGTTAATGGGAATGTCTTATCTTCTTCAGCATGTTTGGTTTCCTAGAGAGATGATCAAGACTCTGCTCCCCCTAGACTCTTCCACGTGTCCTCCTTCATAATGCCCATCACACGCCTCCTGGTTCTCAGGACTGCCCCACCCCTTCCTGAAACAACTTCACCTTCCCAGGGTCAAGGACCTCATTCTGTTTTCTTTTGCTAGAGTTCACTTAGAATTTGGAAAAAGAGCCATGACCAAAAGCCAATGGAAAATCAAATGCTCTCTTTATCCCAGCAACAAAGCCAATGGTGGATTTAAGAGTCTGGTATCTTTATTTTCTAGAATTAAATGAAAAAGAAAGCTTTTGGCAAGATATGAAAATGAGTATGCTGACCTTTAGCTTTTTTCCTCCTCACGTGATTACTCAAACTAAGTAAGTAAATAAATAAACGGAGCCTAGAAATATTAAGGCATAATGATTTTACATGAAAAACAGAGTTCATTTTCCACTAAGAAACATAGTTGATTGAGGCTATAATGACACTGGTAATATCCTTCAGGAACAAACGTTTTTAAAGGGGTCAATTCTGAGTTCTGGAAAAGATCTGATGAGCAAATAGTTTTTATGGTGTTTGGGCCATGATAATTACAAGGTAGGTTTCCGCAAGGCAGCCATGGAAGTCAAAGAATAATTTCTGGCTGGTCTGCAAGGGCCATGCAGAAAGTTTGGGAAGAACCGGAGGAAGGCATGAAATGTTAACTCATGGAAAGGTTTACAAAAATGCCCTGGCTTCCTAACTACCCCACAATGAGCATAAATTGTCCCACACCAATTGAAACAGATGTTTCCACTTTGTAAATATTTGCCAGAGAAATTAAGGTTTGATTTTCCAACCTATCCTTGAGCTATTAAGACACTATGCTAAATCGAGAATTTATATGCTAAAACGTATAATTTATTTGGAAACAGTATGCCAATAATGTTGCAAGCCACCGACTCAGCTGTTAAAGAGTGGAAAATATCACACTTACTCACTGCAAATATGTGGCTCACTTTATAATTATTATATGTCAAATTGTGTCTGATGAAATCTGAAAAGGCTACTTCCAATCTCACCACCAAAAGACATCACCGCTAAGCAACGTGGAGCTGATTTTATTTACTTTAGAATCGTACTTATTACTCTCTTTCTTCAACTTATAGGAGAAACGAGTAATGACAAATAATGTTTAGCTTCTCTGTGTTTTTGGAAGAAAAACACTGCCTAATGTTCCTGAGAGAACCGATCAGATTGCTCCTTCAGTCCACATATTCCGTTCTCATATCAAACCAGTGGGAACATCTATATTTTGATTTAAATTAAATTTGATATAAAACAGTCTTCTTGTCCTAGTACAGATTACTGATTATAGTGCAGCTCCAAAGTTGCAAACCATTTTAACTCAAAGACTATAATGTTCTCTCTATGGATTGTTTCAGAAAGATTCTTTTCCTATAGGAAGTGAGAGCACCTACAAATGCTGCATGAGAATAAAATTTCAGTCACTTGTTTCCTGGAAGGAAATATCTGTGCTTCAAATATGTGACAGCAGATGTGAGCCCTGTATTTCTGCCAAACTCAAATTAAGCTGTTTTCTAACAACTTCATATAGCACCACTCCTTTCATTCTTTTCAATCAGTTCTGTAATTCAGTTGAAGCAGAGTTACCTCAATTTGTCATTCCTCACACAGCTGCATTTCAGTGACGGAACTGCATTTATCTAGCCAAACTTCATTAACCTTTACAAAATTAGTTCACAAGAGGTCTGTCCATTAAGTTAGTCATTGTTAAAAAGGCACAAAACTAAAGTCTGTTGTCACATGGGAAAATAGAAATACAGCATTTAGAAAGAACCGGTGAACGACATGGTCACTCTGCAATTTTTATTTTTAACACTGTGGTGAACAATGAGAAGTTCCTCGCTGACCAAGATAGTGTATTCCACGTTTGTAGGCCTTGCAGTACACAGCAAGTCTCTTACAGATGTGTTTAATAAAGGGGGTAGATGGATTAATGACTTGAGAATGGAGAGTAACTATTTTAGCCATGGCCATTTTTTAAAAAAATCACTATCATTTCATTGTATCACTCTGGACATACTTAGAAAAGCTAACATTTCTATATCACTTTACTCAGTATTAATAGTAAAACCATAGAGCAGTTGCCATGCAGTAACTGTGGGGGAAGGCTGTGGCGCTGGGCGCAGGCGCACCCTGAGGGTATCCGTGACTTCGGTGAAACACACTGCTGAGTCCACGATGTGACTCGGCACTCCCCAGGCAAGTGCAGTTCACCTTGGGACCTTGGCACAGAGGTGCTTTTGAAAAACACTCTCCAGTCTGCTGTCTCAACTCAAATGTCTAAGAGAACTTACATCTACATTTTTGAGAAAATGGCTAAAAGTTTTTGTTCTAACATATAAAATATTGTATATGTTTTAATTACATACCACTGTGTATTTTTTAACATATAAAAATTACGTATTTAAGGTATACAACTTGATGTTTTGATATATGTATATATCGTGAAATGGTCACCACAACCCAGCTAATTAACATGTCAAGCATATTTCTATTTGAAAAATGATGCATATCAGGTTTCTGAGGAAGGACTATTTTAAGGGAGGCTGCAAACTCCTCCATTAGCTTCTCCTCTCAGACAACGCCAACCTCACCCTGAACTTAAGCTCATGTGAGTCATCTTGGTGATCTTTCTTTCTGACTCTAAAAATATTTGTCCACCATGGAATATGCGGAAAATAGAAAAAATTCTACAACACCCTCCAAACCTCTCAGATCCTACTACAAAAAATAATCACTGCTACTATCTGGCGTATTTTTTTTCCAGCATTTTCCCAATGTATATAACATGTCTTTGTTATGGTATAACGGTATAACTGGTATAATACTCTATATCCTTCATTTTTTATATACTTCATCTTGTATAGAACACTATTTTGTGACCATTTTCTGCTAGATTTTAATAAAAATTCTTCAAAAATACTATATTTGATGGCAGCATAATGTTCCAATGTAGAGATGTAACATAACTATCTAATTCCCTGTAGTTAAATGTTTAGGTTATTTCTATCGTTTTCTCTCATACATGGTGCTATGGTAAGTATCCATTTATATATAAACCAGTATCACAGTTTTTGCAGACACTATTTCTTTACACTACATATCTCACTATAGGATTACTGAGTCGAAAGTTCTGAACATTTTTAAAGTTCTTGATACATATTGCCAGTTTGTCCTTTCCAGAAAAGTTGAACCAGTTTACGTTCCTTTCAGCAATGTATGAAGCCTCCATTAGTAAAAATACTAATTTGATAAGAATAAAGAATTATTTTAATTTGCATTTCTTTGATTACTATTAAAGTTGAACTTTCCTGTTATGTTTCTCAGTATTTTTTTTCCTATTAATTATCTGATTATATTGTTTCATTTTTCTATTGGTGTTTTTATTGCTCATTTATAAGAGCTCACCAAACATTAAGGATATTAACTTTTAGGCTGTTGATTTGTTTCAAATTATGATAAATTTTTATAATTTGTCACTAATGATTAAAATAATTTATTATAAAGAATTTTGAAAATATATAAAAAATATATTGAAGAACATAAGGGTTATCAATGATCTTACTAACTGGCAATGGTTGAACACGTTAATGCACTTTCTCTTTTTCTGTTTGTAAACATTTAAAAAATAAAACTGAAATCACTATAATGTGTTCTGTATTTCTTATTATGCCATAAGTATCTCCTCCTCATGACACTAAATATTCTTTTAAAACATTACTTTAATAGCTATGTGATATTCCACTGCCTATGTATCATAATTTATTTAAACACACTCCTCGTTTTTCTTCTTCACTTCTTCTTCTTTTTCTTCTTCTCCCCAAAGCCCCCCAGTACATAGCTGTATATTCTAGTTGTGAGTGCCTCTGGTTGCGCTGTGTGGGATGCTGCCTCAGCATGGCTTGATGAGCAGTGCCATGTCCGCTCTCAGGATTTGAACCGGCGAGACCCTGGGCCGCAGAAACTGAGCAAGCGAATTTAACCACTTGGCCACAGGGCCAGCCCCAATTCCTCCTTTTTAACAATTATTTAGATTGTTTCCAAATATTTGCTCTTATGACTAATCCCGCCATGAGCAATCTCATACATTTGATACAATTTTGATCCTGCATTTAAAATGAAGTCCATTCCCATGTCCCCTCCGCAGGCTATGTAACTTAAATCCCGCACCTACCTGTTACTTGAGTAGGTGCAATCACTTGGCTGGCACTTGATGTGGAAGCTTCAGGAGCTACTTCCACAGGCACAGGCGGTGATGTTTTTTCAATCACTACTATAGGAGGAAGGAGGGGATAAAAAGAAAATGAAAGCCTGTTAGGTGCATTGAGATCCCATTTCAAAATGCAAGCATAATTTAGTCTAATAGCACGCCACAGTAGTTCTTGGAGATTAAGTACCGTTTCAGGTCCCTGGAGCTCGTGGTATTAACCTATAGCCCCAGTTTCAATATTTAGCAAGAGTATCTGAGAACAATTCAGAAGCCAGGAAAAATGACACTTCATCAAATGATGACCCTCAATAATGTTCTAATGTATACTACTCCTGATCACAGAAAATAGTGGAAAACTTTTCTTTTTACCATTATAAATCTGTGCTCATACTAGCATCATATGAGTATATTAATATACTTAAGTGTATCTTCATTTACAAATTCTAATGATTTATTAAACTTTAAATTCAAAGACAAAAAATTCCTATCTTACTCTCTTATTCAGAATACTCTTATAAACTGCACAGATCAACACAGGCTACCTGGAAACTGTGGATGCAGATGAATAGTTGAAATGCCTGGAGACAGCTGGGGTTGACCAGGCTCAAGTTTGGTTTTCTCTTGATCCAATGAAGGTATTTCCTGGATGGTTGTATTAAAAAAAGAAAGAAAGAAAGAAAGAGAATTGAAAGTAGAAATCTTAGTTTCCACATATTACTATTTTTATTTAATTCTACTCTTAGAAATATCACAGGACATTAGACAAAAACCTGTGCAACTGCGAAATTTAAAAAATATCTGTGAACTATTGCTGTGCCACTACTATAGCAAGTCCTTGAGTCTTCCCAGCAGTGCCGACCGATGCACACACCCTCACTCATCTCCCAGGGGCCCAAAGCAAAAGGTCCCTTCAGACATTTGAAACAAATGCCTTGGCTCAGGGGCCCACGTTCAGTCTGGAACAAGGCAAAACTAACCCCAAAGGAGAACTAAACCATCACCTCATTCACATGCGGCTCTGCTCTAGTAAGAGGATGAGCCACACTTGGAAGATTAAATAATAGATACAGCAGATGTGTCATAACACACGATACATTAAGATATTTTAAGCCAGTCAGTCATTATGGCCTCTCTTAACCTCACATCAAACAACTTTACACCTCCAGCTCTCAGAATAGTGGTAGTTAAGCAGAGCAGCAGGAAAACAGGGACTTGGAGGAGCATGCAGGCTTCCTCTCGTGTCCTGTTGCCCACTCCCGTCCCGTGGTCCTGTCCCCTGGACCACAAGCAAAGAAAAAGAGTGGCATCCAAGGCTCAGGTTCCAGTTACAGCTCCTTAGGGCTCACGGAGACTCAGCAGTCAGGTGAGCTAAGGGTCTGTGACCTCACCCACACCAGTGTGAGGCCAGAGCTCTCCTATCATCACTTCACTGAAAGTATTCATCAAGTTACTCCACATACACCCTCCCTTTCTTGCTTTAATTACTGTCATCTTCCAACAAGCTCACTCCCCTGGGGTCTGTTTCCCTTTTGCCCTCTCTCCTATCTTTAATTATCACCTTTTCTGCTTTTTACAAAATAGATATCCTGCCTGAGAATCTTGTCAAAGATCTAGTTTTGTAGGCATGAGTGCTTACAGGCTAACTGCATTTAGATATTCCACAAATAGCTCAAGTCTATCCCCTCCTACCATCCAGGCTCTTGTTCCAGCTTCTTCATTTCTGCCAATGCCACAGACATTCATCCATCCAGGTTTAAAGTCACGTTTTAGTCCTCCCTCATTTGTCCTCGTCCAGGCCCTGCCCATTTGCACTATACCTTGTATTTGTTCATCCTTTTCCATACCCATAGCCCCCACTACCCTAGTCTGGCCTCACTCACTCATTCTCAGTTTACTGTAGTAATCTAATTGGCCTCTCAGGCTTCCTCTTTCTCCCTATCTCAGTTAATCCTGCTGTGATTCATTGTCTAGAAATACTGAGCACTTATTACTTTTTTCTCTTCTTAAAAATATAGACTAGCTTTCTATTACCTACGAACGATGACCTCAATCAGTCTCAATTGCACCCACTCCCTACAACCCATGGTCATCGTCAGCAAGGAGATGACCATGATCAGATGTGAATCAGCTCTCGCAGCTTACAGAGAGAACTCCCCCCATCAGCATGGGGCAGCAGACTTCCTAATCAATGCTACTTCTTCACTCAACAAGTGGGGTCCAGCTGAGGAGCAGGTATTTCCCCACTGATTGCAAGTGCAGTTTGGCGCTCCAAGTCTTCTAAAGCAGCCCCAAGTCTCTTTTTAAGTCTCTCATGCTCCCGTAACTGCCCTCTTGCTGTCTCTCCCCCATTGCACCTTTGCACGTGTAATTTCCTACCCCTGGACCACCCTGCATTCTCATCACCAATCTTTCATATCATGAGACCTCTGCAAGGAGTCAAGACCACAAAGACTATAATTGCATTCTTCCCCCTGCCTCCTCTCCAAATAAATTACATTAAAAGTATACAAGAAAATTTTCATGCCATATTTCAGATTCTTAATGAGAGTTACCATAAAGTCAATCATAAACAGAGAAGAACAAAACTGAGATAAGACGAGGCTGTCAGGGAACTGGCCAGCCCACGTGCACACTAAATGACTCCTCCCACATATCAACCAGAACTAAATTCAAAATCAACAAAATGGCAAATTACTGTGCATCACCGATCTTTACATATGCTATTCAAGAGCTGCAAATGTGCACAGAAAATACGCATATCTGTTGTACTTCTTTTTGGATCAACATAACATAACATTCCTCCTTGTTGGGTGCTATCACTCTAAAATCAAACTTCATTTTTTTCCGGATTCTTTCATCACTTATGTTATTCTATCTCATATCCATAAGCTAAAGTTTTAAAAACTATAATAATTTAAATACATATGTGTGCCATCTAAATTCTAATACTTACTGCAATTTTGTCAACTGAATGAATGATATATAAATGCATAAACATTTAATAATTACTTAATTTTTATGTTATCATTAAAAAATCAAAGCAAGATTCAGACAATGAACAATATTACATAAATAGGACTTAGACTAAACAAATTTCTCTCTTTCCTGCTAGTAAATCTCACAATTGATGGGTCTCATTTTCTGCTCAAAAACCAACAGATTAATAAAAATTTCTCTAAAATTTCTAAAAAAAACCATTCCAGTATTAGATTATAACTTTCAAGGGTTAGCCCTGTTCTTACTCTAATTTAATCAAATATGCATGTCAAATTTTAGTTGAATTAAGAAGTACGTCACTCAGTATGTATGCACTCTAAGAATACACAATTACATAAACATGCCAGAACCTTTCTTTCTATAGATGGTCCAGACCATGAGTCGACTCCTTGAATTCTGTGTAAGTCCCTGAATCCAGCAGTCCCATTGCTTTCTCTCACTAGAATTTAAGTTCTATGAGAACAAAGAGTTTGGTCTGATTTGTTCTCTATTGTTTTCTGAGCATTCAGAATAGTACCAGTCATATATCAGGTGCACAATAAATATTTCTTAAATAAATGAATGCTATATTTCCTTAAATCAAAGGATGAACAGACATATTACTGTATTTAAGTCTAAAAAAACTCACCCATATTCTAAAAGAAAATCATTTTGAGGATAAAAAAAAGAAGACTTGCAAACAATGAATAAATTACCTTCTCAGGGGGTATAGTTGCCACTAAAACCAGAAAAGAAAGAAGTACATTAGCACAAGACAATCCATCACATAATATTTCAACTTTTAAAAATCAATAAAAGTCCAGTATCTCTCCATATGGATTAAGAATCAAACTAAACCAAATGCAGAATTATGGTCATTTACCATTTTGGAGAATATCACACATGACTGACAGGGAAGAACTATCCATGTCATTCCTCAACCACAGGACCTCAGGCGGCAGATGTGAGAAGTTCTTTTCAACTCTCTCACTAACTAAGACAGTTAAAGAAGGCAATACTTTCTGGGACATTACTTTATGCCTAATCTCAATTTTGTGGAAATTCCCTTATCTCAGAAAACAAACATTTTCATTAATTGGTCACATATTTATCCTTAACATAATGTATATTGTTTGAGATGCTTTCTGATGTTAATATTAAAAAAGAAAGTCACTTATTTCAATAAGAGACATAAGAATGGGTGCTGCATTCCTGATGCAAACTAATCTTTAATTAAGCCCTGTGAGCATTTTTAGGAACATAAGCTAATTCAATCAGGAAAAAGAATCACAAACCAATAAAATCCAATTAGAGATTAGCATTGATATGTTTAATAAATCATATATTACACAATCATAACATTATTGTGGGGTGGTAGTGGTATGGCTATGCTTTTGTATTTAGAACAACTTATCATTAATGAGTCCTTAGCATTAGTCCTCAAGGCTTTGGTCAACATTCACTGGGATTTTTCTCATGAGTCAGAGTCTCCATAAACTTTAGTATACAGGTTTGGTAGATGCATTAACTTCTAAAAGCAATCAGGGTACCAGTTTGCTACCACTGCTGCAATATTCTTGTGGTTGGAAAAAGTCAACTAACCTTCCCATCCTGCCTAACCCATCACCAAGAATCTGAGGCAGAATCTGGACCAGAGTCCCTTTCCTCCTGCCTATGCAGAGGATGAGTAGTTGCAAACATCTGGCCAAGATACCCCAAGTGTATAGGAGCAAACTGGTCAATGCTGTCAATTCTAGGTGAGATCCTATCTGCTCTGCCTAACCAAGGAAGAAATGCAGCAAGTGAGAGTGGAATAAAACAGGCTGGAACACACAAAGGTTCAGAGCCCCCCCCCAAAAAAGCCTTCTCTACCAGGAAGGCAGCCTTGCAAACTTCCAGCTCTCCACTAACCTGGGCACCTTCTCTCCTCAGAAAATCCATAAAGGGGCACCCTGAATTCTGACCCAAGAATCAACTGTGAAAAGCCAACAGGAGCTTTATTAGAGCAAATATATATTCTATACCAATATAAGATTTTTATTCCCTCTATCTGGGGTGAGGATTTTTGTGGTAACAAAGATATTCAAAGTATTGGATATGCTGGTTTATATAAAGAAACAGAAAGTGATAATCCCTTTTTCTGAATGCCAGAGAGATAGTCAAAGTCAACTGTCTCTAGACTGCTTCTGGAGTACAAGTCCTTAACCACTTCCTTGGAAAAATGTGCTCCTTGGACCCATTATATACTCTTTGTATGGCATGTGGCAGGTCATGCCCCTCCCTTGGTCTCAGGTTTCTCAAAAAGTAAATGAAAGGATTGCACCAGGTGATCTCCAAGATCCCTTTGATCGACTCTCCTATCTTTCTTCAGTTTGCTTCCCATTATCCCCGACTGCCTGTTGGACTCTATTTCATGGAAGCTCAGTTGATGCTTTAACTTTTTTAAGCCTGCGGATTCCACTTTGTAAATATTTATGAAATGGCCCTCTAGACACAGAAATGAATTTGGGCCATTCCCTGAAGTATTCAAAGCACTCTCCAGGAATAAACACAAAGAAAAAGTAGCCCCCAAACAGCAAGACAATATCCTGCGATTAGCATGGAATATTGTCACTACTGGGTACATATTACTCTAGAGCAGTGGTTCTCAGGTAGGAGCAATTTTTCTCCCCAGGGAACAATTGGCAATATTGGACAACCTTTTTGGTTTTAACAAATGGAGGCAGACAATGCTACTGGCATCTAGAGGTTAGAGGCCAAGGATGTTGCTAAACATCCCACCATATACAGAGCAGCCCCACACATCAAAGAATTATCCCAAGATATTAATAGTGCTGAGGCTGAAAAACCCTGTTCTAGAAAGGTATAAACAGGAAAACCAAAGACACACAAGACAAGGCTAGGTCCACAATCCATTTCCATTCTCACCTTCCGGCTCCGCCACTCCTGGCCCATGTTCGCGGGAGACGGTCAGGGCCTCCACTGGCTCTTCCTTGGCTGGGAGAGGTGGAGGATGAGTACTTTTAGCAACAAGTTGAGTGTTCTTTGGCTTGACAAATACAGGTCCTTTACCTACATGGTGATGGATTGGCCTGCGTCTATGAACGCCAGAAACCGTATAACCCATTCCACCAGGACAGATTTCCTTAAAAGCAGCTAGATTTGGGATGGGAAAATATTCCTTTTAAAAATCTAAAAGTGCAAACTTATACAGAGGAAAATATCATGATGAATATCTCTTAATAAATCATCACTAATATAGTTACATTTAAAAACTTCAAAAACAGATGTAAAATGCTTGAATTTCTGTTAAACTTGCATATTTACAGAAAAAAACCAACCCTTTCTTTTATTAAACATTTCTCCCATCTGTTAATTCCTTAACAGAATTATATATATAGCATATATAGCATACATAGAGCATATATTTATGTATCATATTATATATATCAGCAACCAATTAGGAGATATTACATATATATATTTTATATTTAATATTATATATCACATTATATATTACATATATAAAGTATATATGTAATATATTAAGAGATTTTTATGTATAGAAGATACTATATATATTATATATATCCCATGGGGTGTGTGTGTAATATCAGCAAAAATCAGGCTTTCTTCTTTTCCTCCTGCTTTGCTGTAATTTCATTAGTTATTAACAATGAATTCAGTAACATCTAAGTTAGATGACTAGCAAGAAAGTTAAAAAAGAAAAAGAAATCACTATTCAGGGTGTTGAAATCATAATTTGTTTCCCGCTGAAGAACCCAAAGGACTCAGCCAGAATGAAGTATTATCAGCTAACATGGCGAGGTTGGTTAAGAAGGATTGAAAAGTGGAAGTGTTTTTTGAAGACAGATTCTCTGGATAGTAAGAAGGAATCCAGAGAAGTTCAGACATGCTAACAAGATGATGGACAGAAAGCAAGAAACAAAAGGACATGCCAAATCAGAATGTAGTTAATATTCAAGGAAAGGGATGACAAGTGGGCCAAAGCCTGACCATGACCAGCTGGTCTAATTATCCAGAGGACAAGGAGATATTCTGTGCCCTGGAACTCCTCTCCTCGCCAGGAAAGTGGTTTTGCACACTTAAAAAAAAAGTAGACTGGGCACATGTGATTTGCCAACCTCCATTGTATAATCGCCAGGAATAAGTGAAGGGTAAGACAAGGGAGAAAAGGCAGTGTGTGGCCTAAGGAGGAAAAATCCACCTAATCCCTTTGGTGTTGGTGTTGGAGGCAAGTCACCAAATGCAGACACCAAGGAACTTATGGTCAACTTTCTTACTTCTGCTTTTGAAATTGAAAGTAAAGTAAGTCATTTCTCACTTCCACTGAGATCTCCTATTGAATGTTCTGGACCTAAAATTAGTTCTCAGTAAAAAGGAAACTCTAAACGTCTCCTTAAAGCATGCTAAAATATTGTTTTTCTAAGGATCACACATTAAATGGTGGAACCTCATTTTGTTTAACTATGAAATACAATTCTCACTTGAAACAATAGTTGTTTCCAGAAGAAAAGATGTTTTCCTATCAAATATTTGAAGTATTAATGAACTAAATATTACTTTTATGACAATCACTATATGACCAAAAATTGGTTAAGGGCAAGAATTTTATCTTTAATATTATTTCCAAATTTAGTTATTGTATTTTATGGAGGAGTCTCTCTGCGTCACACTGACCATTTTGATTTATGCTTCACGTAAGGGTTACAAAGCTATAAAAATTGAACTTAAAGACAAATGAGTCTATGAATTATAACGATCATTTATTTCATTGATTAATCCTTTTTAATAATGAGTGGATCAGATCCCACAGGAGGATACTAGGGTCTTTTGGAGACGTCTAAAATTATCCAGTCTACCAAAATACCATGAACATTATACTATCCTCTGCCTTACCAGCCCTTTCTGATCCTAACCATCAACAAAGGTTGATCATGATATTTCAATTTATATTTAAACCCTGTCTGTTACAGTGTAAGTTACAGCTTTAAGACATTAAATGGTGTTGTGAGAGTTAATGCACTTCCCAAGGTGGGAAGCATCTTATCAAATAAGCAACTGAGTAGATTTTTTTATGCCCATCCCATGCCAGTGAAATTGGGGCCACTGCTCCTTTGATAACGTCATACCCATATTTGCAAGGTATGTTTCTTTCTCTTCCATTTAACTCTACTTGACCCTGCTTGAGAAGTTGGTGACTCCTTGGTAGAAGTAAGGCACTAGGAGAAATAATTTACTCTTTCAGGGCATTAGGCAATTATGTACCAGACTGAAGGATAAAAAACAATCAGCTCCTTAGTATTCAGCTCCCACCAGGAGTTCATAGGGGCTTTGGCAGGATCTGCGCTTGAGTTCTTAATCTTTACAGCATAAATTCAACTGTGAATATAACTCCTCCCATTTCCAATTGGAGAAATTAAGCACAATGCTCATAAGAGAACCTCACAAGCACATGTTCAATAAATGAGCGAATGAGTCAACCTGCACAAAGTGTAGTTACTATACAAGTGGTGAGCAGTCAATCATTAGGAAAGTGCAGGGCCCAAGAGGGCCTTCAGGTCTCTCTCTATACTTTTAAGCAGCAGACTTAGGGTTCTAGAAGCTAGGGATAACATGTAACGGCTTTTCTTAACATTCAAAAGGAAGTCTAATGTCACACAGAAATGGAAAAATCTCTTTGCATGTAATTCTTTCCACTGAGTCAACCTTGTATGTTTATGGTTTCCACAAAAGTGATAAAAACACATTGTATTATTAGAAACTAAAATTAAAGCCAGAAAGTGAAAATAACCCAAGCTGCCAAAGTCGTCCTGGGTACTTGTGTGGCTGGGAAGGAATGTGAGCCTGCAGCTGAGCATGTCTTACCTGTGCCTGGAAGGGGACATTTCTCACAGTGTGGGCCCCAGGCCTTGCCCACACTACAACAGCAGAGCTGCTTGGTGAGGTGAACAGACAGAGGGTGCATACACTGCCTTCCGGAACTGACAAGTCGGTAACACGGCCCTTTCTCTTCAGAGACCACAGGGGTATCCGCTGAAGTAGAGAGATAAGGCCTGATGTCACCCAGGAAACAAAAACCAGATCGACTTTTCATGTAATAGCAAAATGAACCTTAAAGTCTGGATTAGAAACCACACTTGAGAATAAATCTATCTAGATTTAGGGCATCACCTTTCTTGATTTAGAGTCAGTTTACCAAATGAGTTTCAAAATTAGGGCACCAAATGTCCCTGTCCTTTTCCGGTCTCTTCTTCTATTTTAGCAAGGATTAGATCAGGTATGTGCACATAAAGTGATACAAAACAATTTCGACCAAAATCCAGCTGCCCAAACAAACCTAGTCACTTATTATCAGAATCACTACCGCCTTTGTTTTCTTGTATTTAGTCATCATAGAGCTACTTCCAGGGCAGAATTTGTTGAACAAGCGGGCACTGTGGAAAATCTGGAACTGAACATTACTGATGCTGGTGGAAAATGAGAAAGTGAACATCGTTGATGCTGCAAGCCAGCTGTTCTCTTCTCACTTTGAGGACAGCGAGAGCTTGCAGAGCCCCATCAGGTCTCACCCTAAGGCCAGTGAAGAACAAATGGGAGGCAGGGAGCGGCTTCTGACTTGCAATGCCATGCAAAACCCCTGGTCCAGCCAGACAGCACACCAGAGAAGGAGCCGATGTGCTCAAGCCCTTAGAAAATACTGCAAAAGCACACCTGTCTATATTCATCCAACACCTAAATCCTAATCCTTCTTCTTCTACCCTAAGTTAGCAGGTAAGACTAACATTTCAAATGACTCTCATGGCATTTCTATTTATTTCATTACACATAAACCCAGAAACAATATGCTACCTACAATGATGCCAGATTGGTGTTTCTGTTGTCTGAGTCTTTAACCACAGGTTGGAAGGCTAGTTTTAAAGGATAATTCATTAGTATACTACATTTATTATTTAAAATATGGTACACATGATTATACATTCTATTGAGTCATAAGGTCTCATGCTATACTAAAAAAAATATTGCCAAAAGATTTCTAAAGAATACATAGAAATGGGTACGGGCTAGAGTACTGAGGAGCCATCACAAACACTGCTTACAGGTTCATACATGACAGTGGTTTTTCAGATTGTATTTTTTGCAAGATGGGTTGCTAAGATTAGGGTGAAAAAATTCAGGTACTCTATATAGAGGGAAAAACATCTCAGAGGCATTAAACCTACTGGAAATGCCACATCAGTGAGTCAGGAAAACAAATATTTTGCTCTTGGCTACAGATGAAAGAGAAATCTTCAAAAGTAATACACACATAGCTCTGTACCCAAGTACAGTCTTGAGTCTTCACCATATAGCCAATGTTGACGGTGACTCAATTACAAAACACAAAAAGAAGATGCTATGGTTCTCCTATTTGGGTTCCCTGCTGGTGTAGCAAGCAACTTATACTTAATTATAGGATTGTAGAATAAACCCTTATGATACTTTCAAAGACATGCTGCTCTAACTAATTAAAACGTGAATGATACATATCATTAAGCAGATATAACCTGATACTTAGAAGAAGTTGAAAAATATAGAAGACTTGAGAGGATAGCATATAGCTAACCTCCCGTGCTAGTCTGTCTTCATTCCCTGTCCCCCGGACACCTCAAATATCCTCATTCATTTCTTGGATGCAATTCTGCATTAGAGTTTCATCCCTTTAAAGTTTAAAATCCCTATGGCGTGAGTGTTTGGATGCAGGTGTGGGGAGAGCTAAAGCTGTCAGGAGGAGTCTGAGAGATGACTTTCCTAGTGGATTAAGAACCACTAGGCATCCTTTTTGGGAAATGGGCTGTTAAAAATAAATTCTGGGAGAACCAAAATAAAAAAAGACAATGATTCTAGGGTCATTGCAGAGTTAGACCATCTATTCAAGTGTGGCAAGTGAGACTAAATGGCAGCGTTCCTTAAATAAATGACTTGCACCTGTCAACTCAGACCATTTTCCTCTTCCCAATTAAAGGTTTGGCTTGTAGAGTAAGAAAGACCCAGATTCAAATCCGGGCTCAACCACTTACAGATTGTGTAACTTTTGGAAAGATCCTTAACTTCTCCATGCCTCAATTTCCTCATTTCGAAAAGAGGGAGAATAGCAATACAAACCTCATAGAGATCTTGTGAGCATTATATTTGATAATCCATATAAAGTGCTCATTACAGTGCCTGACACTAAGTGTGCAGTGAAGATTATGGCATTATTGTCCTGGTTTTTGTTGTTACAGTTATTATTTGTGAGTTTGCACAGACGTCTGTCTAACCTCCAGGCCATGATGCTATGAGACCACCAAGCGAGGGACGCTAGGGGCCTAAACTAAGATGGCCACAGAGGAGGTGGAAAGAAAAGAAAAGGTGTAAGATAGATTATGAAGATTTAACGACTTTCTTGGAGACCAAAGGAGATGTGAGAGTCAAAGCTGACACAGAGGCTCCCAGTCTGACTGCCTGAGAGAACAATGTCACCATGGACAAAACCAGCAAGTCAGGAAGGAAAGCCTATTTTAGGGGGAAAGGAGAAGATCGAGGAGTAACTTACCCAACCAGCTTTGTAAAACAATGATTTGGAACTACGCTATCTAACTCATTAGTCCCTAGCCACATGCTGCTACTTTGATAAAATTTAATTGAAATACGATTTAAAACTCAATTCCTCAGTCACACTAGCCACATGTGACTAGTGTCTACTACATCAGACTGCAGATACGGAACATTTCCATCATCAAAGAAAGTTCTATTGAACAACAGTGATCTAGCCCAAAAGTCAGCAAACTTTCTTTGTAAAGGATGAGATGATAAATATTTCAGGCTTTGTGGGCCATAAGGTCTCTGGTGCAACTTCTCAACTCTGCCACTGTAGCATGAAAGCAGCTTTAGACACTATGTAAATTAACAGGCATGGCTATGTTCCAATAAAACTTCATTTACAAAGACAGTGGGACAGATTTGGCCCATGGGCTACAGTTTGTCAACCCATGATCTAGAACCCTGAATTTGGAGGCACAAAACCAGTTTTAAGTCTCAACGTCAGTTACTAGCTGTATGATCTTGAGAAGTTACTTAAACTCTCCTAGCTCCAGTTTCCTAATGTAAAGTAAGAATAATACATATTTCACAAAGATGCTGGGAAAATTCAAAAGAAATGATGTACATAAAAATGACTGACTTTTAGAAGGGATTTGTCCTTCTTCTCATGATTTCCAGGGTTATGCAGAAGTTCCCAAGCACATCTCTATAACCCTCGGTTTCTGTCAATTGGCACCAAGTCCATGGGTCAAGAATACCATAAAACAGCAAATATCCAGGCTCAGAATTCCTTTATCTGGGCCTTTCTCTACTGAATCTATGGATACACCCTCTGTAGCACTCATCCTGGAGCCCTTAAATTCCTGAAGAAAATTAATTGCTGCTCAGAAAGTTTTCCTACTCCAACTGCAAAGGTTATTATACTTTTCTTGGATTAGCTCTGACAAATCCTAAAATTTCACCTTTCTCCATAGATAATTAGGAGCAGGTCTGGAGAGTGCAGCTAAAGCATCCTGAGCCACAGACACAGAGGTCAGAGGCAGCAAATGCCAGAACCCTCCTACTTTCCTTCTTTTAGCTTGGCTAAGTCAAGGACAGAGAGCGGACAAGGAGAGAACGTGAAATGGTTGCAACCTTTGGCTGGAGTCAAGGAATTCTGAGGGTGTTCACCTCGGTGTACTGGAGAAGAGAGAGAGCTTCCCGTTGCTCCTCAGCTGTTGCCAAGTGCATTTCTTTGAGTTCACAGAGTCAGCCACGCCTTTTATGGCCTAGATATGCCCCAAATTCATGCTGCTTGAGCAAATGTGGCCAGTCTCCTCCATTAGCTTAACTGCTCTATCCATGGTTGTTTCTATACCTCTCAAGAACATATATTCCAAATCTTAAGCAATAACTGCTCAATGTCTGTGTGTCTGTGTGTGTGTGTGCAAGCATGCATGACCACCGGTCTTCTTCTGCTACTTCCCCATGACTATCACGGGTACCACCATCTTGCCAATATTTTTTTCCATTACTCTATGAATACCACCTTTTCCCCTAATTCTTCTCAATTGTCTTCAGACTTCCCCTATCGATTTCTTCAAAATATAGCTCACCAAAAAATCAGACTGGATTGATCCAAGTCACAAATCCTGAAGGCACCCTACATATCTCTGTCATGTTACATGTGGTAAATTCAGAGCAAAGAGAAATAAATCTGCCCATTCAACGCTGGTAAAGAGCCCAGGTTTTAACTTCAAACTCTAAACTGGAACATTCAACTAGCAACAAACGTCTCCTAATACTTATCATTTCAGCTGTTGTAGCTGAACCATAAAATTGAATTATTTATTTTTCAAATAAGAATGGATGGTTGTTTAATAAGCTCAGTATTATCTGGGCAATGACAGTGAAAATAAATGCTAAGGAAATGTGTAAATGTTTCAAAAATCTCATTGGCAGATTTCTACAATCTTATTAAAATTTGGATGTCTGCCCTTAATTCTAGACATCAGATCTAGTCTAAGTATCATTAAACACTTTGTGATCACTTCTCCGAGTTTACCTAATCTGCAACCTTCAATGTAGTAATTTTAACCAGACTATAAATCAAATTATTTAAGGGAGAAAAAACCCCCAAACATTCGCAACAAATTCTATATCCATACTCTGTAAAAATCTTTTATGCTTAAATCATAAAACTACATAAAATGTTTACTCATGTAATTCAAATCAGCCAGAAATTATCCCTAAGTTATCTGGATATTGTTAACAATGTGATTTTTGGCCTGAAATGTCCAAATCCTTGCATCAGTTTTCAAATGTACCTTGTATGCAAACATAATTTTACAGTCTAATTTTACCAGTTGCCAAAAAAGCCCTCTAATTAGGTGTCTGTCTGCTTCCTGATCAGAACTGTCTGTGAAAAGTACACGCAAAAAAGAACTTACATGCAAAATTTCCTAATCTGCATTTGACAGTTTTTAAAGGAAAAGAGTAGTAATTAGTAACGATGTTCCAAAAGACTCAACAAACCCTTCTAAAAGTAATGAATGAGACTGTCATTTTTATTTTACTACATTTGTCTTTATTGCATTATGTCTATGACCTCAGCTTAGGGCACAGAGTTAGAGAGAGACGCACAGCTAAAAACGAACAATACTATCTTCATGAAGAGCACGTCTTGACCAAATGGCAAGTTTAAAACGGGGGACTGGAAGGATGCAGCTTAACATATACCAAGTCCACATTAAAAAAAGGATAATGAAAACAAAAACCTAGCAAGACAGAAATTAACACAGAAATGCTCTTACAATTATCCTGACAGATTTCTGTCTTTTTAAATTTTAATTACATACGGCTTGAAAACTCTGCAGTTTACCTTTGCAATAATGGACATAAGTACCTTAAAAATAATGTAACCTCAAAAAATTCTGCCTGTGAGAATTTTATATTTAAAATGCATCCATCTCTAATTGTCAGGTGATCTGCAGTGATTACACTAGATTGGTTTTTGGGGGGAGAGGGTCTCTTTGGTGAAACCATATTTTCTGAACCAATATTGGCACACATGATTTGATGGAGGATTTGCACCCTTACCAGGTACAAGAGAAAATCCTAGAGACAACATTTGTAAGGCAAAACACTATACCTGCAGGGACATTTTGGTATTTTTTTGAGGATAAAGACTGGAATATCTGAAATTAGAACTGAATAGAAAATCTGAAAGGCAGGCCCTTGGTAACTTATTTCCCAGACTCTTCCAACCAAGAAAGTACAGTGAAACCTCAGTAAAAAATCAGACACCAGTGACTCAGAATTTGGACTAATTAAAGACAGAAGCTGGGACAAAGTCTAATGCAACCTAAATAATGCTTAAAATACTATGAAGGAAAAAACTGTTTCCATCTCTCATGTATGCTAGTTTTAATTAACTCTTTTTCTTCATAAAGTAGACTTACTCAGTATGCTTGTTCTCCACACTTGACCTCAGCCAAAAGACTGAGAAGCGATGGGCAGCTTGTTCTCTACCTTGAGTTTTAGCTATTATATTTTTCTGAATGCAATAAAAACGCATTTTGGCAAAGGTGCCATAATATAGATTTATTTTACTACATCAGGCTGGCCTCCTCCCTTTATCATTTTAATTAATGAGGTTTCCTGCATATTTACAATATTCAGTTGATCACTGAGTATTTCCCTTCTTTTGGATAACCCCCCCCAACCTGAAAAAAACAACTGATCCAAAAGAGGAATAAAAAGTGGTCGTTACTTACGCACACAACTTGAAAAGGTAGGATCTGGCCCAAATCCAATTTTGCAGGTACATCTATAGCTGCCCATGGTATTCAAACACTCACCATTAGGGCACACACCCTGTAGCTGGCATTCATTAATATCTGTAAGAAAACACACTTCTTTTAGAAGAAGAAGGCAAGCCCTATTGAACAGATTTTGGCTATAAATTGCATTCACTTCCTTTTTCACTATAACCATCTCTTAGCTATAGTAAATAAGAGATGCTGGCAACTTTTAATGCAGCAAGTGTGAATGATCTAAAATCAAATGAATAAACATTTATTGAACATCTACAATTTATACAACAAATATTTATTATGCACTTACTATGTACTCAACTGTTCTAGGTACCAGGTATTTACCACTGAACAAAACTGAGAGAAAATTGCAGCCTTCACAGAGCTTACATTTTAGTGTGAGTCTATGTTAGGTATTGTACAGCATGCAGATAAAGCGAAGACTCCCACCCTGGAGACACTGACAGTCTAGCTGCACATACAACTAAGTAAAAACTTAAGTAAAAATCAGTTCACGTTATCACAATTGGAAGAAAGGTCATAAACTTGAAGAAGTTAAATTATGAAGTTGCCTATATAGACAGTAAGAGCCACTGGAGGAAGTTAGAGGTAAGGGGAGGCTGCAGCACTGAGAGGAGGGTAAGACTTCATCAGGCGTTGAAGTTGGGGAGGAGCCGCACGGACGGGGAGGAGGGGTGACTGACCTACATGGGTGGACACTGGAGTATGAGACTGGAGAAGGAAAGAGGGCTCAGGAAATTGTGAGTCAAACCGTTGGCTGGAAAAGAAGTTTCAGGAAGGTAAATGGTTGGAAAAAGAGCTGCTTAAAGCCAGGCTAGGTTTGGATTCAATTTTATTGAGAACAAGGAGCTATACTAAAGATTTCTGAGCAGGAGGAAGATATAATCAAATGCAGGCTCTGGGGAAATTTATCTGGCCAGCACGTTCTCTTTGGTGGGAAGAGATTAAAAGTTTGATCACTGAAGGAGTAATGCAAGCATGAGACTGGTGACAAGCCAGGTTGGTGACAGTCAGAATAATCAGGAAGGAATGAAGTTTTTTGTTTTTTTGTTTTTTAAAGAACAATTGACAATGCAGGGTGTTTGGCCAACACAATACTAGAAAGGAAGAGAAAGGAGTCAAAGATGCCTGGGAGGCTTCTAATCTAAAGAAAGACGAAAAGACATTGCTGGATTTATGGAAGGTTCTGAGGAAGAAAGAGGCAGATGAAGAGATTAGTTCTACACTTGAAAGTCACACTGGGAGAGCCAGTTACAAACACCCAGCAGCAGCAGCAGACTCGGGAATGAAACGCAAGAGGAAACTGTGGTTGGAAATAGAGACTCAGGGTCACTGTATATGGTGATTGCTATGGTCTAAATGTTTGTCCCCCCAAAATTCATATACTGAAATCCTAACCCCAAAAGGTGATGGTATTACTAGGTGGGGACTTTGGGAAGTGCTTAAGTCATGAGAGTGGAGCCCTCATGAATCAGATTAGTGCCTTATAAAAGAGGCTCCGGAGAGATCCCCAGATCTTCCATCATGTGAGGACACAATGGAACCAGGAAGAGGAAGGCCACCACGCTGCTGCCTTGATCTTGGACTTCGTAGTCTCCTTCATAAATATCTGTTGTTTATAAGCTACCCAGTTGGTGGTATTTTGCAGTAGCAGCCTGAATGGATTAAGGCAGTGATTCAAGGGGAAATCGAAACAATTTGAAAGAGGAGAGAGAAAAATCTGGTGCTTTTAAAAAGATTACAGAGTTATTTGCAAAGGTAATTAATTAAAAATCAAAAATAGAATGTGACAAGTTAAAAGTGAAAAATTCATAGTCATTTATATTTTATTCAGTGTGGCCTACAAAGCTTAATAGTTTTGCCTATTAGTGCTTCTTTTTCAAATAATATTTTTACCTCCTCCAATCATTAATTCTAGTAAAACTTATTAAGGATTCTAAAACACTAATTTTCTAAATTAAAATTGAATACAATGGTAGCAAAATATTATTAGCAGAATCGTCACATAAAGACAAACACAGCCCTCAATAAATCATTATTTGTTTATATTTCATATTCTAAGTAGACATAGATATCTGTATAGGCATTTTATCTAACACATGCAGTTTTTAATTTAATTTCAGTGATATAATAGAACATTTTCAAAGGAACACAAATGACAAGTTAACATATATATTCATTGTATAAATTCTACAGCATTCCAACTTGGATCCGGCTGGAAACTGTAGAGCTAGATTACACCTGGCACAGCATATGGTCCAGCACCTGACCATCTTATTCTTTATCAGAGTGGGTGTTGTGCTGTAATACACATTTATGCACAGCATATAATTCAAAATATTCCCCCATAACTCATTCTCCTTAAGAAAATCACCATGAAGGACTAGGAAGAGTGCCAAGTCCAGTTGGGGCTTACGTGGTCCAAGTGAGGCCCTTATCATATATCCCAACTTAAACCTCAAGCCTGGGTAACCAGCCAGTTGTGGTCAAAAAGGCTGGACAAAGTCTCCACTTTTCTCCTTCCCCTTACATCCCCACTAGGGCATGATTATTAGTCTTCCTCTTTCTCCAAGTAGCCTGTATCCTTGTTCATTGGTTGCACTACACATTCCACGTTCATCTCTTAGAACCCAGAATTTTTCCTTCTTGGGAAACCTTCTATGACAGTACCATCCCAGGTTCGCTGCTGGCTGCCAGGTTAAGGTGGAGGTTTTTTTCCCTCCAAAGCATAAATACCTGATGTACAGCCATGGCCTTGTACCCTTTTCCCATGCCCCCTCAACTTGCCTCAACATTGCCCACTACCTCGACCACAATGCCACGGGAATAGAGGAAAGGAATTAAGATTTAAAACAACAATAACTACAGGTATAGACAGGAAAGAACAAAAAAATCCAGGAGGAAAGAGAATCATGCAAGACTTTTTCTATTACTTCTATCCTGATCAGCTTGTGCCACCAGCACTGGCACAACATCTCCCCTAATTTTGGCCCCAGAAACATGGACCTTCCTTCGTGATACACTCTCACAGTTTCCAGAAAAACTTCTGTTTCCTTCAACTGCCTCTATTTTTTATTGCTTTCTCTAAAGTACCATAAATTAGAAATTAACTTTTCAAGTTTTTTAGTTTATATACAGCAAATTGTATCAATCTTAAGTATACAGCTAATGAATTTTTACATATACACATGTGTGTATATATATGTGTGTATATGTGTATACATGTGTGTACTCATACTGTGTAACCACTGCTCACATCATGGTTTAGAACATTTCCATCACTTCAGAAGGCTCCTTCTTGTTCCTTCCCAGTCAACACCTCTGCCCCCACAGGTAACTACTACTCTAACTCCTATCATCATTGATTAGTCTTGCCTGTTCTTAAACTTCATATAAATGGAATCATATTATATATATTCTTTTGTCTGACTTCTTTTACTCATTGTTATGCCTGTGAGATTCATCAACGTTGTTGTATGCAGCAGTTCATTCTTTTATTGCTGTGTTATATTTTATTGTGTGAGAATATCAAAATTAACTTGTCCGTTCTAATTTTGAGCTATCATTAACAATGCTTCTGTGAACATTCATATGCATGTCTTTTGGTAGGCCTACGCACTCATGACTCTTGGGCGTGTACCTAGGAATAGGATTTCTGGGTCACTACAGAAGGTCCATGTTTACTTTAATAAACATTGTCAAATAGTTGCCCAAAGTGGTTATCCCCATTCCCAGTATCAATTGCTCCACATCCTCATCAAATTACTGCTAGTCTTTTTCATTTTAGTCATTCTGGTGGGAGTGTAGTGTTATCTCATTATGGTTTTAATTTGCACTTCCTTTTCATATATTTATTAGCCATTTGGATATAAAAACATTCTCTTCTAAAATCTAAGTATCTCTAAGAATGTTGTAGGTCAGCAAGACTGATTCCCTCTTAGCACTCCGGGAGGATCAGTGGTGATTCTCAAAGAGGAGTATATGCTTGCCTGGGGGGCATTTTGGGTTGTCACAAGGACTAGGGAACACACGATGGGTGGACACTGAGGATGCTAAACACTCTACAAGTGTGGTTAGTTCTCCATGAGAAAGAATTGTTTTGCCAAAAATGTCATTAAAGCCCTCATAGACTAACTCATACAGAGGTGATGAGTCTATGAGTTTGTAAGTGCAAAAGGGACCATTTTGAAGTAAGGCTGTCTGAGGAACGATGGGGTGGCGGTGGACGCTGGCTACATGAGAAGGATTTCATTCACTTTACTCAGTGTCTGTATCTTCTACATCTGGACAGTCCCTTGCTTTCTTTGAGACTGTGCTTTGGCCTTAGCATAGATGGGAGGCTCAACTAGAAGCAAAATGGAGACTGGGTCCCCCAAATCTCTGAGTTTGGGGCTGTATGGTTTGGGACCTGCAAGGCCAGAGTCTTAGCACCACCAAGTCTGACGGGGACCCTGACATGATTCATCAGACATAACTGTGATCCCCTGACCGTTCCTGGAGCCCTGGGCACCCTGCAGACCTACTGAAGCAAGGCAGTTCCTTGCATCTGCTTCAAATACTGAGCTTCTATGATAAAACGGCATTTGTGAAAAAAATTTGAAAATCACTGATTTAAATTGTTTCTGTGTCAAATCATGTTCCAGATTTGAGATTTCAACAACTCACATATAAAACTTTAAAAAGCATGCCATTTGTAAATTTTTAATGCCTAATATGCAAAATTTTTACATCTAAAAATTAGATAAGAATTCTTATTTTTTTGTCACTTCCATCCTCTGCTTTGTTCCTGAGAGGACTGTGGGTGGCCAGGAAGTTTATAGCCTTTGTCTTAAAAAAAGAAAAGAAAAGAAAAAGAAACAAGCAAAAAACTTAGCCCCCATGGTTTTTAATTTAGAATCTCAGAAATTAATAAGAAACAAGAGCAATTATCTAAGTGACTTTCTGAAGTAATGTTCTTTAAGGCCTTTCTAAATAAACTAAAGGAAATTAGAGATTCACAAATGCATTAAGAACAAAATATGGGTTAACTAAAGATGTTCTATCTGGATATGAGAAGTTTAAGGAGTAAGAGAAGACATTATCAGAGCAAAGTTTAACAATTATAAGGAACATGATTGGCAAACTATGAATTATAATTCTATTCAGGCTTCAATTCCTAAGGCAATTTTTTAATCAAATAAAAGCTTATAACTTGATTATAATTTTTATAAATAACTGATTTGACAAATATAATTGTGTTTCAGAAGTCTCATATTTTACACAGTCAGCCAATCTCCCTTCATGTATTCTGATTAAATTGAAAATTTTTTAGCACTTAAGTTTAAAAAATGTATAAATGAATCTATTCTTTGTTCTCCCTCTGTAGACCACCAGATTTCTCTGGAGAACTGGAATTCTATGAAGGAAATCTTTGAAGGAATGGTATAACCACTGCACACAGCACGGCTTACTGAGTTAAAGAATGAAGGTCAAAATTAACGGCTGAAGGAGCTGGCACTCTGGTAGAGCCAGTCACTCATCTCCATACCTCCAACTGAGCTGCTGTGTTAGGGCAATCTAGAAGTATATCAAAGAAGAAACAAGGAGAGGAGCTCATACTGCCCCATATGCCCCTTTAGAATAGGCAAAATCCATGAGGTTACAGCTAATATGAAGATTTACATACTTCTCCACTCAATTAAAACATTTACAGATTGCCTCTGCTCAGTGCAGCCTCCCATGTACTTCAGGGCCTATATCAAGTTCATCCGTACTAGGGAAGGATACAATATCTAGTTCAACGAAGCAAGGGTCCTCCTCCTCATCCTTTACATAGCACACCTTGTCTCACTGGAGCTTCCTAACCATTCTGGATGGTAAGCAACACTTGAATAGTTATTCCTATTCTATAGAGATGATTTTGTCTAAGGTCATAGTTTTGAAAAGGCTTAATGAGGAATGGGGAAATCTAATGGGAGAAATATCCCACTAAGACCTAATTTTGATGTAACTAGAATGCTAAATTATGTCACCTAGCGCAACTCAATTTCTCTTGATCTAAGTTTCCTCTCCTGCAACACAGAGGGGCTGAATCAGATAATCTCCAAGGGGACTTCTGGCTTAAATATTCTGACTTCAAAACAACCTTGCAGTTGCCAGGGTTGAAAATGCCAAGGAACACATGAAGTATGACATTTAATGCATAATATATTATGAAGAGCGGAAGTGCCCTTATGGAAAATAAACACACTTTTATGTATCTATTCCCCTACAGGAAATATGTATGTTTAACAAAGTGAGTAATAATTTACTGCCTTTTTAGTGACGCAAGTTTTTACAGGAAATGAAGCGCGTCCAGTAAGCAACAGAATTTAGGTACAAGGTGAGAATAGTACATGAAGATCTTTATACTGTGTGAAAATATGAAGCTTTCTGGAGATTCTGCTGTATGTATATTCAGCTTTTGCTGATGGACTGAAATTCCATCATCCAATTTAGCAATATGACTTCCCCTTGAAAGCAGAAAACATATCTCTTGAGGTCAATACTTTTCCTAGCCAGACAGATGTTTTGGCTATTTAATAGGAATCACTTACTTTAGATAAAGAAGGTGTTCACTCTCCAAGAGGACATACGTATTTCTTAAACTTCCAGAGACGCAGCTTCATACTGGGTACACATATCCCTGAAGGCACATGCTCATATTCCTCAGGGTATACACAGGCTTGGACACTTTTAAGGGAATCAATTTCTAGATCTTGAGCCTTCATATGTTTGCCTTTCTAAAAGGGATCTGCCTAAAAACACATTTCCCAACCTTCCTTTTCTATTTCTCCCTTACTCAGCGCCTTCTTTGTCTTTACAAAGTCAAGGCATACCTCTTGCCCATCTGGAATCTTTCTGGGCTTTCTAGGTACACTGCTTGACAATGTAAAATTCTCCAAGGCACCAAACAAATAAACAATTCGCAAATATCTCTCTCCTGAGAGTTACAGGAAGAGTGATAAGTCTGATTTGTTTCATAAGAAGGCCTGGCTTTGCCAAATCGGTTAGACGGCAGACATTATTCATAGACCGAATGAGCCAACTCCGCAGCTCCAAGGTTTTGGTGAAAACATGTTTAAAGCACATTATCTAATACGAATATGCCAGAAATGAATCTACTGCATTTGTTTAATCTCTCACGAAAAAAACGTAGATGTCAGCTTAAAAATGTGTGAACACATAAGTTTTTCAAAATTATTTTAGGAGATAAATGAGCACAAAAAAGTTTGGAGACCAATGTTCTAGAGCGGTTTTACCCAAGATATTTTCTATGAAACACAAGCTTTGTGAGAATTCTGCTAAAAGAAGGGTTCTGTGGCCAAATATGTTTGAGAAACACTGTATATTCTACACACATGAGAACATTAAAGACCCCAAGAAGTCCTTTGGCAAGGACTCTTGGCTTTCTTTGTTTAACTTGGTGTTTTCCACACATTTGGCCATGGAACCCTTTTTCACACACCATCTATTAACCTCTCTCTGAATTGGTGGTCTGTGGAGCACATTTTGTGAAATGTTGCTCCCTGGGGCTGGCCCTGCAAACTACTGTACGAGTCTCTTCGTGGATATATTTGCTTCAACCTAGGCCTCGGGGCTGCCATAGCCTCCCCTGCCAACCTGTAACTATCCCATCTTTATAAAATGATAATCTATCATAGGATGGATTCGATCACTGGGCTCAATGAAAGAAGGCAAACCACTGTGGGAGCAATTCCCTTCCTTCCTTCCAATTCTTCTGGTTTCATGGTAACATGATAAAAGAATTATCAGAGCCCAGAGAACAGCTTGTATTTCTTTCTTGATACATGTGTGCTACACATGGAAGATGCTGCTAATAACATACACGTCACTGTTGGTCTTGGATTCCTGACTATAGTCTACAAACACTACATTAATTTCTCCTTGAAACATTCACAGTAACATGAATCCATCATAGGCTTTCCTCATCACTCATGATACAATAGGCATCTTCTCATTGATTTTTATAGCCCCAGAGATTAAGGTCAGAGAGCTAGTGGAAAATACAATGCGCTAATGAGTCACTTCGCCACTGTCTTTCCTGAAGAAAAGCGAATAAAATAAACACACACTTCCTTTTTGAATCCCATCCCAGTGATATGAGTACAGTAAGAGAACTCATCAGAAAACCATTCTAAAATGGATAAAAATGGATCCCAATTTGATTTGTAAAAGCTGAAATATGATACTCAGGTCCAAATCAAAAACTGTTTAAACTCTTACCGAAAATACTGTGTCTATTTAAATTAGAAACTGCAGCAGGAGTTCCAAGAAGATGCCCAGGACAATAAAATAGTCCCTTCAAAACAATAAAACATCTATCAATTCCCTCTTAGCCACTGACTATTGTAAAACATGATTCAGAAACACATTAAGTACCCCACAGCTTCTCGGACTAAATCACTAAATACAGCAGAACATTGTGATGAGTCTCTGGTAGGCTAAATAAAAAGAATTTTCAGCATTTTTAAATGTCTTGAAGAATGGAATTATCAAGTCTGGTTGACTTCAGTCTTAGTTCATACCTATTGATTTTCTACTATTATTTCCCAAATATATAGAAAGAACAATGGTTTCTAAGTTTCATCTTTATATCTACATCACTCTCATATACATATTCCCTATATCCTCCTAGAAAGAAATAAACATTATAACAATCAATTCTCCTATGATAATGGAACTAAGGGAACTTCAGAGACAACACTAACTGTGGAGAATACCGCATACACAGGGAAGTCAGAGAAGAACATGTTGAAGGGAGGGAAAAAAGCAGTGAAAAGATTTTAAATGAAAACATCAATGGATGTTATCACTACCTTAGCCAGAATTTTGCATATTGAAAATTGGTATTGGCCACATACTCTTGAGTGAAAGAAACCAGGCACACAAGAACACATACTGGATAATTTGAAAGTTCATAAGAAAACAAAATTGATCTATGTTTGTAGGAGTCAGGATAGTGATTACTTCCAGAAAAGAGAGAGAAAAAGATTTGGAAGGGGCAAAAGGAGGATTGTGGGGTGCAGGTAATGTTCTTTTCTTGACCTGTGTCATAACTACACCACTGTGTTCACTTTCTGATAATTCACTGACCTATATCCCTGCAATCTGAACATTGTTCTATACATAGGTTACACATCGATAAAGTTTACCTAAAAATATAATTAACTACACAATTTTGAATATAATCATCAGAATAATGTTTTTTCACCAATACTTTCTCAATACGGCTCTAAGTTTAGATGTAAAGTGACCTCACAGTAATACCAATGAAGGTCTTCATTTCTTTTTTATGTCAAGCAAAATCCACTTATACTTGCTAGGTCAGTATAAATCATCAGAGTGTTATAGACTGATTTTTTAAATGGCCAAATTCTCCACCTCTCCTTGTATTCAGTGCCTTTGCTACGTGACTTTGTAGCTCTTCCCAGGAAGAGGCAGAGTCTATTTCCTCATCCCCTGAATGGCAGGCTGGCCTTGCAACTTCCTTCAGACACTAGAATAGAGTGGAAGTGACAGTGTGTCACTCTCCTTCTCTTGGAAGCTTGCCGCTACCATGAGAACAACCCTAGCTAGCTGCCTAGAAGATGGGAGCTGTGTGGAAGAGAGCTGAGCCAGCCCAGCTGAGGCCATTCTGGACCATCCAGCCCCAGGCACCCATCAGCTGATCACAGACCCATGACTGAGTCTGGGTGAGATCAGTGACCCTGGCCCAGGAGAGCAAAACTCCCCAGTTACCCCCTACAAGTGTGAGAAATAGTACATGATTGTTTTATGAAGTAAATGTTAAGGGGAAGGGAGAAGAGGTGGTACCAGAAGGGGAGTGCCTCAGAATCCAAAGGAATTCTGGCTTAAAAAACAAACAAATAAAATCCTCTAGAAGCATAAACATTCTTCTTGTTAAAGACTTCAGGATAAAACTGTGAAGGTACAATGGTTTGCTAATAATGTGAGAGAAAAATTCTTATTTTAACTACAAAGTGGACACATTTAAAATAAGAAAATTTGCTATAAAAATAAACAATGAAGTTCAGAGAACTCTGATTTCTAAATGGAACTACTGAAAGAGCCTAATAGGATAGTTCAATCTAGATAAAGTATGAGCATCTAATATTACTCCCACTGTTGATGCTCGAGCAAGGCTTTAAGTCATGGCTTCCCACCTATAACAAGCAGGTGCAGTTGTCAGGAATCAATGACATGAAAAAGTACTTCCATAAACTATAAACTGTTATATAAATATTAGTGACACAGGGAGGGGAACCCAGGCTTCAGGAGGAGATTCTCCCACTCCAGCTATGGGATCTGCCACTACTTAATTTCTTTGAGCCTCAGGACTCAGTTTCATTACAAGTTAAAAAAAAAAAAAAGGGGTCTGGCCCCATGGCCGAGTGGCTAAGTTCGCGAGCTCCACTGCAGGCAGCCCAGTGTTTCATTGGTTCAAATCCTGGGCGCAGACATGGCACTGCTCATCAGACCACGCTGAGGTGGCGTCCCACATGCCACAACTAGGTGGACCCGCAACAAAGAATATACAGCTATGCACTGGGGGGCTTTGGGGAGAAAAAGGAAAAAAAAATCTTTAATAATAATAAAAAAAAAGGTAACACTACATAACTCACAATTACTAAGAGAATTATGACATACCTAAAGCAGCCAATGGAAAGGTTCCACTAATTAGGCATTCAATAAATGTTAGCAAAGTACATAAACAGGTAGATAAAAAGATGTGTAGGCAATAATGACCGAAAAGGAAATTTATTATTAATTAATTTATTATTATTAGTATTAGAAAAGAGAAAATTATCAACTTATTCTTATGCAAGTAACACCATAAGGAGATAAGCCTCATGTAAATAAAATCAAGAGTAGTCAGAAACAGAGCAGCAGCTGGTCTAGCTAGTTCCACTTTGAGAGAAAGTCTGGGGAAAAATTGGGTAAGAATATAAGATTACTAGAGGCAGGACCTAGGTGACGTATAAAAGGGTTAAACTGGGCCTGAGTGCTGGAGAACTTGGGAAACAGAACACTTATGTCACTTGCTGTGTAAGATCATTGTCAATAAAAACATATTTGTGTCTATAGAGCGTCGCTGCCTTCCTTGTACTGTTACCACTACTCCAAGATGAAGGCCCTGAATAAGGTGGGTGAACCTTGAGACAGGGGTATAGAGAGGAAGATGAAAGGAGGGAGAGAGGATGGGAAAAATGGAGGCAAAGTGAGTACATAGCACTCACTACTAATTTAGAGACATTTATCTTAGCTCCATGAAAATTGTATCTCACTCCAAAACCTTTAAAGTAAACCAGAAATGTCAGTGTAATAACATAATTAACAAAATATATCAACTTCTCATCTATTTAAAATAAAATCTTGAAAGAAGCTGACACTCATGAGTCACTAGGCACTGTACCAAACAAATTTCAAATTCATTCCGGGTCCCCCCAAATACCTTTACAGTCTTATCATCCACCCTCAGCTACACCTGCAGGATTCAGCAGGCACAAGCCCGGCAGTGCTGTCCCAAACCTGTGTCTTAGTTTCTTCCAGCCCTGATAACTTTCCCACCCCATCATCATCTTTCCCAAATTACTGGGAAGTAAAATTATCCCTACATAGAAAACTCAGAAAAAATCATTAAAACCAATCACAGTTACTTCCAATATGACAATAAATATTTACAAAATTACAATCTTGCTCACAGCAATATTCAAGAGAAAATTGCTGGGGGAAAGCCTAAATAGAAATGTGCAAAGCCCATGTGGAAAAAAAAAAAAAATACCATTTAACAGCCCTTTTTGTAAAGAAAAGGAAATAAGAGAGAAGGGATTACAGTCAATGGGCTCTCTGCTGCTAGTGGGAAGAGAAATTGTACATCCTCCCTGAAAGGGAGCGTGCGCTGGATGAAGCAAAGCCTGGAAACAAGTAATTTCTCTTCTAACGTAAATCATAGATTCACATGGAGGTTTTTGGTCAAGTATGCCCCTGACAACACTATATATACCAAGGAATATTAGAAACACCTGAAAATCCAACTTCAGGGGCGTGGTTAAATGAATTATTCTATATCTATTAACTGGGACACTATATCAGCATTACAATAATTTTTAGATTATTTAATAACACACAGAATGTGTTCATTATACTTTAAGTAAAAAAATAGTTTTCACAGCTATCCATGAAATATCATTTCAAATTTCTATACCCAAAAATACAATTGGCAAGAAACATATCAATTTTTATAGGAGATGGTAATTTTTTCCTTTATATGTTTCTCTAGTTTCTAAATTTTAAACAATAGGGATGAGTTATCTTATAAATAGGAAAGACAATGTGGTTTTTTTTTAAGGAATATGTTTTTAAATGCTATCTGTGATTTTCTAACTAAATAGGAACTTTCTTTCCTCTGCAATTGCAGTGTTCGGTTCACTTCATATAGCACTTACTACATGCTGCCTTGATTTCTTAATTATATGTGAGAACAGTGATCTTCTTAAGGGTAGGAATTTGGTCTTATTATACTCTATATTTCTCAGAGTACCCCTACTTAAGTCGTCATTAAATATCTGTAAAATGAGTGAGTGAGTGAACAGCAGATGGTCACCAAGTTTACCTTGACAGGCTGCTTAATTACAACAGGTAAAAAGAATTTACCTGTGGATAACAGATTATATAATCTGAAATTTTTTATGAAAAGCTTTTCAATATCCTCAAATAATTTAAAATACATATATCTCAGTTTAACACTATATTACAATGTTGATTTTTCTTAATTTAAAAAAAAATAAGTCCTGATATGGATAAATGTTAAAGAAGAGCAACCCAGTAAGTTCATGCTTCGGCATTCTCCCCCTGTTCCAAACCTATAGCAATGATAAATTCTAAAAGAAAATTTTAAAAAAACCCAACAAGATAATCATCCCAGTGAACCTGAAATGGTAGAGAAGTACATGGTAGTGGGTAGGGCCACTGAACCTCTGGGTCGGTTGTCTAGAAAGGAGCAGGGACAACCAGGAGTTACTAACTGAGGGTAAGAAACTAAAAGTACCTGTGCAAAAACACTCCTCCTCAGCAACTGAAATCTGGGACAATATCACCAAAAATCCCTCTGAGGTAGGAACTAACATTCTAATCTAGCTTTAGACTTAGGGACCATAAATAGGAGAAGATAAGGGATGAGGAAAATGAAAATAAACTTCCAATTCAGAGTGAACCTACAAACTCAGTCAAAAAATCTAATGCAAAGAAAGCAAACGAGGTCAACGATTGGAACAGGAATATTCTCCAGATCCGAGTAGTTTCATAAAATGTTCTCACAAAGATTTTTAAAGATTCTTAGCATGCTTAAAAAGTTAAATGAATGAACGCATTAAAAAAAAATAAAACAAGAAAAGGTAGCTATGTAAAATAATTAGAAACCTTAGACATGAAAAACAGTCTTACAATTAAAAATGTAACAGATGGGATAAAGTCTAGATGGGCAAAGTAAAGCAGGAATTTGAAAGTTGGAAGATGTAACCAAGGAATTCGTCCATAATGCAGCAAAAAAGACAAGAGTATAAAAACACAAAAGACTTGTTAAGAGGCATGAAAAATAGAAAGGCGCCAACACTTGTCCAATAGGAGTTTTGGCTGAAAGGCATGGTGGAGAAGCAATATTTGAAGAGAAAATGGGCGATCATTTTTCAAATTTGAAGAAAGACACAGGTTTTCAGATTAACAATATACTGTCTACTGAGTAAAATCAAGATAAATCTAAATATAGACGCATCATGAAAAAACTACAGAACATAAAGAACCAAGAGACTATCTCAAAAGAGAGAATGACAGATTATATACAAAGGGAAAAGCACCAAAAAGATAGAAGTCAGAAGACACTAGCGTAACAGTCAAAAGTATTGTTGGAAAACAACTGTTAACCTAGAAGTGCACACCCGATGAGTCTCATAACAGAATGAGCTCAAAATAAAGATACTTTCAGACATGTAAGTACGTACTTCCCAGTGACTCTCTCTAAAGATACAGACTCAGCCAATAAAAATACAGGACACCCAGTAAAATGTGAATGTCAGACAAACAACGAATACTTTTTAGTGCAAGTTAGGTCCCAAATTATTTGCTATTTACTTGAAATTCAGATTTAACAGGGTGTCCTGTCTTTTATGTGGCAAACCTACCTCAAAAGAAAAGGTGAACCCAAAAAGCAAGCACAGGATACAAGAATGCAAAACTGATAAAATGTCAGTAAATTCACTTAACTATTAACTATATGGAAAAAGAACTTTCTAGACTTACTTTAATTATACCTTTGAAAATAACTAAAATGATGTCCTTTGTCTAAGCCACAAATCTGTTTTCTTTTAAACACACAAAAGTTGTCATAATGGCTTTTGAACATTTCCATGTTAAAAGAAATGTAAATCCAATAACTGTTTTTCCAGCGTGTTCCACAAGGCCACTTATATTATAAATGGTACATGCAATTAATTGTTAAGAACCTTGCCTTAAAGTTATGAATCACTTCATCCCGCCCTACGCGTTTGAACCTGGCACTATGCCACAGGCCACATTCTTTTCTCCAACTGAGTGGGTTTTTTTTGAAGGTCTCACCTGCACTTTCTAGTCTTCTCAAAGCAAAAAGACCAGTCTTCTTCTATGAGCTCACCGTACAGCAGCCACAATCTTTTTTTTTTTTTTTTTTGGTAATCATTAGAGGTCTGAAACACAAGCTACAGTCTAGGCAAGCTCTTCATAACCAAAAGATCCCATGAATGGCTTACTTATGTGTAATATTAATCAGGACTGGTGAGTCCCATTTCATGGGATGTGCTCTTCCAAAAGAATGTGCATTATCTTTTCTATGGTCCAAATAAAATTTGGTTTCAGATGCACTTTAGGGAGCTTTCTATCTAAATGGAATTCTACGATGAAAGTTTTGGTAATGAGTATTAGTGGGCCCTAATGTATCTGTTTTATAAATTTATTTTATTAAAGAACAACCGGTGTAATAAAATGACGCCAAAAGAAAGTTATGTGGACAGCTCTTTCATATTTGCTTTAACAGGCTCATCTGGAGTCAGCTAAAACTCAGCTAGCTGGGAGAGTGAATAAAGCAAATTGCATCCTGCTGATTCAAACTGATTTAATTACACTAAATCCAAGGGCAGGAACAATGTCTTATTCATTATTCATCACGTATCCTCAGTCTGGAGCTCAGGAGTGCCCTGCCAATTAATGTTTGTGGAATATTGACTATTTCAAAAGGTTTTCAAGATTATCTATGAAAAAGGCATATATACACACTGGATTATCAGAGTGTAGATATCTTCTACTTATGTATTTTGGCACTGTCCACTGCAACTAGACACAGGTTAAAAATGTAGAGAATGCTGCTAAGTTGATTTTATACCTATAAACTCATGAATTGGTGATTTTAGTATGTCAAAAGAAAGATTTGCTTTTAGTAAAAGATTTCACTCAATAGATTGGTCCCCAAGTACTTTCAGAAACAAATTCTATCTTTAAAACAGATTTACACCTAATTTAAGACCTCACTTATCTTGTGGCAAAGTTATGGGCACGTGAGAATACTCAGAACACAGGGAAGGACTGAGCTTTAGGGCAGAGAAGCAGGAAAATAGGAGTTCTTATTATCACCCTTTCCATGAAGTATTATTTAATCCTCGTTCTACATAAAACCTCTAGCATAATAATCAAATGACAAATGATGAATGCCACTCTAGATCCACCAGGAAATAACTGTATTGTTTTTGATGATAAATGAAGCAAATTATAACACTTCCATAATGTTGAGGGTAGCGAGGCAGGTTTTAGAGCTCCATGTGTGTATACGCAATAAATCATTCCTTTGAAAAGATAATTGCAGCACTGCTAGAGAGGAGAAAAAAACCAACTTTGAGGGCAATTATTTGAAAGCTCCTCAAATTAACTTGTGCACAGTTGGTTCTTTGTTACTGAGCGCACATTAGTAAAAGTTGTTTCAGGACATTAGTTCACTTAGTTGAAGGAAATAATGTAATTCTAGTTATTAATCATTTTAATTTTAAACGCGCTTTGTAAACTGAGAGGACATTAAACTGTAAGAACAATGTGGAATGCACAAGTGATTAGACGCGTAATGGGCTCCTTCTGAAAAACTTTAGGATAACAAACTCAAAAAGCTTCAAGGCTCTAGGAAAATCGAGTGTACATATGTAATGTGAGAAAGTTCCATTTAATTTTACTGACCCATAATATCACAAAGGGAGTGAAATTAAGCCGTTCTCTCAAAAGCAATTTCAACAGATTATGCTGAATGAAATCATATTATTTTCTGAGTCAATCTTCTCTGTCATGTAATTTAGTGGTGCTTCCTTGAGGCACCATGAAACAGAATTTTCTGTGATACTTAATTCGAGAATCCATGCCAAAAAGCCTAACGTTTGTTTTGCAAATATCCTCCTGAGACAAACATAAGCCGGGATTTGGTGTTACTGACCATCAGTGCAACTGATGGAGGTGGAACCATTTGACGTGCTCAGTATGAACAAAACTTGCTACAGGTCTCTCCATACCAGCCATAGCAGGAGAGGAAAATAAAACAAAACTCAAACAATTATTTAAAGGAGTCTCCATTCTATTTTTCTAAATGAGATAGCAAGTGATTACTTGCAAATTTTCACTTTCACTTCTACAGTGGTATTTTTATGAATATGAACTGTTAGATCCTTAAACCAGCTAGTAAAAGGAATATATTGGATAACCAGCCTTTCTTATTAAACAAAACCAAGTTAATATTAATTGCTTGGACTTCTATTAGCTCTCAAAACAGAGGCATTTCTCCTGTTCTAATTACCTAGCATCTACATTAGTAATACTTTGCAGATAAATATAAAATGGTAAAGGAGACTATGCTGCACATAGAAACAGAGGTGGTTTGGGAGTTTAATCCTGGCTAGGCCTCTTAATATCTGTGTGATCTTGGGAAAGTTACTTACTCTCTCTGTGTCTCAATTTCCAATTGGGATTCATAATGTCCAAATCCGCCCCCACCCAAAGAAACAAGTGTATTCTTCATCATTTGACATTCAGAGAAATTATTAGCATCTGACATTCTGGAGAGTATCTAACAATTAACCATGTAGGATTGGAACAGTGAAGGCTAAATAAGGATCCTTCCCTGTGTACAGTCTAATGGAGCAAGCAGATATGCCTAATCACAGAAAACTGTATTTCTAGGGGCTAAAACTTGTGTGACAGACCAAGACGTCATTTCTTTCCTCTCATGCACAGCCTCTATCCCAGGCAACAGACCAATGATAGCATCAGAGAACTGGAATGTACCTACAGAGTCATCTAACTTTAAGTACTGCACAGGATAGAAATTCCATGTAGCATCCCTAGCCAATAGTTACTAAGTATCTGTTGGATCACCTCTACCTGCAGGAAGCTCAGTACTTTCAAGGGCATTTCAGTACGATGTTGGGGAACTGTATTCCACTGAAAAGATTTGCTTGAAGTTGTTGTCAATATGCCTTCTTGTAACTCCATCCTATTGACTTTTGGCTTTTGAAGCAACTCATAAAATTATGTCTTGTTTCACAGGACAGTTAATTAAACATTAAAGACATATTTACAAACATTTAAAGGTATGTTCATAAGGCAGCCTTTATATTTCTCTTCAGTCTGCACTTGTCCAGGCTAAACATTCTCTTGTTCCCAGGCCCTTCACAAGCTTGGTTGACCTTATTAGCCAAAAGACGATGAACACCGAATACCCAAACCCCACACTCAGTCTGACTGGCAGAGCATGAGGTTGTTACTTACAATGCTCTCTGCTCATTCTGCTTCTACTAATGCATCCTAAAAATGGGCTAGGGCTTTTTATATAGATTTTCAGTCAGATCTGTAAAATAATAACTTAGTTTACACTGTAGAATATACACTTAGCCATCTAGTCACTCATTTAACCTATTAATTCTTCCATCCATTTAATCCAATCTTCCATCCATTTAATACCATCTCTTAATATCATCTTAAATTCTGATTCTTAAATAATGTTGATTAATCCATTACTCCCATGTTACTAAGGTTTGCAGATATTTCTCAAGAAGTGTCTCGGGTGCCCTCTCCTTGAGCAGTTAATTGTAACTTACCCAGCATTCTTCCACATATGATGAGGGCTTATAATGGTCGAAGGCCAAACTTTTTAAAGACATGGTATACTTAAGTGCGTTTCCAAAGAAAAGCTCTACAAATCATAAAAGTTCAACAAATGCAGCAAGGAACAGACAATTTACTTGGGAAAATTCTCAGGTAACTAAGATATTCCTTTGACATGAACCATTTTAATTGGGATTAATCTTCTTTTCTTTTTTTTTTTTCTTTTTGGCATCATTACCTTAATCTACTCTGTCCTATAAACATATACTGGTCAAGGATATAGAGCCCCAGACTACAAGTCAGGAGACACATGCTGTGTTCTAGACAAGGCTTTTGGTTCAATAAGACTCTTGGAAGACTCTTCTGTTTATTTCAATGTACCCATGTTTCCAAATTACTAATAACACCTTCATTCTAGACACGCAAGGAGAAATTAGAAGCATTAATTGAACACCTCACAAAGTAACTGAAACAAAATTTGATATCACATATGGGTACTAAACTAGGCATTGGTAAACAAACCAGCATTACAACCTCAGCTCTATTTAGCCACAGAAAAGTCACTCAACCCGTCTGGACTAGAATGTCTTCATTTGTAAAGTGCAGACAGAGCTAAGTGATCTGAGGCTCTCCCTGCTTGTACAACTCAGCTGTACGGTTCAAAAGAAATTGAGCGAAAGCACTCAGGGCATTTCACCTTTAGCTACAGTTTTACCTGTTGCTTAGGAAATGCGTTCACTCTGCTATTTAATACCTGAATATTTCAAGGTGGCCAGCAACATTCTGACGAGAGGAAAAAAAGAGAATTCTGCTGCCAAATCATGTGTCAGCCAAGAAGCAGTCCTGCTAGGTACACGTGTGTGCTCATGTGTACACAAGCATGTGCCTGTGCATGCATAACAGGTGACTGGCATGGAACCACACGGTGCTCCATAATGTAAACCAACCTCCTGTGGATTTCATCGCAAATTAATAGAAGGGAAAAAAGTCGCACAAAGTTTAAATGGTAGTGAAGCAATTCCAGCAACCATACACTAAATCTCTGTATTTCCTTATAGCTAAATGGATGAGCAGGATGTGGTTCACTGTACGACCTTCACATGCTAGGCTAATGAGCAAAACAACTCAGGTTTCTAAAAAGCCAAAACAACTGCTGAATTCACACCAATGAATTCAGTTAACCTTACCTTGACAAAAGGTGTTGTTAACCCGCTTATAACCTTGTAGACATTCCATCATTTGGTTATACCCATGATAAGCTGTAAGGGAAGAAATAATTCTTGGTTACATGCTTAGTTTAAATTCTTACAATCCTAAACTACTATATGTGATAACCAAAGCCATTTAAGGTATCAGTGGTTGTATTCATTTCTAAGATATCAATTCAACATATATCAAATTTCTTTCACATTATCCTTGTTTTTCAGTATACTTGATATTTCACAATAGATAGAGTCCCAATTAGTTAACATAATCAAGATTTACTGACAATTGAAAAAAATCATAAGACTGTTTTATATTTTCTTCCAATTTGTGATTCATTATTTATATTACAAAGGATCTATTTCTCCCCAGTGATTTACTGCAGACATTTGAATTTTCTTATCATAGGTAGGGAGACTACATTATGTCCTGGTCTGCCTGGGACAGTCCTGGGTTATGCTGGTTACTTGACAAAGTTCATTAATAACACTCCATTTCACTCTCAAAAGTGTCCCAGTTTAGTTAATAAATTATACGCTCACCTTAATTACAGGCTCACATATGCTAGTTATGAGCTGATTCTTACTACTATGAATCTGAGAAGGACAGGTGGTGATGAGAGGAAGCCAGGAGATGTCACCAGTTGTATGGCTCATCACTCAGGAAACTTATCAACAATACAAATGTTGCAGTCACCAATTTATAAACAAACCCTCTTCACTGAAATTCTGATTCTCTCAAGTGAGACCTGAGAGACTTTTTGGCATAGTGGATACAGCATTAAGTTCTGGGACCAAGCAGATTGAGGTTCAAATCTTGGCTCTGCCTACCAATAAACTCTGCACCCTCGGGAGACAAGCTTCCTGGATTTCAAATGGCAATTCTGTACAATGGGAGTATTTACATCTACTGAACAGGTCAGGGTTGTGGTGGAGTTTAGCAATAATTTATGCAAAATGCCTACCAGAGTGCCTGACAAAAGTAAGCACTCACTAAATGACAGCTGTCATTGTTATTTCCTGCAATAAGGTATTTTATCAAGAATAATTTATAAGAAGATAATGAGCCATAGAAAATGGACTGTAATCAAAATAGGATGGATGCTTAGGCCACCAAAATGACCTGAACAAGGAGTGAAAAGAGAAAGCTGAAAGTAAAAAGGAAATTTCCATTGGAAAATAAAATTATTTTGCCCCTAACACAGGCTCTTTATTCTCATCACTAATGGAACAGCATGAATATTTACTAGCAACGTTCCTCTCCTTCACTTCCTTTCTTTGCCGTATTTCCCCTCTCTTCAGGGCCTTCTGAAGACCAGAAAACAGTTAAAGCAAGGAGCCTCAGAAGAGTGAATTAAAAGAAGAGAGAGGCTAGCACGTGGGGAGTCACCCCATTCAACACCTTGGCCGAATGTCTAGTCTTGTCCCACATAACAAAGACACTCTGGAGCAGGGTGCCTCCAGAGATTGTGGGATCTCTGTCTGTGAATAGTCCAAAGGCAAAAGAGAGAGAAGATCTCGTTCAAAAACTTTTACGTCATCTACCTCAAGGCAGAGAGCCAGACCAAAGTCTTCCTCAGCTCAGGATTTGGTGTTAATTTTCTTCTAAAAACTTTTAAAGGACAAATGACTTGTTCATGCTAAGTACATTTTTAATAGATTACAGACTACTTAATGAAATCATTTTCAGATTTAAAATTAAGTTTTCACAGTCAAAACTAATCAACAATGAAAGGTCTTTCTGTATGCGGCTAAACAAAAACTTCGAACAGTAAATAAAAGCCATTTGAAAACTGAAGTCTGAACTACTTTGAGTGAGAAAAAAAAGGCATGGAACACAAAACCATAGCATATAAAGCCAAGGAAAGTCTGCTCTCTTCCAAAATGAATATGATTTAGAGAGTAGGACCAACCAAGGAAAGGAAAGTTTTTAAATGACACAGGAAGAATGTGACCCTGAGTGTGTTTCTTGGGAATGAGTCACTTAGAACAGCACAAACGGAGTAAATGTCAAGACATCACTAGTTTATTTCATTCACAATCCACACTGCCCTTGCTTAAGTAGAATCAATCTCTTCAATTATATACATTAAATGAGCCAACATAGGAATTTATTTTGATCGCATTTAGTTAAAAGTGATAGCAACTTCATACTTTCACATTCTACTTAAATTATATCAGCATTAAATTAGAGTTAATAAAACTGTATAAACCAGTGAATTTATGCTCAGATGATACAATTCCAGGTAAAAATGACAAAAGGTCAGGAGCAGAAGTTAGGGATTAAAAGAAACAAACAAAAACAACTAGGATTCCCTTTACCCATAACTTCTGCCTTGCAACTTTGGGATTTTGAAAAGAGAGGAACGATAAGGAGCTAAGCAAAAGGACAGAGAGAAGGGGAGAAACGAAAAAGAAAAATAAGAGATAAGATGGAAAAAGTATTAAGAGAACATAAACTTAGCCCCAAAACGAAGGCGTAAGAACTGGACTTCTCTTCTTTCAGTCCTTAGACCTAGCAGTGGGAAACATAGTGCTCTCTGCAATACTCCTACAGAAAACTTATACAGTAAATCAAGAGTAGGCAGTTAGAAAAAATAAAAAAAAAGCCATGCCTTTTCAATTATAGATACAGGCTCTTGTTTCATGATCCATAAGACTCAACAGCAAATGACAGAGCTGGGAGTCAATCTCAGGTCTACCTAACTCCAAACTCCATGCTCTTTAAATCGTACCAAATGTCTCCCAGATAGCCCTTTGGTTGGATTGCCAGAATCATTTTAGGCAAATGCATCTTTCAGTGAGGAAGGACCATCACACTCAACCCCCTTGCTGGAAGTCCACATTGGAAATCATTATCAAATCAGCGTAGAAAGCCCATTGGGGACATTCTCTCAGTACTGAATGTCCTCATCTGCGTGGCTTTTTCTCCCTAAATGAAGAGTTCATTAATTATCAGAAACTTAGTGGATGTTTCCATAAATTGGTCCTCTAAATGGAGATATGAGCAAGAGAAACAAAATAAGTGAAATTTTAGGCATAAGATTTAGAGAAAATGTAGGTCTGAGAGACAAGGAAGTCCAAATAAGATATAATCAATTTTGACGATGGAAGAACAGACAGTATAAGAAAGACATACGGAGTGGTGATTCCAAGATGGCAGGTTCTAAATTTTACAGAGAGGTTTAAAAAGGCAGTTGAGAAGATCAATCAAATCAACAGATGTTTAAGAAGAGAAATAAAAATTATCCAAATGAAGCAAATGAAAAATTCCTTGCAGCATAAAGTATAAAAAACAACTATAAAAATCCTCAGTTATACAAGGCAAAGGAAGATGACTGAGAAAAATATCCCTTGCTTTCTTGGCAGAAACATGATGAATAAGTGTAAAAAAAACTCAAAACAAGTTACCTCTGCCTTTCAAAAAAATATTTATTAGAGATCAGTTATCCAGAATTAATGCTACATTCAAAAACTAAAAATACAAACTATAATTGGGAAGAAAGTAACAGAAAGATGTAAATCTGGATTTATTCAAATCAAGGGGTTCTGAAAAACAGACTTTATAGACCAATCAAAGTCTGCTGGTGTCAATACAGATTCATGTCACTGAGAACTGTGACCATATAAAAGGAGTGACTAAGAAGAAAAGGGAAAATACTGTGTCCTAGTGATTATAAATTTCTCTTTCACAAATCAGCAATCATTTCCCCACTTTAGATTTTTTGAGCAAAATTTGAAAACTTACAGTATAACAAAAACCACAAGAGAAGTTGTGGCTATTAAGATTTTCATTTAAGGAATTTACTCTAAGAAACAATAATTGCACTGACTTTTTATAGGATTTACCACATTTAATTATCATTTTTTAAGAGACATCTTATTTTCTCTTCACCTGAGCAAAAAAAGCTCATTTTAGTTTATCACCTCTTAAAAGATTTTAAGTAAGTACTCCAACTGGAGAAGGCAAATGATAACAAGGCTTACTAAAAAACAGAATTGATATGAAAGCTTCCTCAGACTTGCCAGGTCTCTGGAAAGGCAAATTACAGCACTACATTCTATAATTCAATAAGAGTTCTTGGAAAGTCTAATGTGTCACCATTAAAACGGTAATCATAAGGAAACAGATATGCTACATTAATCTGCAAAAGAATGATGAAACATCACTTACACGGCTTCTTGGGGCACTTCAGGCATTTGTTAAAGCCCCAGGAGGTACCCACAGTTCCACAGCAGTCCTCCTGCTTTGAAAGGCCAGGGAGCGCTTTGCCACACTGCAATGATGAGGTGTGAAATATGAAGGTTAATTGATTGCACGATGCCCAGCTCTGGAGCATGGCTAGGCTTCACAGTCACATTATAAAAGAGTTCCCTTGTTATCGACACAATTAGAGAGGAAAAGCAAAACCTCTAAAACTACTAAACAAAACACCAGAATAGAATCAATACGATACTAAAATGAACAAGCACATTTCCAAGAGCTTCTTGGCAATTTTAGTCTTATGAAAATCTGTCACTGCTCAGAGCACTTTATAAAATTTAAGTTTCAATGCCTTTTTTTTCTTAATGAGAACCTCAAAACTTAAAATATCACTATAAACTTTTTGAATCTCTGCTGTGGATCATCAGGAAACAGAGGTATAAGGGTGTGGCATGTGTGTAAACCCTGACAATGCAGCATAGGTCCCACGCACAAGAGGCTTTCCATCTTCCTATAACACCAAGGCCTGGGCAGGGACAGGATAGGAAAGGACGATAAAAAAAAAGATCATGGGCTGAGCCAGATCAGCTCTGGCAGAAAGGAAGCCTCCAGGCAGCCAAGTGGTCTGACCCAGGGAGGTCAGCCAAGCTGAGAAGGTGTTGGCAAATTTAAGCAAGGCCAGCAGGCATAACAGCCAAGCTTAGAGGCTATTGGAGCAACACAAGTTGTCAAATGTAAAAACCCATCTCATCCGGCTAACCGGAGGAGGTAAGAAGAGGCTGAAGAGGCAGGGGCCTAAAGTTAGACCAACTCACCGAGGTTGGGAAGGGTATAGGAAAACAGATCCACTCTGTGTGCTGATCCCAAGGCCAATCGTGCAGGGAGGGCCAGATGACTCTCCATCCCCACTCAGTAGGCTAAGCCCAGCCTCCAGATCTAAGGGGTCACTCTGCCTTCCTCCGCTTCAACCTCTACAAATTCCTCCCAACGGTTTCCAGCGCCATCTTTCCAAAGACAAATCTGATGACATTACTACTCTGTTTAAAAACCTTCAGTGACTCTCTACTGTCTGAAGACTACAAATTCCCCAGTACGATATATAAGGTCTTTCCTATTCCTGCCCTAGACAATCTTTTTGACTTTCTCTCTGTCGCCTCCACTTCTCTACCTCCATCCTTCAGGCACACCAAAAGACCCCTTATTTTCCGAACAAACTGTGTCTTTCCAAAAGCTGTTTCTTCTCTCTGGAACACCCCTCCTTTTTCCTTTGCCCAGATTAACTTTCTTTTATGCCATGAGCCCCAGCTCTGAAGAACCGTCACTGTGAAACCTCGTGTCTCCTCAGTTTCAGTGAGTTCCTCCTGGGCATTTTCTACACAGTTCTGCTGCCTGTGCTATGCATTTTAATTAAATACAGACATATCTTCTTTATCTTTATATCTCAATCCACAGGACACGTTGAAAATGCTCAACAAATACTGACTGATTGAGGGAAGAAAGGAACAAACAAACTAGTTGCAGCCCACCCAGGCGAGCAGTGGCCTGTGAAAACCAACGGAAGTCAGCAGACGCGCCCAGGCCAGTGAGCGGAATCCAGTGACACCACCGGGCAGGTGGTGACCCTTAGAAGGGCAGCAGGCAGCAGATACCAGTCACCTGGCAGGCCTCCAGCGACAGTGCTTCTTTCCCGCCGGGTCCAGGCACGCAACATTCTGAATGAGGCTCTAAGCGTCTACATGTCCAAATTGTAAAACAAAACCAGAGAAGGCCCAGCACAATTAATGAAGTTTCAGTTACATCATAGCTTTCAAGTCCTTAGGTTTTGATGGCTTTTAATAATTTTGACAGGACGTTGTGTGCTCTCCAAAAACAGTGTATGATGAGAGGGGGAGAGGAGAGAAGATGAGAAGGGAAGGAAGAGTGAACACACGATCAAATGAGAACCTGAGAGAAGAAAAGCACGTACTGGCTGGATTCAGGTAGTTTCCAGACTCCTTCAGCTTAATCACAGAAGGCTTAAATCTGAAATATGAAGCACGGAAGAAGAATGCTCCAGGCATAAGACTGGAAACAAAATGATTATATTAAGAACACAGAAGTCTCCACTGTTGCAATCTGCTGCCCAAGTGCGCTTGATGTTTATTTCCAGTTTTATCAATCAGATTAATGTAAGACACCAGTGCACATCATATGTAGCTCATTCTTGTACCAGACTCTTTAGATTCTTCTCTTAATCAAGCAAAACTCTCAACACTTGCTGATTTTATATGCTCAAGATTTTAGTAGCAGTTAAAATCCAATTTTCACCTTGGATTCCTAGAATGTTTTATTTGGTAGGGCAAAAATAAATCATTTCTCTCTACCAGGTCTCAAAAAAGGTACAAGGTTTTCATTACAGAATTCAGGCTGCTTTATCCCATGGCTTTGTTTTTGCAGGTCCACAGCCAAGAGCAGCACAAGCCATCCAAATCGATTAAATAAATGGCAGTGTAGGTGGTACCACGACACTGTGTGTTCTTCTCAAAACTGGGTCTGCACAGTACGAGAATAGACTGCAAGGGATGAAGCTAGGCTTCTAACAAGGCACAAAGTTTCACGTATGCCCCTTGAGTTATTTAACTACGAAGAGACTTCATGTGTAGCCAGAAACTCCCCCGGAGAGATCCTTGTGGCAATATGCAGGGCTCTCACAGAAGAGTCAACCCAAAACCACTAGGTTTTACCTGGATGTAGATGTATCTAGAGGAAAAGAAGGTAGAACAAAGGATCTTCTCTCCTCCACACCAAAAGGTCATATTGGAAAGAACTCCACAGAACAGGATGTTAGAATTGAGCAGGTCCTTCTCTCAGACTGGTAGATTCTGCTTCTCCATAAGACAGAATTTCATGGACATGGACTGACTCTGCCTAACTACACTTTTATGCCAGAGTGAGGTGATTTTTACAAGTTAAAAACACAAATGTGTTTTCTCTTATGTAACTCATTCACCACATTTTCAGAGAAATCCTGTCTCTCAATTCAAGGCATCTCTTATGTACAAGCCATCTAGGAGAAACATGCTAAATTTATAACCCAATATTGAGCTATTTCAAGGCAGAAAGAAAAATCTACCCCGTCAAATGACCAATGTGTTATATAGCTCCTCAAAAAGTTCATACAACCTCATGCCGCAGATCGGGGACACTATAACCCCACACATCCATGCTACGATTCAGCAAATGCATGCACCACCTAGAGTAATGAAAACAGAACAATGAAGGTTCTGGCAACCAGGTCCTGTGAGTGTCAACTGAAGAAAGTAGAGAAAATAAGACTGTGTGTAGCCATGATGGCAGAGTTCAGATATGATAAACAAGCTTGCTACTTGAAGCTAGTTGCATGAAGAAGGTATTCGCAGGACTAACTGCTGCTAATCACAGGAAGAGAAGATTCAACTCCGAAAGCAGGAGACCTTTACAACAGTTAATGTTCCTCAACAATGGAAGGTGCTGCCACCTTCACTGGGAATAGAGGCTAGAGGACCACCCCACAGGAATGCCCAGAATGTGAACCAGATGATTCATGATTTCTGCCAGGTCTAGGGTTCTACGTTCAATAGAAACTGGTAGGTTGCATTACTTGATTTAGGAAATGCAAATTACTATGCATGAAAGACAATCTCAAGTACTTCTGTTGCTCTCACATCTGTAACAGGACCTTTTCTGGGCAGATGCCTCCTAACCATCTCTCGTGTCTTACCCCCTCAGTTACGTCAACATCTCCAGAGATGCTCACCCTAGTCTGAGCCTCCTCCTGCAGAACTTGTGCAAACTACACAGAGAAAATAAATAGAGCTACTCCCAGTCCCAATCCACCAGTGCCCTCACCAACACTCTTAGAAGACTGGGTGCATGAAGATAACCCTTCCTATCTTCATATCTGTATTAGCACTAGGCCTCAGCAGGTAAGGCTATCTAAAAATCATTACAATTACTCCACGAATGTCCATGTTACAACTTTCATTTTTAAACATTGTTAAGAATTAATAGATTGCAGGATAACGTACTTTTCTAAATCTTGATCTGATTGAGAATACTTATCTGGAGACTTCAACCTCGGTTTTGAGGTAATATCACAGCACTGTCCTGATACTCCAAGTGAAGCTGTGATTACAGTTTTACTAGATCTCCCTATAAATATACGAGCAAGAATGATAGCTCAAAACTTATCACTTAGCAACCAAGGCTTACAATTTTTGCCAAAAATTCACTCCTGGAGTTGCTTCAGAGATGAACAATAATTTGAAGAGGTTGTGATAAACACTGGAGTGTGGTTTCATGAGATTCAACTTTCATACCTTAAAATTATTGGTACCTATGATAGCCTCATTCTAAGAATGTTCGCTGCACTGTGCCAGGTTCTAGGGAAGGAAGATGCAGCCCTGGGGAAAAGAAAGGAGTACTGGACTGGAAAGTCACTAGACCTGGATCTAAATCCCAGTTCTCCTGGATGAGCAGCAAGATGTTCAACAGATCATCCAGCTTCTCTTGGCTAGTAAGGGACACTGGGACAATAAGCTCAACTTCAAAGGATTGCAGCAAGATTAAATGATGCATGTCCAGCAGGGCTGCCTTTACCCCATCAGCCCCTGTGTGGGGACTAGAAAAAAGCGAGCTTTGGGGATGTCTTCTGCACCAGGACGTAGCATTTGGTAAGCAGAGAAATGAGCTGGATCCCCATCTGTCCTCCTCAGCTTGTGTGCTGTGTGGTACAACCTGTAAAGTATTACAGTGCTGGCCATTTGCTGGGCTCTCAGGATACATTTATTCAAAGAGTTCAGACATTTCACTAGTAAAAGGACCACTCCATGAAGGTGGCCACCATGTCAAGGACCTACTATTTAGTCTTACTATTTAAGACATTTAAAAACGATCGTATTGAAATATTCTTATGAATTATCCTTATCATACGTATATAACTCATTTTATTTTGCTATCAGGAACCAGTATACAATGAAGTATAAGATACTTTAAGTTTGAATAAAGAACGTTTTCCCAAAGAGAATAAGGCACTGGAGCCAAAGGAACAAACAAACAAAACTTAAAATGTTAAAGTAATACAGACTTTTAAAATGCTCCTAGAGACTGCACTGAAGCAAAACATGAAAGAAGAGAGAAGGCTGATTCATTGCAACTCTTACAAGAGTATGCAGGACTGTGTTTAGGAAAGAGCTGAAACAAGGCAGTGACTCAACGGCTGGCCTGAGGAAAGAGATTCCAAAGAGATGGAGCAGCTCTTGCTAAGCCTAAGACTGACCACCAACTGGGAGGGACCCCAGGGCGGGTGTGTGGGGAGGGGAAAGCCAGAGGAAGGCAGGCCAAATACGGGGAACAGAGAGGGTGGGAGGGGAAAGTCAGAAAATAAGGTGAAGGTAAACCATGGAGAATTTTCCAAATTTGGGATTCGATTTGTGGTTGGATATCAAAATTAATCAGTAGACAGGGGAAAGGAAGCATTGCAGTTCCTTTTCCCAAAGCAGAAAAGTTTTTGATTGCTTCCAGTGAAATATTTGGCATCCTTGAATTAATGGAAAACACAGAAATACTGATAAAGAGAAAGAGGAAGAGGAGGAAAAGATTGTTTTTTAATAAAAGTATACTTTCTACATCTAGTACTTTCCCTCAAAAGAAAAAAAAATTATTTGGATAGTCTCTATCATTCATGGGGAAAAAGGGAATAAATTATATTTAAGGTCAACATGATCAGTAATCCGAGGAGCAAAATATGAAATTGGGTAATTATTAAAGGTCCATTGTTTACACTTCTTCTCAAACAAACAGCAGAAAGGACCTTTTAAGTCCAGCACAAATTCTCTCTTTCCCCCACAAATGCTGTCCCCAACAAGAGACGTCCCCACACAAAGCAAACCCCCAGGCAGCTTCACGTCTGGCAGAGTTTGTGCTTTACGAATGTGAAACTGACCTTTCCACACAATCATATTCCCTGTGGGCCCAGTGCAAAGTCAAGTGAAGACGACCCATAACTGAGTAAATGGCAAGAACACAGCTTTTGAAGTCAGACCAACATAGAATCAAATCCTCACTTTACCAATTACCATCTACATGACCATAGGCAAAACTCTCCACCTCTATTTCCTCCTCTATAAAATGGAATTAAAAATGTCTACTTTCACAGAGCTCTCAAGAAAACTGAGACAATATATGTGAGACAGATTCTACGTGAGATAGCCAGATGGCCATGACACACTGAGCTTGCAATCAATATTAGACCCCTTCCTCCAGGCCCCTCATTTAAAAAGCTGGACTTGCTTAACAAATGACCGAGTAATCTCATAGCTACTCAATATACAATGTCCCAGAGACAACTTACAGAAAAGAGGTGTGTGAAAATAAATGTTAGACCTAGAAATAAAGAAAAAAGATATTAAGATTTCACTAAAAATGTTCAGATTTTTACAAAGTGCTCTGGCTAATAAAGAAATGCTCAGAGAATAAATGCTGCCGAGAGTTTGTCAGCTCATGGATTTCATTTTAATTCTACTCAAGAAGCACAACATAGTTTATCACTGAATTACAATAATTCAACTAGTTGATAATGTTCAAGCAGCAGACAATTTCACTTTGGAAGCATCAAGATCCTTCTTGTCATGTGCCATGTCTTGGTACCAGAGAACCAAGACCATGAAGCCAAAATAGTGGAGCCCACTCTGCATCCGCTCTCCCCAAGCATCCATGGCCCAGTCACAAAACACTGAAGAACATGGAACTCCCTTAGTAAAGTCCCAGAGAACATACCTGTCCTTTCAAGTTCAGCTGGTGGCATGGACTGAATGTTTGTGTGCCCTTCTCCCCAAATTCATGTTGAAGTCCTGAACCTAATGGGATGATATTAGGTGGTAGGGCCTTCGGGAGGTAATTAGGTTTGGATAAGGTCATTAAGGTGGAGCCCTTGTGATGGGGTTAGTGTCCTTATAAGTAGAGGAAGAAAGACCAGAGTGCCCCCTCTCTCTCTCTGTTGGGTGAGAACCTAGTGGGAAGGTGGCCAACTGCAAACCAGGAACGGAGCCCTACCCGGACCTGAATCTGTCAGCACCTTGATCTTAGACTTCCAATCTCCAGAACTGTGAGAAAATATTTCGGTTGTTTAAGCCACCCAGTCTATGGTATTTTGTTATGTCAGCCCACGCCAACTTATATAGATAGCAATGGTTTCTCGTGAATCCTCCATGCCTAGAAAAGATGGCCCAAGAGACAGGATGGAATAGTAGAAACAACATTGGAGTAGGAACCAGAAAGCCTCAGCTTTAGTCTTCACCTACCATAAACTCAATACAAGATGTGAAGAAAGTTAGTTTACCTCTCTGGACTTTAGCTTCCTCATCAATTAAATTTTACAGATAGACCAATTGCTAATATTCATTGATATGCCTAAATTCTATGATTTCTATGCAGGCTCTAGTGCAGGGGTGAGAGTAACCAGAGAGTTATGGTGGAATGGTGTCCAGCGTCAGGGCAGTCCTGCGAAAGTCAGTGTTCCTTAAACATTCCCTGCCTGCCAGGTTGATACACTAGATTCCAGGATGGTACATGTTTCGTAGTTCTAACATCACATCCTGACCTAGACTAGCTTGATCAGTGATAAACAGGAGGGGCCACCTCTTCTTGATCGTTCCTCATGCCCACTCCTTTCCTGCTAGCCTGTATTCACAAAAAAGGCTGCTCTATCTTCCTGAAGATAGTCATGGCTCTTAACTCCTTCTCAGATTATCAGAAATAAATACAATGAGTTATATATGATTATCAATAAGCAAAATATCAGAAACTATTCAAGATGGTCACGGAGATGCAGGTTTTGCATACCTTGAGCTGTGACCTGTTATAAAGTCACATTATGGTCTATCAACCCACCCTGCACAGGTGTCCCATAAATTATTCCACCTGTGCAGTTGTTATGCTCACCTCCACCCACACCCAGAAGCACCTTACTCCAATGTTCTGGTAGAAAGCTTTGAGGTATTCTGGTGAACTGAAGCTACACTCAAAATACTATGAATCCGCTTGAGGAATGTGAATCCTATTTTTGGAAATCTTGGACTTCTTTTCATAAGATCAGAATGAGGTCCCTTATGGGGAAAATTCTCACTGTATATAACGGGTTGAGTTAATCCAAATTCCTGTGACAGCTCTTCATTGTTCCCATCATCAATCTTTTCACTATAATATAAACACTTCTCCACTCTGGCAAAATGACTTCTGCCCATCTTCTGAGCAAAACAGTGTTATTCTAGCCTCTGGACCAACCGTGGCTCCAAATTAAACTGGAAAACCTCATGAAAGCTCTTCAATATCCATGTACCAGAACATTAAATATGCTTATTTCTATGTGCCAATGAGAAACAGGGTCCAAATCTCTGAACCCTATCACTAATGCAACTACAACAACATATTTGATCAACTTGTTCTAAAGGCCCATTGTCATAAAGCAGAATATTGTACGATGGAGCACTGGCAGGATAACAGGCATTGTCTCATAAGAAGAAGAGGAAAACACTTAAATACTTCCAGATTTTCTAAAAGAACTTGTAAAAAATTTTCTTTGGCTTGAGTAGAACATTCTTTATAGGCAAGGTTTTTTTTTTTTTAAGTCCACCCAGCTTTCTTTTATTAGAGTAATTAAAACAATGTTAGGCATTTTGGGTATCTGATATAACCATAATCCTCTGATATTTCAGGCTATTGATTTTACAAAGTATCTACTGTGACTAGGGCATTAACTGCTGGAAATGGATCCACATTGATTTCTGAGAGTGTATTTGTTTAAAGCCTGCTGAAGCCAAACCATGGGCTTCAAGGAATTCCAGACAACTACTTTAGTTTATGAAACGGTATTTTAAAAGTTACACTAAGGCAAAATGGTTTTAAAGTAACATACAAGGAGAAAAAAATTCTTAAGCGTGAAACTTATGATTCTACTTGACATCTTTTCTAAATAAATGATCAAATTTGGGCTGCCTATTTTCTCCACCTCTACAATGATCTGAGCATTTCAACAGTCAAGTCTCCCAGGCTGTCATAGGCGTCTTGCTCTTCTTAAATTGCAACAAGAATAGTTAAGTATTGTCATGATTATATCCCGACATCATAATTCCTGTTAGCCTTTCCTTGCAGCAAAACAACACAAATTACATCATAAGTCCTAATACTAGATGGTGAGATGATGAAATTTATCCTATTACCAAGGATGTGTCTAAAAAGATAGACTCATGTAGAGGGAAGAAATAAAGATGAGCATACAGCCATGATTATTATTACTATGGAAACCAGATCACTCCCAAAGGATAAACATAAAGGCCAATCTTCCCCAATGCTTATTTCTACAACAGTATTGAGAAACATTTTCTATATTAAACTTCATTGCCTGTCAGTTTCCTTTCGTCTATGTAGAGATGCTGAAAGAAACAAAAACCATTTGGGGCCTCACAGCACTATGTAAATTGTAACACGTGCCTCATTTGGTTAAGCTTTCAGTTCTTCGGTGTCTCATCCAAGTATACAGAACTCAAAACTAATAATTACCTATGGTTTGGTTGCAACTAGTGTAGAAAAACTGAATGCCACAAATCATATTAATAGGTTTCTTTAGTTCCCTGCAAGTGGGGAGCCACATCTCTGTTGACCCTTGTTCTGCCACTTGTGGTAGGAACATTTACTTCTCACCAAAGAACCCCTTGCTTCCCCACATGTCCTGGCTCCCTAACTATATTAGTCTGCTTGGGCTGACATAGTAAAATACCACAGATTCACTGGCTTAAACAACAGAAATTCATTTTCTCACAGTTCTGGAGGGTTGAAATCCAAGATCAAGGTGCCAGCATGGTTGGTTCTGGTGAGGATGCTCTTCCTGGCTTATAGAAGGCCGCCATTTTGCTGTGTCCTCCAGTATGGCAAAAAGAGCAAGCTCACCGGTGTCTCTTCTTATAAGAATACTAATCCTATCTTATCAGGGCCCCATCCTTACGATCATCCTTTAATCTTAATTACCTCTTTATGGACTATCTCCAAATACAGTCACATTGGGGGTTAAGACTTCAACAACATATGAATTTTGAGGCGGCCACAATTCAGTCTATAGCACTAACAGACAGGGCCATGCAACTCATTCTGTAAATGGGCTGCGGAAAAGTAATGAGTGTCCCTTGAGGTACTTCCCTTCTCCCTCTGTAAAAATTGAGGCAGCCATGGGCTGTGTTGAGATAGCATGGCAGTAACATAGTAGACCCACTATCAGCCTGATTCCCTGAGAGATCTTAGCACAGAGCCCCCTGATCACCTGTTAGACATCTAGTACATACAAAATGTATGCTTTGTCATCCTTATTACTATAGCACAACCTAGCCTCACCTGACTAATACTAACATTATTTATTGACTACTCATCTGGGCCCAGCACCGAGCTCAGTTTGTAAGTGGCCCACGCACACAAAAGGGCAATCTGATGAGGAAGACTGGATTATACATGTAGGAAGAGTTCAGGAAGGAGTACAGAATGTGGGTTGAAGACAGACTGGAAGGCTTTCTGGGGGAGCCGACACCTGAGGGGACTTGAGAAATCATGTGAGATATGTACTGACTATCTTTGATATTTGTACAGTTGGCTTTGTCCATAGATCCTATGCATATGTTAGTTAGTATCAGTGATACCTAAGATTGTAGAAAAGAAGAAAGATGTCAAAATCATCACTGGCAGAGGACTGCAGGGCGAAAGGAGGCCTTGGGAGCCTTCTCAGCCAAAGCAATTATTTGAAAAATGAAGAAACTGAGGGTCAGAGATATGGAGAGTTCGCTAAAATGGAAAAAGAGTTACAGACGTGGACATACCGACATAAGCTGGTTCCCTACCTCTCTGAGCCTCAAGTTTCACTTAAATGGGAGACAAAAATACCTACTTTTCCTTGTTTTGAAGTTGGTTTGACAGTCAAGTAAGGACATAAATGTGAATGTTCTCTCTCAGCTATCAATTGTATAAAAATACACCACCTAATTAAGAGGCCTACCCCAAAGCTACAGAATGTTAAGCCCATATTCTTCACAACTCTGTTAAAGCTTACACATTCTAAACCAGTCCTCTCTAAAGGGGTCATCTTGAAGGCATTGCTGTCTTTGTTCAAAATATTTACAACTCTTCTGTTCCGATTTTAGAATTCTTTCAGGGCTGAAGACATTATTTTAAATAGCCTCAATGGTGGCAAATCCCTGCTCGCTACAGTGACCACTGGAAACTTTCAGATTCATTAAAAATACAATAGACGAATGAGCTGCAGAAGATCAAAGAAAGACTAATATTGTTGTGCAGCTCATAAACTGGTTTTGAAACAATTCCTTCAAAACAGAAATTTCAAAACTGCACAACAGCATTACCACTAGAGTAAATGCACAGTCTCCTAAAGAGATCTCGCGGTAACAGAATATCCAATTTTATATATAAATTCTTTTATCCACAAAACAGGACAAGAGGAAAAAAAAAATGGGAGGTTGAGAAAGAAAAAGAAACGGTAGTATCATCATTGTGGAGGCAGGTGCAGGGCGGTACAGGGGAATCATTTTGTTGTCTCTTGACAGGGGGCAATGCTGCCTTTGTGTGTGTGTGTGTGTGTGTGTAAGATCGGTATGCAATGCTGCCTTTGTGTGTGTGTGTGTGTGTGTGTGTGTGTGTGAGGAAGATTGGCCCTGAGCTAACATCTGTGCCAATCTTCCTCTATTTTGTATGTGGGACACCACCACAGCAAGGCCTGACGAGCAGTCCCAGGTGTGCGCCCAGGATCAAAACCACCAAAGTGGAGTGCACAAACTTAACCACCACACCACCTGGCCGGCCCCTAGTTTTGTTTTTTCCACTACAATTTTATGGGTCAGATTCTAGAGGATGGGGATTTTTCTTAGTAAACCAGATGATCCCACTTCGTTTTGGCAAATCCCAATTTCAAGGGATCATGCAGACAAAGCCAAGAAACATTGTCAGCCCTAGAAATACCAGCTGTGACTCTAAACATTTTTATAATGTATAGAGCCTAAATCAACCATCAATTCAAGTCATGATCTCTTAAAACTACTTCCAACATGCTCAGAAATGTCATCTTCAAATGTAATGACCACAAAATCTTACCACACTGCCAATATCAGAAATGACTTAATATGCTTCCACTCTGAACTGCCCCATAATTATTTTCAATGCCTATTCCTCTGCAAAAACAGGAGTCTAATTATTAATAGGTATATTATTTTAGTGAGCCCTAGAGGTATAAAATACAGAAATTTGATAGCCCTGTCATGATAAAGGCATTTTTACTGCCAATAAAATGAAAAACATCTGAGAGGAGTGGCTTGGGGAGGACCAGAGAAGCAGAAACTTGCTTGTCTATTAAACAGGTCAGGGTAAAGCGAACACTTGAAGTTGACATACTCTTCGGTGCCCAGAAGACATTGGCCTGGGTAAAGACTGGATATTAGGCAGTCAGAAGGGTAATGTCTGGGGCATCACCCATTCTCTGAAGCACTCTCCTTCAGTTCTAAGAATCTATATTTTGATTATCCTAATGTCTCAGACTCACATTCTCAATCCAAGTAAAACTAGCAGTTCTCCTCACCACTGGCAGCAGCCCAGTGACATGCAGACGTGTTCTCTTTCACATGTGGCTCTTTTCCTCTTTGGATCTTATCCCCGTCTTTACTGATCTTTTCAACTCCAACAGAGGGCCCCCGCACACAGTCACTCTGGCAGAGGTTGCTGGAGCAAGACCAGCCAACGCTGCAGAGCTCCAGGCGCCCATCACTGAGACGTGTGTGACACCTTCAGTGATACCTCTGCTGTCGACACAGGTAAGGTTTGGCAAGGACGGCCATTTCAGAGCCACCGGAGACAACCAGACTCACTAACACTCAATTAAATATTTCTTAGATTATGCCAAAAGAGTATTTGAGTGGGACACTGAAGAAAAACCCAGATGGCACAGGAAGCGCCTGGTGTTAATGACTTATTCCACCTGAAGGAGGCCAAGCTTCAGTAAATGCAATCAGCACACCCTGCTCATGGAGAAGGCAGACGTCTGGTAGCTCTGGCCCTGCCTCCCCTAATCACTGCCCAGGAGCACCTCTGCAAGAAGTCCAAGTTCACCTGGGAGGGCCCTGCCCCAAAGAGCATGAGGCCTGAAAAACAGGGAAGGGGAGAGGGCCACATATACACCTGAACTCACTGTTGACCCAGCCTGGCTGACTCAGATCTCCTTCCCACATAAGGATAAAGCACAAGTGAGAGGCCAAGAGTCTTTGGTAAAATGTTTTATGGTTATTCTTTTTTTAGACTTCTCATCTATTTATGTAGTTTATGGACTCCATTTAGGGAAATAACCAGTGTGAAAAGTGTTACAATGCTTCTGGCATTATCCCCATCAGAATATCATGAGTATTTCATCACAGCTTTAAGCCTCACCCCAGTAAGACTCTTATAGTCAGGGCAGACGAGACTTTGTGGAAATTAAGGAACAGGTTTCTAAGCAGAACTTAATGTCCCAGCTCCCTTAATTGAGCACTAAACTCATTTTCTATCACTGAGAGGAGATTTTCAAAGGCTGCATCCCGTCTCTCCACCTTCATATGTATCTATTCATCCATCTATATTTTTTCTGCCATGTGGAGCTGACAGGCAGACATCTGTTGTCATCTGTTTCCCTACTTTCCCACTGGCTTCTGTATGGTGGAAACCAAGAAATATTTTTCTTCAAAGTCCTGTGACAGAAGTATTGAGTTTTTTAAAAAGTACTTTCAGCCATGTAATTAAGATATTTTCCACTTCAACGAGCTCACACTTTCCTGTTAATTTCTCCATGACGCTTATTTAAAAAAAAAAAATTTTTTTAAACAAAAGCTAAGTGCATCTTTTGGCCCTTCAGACTTGTGTGTTTTCCAGTGCTAACGTTTAGAGCTGAGGATGTTATTGAATTTATCTGCCAAAGAGACCTATCTCCAATTAAATAAACTGGTCCATTCTGTTTCCATTTGTCCTGTCCAAAGAGAACTGTTGGAACAACTTCTGGAACCTCTAAGAGGATCCCAAACAATTCTTGTGTCACTTTAACTCAGTTCTGCCCCAGGTCTTATTATTTACATAACCAATAATTAAAGGAAAGAGAGGCTCTTCCAGTGATTTCAGGATTTCACATCAAGTACTGGTCCTTTCTTCTTAGTCCACATAATGATTATTTTCTTCTGCAGAATATATATTAGAGAAGTTAATCTTAGAGTTTGCTTCCTACGGGCTTTTTTTTTTTTTAACCATTATGGGGATATTTTATGGTTGCAAACTATAAAAGCGAGTTTGCATGTTATCTGATCATCTTTATCAGTGCTAGAGAGCTGTACTAAAAATATCTTCTCTTCTTCTGCTCACATCTACTTCAGGTTTCCCACTATCTCTATTCTTCTTAGTTAACTCAGGTGTTTATATGTGGAATTTTCTGCTCCTTTGGCATCTGCAAGAGGAAGGTCTTGAAGCACTTGAATTTTTGGTCTCTTCTTGTAATGCCTGGGTCTAATTAAGGGGCATGTTCCTGCATTTCACAGAGAGCACATGATTGCACAACCAGGCAATGGCAAACCCAGCCTGGACGCTGAGCCCTAAACCCTACATCGTGATTCTGAACACTTCTCAGACAAAGTCTTTTCGTACCATCTGGCACCATTAGGTCACTGTAAATGTTTGTTTCCAGCAATTGCGCAATAAATAAAACGTTTGAAACTAAAAAAAAACAGATGCCAAGTACATTTCAAATTTAGGTAACTGTTAAGGGAATCAATTTAAAGCAAAGGGTATTCTTGTACAATGGAAAAAGTGTACTTATTCAATGTCCCTGTGATGCAAAGAAAGATTTGAGGGGTATTTTCTGAAATTTGGCTTTCCTTAGAGATGAAAACTAGCATGGAAATTTTCAAGTTTTAAGCATGTGAAAACATGAGATTATCCTGAAAGTAGCTGGTAAGTGTAACCACTGGAGATGTAATTCCAACTTGATCTAAACCATGAGCAAACTCAGAAATGTTCTCAAATATATATGGAGTACCACTATTTACTCCAGGTAGCGCAGACACCTATCTCTGCCAAAATTATGACTTGTCAAGTACTTCAAGTTGATTCATATTCAAGAAACTTATTCCTCTGAATCATCCCATGTTCAATTAGATTAATTTCTATTATTTTAATACTTTACCATGAGTTTAATAATGCCTGTACCCAGCCCAATTCACATAAAGTCAACACTTTATTTGGTTTTAAGAACAACAAATTATTTTTAGGACTCTGAAAGATGAAACATCACTTTCTACAAGAGGAATGATTTTCCCCCCTATATCTTGGCTCTCTCTGTCAAGGTGAAACACAAATATTTCCAATTCCATTATTCCCGCTCTTTTCTCTTTATAATACAAGCCAAAGAAATATCCTCTATTCTCGTGAATTTAACATCATCATTAGATGTATTCACTGACCACTGAATTTTCTCCATGAATCCTCTCTCACTCTATCTCTAACACAGCATTGGATTCCCTGACTAATATCCAAGAATACACCATTCTTGATGTCCATCAAGGATAGGCCTGCTTAAAACAAAGAGTAGCTACTCATCTTCACCTCACAATCCGCTCCCCCCTCCCCCAACCAAAGGGTCAGTTCATCAATCAGAGAGAGCATTTATCCGATTTCCAAAGCATGGAAGTTCAGAATATTCCAACTCATCACCATATTTTTCTTCACAAGAGCATATAATCAAATCCTGACGCTTGATTCTTTACAAAAGCCCCTACATTCATCTCTATTTTCAGCTTTACTTCTTAGATTGAACTCTGGTCATTTCACAATCAGACCAAGGCCAACTTTTCACTAGCCTCCTCATGTCTACCATGCCCATCTCCACCTACCCCACTCATTCAAAAGTGAAACTTTAAACATTATTTTCTAAAAATTCATTAAATGTATTAAAGTTACAGATTTTAAGTTCAGCTTAAAATTATATTATTCTATTTGTAAGTCTAGGAAATTTTAACATTTTCCCCCTTCTTTTTCTCATGAGAACATTTCAAATATGCTGAGCTATTCAAAGAATAATACAATGATCACAAGCATACCCACCTCTCAGTCAACAATTGTTACAATTTTGCCATATTTGTGTATAAAATGCATTTGAAAGTTAATTATAGACATCATGGCACTTTACCCCTAAAACTTTCAGCATTCATCTCTCAAGAATAAGAAAACTATCTTTTGTAAACCCCAATAACATTATCACATCTAAAAAAATTAATAATTCCAAAATATCATCTGCTATCCAGTCTGTATTTAAATTTTCCCAATTGTTCCCCAAATATCTTTTACAGCTGGATTTTGTGTTTTTTCAAAACTGGGATTTGTTTAAGGTTCATACGCTACATTTATTATTGTCTCAAGTCTCTTTCTAGAAAAGTCATTCTACTTTTTTTTTCATGATATGATTTTTTTGGAGAAATCAGACAACATCCTAATTATGAGTCTGTCTGATGGGGGGGGGATATTTTTAGCTTTGCTCTCAGTATTTCCTATAAGCTGGAGGTTTGGTGTGAAGGCTTGATTAATTAGATTCAGGCTAAACATTTTTGGCAAGAATACTTTTAGGATGATATGTAGACTTCACATTGTATCACATCAGAAGGCACATAATGTCCGTTGCCTCATTTTTAATAATTCTGAGTTTGATCACTTGATCAACGGGGCTTCATGCTATTTTTACCTTGACATCAAGTTATTTACATTACACTATGCCTCAGGTTTAAGAGGCTTCATATCTGTGCAAACGTCTTCCAGGAATCCCAAACTATTTCACATCCCTGGTCTCTTCTGACACTTCTTCCTCACCCATTTCTTGCAAAGTTCTTTCTTCTCCCCATTTTCCATATGAGCTTGGTTTCCTAACCAGCCATCCACATTTCTCCACCATCCAAGCAGTTCCTGAAATTCTACTCCATGAAGCTTCCTTGAATTTAAATACATTGATCACAGTTCAGGTCGGGTTCCCAACCCCAAGTTTACTGCCAAATTGGTAGAATGTGCCATAGAAACAAGGACTATTTCTGCCAAATTTGTTTTGTATATGACCTCTCACAGCAACAAATATAAGTACTTACTGATAACTCTATGGCATTAAGAGTCTCAGTAGTTGAAATCTGCTGCCAATAAGAGTGCTCCCACTGAGCAAAGCACTAGGGAGTATTTATGCAGTTGTTTTTGCCATTCATTTAAAATCTACTTATACCTCCCCTTCTGTAGCTATGTATGCAAAGTAACCATAGCAAGGAAGCACAAGTGTTCTCCAAATCTTTGTAGGATACATCTTATATACTATTGACTATTTACCAGTGATGTATTTTTACAAATGCCTGGATCATCCTTATTCCAAGAATTAACTGGACAATCATAGGCAACCAGCAACACTTCTTGCCAACAGGAAGGCAAATGCATGCTGTGAATGTTTTCTGAAGTCAGGCCTTACTTTGAAGCTGTGTATTAGTGACCACACATGCAAAGTAAATTAAGCACTGAGATCACCGGATCATTCAGACCAAAAATCAGAGAAGTATCCAGATAAGGCAAAAAGTATTCCACTGAGTTTTAATTATTTGGTAACTCCACCAATTATCCAATTCATTTTGATTGTATAGTGCAGTTTAGGATTAAAAGTAAATTATTTATATCCTTTCTAGTCCGCAATCATCTGCCTCCTATTATACAAGAACAACACATTTGTTGATACCTCATTTTCGTGCTTTTTATCGTCTGTGTTCCAACCTGGAAACTAAGGAGAAAGATATTGGGCACAGTATCTTTTAGTTTTAAAAGGACCTGCTTTTTCCTTTCTCATGACCAGCCTAAGCTGGAATGACTAAGCAATGCAAATGGCACCAAATTCATCCTCACTCTCCAAGGCTGGCCTAGAGCAAAACCATGAAGTGCATGAAGTGTACTTCAGCCCCATTGACCCTCTCAGTTCCCACCCTTAGCACAAGAAGCCAGTCTTTACTTCTGAGCTAAGTTTAAACTGATGGTGTTCCTTCTCCAAAAAGGATTTGCTTAAACCTGGTATTCAACTGTGGAATGAAAAGGTCCCCTTCAGTTGGCATTCAGGTACCCAAACGTAGGTCATGTTTGGGGATGGAGCCTTTTCTGTCTTACTGAAGTTACATGACATAAGTAATCACCTACTCTGATTATTTTTAAGTTTGACTCTACCTTGATAAATCAGTATCTCCTAAGCTAATATTTTCATATAACATTTGCTAAGTGGTTCTCATATTACCTTGTCTAATCTTGACAAAGCTCCATATTCTTTGTTTTTTTTTTTTCTTTTGAGGAAGATTAGCCCTGAGCTAACATCTGCTGCCAATCCTCCTCTTTTTGCTGAGGATGCCTGGCCCCGAGCTAACATCCGTGCCCATCTTCCTCTACTTTATATGTGGGACGCCTACCACAGCATGGCTTGCCAAGCAGTGCCATGTCCACACCTGGGATCCAAACCGGCGAACCCCAGATCACCGAAGCGGAACGTGCGCACTTAACCGCTGTGCCACTGGGCCAGCCCCAGAAAGCTCCATATTCTTGTCTCCACTTCACAGATAAGGAAGCTGGTTCCCTGCCACAAAGTGCTGGGTCCATGGCTCTAGCCAAGATCTTATAACTCCACATGGCTGCTCTTTCTATTAGGTTCTACAAACCAATTTTGCCTTTAAAAGTGTTTTCTAACTTTCTAAAGCAATAACAATTGATTCTATTACCCAGACCAGTATTTTTTGAATATTCAGGAATTATAATAAGTGTACCTCATTGACTCTTCTCGTGGAGGGTCCAAACCATAACCAAATGACAGGAGAACCACAGGACAAAGCTACGTCACTATCACATAATCCCAAAGCAGGTAGCACCAAATGGTTGGGGAAGAGGAACAAATATTTTTATGTTGCCTTCACTATGCACTTCCAATGGGAAGTTTTAGAGAAAACTCAGGCTTTCTCCCACTTTATGATATAAAGATAGGCCTAAAGTTACATGTAAATCCAACGATATTTAAAATGCTCTTCAGGATCCAGCCCCGTGGCCGAGTGGTTAAGTTCATGTGCTCCACTTCAGCAGCCCAGGGTTTCACCGGTTCAAATCCTGGGCAGGGACGTGGCACTGCTCATTAGGCCCCACTGAGGCAGCATCCCACATGCCACAACTAGAAGGACCCACAACTAAAATATGCAACTATGTATGGGGGAGATTTGGGAAGAAAAAAGCAGAAAGAAAAAAAAAAAGATTGGCAACAAAGATGGTGCCCATCTTTGGGGGAAAAAATGCACTTCAAACAACTCATGCATTGCCATTCTATTTATGAATTTTTATAAGAAAATGAAAGATGAAAAATTATCGCATGATGGGATCAAAACTCAACTGTACCTACTAACCTGCAAATTACTACATAAAGGCAGAAATATTTTCAAACATCTTTTCAGAATATATCTCATGTACCATATCTCACGTCTGACACATGTTTAATACACAAACAACCTTAACTTAAAAAAGAGAAACATGCAATCATGGACTTCCAGCAGTTTTGGAAGTTCACTACTTAAAATTATCTTATAGATAAAGGGTCGGCAAACTTTTTCTGTAAAGGGTTTTGCAGCTCATATGATCTCATCAAAACTATGCAATTGTACCATCAATAGCATTAAAGTGTAAATGAATGATGTGGCTGTGTTCCAATAAACCTTTATTTACAAAAACAGGCCCATGGGTCAGTTTGCCAACCCCTTCTATAAAAAATCATTGTATCAAGTCTGACTTTCCTATTAAAAGGAGACCATATCTAGAACGCAATGGGCAGTGTTGCTTACCTGTGACCCGATGGTTTCCTGGAAGCACCGGCCAAGCTGCGTCTTAGCGGCCACAGGATAGACATGAGGAACGACTTGCTGGTGGGAGTATGTGGAATGTACTGTCTGGGTCTTCTGGACAGGAAGCCCTTGGTATGAGACTTGGGATTGGCCCGGTTGAGCTTCTTTTACCTTCTGGCCTGTTGGGCCATCAATTCTTGAAACCTGATGTATCTGGACTGAAGCCTCAGGAGGGTGCTTCACATGGATATTGACTATGTTGGGAGGAAATTTCACTAAAACAGATTGGGAGAAAAACTTGTTAGTCATAACTAATTAACATGTGAGTCAGCATAAAAGTAAATTTTATACATACACATATATACTTACATGCATATATATTATACATAGTGTAAATTATACATATATAGTGCATATATATTTTTGCTGCATAGCCATCAAAATTCTTCATAAAAGAGTACACTCAGGGAGCCGGCCCAGTGGTAGAGTGGTTAAGTTAGCACGCTCCGCTTTGGCAGCCCAGGGTTTACCAGTTCAGGTCCTGGCGTGGACCTACACACCTCTCATCAAGCCATGTTGTGGTGGCATCCAGCATAGAAGAATTAGAAAGACATACAACTAGGATATACAACTATGTACTGGGACTTTGGGGAGAAAAAAAAAAGAGGAAGATTGGCAAGAGATGTTAGCTCAAGGCCAATCTTCCTCACCCCAAAAAAAAGTATACCTTAAAAAAAAAGAGTACGCTCAAAAATTAAAATACATAAATTTAGGTTTAAAGTATAAAACTGAAATTATGAAGAGAAGTTAAAACCTCTCATAGTAACATATTCATGAGACAGAATTTTTTTTCAGGAGAGTCATAAAACTATGAAATTCATGCTACCTATGGTCATAGGTGGGTACATTTTATCAAATGATAGTATTAAAGACCCAAGAGTTGGACTTGATTTTCTCACAGTTTCTATCATAGAAATTATAGGATTTACCTTTCTACATCAAAAGAAGAATACAATTTTCACAAAGCATAATTCTCTCATCCTTAAACAACATAGTACGTACACACTTTTGTGCTTCTGGTGAAACACATACACAAAATACCAAAGCGTGATACTTTGTATCTGTGACAAGATTTAATTTCTGCAACTTTCAAACAAAATTTCATCTTCTGATGCTAAGATTCAGGTTTTAAAGAATAAGAGCCAGTAACACTTCTCTGACCCCTTTTAAAAATTGTGCATGTAGAAGAGATGCCAGGTTGAAAAGAATGAATTAGTCATAGAATTTCTGAGTTCCAAGTGGCCTAGTTTACCTTCCTTACAGATGAATAAATTGAAGTCCAATGAGGTTAAATGATCGTTTAGAGCTACTAAAACCAAGCATTCTTCAACTACAAAATAGATTTGGTATTCATCAGCAGGTTCTGTGTGATCCACTTGTTTATTAATACTGTAAGAGCCAGAACACCGTCTTGCTCATTTTTCCATTTCCCAGGCTGTGCCAGAACAGCGCCACACATGGTACTAGCTCTTGGTGCTAAGAGTCACCAGAGAAGGACGGGATCCTTTTTATTTTCTTACTTCCTAGATACCAAATCTCTATGGCCTAGAAAGCACTGTAGCCACATATCTGGGCCTCCATTCTGTCCCAAATGCCATCTCAGGCCACCGATCATATACTCCATTCTGTTCCAGCACCAGCCCTGGCCATCTGCAGATACTTGCTTCCGTACGGGTTTGGCAGGTTAACACAGGTCTGACAAATAGGCAAAAATCAAAATAATAAGCTTACCTTTGACTCCTTGCTGGCTAGTCATGGTCAGAGGCAAGGTATGTGTCGAGTGGACCACATGCGTTCCCAATGCCTTGCCTGACTGCTGGGAATGCTGATAAAGTTTAGGCACGCTGGCACCGTGGACTGGGATCTGACAAAGCTTCCCTGTGAAATTTGGAGGGCACTGGCATTTGTCCCTTGAACTGCACTGGCCGCCATTCATACAGGGAAGATGGCAAATTACTGAAAGGGAAGAGAGAAAATGTGGAGTTGGTTAGTTTCTCAAATGCTAAATGACAATCAACCAACAAAACTCCCAAAACACACAGCCCATTATAGTCATCATAGTCCCATTGACATCAGACCAGTAAACAGAGGAGTTACTATACTACAATAAAAATAGGCTGCTATTCACTACCTTTTTCTTTCCATCTTAAGTCACTGAACTCTCCCAGTGCTTGCGGTTGTTCTCCCCCAACAATGGAAAGCAGAACTCAAGGGAAAAGAATATATATAAAGTAGTCAGTCAAGATTATTGTCTCTCACGCTATCCTTTTAAGTAGCTCTCTGTAACTATTTGGTTTTCCTATTTAATTACTAATTTATTACCTGTCTCCTTAGATTATAAATTCCTTGGGGAAAAGGGTTATGTCTGGCTTAGTGACCTTTATACCCTCAGCACCTAGAACAATGCCTGGCACACAGCAGACATTAATATTTCCTCAAAGAAAATGAAGAAACAAATGAGAGCGCTAAAAACAATCTATTGGGAATTTTCTGTATGTAAGACACTGAACTAAGTCCTACGCAGAATGAAGGAGTAGAATAGTTTGAATCTTGCTTTACAAGAATTTGCAATCTTCTTGGGTTAGCAAGATCATAGTGAAACCTAGAAGTAGCAGAGTGATTAGTAGTTTGGAATTTAATTTACTTAGAATACCAAAAGATAAAAGGACACAGGTGAAGAATTTTAAGACGAGTTTTAAATTCTGCCTAAAGTCAGCTTATGGTCAATTTCTTCATCACTAATGAATTCTTCCTATCAGCCTTTGAATGTGATCAGATTTCCATCAGCTTAAAAAATAAAAGCCCCACAACTCCCTTTCTTTCCAGCTTCTACCCGCTTTAAATCCTCTCCTCCAGGACCAAACTTTCCAAAAGAGCTGTCTGTTCTTTTGAACTCCTACAAACTAGCTTGGGCCAGGTTGTTTTCCCTTTCCCCACCTGTCTTCTACATGGAAACTACTCTTCCTACGGTCACTAACAGTCTCCATGTTGTGAAATCCAACGGACAGATTTCAGTCTTCCCTTGATTTCCGTGACATCTCACTCATCTATTTGGCTCCTTCCTCTCTGCCCATTCCATCTTAATATTCTTTGCAGACACCGCTCTTTATTTGTCTTTTAAATACTGATGCGCTTTAAAATTTGGCCTTAAAATCTTTTTTACTAGTGCTACACACTCTTTCTCTATAATTTCACCGTCATATGCTGTCACCTAAATTTGTATTTCCCAGCCAAAGCTTTCTGCTGTGCTCTGAACTGTCTACTATTGTGTATTCCCATGTACATATGCCACAGGCCTCTCGAACTCAAAATGTCCAAACCTGAACTCAACATCTTACCCCCTAAAATCTGTCTTCATCAAGTAGTCCTTACCAGAAACCTGAGTGCTGTCACTTCACCTATCCAAACATCCAGTCCTGGAAGTCCTCCCTTCTAAACATTCATCAAATATGTCCACTTCTTTACCGTCACAGGGCCTCTGTTCCGGCCTACACCTCAACACTCAGGAATCTCACCTCATTCCCGACAGTCCAGCAACACTGAACTTTATTCAGCTCCTCAGCGTGCAGGTCCCTCTCGTCCCTCTTGAGCTTCATCCACTCTATGTCCTTGGCCTGGAACACTCTTTCCACTCAGGCCCCCTCGTCTACCTAACTCCTACTTCTCTTTTAGACTCCGTTTAAATCTCACTTCTTCCAGAAGCATTCCCAGTTGCCCCTCATCTAGGTTTGGTGCCTCTCTTCTGTGCTTCCAGGGACTCTCCTTAGCTTGCTCACTATGCCACTGAGCTTACTGATTTACAATTGCCTGACAGCTTTCCCGTACACCTCATTCCACTGGAGCTCTCTGAGATCAGGCATTTATCTTGTTATGTTTTACCCCTAGCATGAAGCTCAGCTTCTAGAAGAAATGCTGCAGCTCAAAAAAATACTGGACAAAAGAATGAGCCTGTTTCTACCTATCCCTTTGTCAAATACCATTCTAGGTACTATAGAAGATTCCGTGAAAGCCCTTCAAGAATGTAAGAGCTAACTGGGGAGACTAGATAATACATGATAATTAAAAATACAGGTCAGCAAATAGGTGACAAATTGGAAAATATAAAATGTAAATCCTATGGAACTTCAGAGAAGAGAAAAGTAATTTGGGGGAAGTCAAAACAGACTTTATAGGAGAGATCATTTGGGATAAGCCTTTGAAACTGGACAAGAGTCAGAAACACAGAGAGGACTGCATCCTAGGAGAATGGTGTGTGTAAAGAAGGGGAGGCAGGCATATTTGGGAGATAATGAGAAAGTCCGTCTTGTTGAAACTCCAGGTTTTTGAGGGCAGGGGTCAGGTGATAAACTAGCAGACGTGGGCCTGAGTCAGACAATGGATAAAGGCCCGATACAGAGTTTGGACTTCATTCTGTAATTAGTAAGTTATTTTGGAGGCTCCAAGGAGAGAATTAAACAAGGCTGAAAGAGTAATGGCATGTGGGATTAGTTAAAATAGAGAGTGACTAAGGTGGAGAAGTTAGGAGACTACTAAAATAATTGAATTACAAGTTGAAAAACCCATAGATTAGGACAATGGCAACAAAAACTGAAAGAAACTTGAAGTAATATAATGATAGAGGGAGAATTGGCACAACATGGAGATGGGGCACAGGAAGTAAACAGTAGACTGAGGAAGAGGGGAGACAGTAGAGGAAGAAAGAGAGAGCCAGAAAAAATGACCAAGGTGACCACCTACAAACTGTGTCCAGGGTCTGACTATATGGCAGATCAAGTCAAACTGCCCATGATGGACGGAGTCTGAAATATGCTTTCTCCAGTGCCCGATCTAATCTTAGGGGCTGGGTAAGAGAAGAAGAGTCAAAGTTGACTCCAAGATTGAGTCAAAGACTTCATAACTCCCAGTTGAATTCTGAACTGAATTTCTACATCACAGCTTGTCTACACTGGATGGGTTCAAGGTACAATGAGCAAGGGAAAGGGGAGCCAGGCCAAGATTTAAACATAGTACAAATGATTTATTACTGGAATTCAGGCACTCCTCACTATGCATGGTTCTAACATGCATGAATTTCAGTTACAACAGTTTAGTTAAATAACACCTGTCCCCCACAACAGCATGGCTCAAACTTCAGTTGTGACGGTATGTTAACCGTGAGTAATTGCATTAAGTACAAACTTCACTGCTAGCTCTTCGTTCCACAAATCACTAGATGTGTATCATGATCAGTAACCAATCAGGTCACTTCCTTCAAAGTCCACTGGCAATTGATCCCTGCACATCTGTTATTCAGTTCATGCACAGACAGCAAAGCAGGTAGCTGTGCTGCCTCGTCTTGCAGTGATAAACTCACATGACATTGTACAGAAGTGGATAATCAAAAGGGCCAAGAAAAATGAAAGCAGCAAAGCAATGAAAAGTGGTAACACTGGAAGCAAAATTGGAAACTGGTAGTGATGAAAAGGATGAAGCTGTCCCAAAGAAGTAACACTAAAGGAACTCAGATATTTCACAACTCTGAAAGCACAAAGGGTGAGATGTTGGAAGCTGATCCAGACTTGGAAAGGAGCATGACAATTCACTAAGACAGAGAAAAGATATTCCATATCATAAGTTATACAACGAGAAGAAAGCGAACATGTTCAAACCACTCTCGATAAGTTCTACTCAAAGAAATATAACACTTTCTCAGTTTTTCTAACATTGTAAATTACAGGGCATTAAATAAATATTAGCTTTACTATTTTTTCATTTCCCTATACATTTATAACCTAGAGTAAAAGTTTTAATGTTTTTACAAAAAAATTTTAAAGGTCATGGAACTGGCAGTTTTTCCATTGATTATTAAGATCATTTTGCACATTTTCAGCTTGAATGGTCCTGTTTATAGTCCTGTACTATCATGCAAAAAGGACTACCTACAATCTATACTAAATTTTTTCAAAGAAACATTAACCAGTTGACTTTTACTAGATGTTTCTAGAATCAATAGCACATTTTGAAATCTAACATGACTTTAACTAGTTTTGTTTAAATCTACCCTCAAATACAAATGTTTCAAGGACTGCAGTAATCTAAGTGGATATGGCAATAATCCCAGAATAGAACCCCAATAACCTTGTGTCTCTCTGGTGACAAAGGAAAAGGTTTCCGCTTGACTTATTCCAAGCATTAAAAGGCCACTATCTATAAACATATATGAATGAGAAATAAACTAGTCTCCTGTTCTAGCATTTTCTAAAATCTAAGTTACAATATAAAGTTCTTTGCCTCAGCTCAATAAATACACCTTGGATCCTTTGTGGCAGGTGATCTTTTTAAAGCTAAATAGTCTTTTATATCAAAGAAAACAAATGTAAAATCAACTTACAAACTTAACGATTTAACTATGAATGGTTTCTTTCTGTTTCAAAAGTTCATGCCACTCTCAAAACACCGCCTAGGGATATATAGTCTGTGCTGCCAGTGTTCTATGAAACCTCCTCAACACACGAAGAGGAAAAAGAATAAGCTGTCTTTAAGGCTGACTGGAGAAGCGGGTGGTATGCTGGCTGCAAGTCTAGCTATGGGACATATATTTTAGAACATATAACCAGAAGGTGTAACATAGAATGCTGGCTGAGAAATTCCATAGCCTTGTCAGCTGGACATTTTGCTGGCCATCATCATAATTCCCTAGATTGCATCATAGGATCACCTGGGCCGTACTACAAATAACAAGAGTATATGGGCCTTCAGCCTGTTATTCCAGAAAGTGTAATTTCATGACAGCCACTCAAAATATCAGATGGTACTACTACAAAAGGTCAAAATGACAGAAAGGATCCATGTAGGAAGAATAAGTTGGAGGTTTTAAATATGTCAAGCGTTTTGGTGCATTACACCATTTTACTTTGGTCTGTAAAACAACATACACTACTTAAGAACTCAGGCTGACAGAATAATATTTACCTTGTATGCCACAAACTGGAACTTAGTTTAAATGAATATATTTTAATGACTTGTATACAAATATGGGCAAACTGAATTTTCTAAAGATTTGTACTATAAAAAGGTATACTCTCTCCCTTTCTTTCCTGTTATCTTAGCTAACTATAAAAATACTTCAACTGCTTGTCCTCAAAAGGCACTCTAAGAATGTACTCGACTTTCCTGCAGCAACATCCGGGCTCCTCCACCCACCCCCTTGCTTTCTGTGCCAGCAGATAGACCGTTTCAAGCTATTGTGGCTAAGGCCGAAAAGGGAAAACAAACCTCCTTCTGAAGGAAAACCTACAACTGTCATCTCACAGAACACACACACACAATTTTTATTTGAATAGCTAATTAAACTTTCCCACTTGTCCCTGATTAGAAGAATAATATTCCCTTAAAGGCTCTCGGCATTTTGGTTGCTATCCCTTGGAGTTTGAAAAAAGAGCTATAATATTTTTTTGCAAGTAAAAGTTATCACTTTATTTCTTCCCCTAAACATACCTACACACTGTCCTCTTTTAAAGGGTACCCACCCGTAAACTCTATTCAGCCAGAAAGTGGGTTAAAATGTTAACACTGTAGCTTTATAAAGCTTTCTGATAACATATGTGTTAGATAATTAAATGCTGCAAACCACTGCTTACTTTAAGAACATATCCCATTCTTTACAAAAAAAAAAAAAAAACTCCTGTATGCTTGCCTTTTAATTCAGTATGCATTACCAAAAACAAAAACCCTGGAGCTGAAAGCCAAGATGGAGGTCACATTCTTCTGAAGCTACAAGGAGGAACTGAGTAGGCCTAGTCCTACACATGAGCCAAGAAGGAAGCAGAGAGGAGCAGGAATTTACTAAAATCTAGGTTTGGGGATTTTTTTTTTTAATAGAATGTATAGATTTACAATTGTTGTGCTCTAAATTTTCCCATAGCCAATTCTTGATCTGCTAACTTATACTGACTCACAGACCTCACCAAGAAAACATCTGAGATATAGTGGGCCGGAAAAACCTGTCCAAGAAGGTGACATTTAAGTCAAATCTAAGAGGAGAAGAATTCAGTGATGTGAAAAGTTGGCAAGAGGGTGTTTGAGGAAGAAGAAATAACAGGAGCTGAGATCTTGAGGTGAGACATGGTTTAGAAAGGCCCACAAACTGAAAGGAGGCTCATGTTGAGGGGAGAGGAGGAGAGAAGGAAAAAGTGAGAAAAGCTGGGTTTGAGAAACAGACAAGGGTCAGATTTCTGTTTCTTTCCACAAGGATATAGGGCAGCCTATAAAAGTAGATACAGTGAAACAGAAAAAATATAAATAAAAAGTTAAAACTTAGGACCAGGACATACGTGAATCCCAGGAGTCAGAACCAGAGAAGAAGGAGCAGGGATGAGCAGGATCCTCTGTGTATACACATGAGATGTGCACTGTAAACTTGCTATGAGCTCCTGGGTCTCATTTTACATTTTTGAATAACTAGCCAGAATCAAGATAAATTCCAAAAGGTTTATTTTAATTCATTAAATATATAACCATCCCATTGCTAAGAGGATTTTTTCTTTAATGTGAGAGAAGAGGTTCGCATTCTCGATAATGCACGTAAAAGCAAAAAACAGAATCTAAAGAAATCTTGGGGCAAAAGGAAATGCTTTAATAAGAGCTAAAAAGGTACCCCCCACACTCTCCCTGCAGGAGAGAATCTCTTTTACCTGCTTTGGCAACTAAGACGACCATCTTCATCTCATCCCCCCCCCTCAAATACTCAAGGAAATGCAGATTTCAACAAATGCAAAATGTCAACCTTAACACAAACAAAAATTTCAAAAATGTCACTAGTTCTTAATGCTGGTGCACATTAGCAAATGCTTCCATACCACGATCTGTTTATAATTCAGGAGATATGAAGCCCTACCACACACACCAGAGCTTCCAATTTGGGACACGGCCATCCATCATCTCAACTTTGTTTATGGCTTTCTGTTCATTTATTATCAACCTCACTATAGCTGTGGACTATCTAGTCTGATCTAGTTTCATACTTTACACAACCTAAGGAGCTCCACATATCCAGTATATCACAAAATTCCACTTGTTACCCTTCACCCATGGAAGCTGTCTGCGTTGCTATTGTAGTAATTCCTAAACCCCAGGGCTTTTTCACCCTTAGGAAAAACATAGTAACATTTTCAGGCTGCAGAGTGAAGACAAGAATACCAGATACCTTGGGTTAGGGTTATCCTCTCAGTAACAACCTTTGAAAACTGAGGCAAATCATTTCACTTTGTGGGTTACAGTGTCCCCATCTGCAAAAGGAGGTGGCCCAAAGATACAATCTACAGGTTCTTTTCCATCCCTGAAATTCTGGTTCTCAGAAGTTGAACCAAGCTAGCAAATACAGTGAAATTCAGATTTCTTCATCTCATCTAACGTGATAGGCAGGATTTAAATTTTAAAATAGGGAAAAACGTGTATCCAGCTACTTGAAATTTGTGAATAAGGAAGTGGAGTTAATCTGGTAAGCGGTACGCTTTATTTTGATTTTTAATGTATAATCAGACACTGATTCAAATGTAAGTTTCATATAGGTTCACAAAGCAGTTAATAAAATGCTCACGGGTTTATGAAAAGTTGACTTCATTTGGGGGAATTAGATGAACATGCTTAGTTGAGGAAGCAGTGCTGCTACACACTAATGCACAGTAAAAATGGGTTTCATGAAAATGACAACATGCATCATCTCTAGAGACCCTACTTTGCACAGTGGTGTCACTGCAACCACTTGCAGTGGCACAATGCATTTTAGTTACTGTAGCCTGGCATTTTCTTTAACATCACTGCAAAATACCTTTCAAAACCAAGTAACATCACTTAAGCTACATACAGTAATATTAAAAATAAGCTTAAAACTTTTTTTTCACCACTATAATTTGCAAACTGTCTATTGTGGTGTCTCCACAGACCAAGTTCATATTCCCACTAAGTTCACTAATTTCTGCTTATTTATTCCTGAGCCTCAGGGAAGTACTTGAACCTAAATTTAGAAGTTTAAAATATTTGCAAAGTCAAAACCTCAACATGCATATCCAACTGGAGAGCACAAAACTGCCCTGAAACCTTCTGACATCATAGCCAGTGCAAATGTTTGCAGCCCTTTCAAGTCTGGCCGAAATATGGCCTCTGAAAAACAAACTTTGCTTCAAAAAGAAGAGGATGCTGAAGAAGAAAGAATCCTAGAGGCATTTGCAAACTTCAGGGGCATCTAACAATTTCTGTTGTCTATCAATCTGCCTTGTATTATATTTTTTGTGCCTCTTTCTCCTATTGGATTTTGACTATGGTAGAAAAATGAAAATGCCATGGCCTCTTTCCTATCTGCCGTATTTCACAGCACAGCATTTTACAGATAAGAGCTCAAGAAAAAACTGACAATACTTCCATAAAGATTCCAGAGAGAAAAAAATGTAACACGTATCTAAACCTCTTTTCACACTCCTCATTTTGTTCTAATGCAGTGTAACTTTAGCATACACTAGAGTAGTTTTCAAACTGTGTTCCATAAAGTGCTACGGTTTCCACAGAGGTGCTAAAAATGATCTACTAAATAATCTAAGTCAACCACCTTATTCTACAGATAAAGAGTGAGTTGGAGAGACTGTGTGTGTTTAGGACATTATGGCCACGTAGTGACAGAAACGGGACGAGAACCCAGGTTCCCTAAGTCCTGGGTCAGTGCTCTTTACCACACAGCTCTTATGATGGAACGACCAAGACGTGTCCCTCATATCTCACTGGTCTTATCCCAAACACTTTTTATTCTTCTTCCACAGGTACATGTTTTTCATAATGGGTCATGGGATGTGCTAATGCAGCCCTAAATGAGATCAAGGGCTGGCTAGTTGTAGATCAGGCAGACTCATGAACTTCTCCAGGGATCTAAATATATGAGTTGAAACACATCAGGGCTTCTTGTCTTTTAACAAAAGCACGCAGGAATTTTCTGGGTCACAGACATCAGAGGAAGAGCAGATGTAGAGTCAAGAACAAGGAAATCAACAGCATTTGTTGGAGAACATAGATACAGAATATTTCCATCACTGCAGAAAGTTCTATTGCACACCTGCTGGTCTGTCACCTGTCCCTTTGAGTTCCAGTGAGGTGAGAAGTGAAGGCTAGAAGCTCAAAACGTGTTTGCTCATTTAGTGAAGGTTTACCGTATGTCTACCATGGCCAAGCACTGTTCTAAGCACTTGGCAAAAATCAATAAACAAAAGACAGAAATCCCTGTCTTCCAGGCACTTAGCTACTTTCTGTCATCTCATCACCTTTGTGAGACTCTGGGAAACAACTGAAGTCTTGCTTTGGGGCCCAGGAGCAGGACAGGGTTGGACAAAGGGCTGTTCTCGAAGTTCTGGAGGCTACTAAGCACCTCTCTGGCCATTCCAGGGAGAGTGAAGGGACCTCAGTCAGGGCACAGAGCCAAGCATTCTAGAGAGAAGCCTTCCACAGGGGCAGGGGTAAGGCGCTCTCCTGGGGCTCCATCTGTAGCGGCCCTCAGAGGGGCTGGATAGGAAGATCTGGGCAGAGGCTATGTGGTGACTGCAGCTTACCAGCACTGGGTGGGGAGGCGAGCACCCTTGGGGATCCTCAGACACACTTGCAGGAGAGGTAGAGGGGATGAGGGTTCTGTGTAAGCAGCAAAGGTTTAGGGCTAGGATAACTTGGGTTTATCATTATATTATCTATACTCACAAGCTGGTAAAGCCTAGAAGGATATACAGGTTACAGTTATGATCACTACAGTTCACTGGATTCTTTTGTTACTACACAGCCATCCTACTGTTCCATGGTATGTATTGCTATTGAGCCTTAATAACATTTTTAGTAGCTACATAATATTCCATTAAGTTGACCATGGTAAATCACATAGCCATTCCCCTATTGGTTTTTTTTAGATTGTCTGCATTTCTTTTTAACTATTACAAAGAAAGCTGCAAGGAATATCCATAAGTGTATAATTTTATCCTTCTTAGTTGAATGCATGAGAAAATAATGAATAATATTTATTGATGGCTTAGTACGCACCAGGCAATGTGCTAGGTGATACAATGAACAAGAAAAACATAACAGCCTACTACACCAATGTTAACCGTCTCCTCATGGGGAGGATAGAAGAGCACAGGCATTAAGAGCAAGGGCCTAGAACCACACCTCCAGGGGGTTTGAATCCCAGTTTCATCATTTATTAGTGGTATGATCTTGGGCAAGTTATGTTAACACTTGTCTGGCCTGTTTCTTCACCTGTTAACAGGAGGATAAAAGTTGTACCCAACTCATATAGTTGTGTGTGTTGAATGAGGTCAGATATTCAAAGCACTTGGAACACAGTAAGTACTAAGCACTCAGCAATGTTAGCCATCACCACCAACCTCAAGACCACAGTGTAATGAGAGCATATAGAGGACAAAACCAAACCACCGTATTGGCAAAGAAGGGACACCTATCACAACCAGTCAGGCTGTGCACCACTCTGCACTTTATTTCATTCAGCACTCTGTTCCCAGAATCTAGGGAGGAGATATTACATTGCTAAGTATATCAACAGATAAATTTCCCAAATAGAGTGTATCAATTATTGAGATGTAGTTATACTATAAGATGTTAAGTTCAGCTCTTGTCAAAATTGGATTTTATTTTTAAATATTTCTACTAGTTTAATAGTCTCAAAATAACTTCTGAGCTGTAACATTTTACCTACAATCAGGTTACACTACCACAATGTTGATTTTCCATGTCTTTATTAAAGACTTTTAACATTTCCTTACTTACTTGTTTACTGTTTCTATTTCCTTTTGTTTAAGCTATCTTTTTAATCATATATTTTACCTATCTCTTAGAGTCTCAGGTTTTCATTACTTTCAGGATGGATTTTATGGATAATAGATTTTAAGCTCTTAATTGTCATATTGATGAAAATAGCTTTGTAAATATATTTTTCTGTTCATTTTGGTTTAGTTGCTTTGGACACACACATTTATTTTGTCTGTTAGTTTTATATAATTAAGTTTCTAAGTTCTTTTCTCTATAATATGTTCTACTTTTTCATTCCTTAAGTTACTAACCCTCCAAGTAGCTGATAAATAACCTATCTCATGCTAGTTTTTAGGTTATTTTCTTCTCTTTCTTGCTTAAGTATTTAACTCATTCCATCTGGAGTTTTTACTCCGTGTATAGGTATGGATTACTATAACTAATTTTGCTTCAAATTTCAGTCTAAATATCTTAATATTAGTTATTAAATAAAATTTTCCATTTTTTTAAGCAGTTATTTCGAACAGGAGGTTTCAAAAGGGGGAAGATATAATGTGAGAGAAAGGAGAAAAAAACCTGGCAGTTTAGGGTAGAGTCAGGGATGGGAGAAGAGGGGAAGAATGCAGGATAAAAAAAAGTGGAGGCCCAAGACTAAGACAAAAGCAGAGAAACATTCCCCGTGAGACATGAAAGAAGAAACACACTGGGTAATAAAATGAAATGGGGTCCATAAAATTCAGTTGGATGCCAAAAGGGATAAATTCTGGTAGACAATGTTTGGGAACCACTTCTATAAACAAAAATCTGCATGGCCTGTCTACAGCTTCCTTTTATTCCCACCCGCCATGGATCATTACTTTCCCGTGGCTCCCACCTAACTACGCCGCCACAGGCGAGGCCTATTTCTCTACCCTGGTCTTTTACTTCATTTAAAGGGCAGGGATCCCTTCCAGCATTCCCTTCCTGAGTAGTAAGCTGTCGCTGACGAGCACAAAGGTAGATGATGCTGGGACGCAGTGCAAGGAGTCAAAATCACTATGATCAGTAAAGTATCTATTCCAAAGGATACGGAATAGCCTATGCAGCTACCGAAGGGACAGACATGTGAGTTCAGCCTCAGATCTTGGTTGAAATCTGAACTCGAAAACCCCATCAGGGAGGAAAACAGGCTCTGGATGCCTTCTTTACACACTAAAGAGCCCAGGCAGATTGTGCCCTTAAAACCACCATATGACACAAAAATGCCCAGGGAAAAGCAGTTTCGAGTCCCCTCTAGACTGGTGGGTAAGCTATCCCAAACACTGATGAGGTCACAGGATCTAGACTCAGGCACTGACAGAGATCACCTAAATTCACAATCAAACAGGGCTGAAAACCATCTGACAACTGTTGTCACGATTAGATACCAGTTTCTACCTCAGTTAGTAAGAAAAGAACTGATTTTTCACTTCTTTGCCTTTTAGACTTACAGGCCTTAGTTGAAGGAATTGAAGCTGGAGGTAAAAGAAAAGCTTTTTACATGTAAGACTACATGACAAGCTTCAATTTTACAACTTGTTAGATCAAAAAAAAATTGTTTCAACCTAGATATCTTACACAGCATCCCATTTTTTATCCTCGTATCTATGCACAGAGAGGGATGAGAATGTCTAACAGGAACTAGAAGTTGATTTACGGATATTACCATAAACTCAGATGGTAGTAAAGAGGTTCCCAAGTAGTTTCTACTGGATCATTCCTTCAGAGATACAGATTCATTTGAGCTAAAAGCCGGACATGTCAATTTCCTGATTATCTATTTCAGAGATTCTCTAACACCAGTGGAAGACATCTAAACCCAGTCACAGGAGAAGGGCTCTTGACCTAGTTCTTGCAACCCGTCCAGCCGGGTTTCCCGCTGTTGCTGTCATGTTCTCTTCAGTTCCAGTCATCCCCAATGCTTGGTCTGCTCTGAGCGCTCCACTCTCCCTTACACACATGTGGTTCTCTAGAGGCTCTTTTCTCTCTTCTTCCCAAGTCACCACTGCAACCTACTGCCTCAACCCAAGCCTCTGCCTCAGCTTTACCTCATCACTAAGGCCTTTCCTGATGACAACAGAGAAAAGTGAGAGCTCCCACTCCCTGCCACATACTCAGAGGAGGAATGCATATGCACAGCCAGCCCAGCACAGATAGCATTGAACTAGAATTGTCTGGGTGCCTGTCTGACTTCTCTAAAAGGTCATGAGCTCCTGAAGGGAAGAAATCTTGTCTTTGGGACTGTGCCTCTTTCAGTAGCCCATCCCTAGAGCTCAGCAAAATGCTAGTCACATGGTAGGTACTTAATAAATCTTCTTTCAATGAATGAATGAGCAAATGGAGCTTTTCACAAAACATTTTTTTAATTGTGAAGCCAGCTGAATGCCAAATTCTAGATTTTTATGGTTTGCTTTCCAATTTCTTAATGTTGTCTTACCTGACCCTAAATTGACAGTCAATATTATATTAATTTGCTTTTATTGTCTTTTTTAAATCATTCAACTTTTCATGAAAACAACGCTTTTTTTAACATTCATTTTTTATCAATTTACATAATATGTAATTAAACAATGGAATTTCTCATCAGAAACAAAAGACTTGACCCTTAGGAGCCATTCACTCAGACCTCGGAGGGACAGTGTGTGGGGTGAACTATCAGCTAGGAATAGTCAGCATGTCATAGGTATCAGTCAGTGTATTTTAAGTAAGGAGTTGTGGGAGTTGGTTAATTTGGAAAGTCAGTTTTGTGGAGGTAGTTTTAGAGAACTTCAACTATAGACCACTTAAAATCACACGGCAGAACTTTCCAAAGTCTAATGCTAAAGCGATCCAAAGCCTTGTGATTCATTACTAACTGATAAGATGAGCCAAGACATCCCCTTCATTTAACTTTTAAATAACTTGATATGTCAAGTTCAGGTTATTAAAATATGCCTATTCATTCCTCAGGGCTCCATATATACTTCCTGAATCTGGAACATTCCATTAAATCAAGACAATATGTATCAAAACTGACTTCCTGAAGATAATTCCTTCTAATCCTCAGTATTGGCCCATGGGTATGTTTCTAATTAACTCGCCTGAGATGTAGCTCAGACTTAGACTAAGTCGACTTTTGAAACATCCTCGTGGACACTCGAATACTCAGTTACACGATAAAAGAATCAGAGGTCCAGATTTTGCACAGGATAAGAATCAGAGACATGGAAGAAAAGTAAATTTAAACTACTATCATTAATCAGGACTAGAAAAATTTCCAAATCCCTCTGGCAACTTTCCTAAATAAACCAAATAACATCAGGCAAACTACTTGGGTACACGAAGAAGAATTTCAGAAACTTTTCCCTAGTATTCCTCCTGTTTCTCTTTCTCCTTTCCTTTTATGGCCAGTCAGACACTGAAGTTAAGGAAACTATATAAGGATGTTCTAATTCAGAATTCAAATGCACCATATGATGATTTTTTACTGATATAAAGTGAAATATTTTCACAAACTACAATCACTTCTCTGTAATTCCTACAAACTAAAAAACTTACCAAATGGATTTCAACATGAATTGTATAATTTCTAACAGATCTCATCCAAACAGTAAGAAAAATCCCATGCATTACCCTGAGAGAGACGTCTATCTACTTTTAGAGTTATGCTGTTCTGGAAGAGGTCATTTCCACAACTAAACTGGTAATTTGAAAAACCTAATGCGCAAAGAAGGGGGCATTTTATACCTTTTATACCTACTAAAAGGTTCAATACCATCAGAGCTTGAAACCCAGCAGCTTTCAAATACATATTTTCGCAAGACATTTGGAGCAAATCATTTTCTCTAGTTCACGTCTAAATTTCTGTTAATTCTACTCATGGAACTGACGTATTTAAGCAACTTTACCCAGGATTTCAGCACTTTACCACATGATTCATATTTTCCAGTCCATTACTTTTACTATGAAAGAGATGTAGCCTATAATAATAATGATAATAACAACAACAATATTGACAAATACTTTCTGGATGTAATAAAATCACCTTTACTATAGAGATTTTTACTGCACAAGCTTAAAGTCTAGTGTGTCAAAAGATCCCTGTACTGGGAGCCAGGAGACCGGAGTTCCAGTCCCAGGTCTGCATCACACAGCTAAATGACCTTCAGCAATTCAGTTCAGCCCCCTGCAACTTGGTTTTCTAATTGGTAAAGCCACAGATCTAACTGATATATAAATTTCCTTCTCAGTGCTCAACTTTTATGGTCCTATAATCTGTTAAGTTTTCAAGAATACGGCTTATGAGGCACAAACATTGGGGCCTAGTTAATTTTCTGTCCCATAACCCACACATCAACTGTGACCAAATTCTACTGATTCTCTCTCTTCAGTATCTCTCCTGTTTATTTCTTCCTCTCCATTCTCTCCATTTTGATGCCTTTGTTCAAGTTCAGGCCATTATATCTTGCATAGACCATGGCAAAGCCTTTTCAATAGTCTCCCTACCTCCTTTCTTACCTCTCTCCAATATGTTCTCTACATACTATGTCCAGAATGTACTTTCTGACATGTATACTCAAGCAATTAGCTTATTTCCCTACAGGATTTTCTATGACTCTCTAACACGTACAAGAAAAAAAATCCTATTTTCTCAGTGAAATTCAAGTAATAACCCCATGGGGTTATTTGAGTAACTGCATCATGGCGTTTGTGGTGAAAATTAAAGGTTCTACCCACAGCACTAGTGTATTAATTACCAGATGCTGCCAGTCTCATCTTCACCATGTCCTGCTTTGGTCATTTTAGACCACAGTACTGATCGACTTGTGATTCCTAAAACATACCACTCTCTCTCTCTCAAGTCCATGCCAAGGCACATGGCTGGATTCTGGCAAGGTTCCTCTTCCCACTCTTCCTTGTTGAGTTGTTGGGCCCCACCACCGCTCCGTGTCTCCCCCCAGTAAGACTTCCTGTGACTGCTCCCTGTACTACCAGGTGCTCCTGCTTCACTGCACCTGGAACACCCCAAGTAGGTGCCCAACAAATGTCAATGGTTTCAATGAACCTCAGTGGAGCCACTCTCCAGCCCCCTGACAGAAGGCCAGAAGACCCAAAGTTAAATTCTCTCTGCATTAAAATGTGGACCAATTAAGAGTATTTCTCCCAGTACAGCTTGTGTTTCTTTTTATTCCAAATGACACCAAAATAAGTAATAATGCTTGAAGTGACCGTTTTCAGCTAGCGTTCCATATCTTCAATGGCTGCCAATGCTTTTTCCACTATATAGATAGCAGCAATCCTTGAAAGACAACAGTTCTGCAACCTTAGTCACAGCCTCAGCTTGTCTTAAAACTTTTAACATTATATCCAGAACACCTTGAAAAACCTTATTTTGCATTATTTCCATCATTTTTAATATAATTGAATACTTCCAACATTAATTGATGATTTAAAGTCTCTTAAAGCTTCCTATTTCTCAGGTCTAAAAGGAACACTCTCTCACACTCTTTACCAAAGCCCTCTGCCTTTGCCTCTAACATACATTTGTGCCACTTCTGTTAGCCACGGGTCTGAACATAGTCCATGTCCGTATCTGGCAGGTCTCTTCTGAACTCTTCCTAAAAAATTTAACTAATTTCTCCATTAAATTGTTCTCCTTAAAACAAAAAAGTAAGAAACTACAAAAAAAATTATTCCATTAATCTTCTTTTGGAATATGAAGCTTCTACTATCACTGGAGGAAAAAGGCTGTACATGTGGATAAAGTTACATCTTATTCATAATCTGCATGAGTGACTTATAATCAGATCTTTCAGCTACTAGCAAGCTGATCAACAGCCAAGCAGAAGAAAGATACTGACTCTCATTCGTCACATATAAGTGTAATCAATATGGTCTAGATTAGGAAAACTTGAAACTTCATTTAAAGACAAGGATACAAAGTCTGCTTTCACCATTAACATAAAACTGTACAGAGTTTTTACAATTAAAATGGAAAATTCTGGTTTTCAAGCCCAATACCCCATGGAAAAAGAAAAAACCAGAGATAGAATTTTCCACGTAATTATCAGATATACGATCATGACATCCAGTCAGGATTCCTAAAGCAAGCAAGAAAAATGATGAAGGAAGAAGCCATTTAAATTTTTAAGATGTTATTTGACCACTATCTTTATATGCTCATTTATTCTGTATAAATCTACTGACACACATATGAACAAATACACATCTCTTAAATAAACATTCAGGACTGATAAACTTCACCCTTTATTCTGGTATCTTAAATTGAACACCAGCCACAACAAAGGGTAGATAAAAACAATATTCCTGTCTGTTTCCCTCCAAATTTGTTCTTCTGAGCCAGACACAGAAATTATTTATCTATGGCTGTCACTCTACTCTAAAAATGATGAATCTATCAAATGATCTCCTCAACATGTGTTCCTCAGGCTCCTGGGAAGCTATCAAGGGATGCTAGCCAGCACCTTCACTTTTACCAAGTCACTCCATTCCCATCTGAAAAAAAGCAATTCAAAAGCCATAGGAGGGACGGGACAAGTCAGAATGTGTTGAATGAGAACTGTCTAGAAGTACAGAAAGATTATTTAGTAACTAACCAAATGTTTCAAAATTTCTAGGATTGATCATCAGTAATAGCTATTATCTGAATGTTTAGTCTAAGATGCAAGTTCTTTAATATGCCCAACATCAACCTGTTGAAAATTTTCCACTTAATTTGTTAATAAAATACAGTAATCCTGCATTTAGTATATAAAAGTGATGGAAATGATAATATTATCTATATAAAAATGTTTTGATGGGAATATTGACATTACCTATTCATCCATATGAAAATATTCTCATTTGTGTGCAGAAGGCAAGGACAAGAGTTTCAATAAGGAAATGGCTATTTGCCCTCTATGTAAGGGAAAGGTATAACAACTGTTGAACTTGTTTTATAGGGTACTGTATTCATTATCTCATCTTCTCCTTACAGGAACCCTGTGAACGACACAGTTTCATACCAAATTATAGAAGAGTTAATAGACATTTGGTTTGCAGTCCAAAGAACACTACTAATAAATGGCAGAATCAGTACTCAAAGTCTGCCATGCCATCTCCAAAGTGTGCACATTGTCCCAGTAGATTTTTGGAGAGGCCAGAGGGGGATGGAAAGGTCCAGTTATCATCGTTATGTCTGCTGGGCTGCTGGAAACACCCATGGAAGCAGCAGCTGTAGGACAGGTGCTATTCTCTCTTCCTCTATCTTTAACAATAATTATTTATCTATCACGTTTTTTGCTGGGCCTGGATGTAAACCCTGGATCCTTCTCAATACACTGCATAGGTCAACCACAGGTTGGTACATAAAATCTACTTTCCATCCCTAAGTACTGCAATGATCAACAATAAGGGGGCAGAAACAGAAGTTACTAGTAGGCACAAGTGCCAAACAGCTAGTTAAGAGTATTCTTGTCTACAACATGCAGTTATTTTCAAGAGAACTGAAAAAGACTATTTCTATAGTAGGTCAATCCACCCTACCGAATTCCTATACTTTTCAATTTATGATACTGATTATTAGAGGAACAAAATAAAGAGATGTTGCACCTCATCTGTAAAAGCTTAGAAGCTAGGTAGAGGAAACCAGACTTAGACAGGCATCCAGGCTCTTGAGAAGGCCACCCAAGGACGCTGACACAATTAATCAAAATATTCCATGGACACTGCATTGCCCTAACCACATGAATGACCTGCTCAAAATAATTCCAAGGCACTCAGATTCCATTAAATTCAACTTTTGCTATTCATCTACCAGCAATTAAAAGGGGCAAGTCTCCTCAAGACCCTAATAAATTTTCTCTATGTGGCTTAGAAATGGAAATTGTCCACAATAGTTATTTTTACAGTTGGATTGAATATTACAGTTCTCTGGACTGAGAACTTCAACTCACTAGGCCCCAGTTTTCTAATCAGTAAATGGGAATAACACACTTCCTGTTCTCAGGATGAAGGGGAGTAGTATGTGAAAATACGTAAAAGTCTGCTGGGTATACAGAAGGTACTCAATCAATGTTAGTTTTCCTTTCCTTGAAGCTCAGGACCAGATCTTTCCCCATAGTTTTACTGTGGGAATTTTTCTTCTCTAATAGTTCATCAAATCATCACACAGGAAGCTAAAGCAGCCCAAATTGGACCAACCCATAGATTTAAGAGGCACTCAGTAAGCATGACCACTGGAGATCCTGTCTATTATTTACAAGTATTAAAGAGTTGAATGATGAGGCACAAAGAATAAGAAATAGAAGAGGTGAGGAACAGAAATTCTTTCTCTGGCAATGGAACCAGATGTTAACTTTAAAAGGTTCTGGACAGGAAGTGCTGGTGGTGGCAGCTTTTTGATAACTCAAACACAACAGCTTGGTTAAGTAGCTGCTGAATTGGCTGAGCCTTGACTTCACAGCAAGCACTCAACGCTCAGAGGGACTATCGCCAACTTAGCAGCAGCCTGGAGGGACCCATATTTTCCATTATTTGTGATCAAGAAGCCCATGAGTTTCAGGGCCACAGCAGCAGCAGGCTACCCCTCTGTGAAGACTAGCAGGTCTCAGTCAAGGCCAAGGGGAGGGAGCCAAGCTAAGTGCAGCTGTTGCTCCTATGGCCCTAGCTCACCAAGCTGCAGCTTTGTTCCCTCACTCACAGAGGCACATTCAGGGCTTGGATTAAGCACACCCTAAGCACCCCACATTCCCATCTCATTGCATTCTGTCTAGCCATGAGACACGCACAACGGACATTTTCATCTCACCTTAACTGAGCTCTCCAAAGAAATGTTTCCTGCCTCATTACATGCTGTGCTAGACTGTGTCGTCAATTTTGTACAAAAGAGAAGTTACACACTGTGTTTCTGCCATTTCGAAGACCAATAATTTTTTGCCTTCACTGTTACCCAGCATTTAGGTACACTACAATCCATTTGAAGAATCAGGGCAAGGAGGGGACCAGCAGGGAAGAGAAGGGAGGTGGGGAGGGAGAGAAAGGGGAGGGGAAAGGAGGAGTCAAGAGGGGATTCACTGATTTGTGGTGTTGAAAAGTTATTGCCAAGGGACTTGAGTTTATATTTTAGATTCCAGGAAGTCAAAGTGTTCTGGGTAATACATGTGAATCACTGGAAAGCAATCTTCCATTTTCTGGCTAGAAAGTGACTCCTTTGATAACCACAATGTCAATGAATCATAGGCACTTGATTACCAGACTTCCTCTCAATGAGCTAAGAAAATGTTACTCAGGACCCCCTCTAGGAATTAGCCAGGGAAAAGTGAATCTCCTAGACTTGAGCTCATCTTGGATGTCCTCTCTCAATTTCTCCTCTGGGTTAATTCCAGAAAATGGCACAGAACTGTGGCAGAAGGTCCTGTGGGCAGTCAGTAACCTTCTGTGGCTGGGACTGGAGGGCCTGCCTGCCAATGCCCTGAGATATTTCTTCTGCATGACTACTTGCATTTTTAATTCTTAATCCCTGGATCTCTGGGTTTGGTATTCTACACATCAATCTCTGTCTGAAGTTTGCACAGCATAATCTACTCATTCTTCTGTTGAACAAAGGTTTATATAACATTTGGGGAATACTCCATTTTACACATATATTCTTTTTTTCAGTATGGTCACCCCAGCTTTGCCCAATTACCCAGTGACTCTCACCCTCACCTTATTTGGGTTGTAATGGGGTCAGTAAGAAACAGCTGAAACAGAATCCCTCTCTGATACTCCTCTCTCACATGTGCAAACTGCATTAGAAATAGTCACACAGTGGCACTGTCCAACAGAAGACCACTTTAAGAACTCTCCAGATATAAAAACTATCTGTCAGGGCCAGCCCGGGGGCATGGTGTTTGAGTTCACATGCTCTGCTTTTAGCGGCCTGGGTTTTGCAGGTTCGGATCCCAAGCACAGACCTACATGCCACTCAACAAGCCATGCTATGGTGGCATCCCACATGCAAGGTAGAGGAGGACTAAAACAGATGTTGGCTCAGGGACAATCTTCCTCACCAAAAAAAACCACAAAAAACAAGAACAATCTGTCAATGCAATGAGAGTCACAAGCCTGGGTCGGAATCTGAGCTTTGCCACCAGCCGTGACCTTGAGGTAGCCATCTTCCCTATCTGGGCCTCAATTTCTGATGTATAAAATAAAAAGGGTGAATGAGATGTTCTCTAAGCTATTGTCAGCTCTAAGGGTCTCACATTCACTTCACAAAAAATTCTCTACCAATTTTCATGAGAACAATGACTTTTCTTGCACAAAGGATTATTTCATACTATCATATGATCGTCAGCTTTCAACTTTTCAGAAACACACCAATGACAGTAAATGAGCCAATTCTGAAATGCCATTTTCCTTCCTTCATTGCTTATTCCTCTTCATTCCTCCACATGTATTAGTCACATCTTAATTCTATTACACTAATTACTTCTTAAATGATCCCAGACAATTACAAGTCTCTGGAATCCAAACACCTTTGATGTTTGACTTATAAATTTTTCAGCATCTATAATTTTAAGGTTAAATTACATATTAAATTTCAAAGGCCAAGTACTTCAGAAGGGGGAGAAATTACGTGTGCTTTCCATACATGCCTTGAGTCCAAATAAAACCTCTGCTCTTTAGTCACCAGTGGAATGACTATCAACTGTGGAAACTGTGTCATTTGCAGAACTGTGAAACGTTTAAATTCCTTACGAAAACCCCAAATAGTAAATTAAACTGAGTCACAGGTCTTCGGATTCTCCTAAAATTTATTAAAACTATGTACAGTAGAAGATAATTTCCTTGTATAAAGCTTGAAACTGCAGCTAAATGACATAAAAATATTGAAGTACTAGGCAATGTTATCAACTGGTGTTTTGTAAGTTTAATGTAATGTACACAAGAAATTATATTGGTTACATTTGTTAATGTCAATCTCTTACATCTTACAACATGTTAAAATATGTTCAGTGTTGTAGTTTAATGAGCCTGTATTTTGATGTAATCAAATGTACGATATATGGTAATCAAGAAATTAATAATAACTAACAATAACCCCTTAGATACGGATACTGCTCCAACCATAAAGCATTTTTACAAACTACGTTTCATTTAACCCTCATAAAAACTCGAGGAGGTGGGTATCTTCCTTCCCATTCTACAGATGAGGAACAAAAGCTTCACACACGTGTATGATAGCGCTCAGACCAGGACTCAAAATTTAGTGAATGGCTTGAGTCAGACGCGATGGATAGAAGTGTTCTGTGGGTCTGTCCAGGCCATGCAAAAAGAAGATGGATCTCACAGACACTTCAAATGTGCTCTTTCCCCTGAAAATCCCCGTGGGGCTTCAGCCAACCCTGGCACAGAGAGGTAGCTAGGAGACACCATAAGCACAGGGTAGGGGGGCCCTGGGCTTCTGAGGGTTCCCGACGTCTAGCTGTGCTACTCGCTCTTTGGCCTCAGGTAAGTTACTTAACCTCTTGTTCCTTAGTTTCCTCATCTATAAAATGACAATAATAACCTGATGATTCAGAATTGTAAGTTAAGACGTAAGAAACGGAAGGTGTCTAACACAGGGTGGGCATACAGAAAGCACTCAATAAGTGGCAGTTTAAGATTTCGCCAATGTATTTATATGCTACTCATCAACAAAATTCAGGGTTTATCCTGGTTTCCCCTTCAGAGTTTGTTGTCTAGGATTGAAGAGAAGTGTCAAAAGCTGATAAAACGGTGAATTTGGTACCTTTATTGGATTAACAAAATTTTATCAAAAACCAATTTCTCTATCAATTATAAGTAAGTGAGAAGCAGCAGACTGACAAATCTGACTACATACAAAATCCAAAATTTCTGTATGGCCTAAAAAGAAAAACACAACAAAACTACCATAAGCAAAGAAAAAACACCAACAATCCAGTGGAAAAGAAAAACAGGCAAAGGGGAAAACCTTTGGACCAGTGGGTTCTCAACCAGGGGTAATTTTGCCCCTAGCCACATTTGGCAATGACTGGAGACATTTTTGGTTGTCACAACTTGTGTGTGTATGGAGGGGCAGGAACTACTTGAATCTATTGCGTAGAGGCCAAAGATGCTGTTAAACATCCTAAAATGCACAGGATAGCCCTTTGAAACAAAGAACTAGCTAGCCCAAATGTGAATAATGCTGAGGTTGAGAAACTCTGTTTTAGACAAATGAAAAGATTCAATCTCCTACACAAATACAGTTTAATTTCAAATACAAATTAAAACTCCAACTTCCCAGAGTGGCAGACTTCAAAACGTTTAATAATCTGTATGGAAAGAGTATGGTGATATAGACAATCTCTGCATTGGGAGATGCAAATTAGGATTCTAAATCCTAATTTAAATTCTCTGTATTGAGAATGTAGATGAGTACAACTTTTATAGTAGATAATTTGAATGTCTATTAAAATTACACCAGAACATACTCTTTGATGCAACTTTGTTTCTCACAATTTATCTTGAGATATTCACACATGTATATTACAGAATTTATTATCGACTGCAGCTTGAATGACAAAGATAAAAGTCGAAAAGGCAAAAAGTTCAACAATACAGTCTGGTTCAAAAAATTATAGTATATGCCAGGATGGAATATTATGCAGCCTTTATAAAAGACAAGGCAAATTTATTTGTGGTGATATAGACATTACATGAATAAAGCAGAGTGAAATATAGTAAACAAAATATTCTAGCAGTTTCAAGGATATATGCCACAACACCTCAATTCTGGAAGACACTCAAGAAATGGGTCAGAGTATTTGCCCCTGCAAAGAAAAATGGATGTTTAGAGGACAGAGATCAAAAGAAGACTGACTTTTCATTCTAGAGTAGGCCCTTCTTGTGTCTTTTAAATTTTGTACCATGTGTTACATAATCAAAAAAGCTAATTGTAATTTTTTTTTTTTTAAAGAAGATGCCATACAAATCAACTCTCTAAAAAATCTGCCTACAGGTCTTTTAACTGTAATTTGAGGATGAGTCAAGGGACAGTCAGGAAAGAAAGGCACACTAAAATAGGGCAAGACTGAAGACAGCCTAATAGACTCTTGACAGAGGTCAGAGGAACTCTGCTGAGGTCTGGGAAATCCACGGTGAGAACAGTACGGTGGGACTGTAAAGGCAGGAAACCAGCAAAGAGAGCTCCTCGTGACAGAAGCTGTGGCCTCAGGTGGAAGAACACGAAGATCCCCAGGGACCCTGGAGGGAGGAGTTGGGGAAAAAAATACACCCACCTCACACCACCACCCTCCAATCTCCTAAAGAAAAGTGAGGCCCACTGATGCCTCCAGAGACGAAGAGCTGGGTGGATTTCCAGCACAAACACTATTAAACATTGTATTTTGCTGAAGAATGCTCAGGCATCTGGACTTTTCTTTAATTCCACGTGAAGAAAAAAAATTCAAGGAGCTGTTAATCCAAGTAAATTAAGATAACCCGGGGAATTGGCAAGAGATAAATGAACTCAAACATGCATCAGATGGAAAAACTACCTCTTCAATTACTATAAAAATTATGTTTCTTAAGTTTAAAATTAGCTTTTGACTTTATCACCCCAATAAAGTGATTTAAATCTTACAGCTCAGGTTTTTAATCCTAAACCATTTGTTATAGTTTGTAGAAGGGTCCAAGCACATTCTAAGGCATGCAGGACTTCATTTCAGTTTTCTAAAAAAATTAGCCCTCCACAACCTGAGTGGCCAGAGCCAAGTCCAGCCTTTCATCCCACTCCACACAAGCTGTGCTTCCTTCAGGCCACCATGGAGTCATTCTGTTTCTGGTCAAACTTTCTGAGTTAAATCAAATCAAACTTTGAGTTAAAAAACTAAGCAAGAAAAATGCAGACTCATTTGTAAGCTTGTCAAAAGTTTCAGGTCTCTAGTTTTCTGATCAAACTTGTCAGGTCGATGACACATCACCATACAATATATCACTAGACTTGTATAAAATCATCCTTTGATTTAAAGTGGAAAGTGGAGCCAAAAAAAGTACAAAAGGGGACGCAATGTACATACTTGGAAATCAGAGTCAATATTTTCAGAATAAAACACACTAAAGATAGCCTGATCCCATTTACACTCTATCATTCTCCTCAGAAGACAGGCTTTATAATAGACAGGATAATAGCATTTTAGGGCTGCAAGGGATCTTGAACATCTACTCCCTAAATTCCTCCTTTTACAGATAAAAAAAATTAAGACTTAAAAGTGAGTCTTGTCCAAGTGGCAGGACCAGGACCAGAAATCGGGTCTCCCGAAAGATTCACAACCAATATCGGCTCTAGGTAACCCTGGAATTAAGGACTTAAGTTAGTAAATGGAAACTCCAGTTTTAAAAAAATCATCCACAACAAACCAATTCAGAACTGGGCAAGGACTGCAATAGATATTTCTCCAAAGAAGATATACAAATGGGCAGGAAGCCCACGAAAAGTGGTTCACCATCATTACTAATTTAAGGAAATGCAAGTCAAAAAGACAATGAAACACCTCTCCATACCCACTGGGACAACTATTAAAAAAAAAAAAAGGGAAAGTAACAAGTGTTAGGAAGATGGAGGATGTGGAGAAATTAGGACCCTAGTGCACTGCTGGTGGGAACATAAAATGGTACAGCCACTGGGGAAAATAGTTGCACAATTCCTCAAAAAGTTAAAGAGAATTACCATATGACCCAGTAATTCCACTCCTAGATATATACCCAAAAGATATGAAAGCAGAGTTTCCAAAAGCTACTTATACATCAGCATTCATAGCAGCATTATTCACGGTAGACGGAAACAACGTTATATCCATCCACAGATGAATGGATAAACCAAAGACAGTATATCCAGGCAATGGAACACATTATTCAGCCTTGAAAAGGAAGTAATGGTACACGCTACAATACAACATGGATGAACCTTGAAAACATTATGCCAGACACAAAAAGACAAAGACTGTATGATTCTACTTTTACGAAGTACCTGGAACCAAATTCACAGAGAAAGAAAATAGATCAAAGCTTTCCAAGGGCTAGGCAGGGAGAGGAACAGAGAATTATTGTTGAATGGGTACAGAGTTTCCGTTTGGGATGATGAAAAGTTCTAGAAATGGATAGTGATGATGACTGTACGTCACTGTGAATGTACTCATTGCCACTGAAGTATACATTTAAAAATGGTAAAAAATGGTAAATTTTATGTTACATATTACCACCAGAACAAAAAGATACAATTGAAAAAAAAATCCACCATGTGAATTTACGGGCTTAGGGTCTCATGACGATAAGCAATAAAATATCTCCTCCCCTGTATGGATGGCAGTAAAAACAGGCATTTCATTCAAGTGAAAAATCACAAAAGAAAGAACTGTGAAAATTCCAAGTTTCCTGGGCAAGATGACCAAAACACAAGGGGGAAACTGCTGTTAGAGGTTACATGCAGGTGAGGGCAATGTCTTACTTGCTCTCTAGGGCTATTTCTCAATCCAGAAGTGAATGCCTTAAAAACATGATAGACGTCATTGTCCAGCTAACCTAGAGTGTTTTGGCCACAAAGAAGTTTTTCTTTTTTCAACAAGTTAAATAATATGTCAGACTCTTAAAGCTTGGATAGGTTTTTCTTTCAAACTTGGCAAAATGACCCTTCAAAAGGCATGCGTAGAGATGCCTGGGTTAGAAAGAACAAACCCGCACCCTCCCAAGGTTCTATGTTTATTTGAACATATGATGATGCTGTCGTTCAAATAAACACACTCAGCGTTCTCCCGTTCCAATGGCTACAGCACAGACACTTTGCAAATGAGTGTCCACAGTAGCAACAGTTAGTGTTGAAAAGTGGTTTCTATTATACGATCACTTCTGAGATGTGCAAAAATACATCCTGTGCTAAGTGTTTTCCCATTCGCTTCAATTTCCAAAGAATTCCCATCATAAAGGCCAATCAAGCCCATTTGTTGAGTCATCCTAAGACAACTCTCAACCCATCTCAATCCTTGAACCCTCTGAAATCCAAGGAAATCATCTCGTATAAATTGTCAAATGTAAATTAAGCCTCCAGGCACCTGGGTCCTGTTTGTTAGGTAACACACATGGGCGGGCCGAAAGAGCTGTCGGCTGGAGCCCCAGCACCCTCACCTGCAGAGTACATTTGTGACAAAATGCTGGAGATTTTACCTACAGAACAATCTTGAGATTTAAGAACAAGGGATCTCCAGAGAGACCTGGACAAAATATCAGAGAGGGGGTCTAAGACGTTGTTTAAGAAGAAAAAATAGCAATGCTTAGAGCAGGATTTCTCAACTTTGCACAGTTGATACTTTGAGCCAAATAATTCTCTGTCGACAAGGCTGTCCTGTGTGCTGCAGGATGTTTAGTGGCAGCCAGAGCTTCTATCCATTACATGCCAGGAGCACTGCAAGTTTGGACAACTAAAAATGTCTCTTGACCTTGCCAAAAATCTCTGCTGGGGGGCAAAACTTCCCCTGGTTGAGAACCATTAGACAAATTCAGCTTGTCCTCTTCCATTCTGCATTATGGGTGTGACCCAGATATCAGAGCAACAGAGGGAATTGAGCGAGCACCAGCTAAGGATATACCTGCTGGATGAAGGTGCAGAAAGAAGAGGCCAGAGTGAGGTGAAGGAAATACAATTGGCTTTTGGTGGCAAAAGGAAGGGAGAGTTTCAGCTTTGCTATCCCAGCTAATGAATTCATGTTCACTCTATTTTATTCTCTATTAATTCAGCTTCTCTAGTGTGCTGAAAGTGCTCTCAAGTATCAGTGTTCCTAATGCAAAATCCAGGCACTGTAGGTAGGTAGGGGTTCAGGATAGACATGATATGTTCTCAGAAAGTCAGGACGATGGTTGTGTGATAGGTTTGGTCAACTCAGTATCATTCAAGTATACCTTCTCTTAAAGACTGTATCCTCAAACGCTTTCAAAATGCTTAATATTAATCACAAGTAGAACTTAACTAGAATAAGGATGGATCTGTGCAAATACATCTCCCGTTCAACTTCTCTTAGAAAAAACACTCAAATCTATGTTCTATTACTAGCAGGTCAAGAGTATCATGCTTGCACACAGTTGTGCAGACTATATAATGGAACTTTTGTTATGAGATTTGAGCTACATCCCAAAGCTGACGACAAAAGTCAGTAACAGTCATCTCACTTCCTGGGATTCTGCCTGTGCTGCAGAAACCAGCTCGCTGCACTGGAGCAGAGAAGGTAAAAATTCTTTGGACAGCCTGACACATCTCCCCTGGAATTCAGGGGACATGGTGAACATAGAAACTTTCTGACTGTCCCCCAGAAAATTCTGAAGGCAGGAGGTAGGCTTGAGCAGGCTGAAATGATAGGGTAAAGAGAGAAGGCAGCCTGCACCGCAGCGTTTGATACGGCAAAGATGCTACCCTGGTGGGACCCTGCCCAAGAGGCTGCCTGGCAGGGTGAGGGAATCTCAGCTTTAAGAGGGATAGAAACTGACGTAGGAGAGTTGCAAAGCGTTAACATGTTTTGAGTCTCTTCTGGCATTTATAAGTCATTTCCTAAAACAGTATCAGGCTCATAGAGAAACTCAATAAATAAGTATCATTAATTCATGATAAATATCTCTCTCTGAAATCACTATTTACTGTGAATTAATAATAATACCTTAGACCTTTGCTACTCAAAGGGTGAGCCACGAGCCAGCAGCATCCCATCTCCCGGGAACTTGTTCGAAATGCAGAATCTCAGGCCCCACCCAGACTGACTGAATCGGAATCTGCATCTTAACAAGATTCACAGTGATTCCTATGAACAGTAAAGGGTGATAAGCACTTTTTTAGGTTATATGCTCTTTATCAGAGCTATATATAGCAATCACCTGCATTGTTTGCTTTCAAACTATACATACCCAAAGCACACCCAGAAATTCTGATTTAGGAAGCCTGAGTTGTGGGCTGGGCATCTGTACCTTTTAAGCAATCCATGGGACATTCTGTTGTATAACCAGGACTGAGAACCACTGATTTAGGGGTTGGAAAAGGTAAGCATTTGAAGTCAGGTTTCAGCAAGAGCTCCCAACTACTGTCCTACCTCCCCCAACATAAACGTTTTTACACAAGGGAATCCACTTTTCCTTCCAGAGACTTCATCAAGTAACTGCCAACCTCTAGCAAAACCCACAACTAGCTACAATTTTGTTTCCATGATGGATGAGGAATCCCACTCAAAATGATCAAAAACAACAAAAATGGGACACCCACTGGGGACATGCAAAGCAACACCAGTTGAAAAGACACTGGAGGCCTCCAGTTTGAACCCTGTCCATGGCTGCCTGGGATATGTCAGTTGGACTCAGCACTGACTTCTCATAAGGGCTTGTTATTTGTGAATGAAGATGAAAGGAACCATTCACCAGCCACCACCAAATTGTTAAGTTTTCTTGTCTAGATTTTGTCTTGAGGAAAGAGAGAACAGGACCTGATTTAAATCAGACCCTGACTTAGCTGCTATTATTGCTGCATACCCAAATATTCAAACTCAGCCACCATTGGAGCAGATCAAATTTCAAATAACCAGCTAAAATAGAGCCCAAACTCTTGAATCCCAACCCGATTTCTAGGATAGACTATTAGGCAAATTGGACACTATTAGTTCCTGGTGCAGTATGTTTCTAAGAGTTAATTTCCTTAAATGAGATCCCTCAGAATTCTAAAATTTTCAAGGAACTGCCAGGTAAAAAGAAGAAATACTTCTTCTGGCAGAAAACAGTCTATAATATGATGAAGTTTGACAGAAGGGAAATGATAATTACTGTATGAACAGCACAGTCAGAAGTCTTTTACCAAATAAGGTTAGGATTTCTGCAGTGAGTGTATTTCAATAAAAGGATATTTTCAGCCTGAAGAGCTTAGCTTCTTTTTCAAAAATGGTATAATACAGAGTAAATTTGTTTAATACCAATTCATCTATTTACCAACTACACAACTTCAACACGAATATTGTTTTTTTCTTTTCCATAGAATGTCATGGTTTTCCGGGCACATTATGAGACTCTCAGATGTTTCTAATTACCCTCTGTGTACACCCAATAAAACAGCTGGCTCAAGATGTTATTAATACCACAAGAAGATCCCGAGGGCTCATAAATCACCCTCTCTTCAGAAAGGGACAATGCAGTGGCAAAAAGTGACATATTCTAATCTTGCTAAATAAGACTTGAGTTAATGCTCCAGTTGCACCCTAATTTGCCAGGAAAAGGGCAGTGGTCCGCTTTCCTCAGTGCAAAAGATTTTAACGTCAAGTTTCCCTTTTACCTCTTCTAGGGAAAATTTGATGAAAATTAGGCTGAGTTTCCACACTAGGAAAGCTTAGAAAGTCCCCATAACCCAGAACAAATTTTTATTGAATTTGATGGGCATCTGAAGTTTGGTCTCAGAGTGAAGAAATCTCTCATTACTATCTACAGTTGTCTTTTTTCTCCCCCACCAAATCTTACAAAAAGCCAACACTGCAGTCATGCCAGTTTTTCAGTAATTATTGCGTGAGTCTAAATCCAAGATAATGGAGTCAAGCAGGAAACCATTCCTTAAACCCATACTCTTCAACTAAACAGAAAATCAATTTTAATAAGTGTATCAATGACAGGATTAACATTAAATTGGCAAAAGAAGGGCATCTGGCTCTTCTCATTTTCTCTATTTGTGATATAACTTTGGGGAATGAATCTCAAACAAACTTCCTCACTAACTTTATCCTTCCCCATTTGGTAGTTATTTTATTTTCCTGGACTGCATAGCATGAAGATGACTGTGTGGCTGCCCTCAAAAATATTTTCTCATCATCTGTGATGTTAGTTCCAGGAGGTTTTTCCAACAGTACACAAATGCATTATTCCTTCTCCACTTGGAAAACGTGTATATACCTTGATATTAAAAGCTGACAAAAATGTTTGACTTTTATACTACAGGCGCAAAATTGAGCCCAACTTGCATGCCAATAAACGCTACAGGTATATACTGTATCACATAAATGTGATTTCATTATCTATTTAAAGTCCAGCTCCCTTAAATCTACTTTAACCTAGGAGCCCAGAGGTAAATTACACAAAGGATGGTCAAGTGAATTGCACAAAGCGGGATCAAATGTCATAATCACACGTCACTGGAGATGCCCCCATCTATTCAAGATGATTACTTTTCCCTCCTGACCACAGCTTTGGGTTACAAAATGTGCAAACTGTCTAAATGCTCTCACCCTTGCCAATAGGCGTGGCAACATGCAAGAGCTTCCTAGGTAAGCAAGTGAACCCTTCAAGGAGATGCGGGAGGAAGGGGCATAGTGCTACCATGTTGTCTCTGCCATATGATAACGACACCTGACATCACTTTGCAAATAGCTTAACCTGCCCAAAGTAAGCCTAAATGTGAGCAAGTACAGAGCTTTCTATGCACCAGGAGCAGAGTACCGAAGTGGAAGAGTTATGGAAACATCGTATGTCTTTCTTGATGCTACTATACTATCAGGATCAGTAAATGAAAGAACCACTGCCTCTGTGGTACAGAGGGAGCATACTCTATCCAAGCTTCAGGAGATGTAAGCACATTCCCCCCATCACAGGACATAGGGGCTGCAAATTAAAAGGATTTCTGTGTGTGTGGTGTGTGTGTGTGTGTGTGTGTGTGTGTGTGCGCGCGTGTATGTGTGTGTGTGAGGAAGACTGACCCAGAGCTAACAACTGTTGCCAATCTTCCTCTTTTTGCTTGAGGAAGACTGTCACTGAGCTAATATCTGTGGCAATTTTCCTCTATTTTATACGTAGGATGCCACCACAGCATGGCTTGATGAGCGGTGCACAGCTCCACGCCTCGGATCCGAACCCGCAAACCCCGGGCCACTGAAGCAGAGCATGCGAACCCAACCACTGGACCACCTGGCCAGCCCCTAAAAGGATTTTTTTTTATATTTGGAAAAAGAGAAAGGTCTTCAAATAAATCCAAGGAGCCCATATGCTCCTTCAGCCTGCTCCTTCTCATGAGCCTCAGGACAGCTCTGCAAGAAGGTCAAGGCATGATTAAATGCATTGTACTAGTATGGAACCAGAGAGCCCAGGGTCCCAGGACCAGTCAACAATAAACCCGAGCTAGACCACCAAGTGTCAGCTGACATGGTAATGACTAGAGGTGCAACAGGAAAGAAAAAATAGCACAGGCAGAAGCATGTGAAAGAGAACCTGAAGTTGTTCCTTAAAAGACCGTCAGTATTTAGATAGATGCAGGCGTTGGGGGTGGGAATTCCATGTAGTGGGAACAGCTATACTAAAAGTACAGGAATCTAGCTGTGCTTTGCCACGAGCAGAAAGTAACTGCAGTCAGTGTTAAAAATATAAAATCCAAACTCCATGTGCTACAAAGGTGCCCTTTTTCGTGCATCTTGCAGTCAGTGGAATATGTTCTCCTTTCCTGTGACCCCAAATTCTATAGAGACTTCTCAAATGATTATTTTACTCGTGTGATTTCAGTTGCCCAAGAATTTCGGAGGAAGCTGTACTGGGTAAAATCTATGTGTGCCATCATTACATGGGCACCTGCATCGACTATTTGCTCTATCAACAAAAATGCACTGAGCATCTCCAAAGTGAGGCACTGTGCTTGCAATGCGGATACCAACATGAAGTAGACAGGTCCCTGTCCCCAAGTAGTTTAGAGTGTGGAAGAAATAAGCATGGCAACAAATAAGGGAAATGTGGCTTTGTAGCATGAGTGGCACTTGGCTGACTCTTGAAAAGGCAGTGGGTCTCTGCCAGGCAGTGGCAATGGTGTGAACAGAGGCCCAGGAGCACAGACGGCTAGGAGCATTTGAGGACCTTTGGTATCCCTGCAGGCTCAGTGTGACAGAAGCAGAGAGAAGGGGCACGGCCAGAGTTAAGGCCAGGGAGCCAGGCGGCCGCTGATCCTGGGGGCCCTGCGTGCTATGCTAAGCAGTTTCGAGTTTTCCAAAGATCATTTCATATGCTCAAGCTGACAGACTAGGAAAGAATACACACTTTGTGACATTGTGTTACAGACTCCAAGGAATTTTGAAAGGTCATTTATTCCAGGCCAGCCTAGCACAATCCCTTTAAGGAGTCCCAGCCACCCCCATGACACAGGCCAGGCATGGCTTAAAAGGAACAATCCATCACACATGCCTTTCCCACAGAGTTAGCAGACTGCTGAGCCCTCTTTTACCTAAGGTTATTTTTTTCAACTGTCCTGATTGCAGACACACTTTCTTATATCACCAGTCTGATGCCCCTCACCTTCTCAGCCTCAGGAATCTTCCTCTCCAATCAAATAGGACCTGATTTTCTCCTGATTTTGGCTCTTAGGGTCAACCTATAACACCTCCTCGGTCCAATTAATCCCTGAAACCACAATGCCATGCAGCCCTGCAGTAGTCAGTACCCTCCCCCTACACACACACACACACACACACACACACACACACCTGCCTTCACAAGCAGGAACCAATTTTATTTCCTTTACTTAAAAGCAAGCTCCATGCCAAAATCATGTGATCTATTTTACATAAAATAATGTTGGAGAAAGAGGTGACAGCTGCTGTGGTAACTCATTTATGTATCTAAGACCCTATACTTTTTATTATAACCAAGATTCCTTCTACCATAATTCCAAGACCATTTTTTAACCCAGCGGACAAGACATGCTTGCCTCTGTCCTCTGTGTATGGGGCTCTTTATCTACAGTTATTAATAATATGGTTCCCTGATGTAACACAGGTTGATAAAATCTAACCCTACATGACATATAAGAAAAGTCTGAGTGAAAGCTCCTAACGCCAGCCTTTTGGAGACCGTCTACAGTTTAGATAAAATAACAAACACAGTCACAGAGTTCGATTATACAGTTTGTGATGTTCCCTCAAGAGTTCACTACTCACTTCACTCAGGTCTCCACTCAAACATCATCTCAGCAGGGCCCTTCCTGACCTGTCTAAAACAGCAATCCATCCATACACCTCCCGCCAGCACTCCCCATTCTCCATCTCTTCTCCCAACTTCATATCTCTTCAGGGCATTTATCACTACCTGACATCATATATGTTTCTTACAGTGTATTTTTAGTAGCAATCATTTGACAGTAGTGTACACTCACACTATATATTTTTAGTTTTTTTAGTGTTAAATGTGGTAAAATACATGTAAGAAAATTTACTATCTTAACTATTTCTGTGTGCAGTTCTGCAGTACTAAGTACTTTCATAGTATTGTACAGTCAATCTCCAGAACTTTTCCATCTTACAAAACTGAAACTCTGTATGCATTACACAACAACTCCCTATTTCCCTCCTTCCCCCAGCCCCTGGCAACCCCCATTCTACTTTCTAGGAATCTGACTACTCTAGGTATCTCAGATAAGTGGAATCATACAGTATTTGTCTTCTTGTGCCTGGCTCTTTTCACTCGGCATCACGTCCTCCAGGTTCATCCATGTCATGGAGCCACATTACGTTTTTCAATGTAGTGGGAAGGCAAGGACTTTTGTCTATTTTGTTCACTGTTACATCCCAAATGCCTAAACCGATCCCTGGCACATAGTAGGTGCTCAATAAATATATTTTAAGTGAATATACCAGATATACCTGGTTCCTAATACCAGACTTTTAAGGGTGCGCCACAGCTTAAATAAAATAAAAAGGAAATGCTCTACATTATGACATTTACTTAGTATTATAAAATAACTTGATGAGATGAAACATAGTCGGGAGTAGTTTGACAAGTTCTTAAACATTCTAAATTGCCCAGATAAGTGGCAACCACTTTCTTTACTTAAGCATTGTATTGAATCATCTTTAATAAACATAAAACTTGTACAATGTATTAAGGGGAAAATATATGCACCAGTTAATCAAAGAGTGACATGTTGGCATTTCATTGGTTTCTGTGCTGGATGAACATCCAAGGGTCCAAACAATGACAACTGGCAGAGGACAAAAGACTCAGTATCTGAACTAAGTTGCCAGAAAAAAATCTCAATGCTTCCTGCTCCTTGAACAGTCATGTTGGTTTATTTAATGCCTTACTGAGAAGGCATTTTTCCCCCTCCTCATGAGGAGAACTTACATAATGAGGGTAGCAACATGGACTGCCTCCATTCCCTCATCAGAACACTGAAGTGTTATGTTGGTTTTGCGAGATGCATGGGCAGATTCCCAGTGTAGAGCAGCAAACCCACCTCAGAGGAGTTAAAAGCAGCTAAAGGTTGACATCGTTACTAAGGGCTGTTCAGAAGCTTATTTGGACTACTAAAACACTAGTTTCCTACCGAAAAATGAGAAAACTTCCCTCTTTTTCAAAACAAGAGAGATCAGTGCCCCCTTTTCCAAGAACTTCAGTAAGTTCTGAAAGAGTACAGTCCAAATTCCCAAGCTTGAAATTCAAAGTGCTTCACAGCCTTGCCTGCCCCAATCTACCTTCCCAGACCCATCATCTACTATTATTACCTTTCATGTTTCTACATTTAAGTGAAACTCCTCCCAATTCCCAGAAACCATCTGTGCCTTCTTGTCTCCATGCCAAATTCTAATGGGTAAATCCTTCCCATATCAACTTCCCCTCTCCATTCCCTCTACTTCCCATCCATCTTTATTTTGGAAGTTAGCAACGTTTCGAGTTGCGCTGCCCCCATCAGTTTACAATCAGGCAACGTGCAATTCACCCAGCTCCCGCTATAAGCCAACATAGTTAGCAGCTGGGGATAGCATAGTGAACTAAGCAGAAAAGTTGCATGCCATCCCTTTTCTCTCAAAGCATCCTTCCTCAGCTAGAAGTGGCATCTCCTCCTCTGGGCTGCTGCTAAGAGCTTTCTACCTTGATTTAGGGTTATTTACATATACTACTCAGCTCCTCAAAGCATAAACTCTTTGAGGGCAGCTTTATGATTTGCTTGTCTTGGAAAATCCAGTATAGTGTTTTATACATAATCACTTCGTATATGGTCATAGGAGGCAACATAGGAGGGCAGGAGGTATCTGGACTCTGGGATAAGAAAATCTGACAGTCTCCTTTAATCAAACCACTAAAACCTAGGTACTCACATTTACAAAATATGGATACTACCATCCATCTCTCTCCGGGAAAGTAAGCATCAAATAAAATAACATGGATGCATACCTTTTAAATTATCAAATACTTTTTAGAATTATTCAATTGGTGTTAATGGAACGTAAGTCCCTTGTAACTCCTCAGAGAAAAGCAGCATCATACAAACCCAATGTGTTATTTCAGCAATCATAATTGCTTTTCAATGTCTCTACAAATAAGTTACGCCAAGGGACAGTGTTATTTTATTTGAAATATTCTAGTTGTGACAACAGGAATGCCTATGTTCTTCTTACTGGAGGAATTTACGACTCTATAAACAACTTTTAAATAAAAGAAGGTCATCTTCATTATATCCCTATGAAATGGAAAGAATCCATTAAAACAACAACGGTTAACCTGCTGGCCCACCCAACTGGGGACACATTTCCATCCTTTCAAGAGGCAAAGGCGGAGAGAGCAAGGAGGCAAAGCTCAGAATGCCACAAAAAAAGTCATAATTAGAAATCTGCTTTATAGGAAATGCCACTTAGTGCAAATATTCTGTTACATCAAACCAATATCACATTGATAAAAATGAGTTTATTCTAGAATCTCAGAGTCGTTCTCTTGTCTATCATTCTTATTCAGGCCTCCCTTTTAGAGTCACATTAAGAGGAAGTTATACTCAAGATTTCTTCAACTGAATACTCAAGAACAAAGACTATATGCTTAACAGTCATGAAATATGTACCTGCTTCTCACATCTAAACAGCCCAGACTCACCAAAAAGCACTAAAGAAGAAGCACAAAAGAAGGAGTAACATCACCTCTGTGCCTGCTACAGAACCACCCTCTGCATACCTATTACCTGCGTTGTGTGGATGAATGACCTGGGCCCAAGAGGATATAGAGCCAGAACATGCTTGATGGGCACGATGAAGACATCACTCGAACCCAGGGCTGTTGATCTCTTAGTTGCTTATTCTCTATCATACCATCTGGCCTTCCCACAAAACCCCACTCCGTGAGGTCCTTCACTTTGTCCCTCCTACACCTCATGGTCAGACTCCAGGGAGTTAAGTAAACAGACGACATAAGGAGACGTAAGTTCTAGTGTCAGCTAACCGGCTTGCTGTGTAACTAAGGCAAACTCACTTAAGCCACTGTGCCTACGTTTCTTTATTTTAAAAAATGGTGACAATAATATCTGTTCTACTTCCTCCAAAAAAACTATAAATCTTCATGCAAATGTTCAGAATTATTTCTGCTGTTCTGATTAATGAAATGGATTATTTAATTAAGGTGCCTTGACTATGAAGTCCATATGGTTTTCCCTGTATTACTTTGACTCCTTGGAGCAGAAGTCAGCAAACTATGGCACTCAAGTCAAATTCGGCCCACCGACTGCTTTTGTAATGCAGCCACGCCCATTCTTGTACATAGTGTCTACAGCTGCTCTCACAACCATGACAGAGTTGAGTAGTTGTGACACAAACTCTATGGCCTGCAAGGTCTAAAATATTTACGATCTGGCCCTTTAAAGAAAAAGTTTGCCAGCCCCCACCTTTTATTGGCCTTAAATACCAGAGGCCAAAGAGAGTAGCTAACAAGCTACAACAAATTTTGAATTTTCCTCAAACTGTACTATTTTCCATATACATCTTATTTGTCCAAAGGTTTAACATATTGTAAAATATTTATAGAAAGAAAACCAGTAAGTTAGAAAACCACTTTGTGTACATAATAAAGTTATATTAAACAAGGAAAGTCCACAAAGATATCTTACGTCTAAAAAACGAATTTCTAAAATTTTCTGTATTTCTGAAGAATCATAATCTGTAAGTTCTACAAAATTACCATTCTTCAATTAAAAAAATTTAAATTTGTCCCTCAAATTATCCAACATTTGAATTAAAATGTAAAGAGGAGAGAAAAATAGCTCAGTATACATATAAATAAAAATATTTCCCATAATTTTCAATGTGAAATTATTTATTACTATGCCCTCTCTTTTTTTTTTTTTTTAAACTAAACTACTCTGCCAATCCTTTTGTGGTAGAGTTGAGTCCTGGTTTTGAAATTTTTTGGAAATAAAATTGCTCCCTTTTATATTTTGAATAGGCTACGTGTATTCTGTTCCTAAACATCTGCTTAAATGCCAGACAGGAAAGTGTGTAGCATGTTTTAACAAGAAGACTTCCTCTGTTTCTCAAAGCCTTCAAATATTTAGTTTCAAAATGAATACACTGTAAGCCAAAAAATTACCACCCATCCGATTACTTTGTCATTCCTACTGTAAAGATTTATGAAAAATTTGAGGAGGAAGGGGCGGCATTGTTGATGATGACAGAGGAAGAAAAGCAATGAGTCTAAGGAAGGCAACCAAGTGAAGCAAAAGTGGGAGAAAGCCACTAAGCCCAGAACAACCTAGTGGGGGTTGCCTTTTCCCTTCCCCTCCTTGTCTGTACCCTCCAAAAAGGCCAGAAAATAATATTACTTACTACACATAAAAGTTTTAAGATTTTAGAGATGGACTGAATTTTAGAGGTTACTAAATATAAGCCATTTATTTTACAGATGAGAAAAACCGAGGTCCAGAAATATTAACTGTCACACCCTGTGGATTAGCTAGTTAGTGGCAGAACCAGGACCAGAATCTAGTTTCCTGATGATCAGTTCAACACACTTCCCTTTAGACTCGGCTCTCTGCCCTGTTAAGCATAACGTGCCATTTGGCACCTGCCAGCTAAATTCTTTTAAAAATATGCCCGAAGTGCCCCTATCATAGCCAGGAAATTCACAATACCCTTTTAAACAGTATCTATGGGCACATGTTTTTTTCCAAGTACAGACTATCAGGAATACTGCTTTGACAGAATGAGGATTAGAAGTCACAATAAAGCAGCAGAATAATCAAAGAGCTAATAAGAACTTCAAGCTGTCCTCTTGTATTTTGTCTTGACGGAAATCAGTTTGAAACAGACACTCCCTCTTCTACCCACCGAGACACACACTCCCAAGACTAAACAGCAATATTCCATAAAAAGACCAGATCTAGCCAGTGTTATTATCTGTCTGACATTTGGGTTATTCTTGTGAGTAACTCATAAAGTAACGTGGGTGTCTATGATTATTTGAGTACACATGGCAAACCATAATTGGTCAAAAAATAATAAAAGACATTTTTCCGTGACAAAAATACTGTATTGCATGACAACATGGCAGTGTGACAGCATTCAGTGGACCGCAATACTTTCTCCATTTACAAAAAAGTAAAAAAGAAACTTAAGTAAAAAGTCTCTTTGCAGCCGGTAACTACCATAGTTCATATTTAAATTAATTATGGACGACTAAAAAGTTTTGAGTGCTGACATTAATCCACTAGCATATCTTCCCCCAAATCCACGTCATCTATCAATTTATAATTCAGTCTTTTGATACAGAGCAGAAACGTGGCAAAAGATGCAAGTCTGTATTCCCTTCTACAACTGAAATACAGGTTTCTGATAATTTTTAGGAATTTTTTAGAACATGACTATTTATGAAGTAAAAATTTAAACTTAATCACCTCCATCCAGATTTTACAACATGAGTCAAACCTAACATAAATTCTACTTATCGCCGAGCAGATAAAATTTGAAGCTGATCAGTACTAGCTGTGCCTTAGGGTCTTAATCTAAAACCTACTCCCTCCTATCCCACTGATACCTCCCCATCACCACACGGCTGCATAAATGATAAGCCATAAGGGGCAATACTCTAGCTGCTATTTCTCTAAGAAACCAAAAACCAGGTTAAAAATCATTCCGCAAGCAATTTAAAAGATCTCATGAAAGAAGCATATTTGTACTCATAGACAGAAACCCATTCAAGCAGAGAGCAGTGTGAATGGAGGAGGATGTCTAAATGCTACGATCTCATAAAACTCTTCGGTAAGACAGTTAGGGACCGTGGAGGAACTCACCCACTCGGAAGTTCGTGGCCGTCAGGGTGTCGGCAGCATGACCATTCTCACTAATGAGAGTGGTGGTGTTCCCCTTCTCACAGCTGTTCTGACAGCTGCCCTTGGTGCAGGTCACTTTACAGATGCTCGGAGTAAAGACCACCTTGATACGGCCAGTGTGGTTACTCACTAGGAGTGGAGGCAGGGAGAAAAAGAACAACAAACACATCAGCTTAGTATCCATGAACTTGCTTTGGGAGGTTTAAAAAAAAAAAAAAAGGAAAAAAGAAAGAAAAGGAGCAAGAGGAGGAAAGAGAGAGCCCACAACCCGACAGGTTTAAGGAAAGAGGGAAGCCTTTAGTGCTCGCTGCTCTGTATCCAGTGGTGTCTCTGAAACAGGAGTAGGAAGCTTAGCAAACAGAACTCTGGGATGCACTCCAAAACCACATTTGAAGTCGAGTCACTGGAGTGGGATTACTAACCACAATGCTGCACTTTATTCACGGGCAGACAAAGAGCAGTACCGAGGGCACAGATGAAATAGCCAACCCTGACAGGCAGATGTAATGCAAAGAGGTTGGCCATGCACCTAGTGGTGAATAAACTCTTGTGTCCTCGACTTGCATACTTTCCCTGTTTCTCTACTTATTAAGTCACTATTTGCAGCCCGACCCCTGGAAATGTTTTAGGCATGCGGCATGTCTGAAAACATCTGTCTCAAATCTCCTGGCACTCTCAGCTGAAGTGATCAAATCCTGTGACGCAGCTGCAGGAGCCCATTTCTTTTTCACAACTCAGGGGCATTATTTCTCCACATAAATTTATGCAACATATATTTTCTTGTACTGTGAACAGGGTCCATCTAAGAAAAAGTGAAGCCAGGTCACAAGGCTAAAGGGTTGCCTCTATTAAAATACTATCCTGGAGCTTTCACTGCTTTCACTCACAGGCCACTTCAAGCAGGTATTTCTTTCATTCACATGGCCCTCTTTTAAACACCAAATGCTATAACTTGACAGCACAGCAGAGGCAGCACAGTATCACAAAACGGGCACTAATTTACAAGTCAATTCTGGGTTGTAATCCTGGCTCAGTCATGATATGACTTTAGACATGTCATTTCACCTTTTCTCCAAGAGATGAGAGAATTGGAACTGATGTTTTCTAGCCTGTTCTAACTTTCAATGTCTATATCAGGGGTCAGCAAACTATAGCCCCGTGATCAAATCTGGCCCACAGACTACGTTCGTAAATAACGTTTTATTGGAACACAGCCACACTCGTTCGTTTATGTATTGTCTAAGGCTGCTTTTGCACTGTAACAGCAGAGCTGCACAGAGAATATATGGTCTCACCCAGAACTGCCGTTCACAGCCAGGTCCCAATCTAAACTCTCTGGCAAAGTGCGATACAGAAACCCCAATGTGACTTCTGAGTTTGCAACATGCCCCCGGCAAGTCCTTCCGCTTTCCAGGAGCCTGGGCAGAAAGCAAAGATGGAAGCTGGCAGCTGAAGGGGGATGGCTCATCTTTGAGCATTAAGGCCGGTAGGAAGCAGCCCTTCCTGTTGTCACTGTGTGACTGCAGTGGCCAAGGGGAGACCGGCTCTGGGTCCGCCTTTCTTCTGCCAGCCCCCGCCCCCCAGAGCAGAGCAGCAATTCTCCCCCTATATACTGCTTTGGTTTGACCAAGATTACACTTTCAGAAAATCATTCAAGAGGCCTCTATAGGCCCTCAACAAAATAAACTGTGGTCAAAATCTGAGCTTAGAAACAAAAATCTTAACCAAAGAAGCCATTAGAATTTCAAGGGGGGAATAGGATCTCAAAGGTCTTTCAACACAACTTCTATTTGAACACTTCTAGTTACAGAGAGCTCATTATCTACTAAGAAAGCCCATTCTAGTTACGGGCAGTCCCTAGCAAGTGCTATTATTTTTTGAGCTGAAGTATGTCCTAATAGTCAGTTATACCCATTAATCCTAATTCTGCTGCCATGATCTCACAATGTAATGCCTCTTCCACAAGACAGACCCTCAACTACTCAAAGATAACTGCCACACAAGCAAAGAAAGCTGAAGTTACAAGGGACTTGAAGAGATCAGCTCGGGTAGGCCCTCTCGCTTAAGAGAAGAAAACAATTCCTCCAGAGAACAAACACCGTCAGTTCTTTTCAAATGTTTTTCCAAGACACTTTCTTCACCAGTGGTTCTAACACAAGAGATCAGGGCACACAGTCTGAGGGGGAGAGACATCCTAGTGGCCAGTCAGGTCTTCCAGCACCTGGCAAAATGGCACCCAGAAACTTTTTCTATACAGGGCCAAATAGTAAATATTTTAGCCTTGCAGGCCTAAAGAACTCTGTTGCAATCATTCAATTCTGCTGTGATAGCAGAAAAGCAGACTATCAAAAACAATATGTAAATGAATGGGCATGGCTGTGTGCCAACAGAACTTTAAAGATACATAGTTTGCAGCCCACTGCTTTAAATGTTTATATGACATTTTAAAGTTTTCTGGGACTATACCTCAGGATTTTTTTTTTGGTGAGGAAGATTGGCTCTGAGCTAACATCCATTGCCAATCTTCTGCTTTTTGCTTGAGGAAGATTGTCCCAGAGCTAACATCTGTGCCAATCTTCCTCTATTTTGTATGTGGGATGCAGCCACAGCATTGCATGATGAGAGGTGTATAGGTCTGCACCTGGGATCTGAACCTGCGAACCCCAGACGACCAAAGCAGAGCATGCGAACTTAACCACTCTGCCACCAGGCCGGCCCTATACTTCAGAAATTTTAAAAACTACAATAGAATGCTTTTCCACAATCAGACAAAAGTCATCTAGTTTGATCTGGTTTCTTACAGTAGCAGAAAAGAATTAGCTTACTCTCTAAGTTGTCAGACCATGCTCACAAATATCTTGAGAATACATTGTGTGTGTGTGTGAAGCCGAAGAAAAAAGAGACAATATCATCCCATTTCAAAAGAATATAAACTTCTATTTTTTCTGGCTCTTGGTACAATAATGAAATTAGAAATGGCGTGCCAACTATTTTGTCTTCTCTGGCATTAACTCGTAGTACCAGCAGCTGCCATGCAGATGCTCAGACCGTCACCTAAATTATGCTCACTTAGGCGAACTGAGACATCCAAAGAAAGCAAGCACTTCATCATTATTCTCATTTCACCTCCCAGCTACAGTAGTCACTTTATAGGCACTTGAGAGTCTCTAGGCCTATTGTTTTTAAAAACTTATTATGTTTCTTTGCCAAAAAAAATTTTTGGCCTGGAATCATCTGGATTTTCAAAAGGCAGAGACAGTTTCATATGATTTAATTCTGATTTTTACAATGTTCACATCTTCTTGGAAGCAGAAGATGCATTTTATTTCATATTTCCCCATGTGTTTTACAAGCATTCTCTTCTAAAGTAATCTAATTCTAAAACAGACACTTGTATTCTCAGTGGGTCCTCTTCTGTCTTCATGAAGCATTTATAAGTTGATTATAATTAGTTTCAGTTTTCCACGTCAATCTCAAAATCAGTATCGAAAAACTCAACTGTTTTCAACTCTAGATGTCATTCATAGCTCTAATAGGATCGCTGTAAACATTAAATGGATTAGAAAATACACTCTTCTATCCACTCCTTTAAAAATTATCTCCACGTATCTAGGGTATCACATAAAAAATCTAAGAACTCGAAACTAAGGTACACAGCTCTGAGTTTCGAATTCTTCATGTGTCAAGCTGAAGACAATACCACTCATCTCTCAAGACTTCAGTGCGAATTCAGTAACAGCGGCCTTTCTACAGAGGCCATTTGGTCTTAAGAGGCATTTCCTCAAATGCCTTGAATAAATACTCAAGGACCTCAGGTGCCTTGCATGGAGTAGGTAACCAATAAAGGTGGAATAAATGAAGTGACCCAAAGGATGGCTGTACAACCCCGTGATCGGGGACTCATAGGATCCTGGAGGTCCTTCGGGTCTAAGGCCTTGCTTCACCAGTGAGGGAACTGAAGCCCACAGTCCCACCAGTGGCAGAAGACTGTCCCTGGTAGCACCTATTGGCTGATTAAGAATTATAAATCTGAGAAGCAAGTGTCAGGCCAGTCAGGAGTTAATAGGGAAACTGTTGGCACAGCTTTCATGCTTGGTCCCTCTGACCAAAAAATGTAATTTTTAGATCCCCGTAGGTAAATCAGCCCCAGAAATCTTAAGCAAGCACTTTCAAACCTTGGACTTTAGAGGCCTTGGCTAGAAACATTAGATTGCCTGGAGCCATGTAGTACCTCCATTGGGCCTCCTAGTCGGTCAGTCAAGACACTTAAGAGTCAACATCCTGTCTACAGCTTCTGCCAGACCCTGTGTGAATTTATACCTCCAAGAAGAGGCACTGGCACATGGCTTAGAATAAACCACAGATATTCAGAGTGAATGGAGAATGGGATGGAAGTGAAGCCGATACCCTCCCAATATAAAAAGGCTCTCATTTCTGCTTCCCAGTCATGACAGAGAAAAATTCAAAAATGTGAAAAGTGTTCTTGACAAATGGACTTCAGTCTAGAAAAGAGCACAGTTGCCATCTTTCAGTCATTAGACTAGGATGTGACCAAAAGCAAAGGGAGCCAAAGAAATAAGTATAACCAGTGCAAGACTCACATCAGATGTCATGAACAAGTACAGCCTTCTCCGCATTCATCTAGAATGCTGCGACAGCACATCAGCGTTCATCCAACTTAAACAACAGAGGCCAACCAGCACAGGCAATATCCTCTGGGAAGGAGAAGCAACCTCTCCGTGGTTAAAAGCCATCACCCTGCCCATTAACTAAAGGCACCGCGGAACTGATTCAATACACAGGTCACGTGTGAGAGAAAGTGAGCTAACAGCTCAATCTCCCACTTGTAATCCATTGCTTGCCCGAAGGCCAAGAATTCTTTGAAGGATAAATCATAAAAGTATTAAATAATGCTTAGAAAAACAGGACTTGATTGTTCAGCTCCCCAGGCTTGCTTAACTCCTCCTGGACTATTAAAATAATGCCCATAGAATACTCTGTGTTCCTCAAGAAAGGTGCTATGTAAATAGAAATTAATATCAATCTATTACTTCATCAGATTGCTCCAGTCATAGAAAACTCTCCAAGAAGGAAACTCAGATGAGATCTCTAGTTCTGATGTGGGCCCTTCCTCAGATAAGAATCCAGAGTTGTGTTCCAGCACTCTCTCTTGAGTTTTTCCAGTTAGAAGTAACTAAATGAAGAGGTAGAGAGAGCAGTAGTTGCTACACAGGTGATATAAATTAAAACATCCAGGCTTCCTCCTCCTTGCAATTCTCCCTTAATGTTCACTGAAGGAAACTGTATGTCAGTCACTCATCACCCTTACACATAGACACACACACACACGACTTCCTTTCATTTTTATACATATAAGGAGACAGAGCTAAAGACAGGCAAAGAAGGAAAGTATATTTAATCTAAGAATAAATTTCTGGATATATTCTGAGTTTCTTAAAGAGTTGATTATTGCTCATCAAAAAAGCAGGTACTAAATGTATACTAAACTTGAAAATGTAAATACAGTCCCCAAAATATCCATTTGGGAAGAAATACAGCAGCTACCTAGTCACAAACTCTCAAGTAGGACCCTCACTTATTGTTTCACTGAGAAAACAGAAGCTACAAAGACATAGGCCTACAACTTACCTGGATCTGCAGTAGTCCTGCCTTCCTCCTGATGAAGGCTGGTGGTCCTATCCAATGCCAACCCCGCACTGAAGCAATGGATACCCTTCCCCTCTTGTCTACTCAAAGACTCCCTCTCTTCACGCCCATCAGCATGCAAACATGCTGTACTGTCTCCTATCTCTCCAGAATATCCCTCTTCTCATTGTCCCTAATTCACTCTATTGCAGATATTGCTCAATTTCTCTACTCTCCTTACAGCAGAACACCACAAAAGAGCTGCTCTATTGGCTGTCTCCACTATCTCCCCCCTGCCCATTCTCCCTTGAACCTGCTACAATCAAGTTTTCACTGTCAACACTTCACCAAAGCTGCCCTTTTGAAGGTCACCAGTGGCCTCCATGTTGTCAAGTCCAACAACAAATTTTCTGGCTCTTACTCAAACTTTCAGCCTATCGGACCAAACACTCTGCTTCATAAGGCACTTTCTTCACCTGGTTTCTAGGTTACTCTGTTCTCTCAGGGCTCTCTCCTACTTGCTGGCTATTCCTCCTCATGATCGTATCCAGGGGAGGGCCCCAGTGCTCCGTCTTTGTAGCCTTCTCATTCCTATATTAACTTCCTAGATGGTATCACTCTGTCCTATTCTCATGGATTTAAACACCATCTACAGACTTCTGTATAGAAAATGTTTAACTCTAGCATGGACCATCTCTACCGTGTGTGTGTGCGTGCGCACACGTACGCACAGATGGATACTGGAGATGTGTGTGTATCTAATAATCCAACTGCTTATAGGATTTTGCTAGGTAGATGTCTAACGTCTATGAGACACCTCAAACAAAACATATTCAAAATTAAGCTTTGATTTCTCCTTGTCCCCAAAATCCAAACCTGTTCTTCAAGCCTTCCCCTGTCATGGAAAATGTCAAGTACATTCTTGACTCCTTTTTTTTGGCAGGGGGAGGAGGGGTGTTCATTTGAGACTCAATACAACAGCAAATCCTGTTAGCTTTATTTCCAGAAGGAGGGAATTTCTCACCACCTCCATGGCAAACACTCTGGTACAATCCACCATCATCCCTTATCTGGATTATTTCAATAGTTTCCTAGCTGGACTCCCTGCTTCCACCTTTGTCCTCCTACAGTTTACTCTCCACAGCATTCAGAGCATCCTTTATTAACTTATGTCAGTCATCATGGCGCTCCTCCCTCCAGCGGCTTCCCATCTCAATCAGAATAGAAGCCAAAGGCCTCACAACGGCCTACAGGGCCCTCCACAAGCCGTGACCCCCTTGAGCTCATCTCCTACAACTCCCCCCAACCCACTCATTCTCACTTCCTTGTTATTCCTCAAATACTGGACACACTCCTGTCTCAGGCCTTTGCACTTGCTGTTCCCCTGCCAAGAATACTCTTCTCCAGATATACACAGCTTCCTCCCTGACCTCCTTCAAGACTTTTCCAGAATGTCAAATTATCGGGAAACTTTTCCTGACTACCAGACATAAAACTGCACCACCCCCACCCATTAGCTATCCACCGTACCCTGCTTTACAGTTCACATGTATTATAAATACACTTTATATATTTAGTGCTTGATTCTTGACATAAAAACACAAACTCCATGAGAGCAGAAATGTGTCTCGTCATACCCAACATGTGTCTCATAGTAGGTGCTCAAGAAGTAATAACTGAATAAGTGAACGAATAGGCTTCATTGACAGGCAACTAGTAACAAATAATATTTACCTATGGGATAATTGTCAGCAGTGTTGAAAAAAAAAGAAAGAACACTCCTATGAAACCTTTGGCCTCAAAACATATTTGTTATATGCTATATTTGTCATGGAGAAATATTTTAGCCATAAAAGTTTCAGATCAAGGGAAAGCATAGTTGTTATTCAGGAAACCCTGCAACCATTACAAAACATTTTTCCCCAAAATCATTAAAACGTTACCCAAAAATGGCCAATATAAAAAAGCAAAAATTTTCAATTTAACATGCCGATGAGAGAATAACTAAATAAAGAACAGGAAATAGAAAACTTTCAATTTTTCAAAAGAAAAACAGACAATTATTTGCTCCCCAAAATTCACAAAATATTATGCAAAAAACAAACACATAACGGAAACTTCCTCTAATTTTTTAAGTAAAACTTATGATGTATAAGGAGTTTTTAAACATATTTTTGACTTACTAAGCATTCATTCCCTTTGTTAGGCAAAGAACAGAGCGGAAATTGAAAACACTACCCCCCAGATTCTGCAGTCTGACGTGAATTGCCACTAGGCCATAAAATCCACCCAAAAAGAGAAACACATTTTGGTTGGCAGCTTGAGGAGACTGGCCAAGGGTCCAACCAGAGATCTTGCAATATGACGGCAGATTTCATCCCAAATTTCCACTTACTTCAGGAGTCAGGTCTAATTTCCTGTTTCACTCATTTAATCTTTGTTTTACCTTGACTCTCGATTCAAGGACTAAGATTTTCACCTAGAATCACATTTTCTCACCTTCAATCTTGCCCTGCCAGCCAGACTCCACTGCCCCCCATAGGACTTGAAAAAGAACACCTTGAAACCATGGGATTGTTTTAATCTTTCCATTTTCTCCTTGGAGTCTTCCCTCTCTAAACACCAATCATAAGTTCTCTTCTCTAAAAATGTTTTTTAAAAGGTCCTATTTTTATCCCTGGGACAAAATCAAATATGTTTGAAGGTATAATATATTTTACAGTCAAAAGACTAACTTGTACCCAACAAGTAGTTTACTCACCCAGCAGGATCTGACCCAGCGTTGGGAGAAAGAAAACACAGTTGGTAATAAAAAGTGGAGAACTAGCAAAACAAACCAATGGCTTATTGACATTTTCATTTTCTGACCTCTTTTGTAAAATATTTTTCTTTAACATCATAGACCCTGAGGGGATTCAACTGTCCAGGCATACTTCACTCTACAAATGAGGAACGCCCAGGAAAGTTCGGGACAGGCTCTGGGACTACAGGCCATGGAAAAAGGTGACAGCACTTGCCGAAGTCACCACAACTAATAAGAGACAGCAAAGGGGCACACTCCTCAGTCCTGGTGTCCTGCAAGTGCACCAGACTGTCCCATGGTGTCTTTCCTTCAACATGAGCTTAAAAACTCACCTATCTAGAACATATGTGGAAATCTCTCCTCTGCGTCTAATCCTGAACATCATTCCATTCAGAATGGACAGTGGTATTTGAAATGCTGTGATAAAGAGCTGAAGAAACACATCACCAAGATGACAGCACTTAAGTCAGTGCATAACTTAAAAAGAAGTAAAAGAGAAAGTGAGGGAGGGTGAGAGAGCTCACTTGACCTATTTTCTCAATTCTAAGTTGGGAAGGGAACCCACCAATCTGGATCTAGAATCCTGACAATCATGGGAGCCATATTGGGGAGGGTTAAATGAGTTTGTCCAGGGATTTTCCTTTTTTTTTTCTTTTTGGTATCAACATTCCAGGTGTTACTCTGAGAGGATGTCTCCCAAGGGAGAAATATCATTTATCAATTCTTTTTTTTTTTTTTTTTTAAAGATTGGCACCTGAGCTAACATCTGTTGCCCATCTTCTTTCCTTTTTTTTTTTCCTCCCCAAAGCCCCCCAGTACACAGTTGTATATTCTAGTTGTGAGTGCCTCTGGTTGTGCCATGTGGGACACCACCTCAGCATGGCCTGACAAGCAGTGCCGTGTCCCCACCCAGGGTCCGAACTGGTGAAACCCTGGGCCGCTGAAGTGGAGTGCGCGAACTTAACCACGCGGCTACAGGGCTGGCCCCAGAAATACCATTTAAAAGATGCCTTTTTTCATGTGAAAAATCTCTACCTCCCTTAAAGGACCTGTGCCAGTCTGCAGCAGACAGCTTTAGATTCCACCCCACGGCGATGGGAATAGAGGCTTAAGCATAACTGACAAGAAGAGGACTTCACTGTTGTCCCCAAATCAAGAGAACAAGTTGCACAGCAGTAAACACTTACCTGTCTTCTATCTCTAATACTCATACATTCCGGCTAGTTTGCTTGGGCTCCTTACAGAAACACTGGGTTAGATATGCTTCACATGACTCAAATTTTCTGTCCCTTAATTTTGGAACAGAATTAGGTTTTATTTATCCCCACATTTGTTGTTTTTCCAAAGAAGTAAATGGAGGCATTTGTTATCAGTCTATCACTCACCATTTCCATAAATAACATCTGTTTATTCGTATATGGAGAAGCAAGTCTGACTAAAAGGATAAATATCTAACTGGACTATTTGTTTGCCAAGGAACAAATTTCATGACTTATTCACAAGCTTGATTAAGTGGAGACCATTTCTCGTGAGGGTCTTGGATTACCTCTACCATATACTTTGAGAATTAGGATTCCATATAATCAATATGCTTGTTATGACAAATATTTCTGACACAATCAAATTCCACAAAAGGAAATTAAGACTCTTTCCCACCTAGATCCAATCTAGCCTCATCTGCTACAGCATCCCCATGTACAGCCAGGGCATTAGCCAGACCGAACTGCCCAATGGTCCTCACTCGCACGCCTACTTCCTTCAGACGCAGCTTCCTAACTCTAGAAAACCTTTCCTCCTTTTTTCCCCACCTTTCGTCCTTTTGACCAAACTCAACTAGACCCTCCCTCCATGATCTTGAGCAACTTAGGCACGACCAAACATTACAACCCCACATTTTCTCCTGGCTCTTTGCACATACTTCTATTATGTATGTTCCTCTACTTTTCCAATCTTCCTTAGGCCTCAATCAAGCCAAAGAAAACAGTTTATATTCTTAGCCTCCTTTTCTATTTATAACAAATGTTCCACCTGGTGACTCTCCCTCTTTGGGAACGGGAACGAATACGTGGTGAGGGGAGTGACATGGGAAGGAATGCAGGGAGGGAAATGCAGATAAATGGATCAAATTTAGTGAACTCAGGCTAGGAATATATGGGAATTACATTTTCTAAAAGATGGGGCAGAGAAGCAACTTTTACTCAAACAACTAATAACTGGAAGCCACAAAGCTTTGAAGGAGGTGAATGCTGTCAGGGTTCCACTACCTTCATAAGGGGGCTTAGAAATTTCTCTCTTACACTAAACGGGACACAAGGAAGAAAATGGCCTATTACATTTTACAAAATTTAAGTTCTGCTTTAAAGAAAAAAGATGTCAAAATACAGGACAAAGAAGGAAACCAAAACCTCCTGCACCCTGTCCAGCCATTCTGAGTCACTGGAGCTGCCAGGCCAGAAGAAGACACCTTGATGGCCCTCTGAGGGATTCCAATTCTTTCATATAGGCAATAAAAATCCAGAGCAAACAAAAATATTACAATTTGAATACATTTTATTTTAAGAAGCATTAAGGAAGCTGAAGATATGAACATTTTTGCAACTGTTGATACAATTCTCAACTTTGATGGATTTAATAGAAAGAAAAATCTGTGGAAGCAATTAGTTATATAGAAGAAAGTTGGCATTGTTAGATCTCTGAAGTAATTTAGAATCATAGAATCAGGGGTACCCAGGCCTGCAGAATACAGATTCTGTCATTTACATCCCCTCCCCACCCCTTCACCCACCAGCACAAACTTCTCTCTGGCTCCGTTTTTAAATGACTCCATCAAATGGCCCCAACAATTCTCCTTCAAGGGGTTACTGCCAAATTCAATGGATCTCATCATTACAAAAGATTTCTCCCTCAATATCGCCTTTCTCAAAGTCATCATACTATATCTAGCTATACTCCAGTATTATGTGATAAATAAAATTCAAAAATGATTAGTTGCCAATAAAAAATTAATTACATCAGTAATTGCACGTTGTAAGTTTTCCAGCTGTGAGTTAATTCTTTTCAGGTCACTCATTTTCAACTTCCTCTTATGCTTTTGACACTATTAAGACAGTGCCTCTTCTGTCAGACCCTATGATGATTTTAAAATCTATCCACAAATTCTTTGATTCTTCTTTCTTCAAGAGGTAAAGTCTCATTCTCTTTCCTTTCAGCATAGGCTAGTCTTAGTGACTCATGTCTAAAGAACAGAATAAAGTGGAAGTGATGGTTCCCAACTTCAGGGACTAGATCATAAAGAAAAGGCACTACAGCTTCTGTCTTGGTCTCTCTCTCTTGGATCACTCGCTCTGGGGAAAGCCAGCTCCCATGCTGTGAGAAGACTCGAGGAGCCTATGGAGAAGCCCATGTGGCAAAGAACCAAAGTCTCCAGCCAACAGCCATGTGAGTGAGCCATCCTGAAAGTAGATCTTCTAGCCCCAGTCAAGCTTTCAGATGATCACAGCCCCTGCTGATACTCTAACTGCAATTTCAGGAAAGAACCTGACCCAGAACCAATCAGCTATGGTACGTCTGAATTCCTGACCCATAGAAACTATAAGATAATGTTTGCTGCTTTAGACCACTAAGGTTTAGAGTAACTTGTTACACGACAATAGATAACTAATATAAATGTGCACACACTCCCCTGCTTTTTTTTTTTTTTTTTTTTTTTGCCTAGATTGAGAATACAGAAGCAGAATTTATGGACTTTTCTAAATGTACAGAGCACTATCTGCATGATTGATGGACTCATGAAGCATGTATTGAGCGCCTACTAACTACAGAGCTCAAAAACCACAATCGTGTAAAGTACCCCTTTCACAGGCAAGGAAACTACAAAGACATTGATCAGAAACTGGACCAAGGTCATTTTGTCAGGAAATGGTAGAGCTGGGATTTCAACACAAGCCTTTGTTCTTTCCTCACTACCCCCAATGCCTCTCCTACACTTTTAAAGAGGATTACAGTGAAAATCTTGACACTAAGCACTTGGGATGTAGGTTGGGATGAGGGAGAGAAACACACTGAGCACATACTATGTATTTGGCAGTAGAGTAGGTATCGTATCCTTCATCTCATTCATTCTTACAACAGTCCTATGGAGTAAGTGTTAAGATTTTCATTTGACAGAGAAACTAATACTCAGAGGCTCAGTGCAACAGGATACAGTACAACCACTCACAGGCTCCGCCCTCCAAGATCTTGGAACCTAGAGTGGAAGAAAGACATACACAGAATAGTGCCACCCAAATCATCTACTTCACAAGATTGTGGCAGGGGCCATATGAAGTAATTTGTATGGATATAGTTCATAAGCTGTTAAATACTATGCAAAGGCAAGAGGATATCATTACATGTGGTCAGCTCTCAGTGGAGCACCTGTGAGAAAAAAAAACTAGTAGTGATATTTACCCCATGATATACGATATAGGAAAACCCAAAAGAGCTTCTAAATACAGGAAAATTTCATCTCTAGATGTTTTCTTTCATGATCAAAATTATGATTAAAGACTCTAGAACAAAGTAAAATTCCACTGTGGACTTTGGTTCCTCCATAATTTCCAGATAAGACCTGATTGCTTGACTTTGTTTGAAAGGTATTAAAATGGATTTCACCCAGCAGTAGGAACCCACTGATTAGAAAGACTTATTTTGCATTTGAATAATCTAAGTTAAATAATTCTTGCCAGAAGCTCTATATTTAGATCATTTAAAAAAATATCCTACCATAAAAGACTTACATGTAATAAAGTTGAGAAATTTTTTAAATATGGTCAGATTTTGACTTTGTACTCACCTAAAAGTAACTTACACAAAGAGCTAAAGTAGCACTGTTTTCAATGAGTAAGATTCACTTGGCAATTTTTAACTCATTATATTTTTGATTCCTAACAAACTTATGAGTAATATGTAGGGTACATTTCAAATAGTCCAATAATGCACTAACATTATAATGTAACATTGAATTAATGCACATCAAGCACTAGCACAGTGGTCAGCACACAGTAAATCCTTACTAGCTGAAGAGGAAGAGGAGGACGGAATCTACACAGTGTCTTTGGTGGCAACAAATGAGCTTATGTCCAAATTTCCTAATTACCTGATCTTCAGAGACAAAAATATAAATTACAATACTTTAGCAGGATTTTAAAATACACATTATATGTTCTTGAGGTATATAAGGTGTGGTTTGGAAACTGGGACCTCTGACAAGAAACATTATGAATCACTTTCTCCACTAAGAGTCTTTCAAAAACTCCTTTAAAAAGAGGCATCTAATTTTGCTCTATTTCCATGTTCAAGACATGGCAGAGCATGCCTGATATGTATTTACACACACACCCCATTGTGGTTGCCTGAAAAACCATACCAGAAAAGATGATGAACAGATAGGAGGCATGGTGGGATTTTGGGAGTCTTATTGAAAAGGTTCCCGTCCACACTCACTAATGAGCTGAAACTGGACATTCTCCATTCCATGTGAGCAAGAATCCCTGAGACCTGAGAATGCTTCTGTTAAAATCCAAATGGGTACTCAGACATAAATAAGGCAACACATTAGGCCCTACTGAACCCCAGGCCAGGCAGAACAACTTTCTAAGTGTTTCAGTGGTCTTGAGGAACTAATGGAATTGACCCACCCACTCCTCTGTCCAACTGCCAACACACCCTGAGCTTTCTTAGAAGTAAGTGGGTGTGTATAGCAGTAAGAGCTAAAAAAGGGAGTGAAGAAAAGAAGTAAAGCAGCTGTGTTTTCCCTCTAAAATGCAATCTTTGGTGCTGAGATATCAGGACATGCAGCTGTTACTGGGAAAGGTACAAATAGAACACATGTTAACTGGGGTCTCTGCCTACGACCGTGTTGGGGGGTGCACATTATCTCAAGTGATGGGATGGTAGAGTAAAGCTGTGTGCAGCTAATAGGGAAATAACAGTCTCAAGAAAACCCAGGGACAGCCAGCCATATAAGCCAGATCTCATGGAAACTAGGACATATGGCAGTAACCAGGAAGACATTAAGAATCCACAGAACTTTTAGCAACTCATTATATGTTACTCTATTCCCAGTCTTTTTCAGAAAATGCTGCTGCCCTTTATTCTTGTGCCCATGATTAACACGAGAGGAAGCTTCCCTGTCTGTTTCTGCTTCTACTCAGTATTCCACTTCTGTTCCACTTGATCACCATTCAACTCTGACTGACAAATTCCTTGAGAGTCTGATTAATCTGATTTCATCAATATCATTCCTGTTGGGGAATGCCTTCTGCCAGGCCACATTATAGGCAGCTGGCCAGCTGGGGTTGGTTTTCCTTGGATCAACTGCCTACATATTTTCTAGTCCACTGTGGCAAGAAGGTGAGGTCACCCAGAGTAACATTTTTACTGATATCTATCCTGTCTGATTAAAACAGTATCACCTGCTCTACTGAGACTAACAACTGACTTGTCCAGATTGTTTTAAAAAGTAAATCTTCTGCCCTGCTGATAATCTAAGAACAGTATATGTCAAAAGAGTTGGCACATCATCAGACCAAATACATGCCTTTTTCATAGTAGAAGAAAGAATGGTACCATATGAGGCTTCCTAAAGCTCGGAAGTAGCACACTGCCATCCCACCTACACGCCATTAGAGCAAGTCATGTGACCAAGCTCAGTATAGGGGATGGGAAAGTCCACTATACCCAAGGGAAGCTATACTCAGAGGGAAGAAAGAATTATGCATTAATAATATCTCCATTTTTATTCTGGGATGAATAAAATGTCATAAAAAAAGTTAAACAGATCAGAGAAGTATTAAAAATATATGCGCCTCCCTCTCTCCCTATAAAAACAAACTAAAGCACACTTAAATCGCCCTTCTTTTTCATTAAACGTCTACAGTTACAAAAACAAAGAAAAAAATCTTTGGACCCAGAAAGTGTCTACCTACTGAATACAAAAGGCAATATAATATTTTTGAGCGACGAGTAAAGGAAAAAAATAGAAATCCAAAGGGTTTGTTTTGGGAGAGGATTATTCTGTAAGCCTCAAAAGCAAAGCACAGGCCTGCTTCAGTGCCTCTCGTGGAATGTAAGCCGAACGCGGGGGAGGAAGAGCTCTGCTTTCTGCTGGATCTGAGGCAGGCGGCTGCAATCCCGAGATGCACCTGTAGCCATTAAGTGGCGTCCAGTAAAACAAGGCACACAGCTGCCTGGTGCGGGTGCTTCCAGGCGTCGTTGGCGGGGAGCACACAATCCCACCCAAGCAGCCCAGAGGCCGTCAACTAAAGCCAACCACCGCCCTCTCACCTGCTTTATGATGCTTTTCTTTCTTCCAAAGCTTTCTAAATCTGTTTCCAGGATACAGATATTTTTAAATAACTATGATGTTTTTCACAAGAGCGACCACTGCCTTTTTAAAATCTGTCATTTAGTTAAAAAACTGGGGCTTTGAAAGAACAAACTTGTCAAGCACAGTTAGGGCTACAAGAATATTTTTAAATAGATACTTGCTACATGGATAATGTAAGCAGCTCCAAAAAATGTCTGGTATATGTGATTGAATATATATGTGTATATGTGTGTATATATCCACATACATATATATCACACAGTTCAATGCTTGCCTGTCAGAACAATTACTCACATATAACCGTATTGCAATTAGCTCTTAGGGAAGAAAGGTTTTCCTCCTAACTCCAGCCATGCAGGAACTTCTATTTCCTTTGTATGGGAATAAACGAGAACTTGGACAGCTGGGTTTCAGTTTCGGTACATTTCAATTTCACAAGGGACTAATGCTATGTAAATACTGAAAAATAGTGCAGAACTAAAATCGTAGACAATTACAACACAAAGTCTTTAAGAAATCTCATAGAAATATTTAAGAAAGGTGCTGAGGTCTTTACCTCAAAGTGGGGACAGACGGACGCACCACAAGGCAGTAATTCTCAATGCTAAGAGGACCTTTCTGTGAGGAGACTAGCCCACGAGAAGACAAAGCATTCTACTTTAATTCCCTTTAGAACATTTCATGAGCAGTATTTTATATAATCTTGTTTATTTTGAATCAAAACTATCATTTCAACTCTAATAATGTCTTAATTCCCTAGAAACTATTTTCCCATTCAGAAGTAAAATCAAATAAAGCCCTCAGTTTCTGGCAGAGAAATCTTAAGACTGAGTAAGAATCATCTCTTTTTTCAAACGCAGGTTTTCTCCTTCCAAAATGTTGCTTTGTAGTTTCCTCCAGGCAACCTGTAAATTCACTCGTGTTATTTTTCCCTACAAACATCACAGTTTGATCACAGAATATTCTGGAGCCATACAGTATTTATTTCTCAATATCTTGAACTCAGTCTCAACACCCAGAAACATCCTTGGATTGGTTTGTTTATTATGAAATCTTGGGCCCTCGGGATTAAAGCCTCTTTCTCTGGCACGAAAGGCTGCCCACTGGGGAATTTGGATTATATAATCCTTCACTCTAGGTTTTCCTCCACTGTTGTTTTCATATTGCTGGATAAGCTTCCTAGAAGTGTTTATAATCAATCCCTGTCTACCATTTCCAAGCTATCTTTTTGTGTGTGTGTGAGAGGATGATTTGCCCTGAGCTAACATCTATTGGCAATCTTCCTCTTTAATTTTTTCACTTGAGGAAGATTAGCCCTGACCTAACATCTATGCCAATCTTCCTCTATTTTATATGTGGGATGACTCCACATGGCTAATGAGTGGAGGTCTGCACCTGGGATCCAAACTCACGAACCCAGGCTGCCAAAGCAGAGCGCACGAAACTTTAACCACTCGGCCACAGGGCCAGCCCCTCTCAGGTATCTTTAACTGTGTGTGAGCACTCAGGAGGCGAAGAGAATGTTCATATTCACATATCTTCCTGGACTTGGATGTGATCAACTCCTGGATAAAACATAACCACCCACCCTCGCACCCCAACAGAGGCACAGTGGCCATGGCAAGACCGCACATGGAACTTTATCTACAGTCGGTAATACACCTTGTCCTTCGATGGAATCTGGATTCCTAAAGACATCACCTCAGCAACACCCTGGTGTTAAGCAACCTTCAGCAGGAGGCTCTCAATCATCAGTTTGTACACAGTATGCTGTTGCTTTGCTGTCTAGGCCTGTAAGCCAACAAAGACTCTGCCAGATATTACTGAAGAGTGGGTGATTTCCTTCTAGCTATCTTCAGGGCTAACATCCACACTGCCATATGGCTGGGAAACTGGCTCAATGTTCCTGATCCCACAAAAAATTGTGTGTGGATGACCAAGCAACTTCAGGAACTTCTTGATTTCAAAAAGGAAAAAGCACAGAGGTTTACCATCATTCCTTCTTTAAAGCAGTCTGTTTTCACACCTAGTCATCCTTTCAAATGCTAAATCATTTGTTAATTTTCATCAGGTTCTTGTAAGATCATTTCTGGCTGGTACAACTTCCACTGCCACTTAGTACCCACTGGATTGGTGTGGGGCCAAGCCCAAAGACACATTTACTTGCACATGACAAGCTAAAGGATGTCTCCATGCACGGAAGGCTTTCAGCGCTACAGAATGTGTCTCCGTGGAATTTTCCTCTCCAAGTGCCAACTTTGTCCATCTACAAAGCATTGCCCTAATGGGGCTCCCAACCAATCAGTAACTATCAGAGAGGGCATCTCAGAGAACTCAAGTTGCCAGCACACTTGATTTCTCCTGCTCTCCTTTCTCTCTCCACATAATCTCTCTCATATCACTCACATCCTAACTTCAACATCCAAAAGAGGTTAGGGTGGTTCTCAAGACCAGACAGACTCTTCCTCACTCACACTTCCAAAATGTTCCTCCTCTGAAGATCTCCACATTGCAATTCATCCTTCCCATAAGGACCTGGCTCCAATTGTTCTCATCTGTACATTTGGCTGTATCCAGTTTCTATGCCAATGTTTGTCCCCTCTATGCAAAAGGTCAGGAAGCGGAGGATGATTTGGTCTTCCACACTCCAAAGCCAACTTCTATCCCATGGTGGGTGCTCTGAACTGCACCACATACACTCTCCATGTGAAGATTCTGTAACTGGCACTGGGCATGCATAGCATTTAATCAATGTTCTTGCCCACCTCCTTGAAGTGGCTGGCATAAAGCAGAACTGTCAAAGCCAAACACTGCCTATCTCCTAACCTTCAGATTTGTTTTGCCAAAGCAAAAATCTTGGATGTCTCCTCTAACCCTTTGCAGAACTACTCTCTTCTCTCAGTCAGCACAACCAGGAAGATGCAGACAGTTTTACTGGTAACTTCTTTGCTATACCAGTCTATGACCACAGAAAATCTTCACTGTAGACACAGGAACTTACTTTTTTCAAGGGGAGATATACCATTTGTCATCAAACCGAGATGCTTTCATGTCTTATCCTTCCTGATGTCAATGCGAACACAGCCTGCTGCAAGGACCGGAAGAGGTCAGCACAGACCACAGGATCCAAGGCTCAGATGTCTCTTACGGTCCCAGTGTAGACAGGATAAGGTTTTCTCCCACCAGAGGTGGCCTAATGGGAGCCATGTAGGTGCTTCCTGCACCACTGTGGCAGCTTACTTAAGCAGAAAGGTTATGTTTAACACTTAAAGTAAAAATAAAAAGTCAGCTGGTCCTAACTTTTCCTGTAATTTAACAGTACTATATGTTTGTAACGCCAATAATCAATCACTCTCATATCTCAGGACATCAGAAGATGATTGGCGATTCTTTTACAAGCCTAACTTGTATCTGTTTTAAAAACTTTAGGAAGGTAGTATATAAAAGACGACATTTGCCTTTCCTGACGTTTAAAATTTCAGCTTTGTTGAATTTAAAGAACTAAAATTTCAGAAGACATCTTTAGAATATAACCTATTTAAAGTTAAGTCCACCTTGATGGGAAAACAACCGGACTTAGCAATGAGAAATCTGATTTAGAATAGTTTAAATTTCTAAATATTTCCAAATATTAAAGTGATATGATAGAAAAAGAGATTAAGTAGGTGAATATTTAAATCAGAGATTCCCTGGTCTTTTAGCTCTAGGACCGTTTGCATAATCTGCAAACCAGTTGTCAAGGGAACCATTTCAGTTACATGGATATTTCTGCTCACCCTGAAGATTTCCTTTATAGGTAACTCTACACGCTATACCTCAGTAAGCAAAATCCAGTACTTACAACCCAGATGATAAAAATGTCCTTCCACCATAGGCTATAATAGAAATATTTTCTGGTTTTAACATTATCAAGCATCCCATGATATTTTTACTACAACAGCAGATAGTCCGATGTGGATACTTATTACCTTTAAGGTCTTTTTCTAGTGGGTTGTGCCAAACTAATCTCTTTACATGTGAGTTATTTGGGCTTGCTCCTGGACATGTGCTATTCTAATAATCGCAACTGACCATTTTTATAAGAGCGCCTTTCAAATGTTATCATGTCATTTCAACTTTTCTTCCTCTGGGTTAAAAAAACACTACTAAACCAAGCACAACAGAATTGGGTTTGCATACTCAATTCTTTCCCACAGGTTATCAAGGAAGACACTGGACAAAGCAGACCTCTCCACCCCACACCACCCTTAGGACTTCTGAGAGAATCAATGAGCTCCATTCCTTGAAACTTTTATATCTACCCGTTTGGAAATAATTTTATAAGTATTACTATGTTATTTTTAACACAACATTGCTTTTAGTATATTCACAAGTTTGTGCAACCACAATGAGCATCTAATTCCAGAACACCTTCATCAGCCCAAAAGAAACTCCTTGCCCATAAACAGTTACTCCCCATTCTCCCTCTCCCCAGCCCCTGGAAACCACTAATCTACTTTCTGTCTGTATGGACATTTCATATAAGTGGAATCATAAAATATGTGATCTGCATTCCCGTGTGTCTGGATTCTTTCACTCAGTATACTTTCAAGGTTCATTCATTCTTTCAAGGTTGTGGCATCTATCAGTATTTCATTCCTTTTTACGACTGAACAACCCATTTGTAGGATAGACCAGATTTTGTTTATCCACTCATCAGTTGTTGGACATTTTGGTTGTTTTCAGTTTTTGGCTATTATAAATAATGCTGCTATGAACATTACTCAATTTTCTATTTTAGTATCCTTAAAGGTCCTGTCAAATTATCTCTTTTTAAAACTTTCCAATTAGCACTCCAGCTTTCAGTAGAGCTCTAGTCTCAGCAAAAAACATCCACATCTCCCATCCAGTCCTACCTATATGCCTGTTTCAGTTAGTTCCTTGGCCTCTTTTTAAACAATGGACAACTTTTAGGGGGTCTGAGCAGAGAACTCCCTCATTGTGATCATGTGCTGGTCTAAATTACTCCACTATTTATTTATTTAGTAATTTATTACTAAATTAGTCTAATCTCTCCACTGTGGAGAAACTACATTTAAACAGGTTGGGTTGAAGATTTATAGACAGTACAGATAAGAAACTTATCTTCACGGTCTTCTAAAATATAATTTCATCTTCCAGAAGACAGCTCAATAAAGTTTTGAGAGTTTAAAATATATACATACACACACACATCACATATAGAGAGAATTTTCACTCCAATAACGAATCATCACCAACCAACCAAAACCAGAGTCTAGTCTCTAGTCTTAATACCAGAGATTCTCAAACCATCTTTTCCTGACACCTCCATGGAGTTCAGAATTCTCTTAGTACAAGTGCAGGCTTTCAGAAACCTTCTTCCCATTTCATTCTAATTTTGGAGAGCTTCTAAAAAATATATGATCCATATACACTCCAAGGAAATAAGAAGTGCTTCTTTTTGGTTAATTTTTTAAATTAAGATTATAAAAATACTATATACTCAGGGATATTCACACAGAACAGACTATTAAGCTTAAAGGATTGTTAAAAATGAGATGGAGACATCTATTGTTTTGCAAATGACTTGAGAGTTGTCTAAAGGGCAAGGAGACACTTTCCATGATTTCTCCATTCTCCCTCATAATCCCAATAAACCACGTAAAACTATTACTCTGGGGTCCAGCCTCAGGTCACAGACCAGAATTTTCTAAAAAGATGAAAAGTGGGATATACAAACGTTATATTACATACTTGTTGTTAAGAGACCAATTCTGAGGAAAGAATCATCGACTTTAGAATAGTGACCAATTCTGGGAGGTGGGAGTGGGCACAGGGAATCCACACAGACATAGACTTCTAAAGTGCCAAACAGTAGTAAAAATTCTATCTCAGCTATTCGCACTACTCTGGGTGGTGAAAGACAGTCCTTTTCAACCTCACCACTGGCATTCTCTTTCATTACTTATGGCGCAGGCCATCAGTCAACATGAGACAGAGCAGGAAGCTGCTGGAAAGAGCGTGCGCGTCTAGCTCCCGCCTTTGAGTGGTCTGCCGCCTCACTCCAGAACGTTTTCTCCAGATGCTGCCAGCAGACACTGTGTAATACCTAAACCGCAAATCATCACATTCCCCACCCTTTGAGCCAAGGCTTGTCCCTGAGCTTCCCACATAGTGAGATATTAACCAAGCTGGCCATTGATACAATAGCTCTTTACAGATTCAGAGTAAAATCTGCCATGCCATCTGCTTGACATACTAAAAAGTGAACCTTATAACATAAAAAGGTCCACTGTAGGTGAACCTCAGAGAGTAAAGCAGGACATTTCAGACATTTCACAAGGAATGAATCCTGGCTAGCTTACTAAAGAAAATATTTTATCAATGTAAACATGTCAGACATACAACTGCATCTAAAATTAGACCAAGTATGTCTCAGAAATGGAGCCATCTTGCAGAAACAGATTTGCAAGCAGGTCACTTCAGATTCTTTTCCAACATCCAGAAAAGCTGCCTTGCCTCAGAATAAGGAAACTGCCGCTGTCTGGTTGTTTTAAGAACGAATTTGGGTTTTAAAAAAATGATTCTTAAATTTTATCTACTGTGACACATGAAAGCCATCTAAACCCTGAACAAAGTGTTTCCAAACTATGATACTGTAACTTAGAAAAATGATTGACTGGACCGTACTCACAGTGAAAAGGTGCCGCAACTTGATCCTGCCCGTATCTTAAAGGGAACGAACCTTCCGTGGACTGCTCTCCCGAAATCACCTTCTGGGCTGCAAAATACTTGGGCTTGAGCACATATTCCTGGGTCTGGCCATGATGAATCACCACATTCTGGGAGGAAAGGGGTGTCACTCTGGGAAGAAACAAAGTGAGGACAAAGAAATAAATAATGAACTTTTAAAAGTCAACTCAGAAGGAAAGAATAAGACATTAATTAAACGTAGAAGAAGCATAAATTCCACGGCAGGCTCATTTTTTTCCTTCAAATACTATAGCCAACCATTCATGACATACAAGGAACTAACAGCTCTCCCTTGCAAACCTCCAACATAAAAGGGACTCTGCCCATCTATCCAGTGCCAGGATGGACAGACCACACAGATGGATTCTATCAGAGGATTCAGAGCACAGCTACCATAAGCCTTCACACAAAACAGCACTTATATTTAAGAAAAAGAAAAAGACATATGCATGAACAGGTATGTACATAAAAAAGGTAGATTTTATATATACTGATAAATAATTGGACAGGACTGAAAATAAGGAGATTATGCAAGAAATTCCCGGCTTGGTCAGTTAAGCAAAATTAACCAAAAACAGTTAGAGCCTGTCCCGTACAGCGGGGCCTTCCTAATGCTAGGAGGGAAGACACTGAGCCTCTCTGAGCCTCACTTTCCTGATCTGTACCCTAGAACCTCAGCCACACAGGACTAAGAAAAAAACACTTGCAAAACTCTGAACACACAAAAACTGAAAAAGAAAATTTTAACTATCTTTTGAAATATAAATCACGATGATGACAGGGGAAAACACACAATTTGTTCTTGTTAACATTTTTTAAATATTTTATGCTGTATCTCATGAGACAAACTGCGCTCTTCAGGTTAAATGTTTCATAATTACTAGTTGCTAACAAGAATAACAACAACTCATCACTGTCTCACTATCTGTTCAATAACAGAGTCAAGACCCCCGGGGTCTTCTGAACGTGATTACTGTGTTCTCACCCTCCTGGCCCAATCCTTTATCTTCTGTGACATTTCTCTTCTGCTGCATGTAATATATACTTTAAAATAATAAGCCTTTACCCAGATTTAATCATTTCTTGAGGAACAGAACTGAAATCATTAGCCAAGTAAGGCTAATAAAGAATAAAGAATATAAGGAAGGTATACTAACTAATTACAGAAAATACAAAGTTACTACTAAAATTTTTGGGACAGAGCATTTTAGCAGCAAACAGAGCCTTTGGAAGGAAACCTGCTCTCTGGCAAAATCTTGAATTTTATCAACTGTGACAAATTAAAGCCCTCTATACCAAACCAAATATTTCCAAACTACGACACTGTATCTTAAGAAAATGGTTGACTGGGCTATCCTCACACTGGTAAGGTACTGCAAAACCCCCAAGACTGGCCCTTATCTGAACAAGAGGAAGAAGTGACACCATGACAGTTCAGTGTGAAAGTTAAGTTGTCAACCCACCAAAGGCACCATCACACAGTGTCTCATCAAAAGCAGTAAAAGAATCTGGAATAAACTCATTCTATTGAATTCAGTCTAGTTAGGGCTGATGAATGAGCTATTCTGTCCATGAGAGACAAAGGAATAGAAGAGGCTAGGATTAAGGGTGCTACCCTCTGAACGAGTCAGCGGCCTAGATCTATCACTTTAAACCCTGCAGTTGCAGGAAAGTTTAGGAAAATCCATCGTGGGCCTGGATTTTCCCAGCCACAATGCCATGGAAGGGCACTCCCTTTGTCACTAAATCAATGACCTAAATTACTAAAAGCCTAAGGCTTAACATTGTAAACACTTTTGTTTTGATGATGTAAGTGTTGGTTTGAACTTCAAGTATGTTTGGTTGGGATGGAGTAGAAAGTGAAACAGCTGGACACATCTGGTAGTGATTGATAAGAACCACAAGTCTATTCTGTCAGCCTCATGGAAAGGAGGAGCTCTCCTCATCTCAGGGGCAACTCGCTCTCCAGCTATGCTATCACCCTGTCACTATGCTGCTCCAACCTACTGAGAGAAGCACAGGCTTGTTCCTGTTCAGAAGAGGGTAGGCCAGCATTCAAGAGACCATGGGACTGCTGCAGGTAATTCCTACTCCGACCATGGCCCATCAAGACAGATGAGACTGTGTGGTCTGCCGTCTAGGTGAGGTCCTCCCTTCTCTCCCCTCCGAATCAAGGAAGTGGGAGGCAGCAAGAAATGAGCTGAAAGCATATGTATGGGTTCCTTTTTCGTAAACATAACAGAAAGGTAACAAACAAACAAATAAGACCAAGCTGTACCAGATCTAGAACTTGAGTAACAACCCTCAGCCATCACTAACTTAAGGAAATGAGTAATGAGTAATTACTCATCAGTGTAATGGTACTTAACTCTTACTACAGTGTAAGTATTCTGCAAGTTACAAGTACGGACCTACACAGAACTGCACTTCCCCTTTCCTCATCTCCTTCCCTTTTCTCCAGTGCAAGGGTGTAAACACACATGCTCACAAAGACACACATGAACAGACCTAAGCCACTTTGCATCATGGCCCCATGGAGAAAAGCAAAGCCATCGTCAGTGACACCACCTGGGGCAAGTAGAGGAAACCATCCACTCACTCATTCTAAAAGTACCTATTAAATGTAATCACCATCCCACTCTCTCTTCCTCCCTTCCTCCTTCATGGTTGGTGTCTACCTTTTTCTCTAATTTCATCACAGTTATTTCCACTTTGGACCGCCTCTCAGTCTTACAAGTACATATCCTCTAACTCTTCTTTTCCTTATCTTTTACCACATACTTCAGAAAAAGTCTCTCTCCCTTCATTTCAATTGGGATTTTCTCCTCTCTTCCCCACCTCAGAAAAAAAGGCTTAACTATCAGTAGAGAACATCAGATTTGTGATAGCATTATAACCATAATTTTTTAAAAAAAAAGGGAAAACTTAAATGTTTAAAAGAAAATTAGACTAAAAATGAAAACTGTAGGGCCTCTGTTTTAAATGATTTTTGAGCACTCATATCTCCCCTTTCCTCCAAAGACGCCCTTAAAATTATAGGTAAGGAATAAAGAAAAAATCCAGCATTGACATTTGTTTATTATACAACAATACAACCACCCTAGTCATGAAAACATTGAAATACTCTGCTCTGATAAAGGGCTGCTGTCCCAAGCCCCTTAGTGCCCCTTCTTACCCCTCGAATAGGCCCCCCCAAAACATACCCTCAATCTCGTAAGTGAGGAGTTGATATTTGGCAAGCTTGAGACCTCTGGATCTCTGACTGGTCAGTACCTGTGCCATACAGGAGATCAAATGTTTTGTACTACCCAGTAATAAACACACAAAATAGATTTCAGCAAATTTGTAAGAGATTCAAAGTAGACTGAGAAATGTTGACTATCGTAGCAGTGTGAAGGAGGTCTTAGACTAAACATTTTTCTAACCTCTTTTACTTTAACTGCAGTAAGAAGTACATTTTACATGGAGATGGAGTACACATCTACATATATGTCTATTTTATATAACTAACAAGTTTTACAAAACAATGTTTACCCTTAGTATATGTAGGACACTGATATTTTCTCCTGTAAACTATTTTTTTAAGGACAGTCTTGAACCACTACATTGATTTCATAACTCGATTTCATGACTCCCTAATGGGTTGCAACCAGTAGCTTAAGGGCACCACTGGAGAACCACTCTATAAGAGCTCAGCACAGAGGAAGCAATCTTCCCAGGAGAACACAGAGGGGTTCTGGATGCTGCAACCAAGTAAAGCCAAGAGTGATTATGAGAAGTAGGGCTGAACATTGGTATCTTAACTAAAAAATCTATATAGTCATGTGCTGCATAACACCACTTCAGTTAAAGATGGACCACATATATGATGGTGCTCCCATAAGATTAGAACCATACAGCCTAGGGATGTAGTAGGCTATACCATGTAGGTTTGTATGCATACATTCTACAATGTTCACACAACAATGAAATCACCTAATGTCGCATTTCTGAGAACATATGCCCATCATTAAGCAACACATGACTATATACGAAGGAAATTTTCTCCCCAACTCTAGCAACGAGAACATCCAGAAGCCAGGTTTCTAGCTCCCTCAGGGGAATAAAAAATGAATATTCTTCCCTAAAAGAATGGAACTACCTAGGGTGAACCACAAAACTTACTCCCCCAGAGTAAGGCCTCTCATTCTGACATTTCAGGTTCCCTAGCATAAAGACTGGTTTCTCATAAAAGGAAGCTTGCCAGGCAACCAGGAAGACAGGGAGCTCTGGGAGAATGATCCAGGGGGAAAAAGGGAATCATGAGAACGGAAAAGATGATTGAGCTGTCAGAGACACTTGACCATGTGATATTTGCAATTGGTGGAGTAGAAAAGTAAGAATCTATTCATATTTGATGCTAGGAACACTCTCCTTCAAGAAGCATATGGTCAACGGACACATACTGAGGGAGAAACCCAAGCACCCCATACTTGGCCTTGCATCGAATGGTACATCCACAGATACAATATTGCAAATGCTATAACTATCAGAAACAATCCAGGTTACCAACTTTGTCCATATATGTGTACAGAATTAGCTGGAAGAGGTCAGAAAATTCTGGAAGAGAAAGAAGAGAAGTGGAGGGAAGACTGAGAGGGCCACTGTCTTCATCTTATAAAATGTAGGGTCATGAGATAATGTTCACGACATTGATAGATCAAGTTGAAGAAGAAATGGAGGTTGAATGTGCTTTTGGACTTTGCAGACAGAAACTATGAATAGGAAATAATGATTTTGAGAGGAAGAGTGAGGAGCAAGAGCTAAATCTTCATCTTCTATAGCATGAAGTTTTGAGACAACATCTCAAGGGAATACATCAAGAAATGGCTGGGTGGAAGTAACTGCCAGAAGGATTAAATGAGGGAGGGGTGGGGACGAAAAGAAAAGGAGTCAAGCAATAATGAAGGTTTCAAGCTTGGCTGACTGGAAGGATATTTTTGGTTCTTCCATGGGGAAAAGAGCAAAAAAGTATGCCGAGTTATGGCAGTGGAAACAAAACGCCAGTCCGTGAGGAAGATAATGATGTTGGCTTTAGAAATAGAAATGAAGGGCAGAGGTCTGGGGAGCAGTCAGGGAAAGCCTCCGAGTTTAGAAATAGTGATTTCCTAAGAGGGGCCAACTTCTTCAGAGGCAAAAATGTTTAAGAACATAGAACCACACAGTCTTGGAGGATATTCATACTTAATGGTGGGGACATAAAGAGAAAACGGGGGGAAAATCAGAAGGGGAGAAAAACAATAAGATAGGTCCAAAAATGATAAATGGAAGAAAGTTTCTAGGAGGAAAGGACAGAGGACCACCTGCAAACTGCTGCAGAAAAGCAGGGAAATAAAGCAGAAAAGACCACTGGGTTGGGTAGTAGGTCACTGGCAGCATCAACAATGCAGTTTTGGTGGTGACAGGAGTAGAAGTGTAACCACACAGGGCGACACACTCGATAGGTGGTGTACTGGTGACACACAGTAAAGAAAGATGGAGAAAAACAGGCCAGAGGTTAGGGGTATGGCTGGCCAGCCGAAGACTTGAAGCTGTGGAAACCCCTGTGTCTTTGTAAGCAGAGGGGAAACAACTGCATAAAACCTCTTTCCTTAAAAGAAGGGATTAGTCACATACTGTTTACACTGCTGCCTTCATAGGGGCAATTTTTGGCACAAGAATGGACTAAATTTTTCCATATTTCTACTAAATCCATTATTTGACCTGTGGAGTGAGTGGGAGGATCTGGCAAAACACAATCTCCTTTCCATTTAAGAAAAGGGCTTTGAACGTCACAGAAGGGACCCTCCAACAGGCTATAAAATGTTTCCCACAGAAGGCCAGTCTGACACAATCAAACACTCTTCCCTATGATTAGCACACTCAGGTTCACAATCAGGACTAAGAAAAACCGGGAGAGGAAACAGCACTGCAGGAGATAGCCACAGAGAAGTCACCTCCAGTCTTTCAGGGCCAGGTTCTCCCTAGAAAATTCAAGTGATCTCATGTGCCCCACTTGCATTCCAAGTTGTTCAGAGGCGTGGGAGAATGCTGCTCAATGAAAAGGGAGTGTGCTGAAGTAAATGAGAAATGCCAGCTCCGGTGTGACGGAGAAAACCTATTTCCTTTGGACTTCAAGGACAATATGCACACAGGGGAAGACAAAGGAAAAACAAATCTCTAGGAGGATGTCACAAGGCAGAGTCTCTCTCAGACACATATACACACACACACACACACACACACAGGTAAGGGGAGACAAGTATTTGTTATCAGTAACCCCATTCATACAGAATTATCTATCAGACCAAAAAAGAATTCAGAGGTAACAGGCTGCTGATGAGGAGACTGAAGGACAGCACAGACAGCCTGCCAGTAAGAGGATAAGGGAGAGCTGGAGGATGCCAGAATAAACACAGTGGAAATAAAATGAAACAAGCAAACACAAAGTCATGAGAACATGAGGAAAGAAAAGATTACACTGAAAATATAAATGTAGGAGACCAGCAAAAATTCTTGTCTTAGACTTCAAATGAAATTAAAAGACTAAAGAGATTTAGGAAATAAAATTAAAGAGGGTAGATATTCAGGGAGGGGAGTAAGATACGGAAATTAAGGGAACTTCGGTGGTCATCATTTACAAACACGGTGAACACAATCAAGTAGTTTTGGAATCAATTTTCTTTTACAAGTATTTTTTAACTGGAAGTGATTTTGTCCCCCAGGGACATGTGGCAATATCTGGAGACATTTTCAAATGTCAAGACTTGGAGTTAAGGGGCTCGCATCTAGTGGGTAGAAGGCAAGGATGCTACTAAATATCCTATAATGTACAGAGCAGTCCTCCAGAAAGAATTATCTGGCCCAAAAACTCAATAGGGCCAAGGCTGAGTAGCCCTGCTCTAAACATGTGCTATCACTAAACAACTCTAACAGACATGAGAGAAAAGCCAGTGGCCTCTGGGAGTAGCAATGAAGAAGTCTACAGAAATAATGAAGCCAGGCACACAGAGTTTGGACTTTAGAGAAGAAAGAGATACAAACTGTAAGCCTCCTAATGTGCCTTTTGGGAGCCCCATTAGGCCAGGGTGGTGGCCCTATACTCAAGTTGCCTAGGTGACAATCTGCAAGGGGAGCTGGAATATCACTGAAAATGTAATGGGATGACAAAAAAAAAATCATATTTACTAGAACTTCTTGCGGGAACAGTACGACATGTAGTTAGAGAGAATCAGTTGATAAACTGCTTAGCTTTGGGATGAGAGTATGCCATGAAAACATAGTGGGAAAATAATAGGCGGTCAGTCACTAAACTGCTTTCTAAGGAAGGCAAGTCCAATCAACTATACGGGTTTGGTTATGCTAAGAAGGTCACACGTGCTTAGGGCCAGACACAAATTGTCTAGGGTAACAGAGACAGGCTGAGTGCTGCACACACAGTCTCCCACACCGTCCTCAAGCTCTCTAGAGAAATGTCTAACCTAAAGTGTCACACAACTGGCGCCCCCTAGAGGAGCTCCTTGTCTTGGGACAGCCCTGGTTAGGAGAGATTCTTCTGGACGTGACTACTGCATGAAAACATTCAAGGAATTCTCCAATCCATCTAATCCCAAGTTCCTGGAGGAGGGAGAACCATAATAAAAGAACTGTAATGAATAGGAGACTATAAGGAACAGAGAGAACAAGGCCTCTTCTTGGAAAGTTTAATAATCATAACAACTTGGGAGATATTAAAAAAAAAAAGAAGTAGGCTGAAATTAATTGCTTGAAAAAAAGTAAATTGTCTGAACAACTCAATTAAAAGTCAGGCTGTCAGACTGGATAGAAAGCCAGACCCAATTATATGCTGCCCAAAATAAATCCACTTTAGGTATAAAGACACAAATAGGTTAAAAGCAAAAGGATGAAAAGAGATTTACCATGTTAACAGTAATCAGAAAAAAGCCGGAGTGGCCATGTTAATAACAAACAAAGTAGATTTCAGAGCAAAGAGTATTACCAAGGATAAAAAAGGATCATGTCATAAGGACAAAGGGTCAATTCATTAAAATGACGTAAGAATCCTAAAAAGTTGTGCACCTGATAACAGTGTCAAAATATGTGAAGCAAAAATTGTTTAAAAAAAAAGCCATGAGAAATATAACTTTGTAGTTACAGCTGCAGTTTCAATACCCCTCTTTCAAAAACTGACAGAATAAGCGCCCAGAAAATGAGTAAGGATACAGAAGACTTGAACACTATTAACCAACTTAATCTAACTGACATTCATACAACACTTTACCCAACAACAGCAGAACATATTTTTAAAGTGCATATAGAATACTTACCAAGGTAGACCGTATCCTGGGCCATATAAAAAGTTTCTGTAATTTTTAATGGATTTTCATCATATACATTATATTCTCCGGTCACAGTGGAATTAAATTAGAAATTAGTAACAAAGATCTCTGGAAAATCCTCCAAATATTTATAAACTAAAAGCCACACTTCAAAATAGCCAATAGGTCAAAGAGGAAATCAAAACGGAAATTAAAACTTATTTTGAACTGAAAAATTAAAACACAACCTATCCAAATTTATGGAATGCTGCTAAACCATTAGCAAGGAGTAAATTCGTAGCGTTAAATACCTATATTAGAAAAGAAAGTCTCAAATCAATGACCTCAGCTTCCACACAAAGAAACTAGAAAAAAAATGAAAATGAAATCAAAAATAGAGAAAAAATGAAAGAGCAGAGTAGAAATTAAATAGAAAAAAATACAGAAATATGTTTAAATGCATCCATTCATTTAAAAAAAAAAGTCATAAGTCACCTGTAGAGGACGTTAGATAATTCATTATCTGAAAACTGATCAATAAAATAATGAAACATATTATACCTTTATGTGATGGTTAATTTCGTCTATCAACTTAGGGAGTATATTTGGATAAGATTAACACTCACCCAATGAGTTGAAGGCCTCCCTAACTAAGAGGGAACTCTCCAGCAGACTGCCTTTGAACTTCCCCTGCACCCTTGGTTTTCCTGGGTCTCCACCTGCTGATCCACACCGCAGCTCTGGACTCACCAGCCCCCATAATCACATAAGCCAATTCCCCATAGTAAATCTCTATTATATATACACACATGTTATTGGTTCTGTTTCTCTGGAGAAGCCTGATATACCCTGCTACTTTCTTTATACAAACTGAACCTCAACCAAATAACTGAGGAAAGAAGTTTCTGTTTGGAAAATTTTTCCAGCAAAAAAAAGAAGGAATGACAGAACTAAAACACCATCATTTGCAACCACTAATGAAACGTAGCCAGTGATCATCAGTAGCTGCTAACATCACAAAAAGAGAGACGTGCCCCTTGATGGAAGAGCACACCACCACACACGAATGAAATTGTCTAATCAAAAATCAAACGTGAATCTGATCAAGCCTCCAGATCTATATACCTTTTAGAGGAATTTCGCGGGGCAGGAGTACATGTTAATATTAGAGAGGTGCAATCAGCAAAATCTGCAGTTTCTTAATGAAGAAATTTGAAGGAAAAAAAAGGAGAGGGACTCACAGGTTAAAAGAGATTTCAGACACAATGAATCTACCATAATGGATGAATGTTATTTTGGATCCCGATTTGAATAAATAAGCTGTTAAAAATTATGAAACACTTAGGGAAATTTAGATACCTAGATTTTTAATGATATTAAGCAATTATCACTAATTGTTCTAGGTGGGATAACGATCTTGAAGCTATTAAGAGCCCTTATCTTTTACAGATACATCCTGAAATATTTATGGATTGGGTGCAAAATAATCTGAGGGGGGGTAATGGGGAGGAATACAAAGGAAACAACTGGCTATGAGCTGATAATTATGACAGCTGGTGAATGGATGCTTCGTTTCTTTATACTATTTCCTCTATTTCTTTATATGTTTAAACTATTCCGTAAGTTTACAAAAATATAAATACATGAAATTATCTTTCATAATTCTTTAAACTTATATCAAATGAGATCACTTATTTACAAGTATCCTGAAAAGTTGAAAACATTATATATGTGTAACACAGCAAGGGAGGAAAAAAAGAACGAAAGAAATTTCAGCAATGCACACCCTCTCTTTTCTTCTATTTTCAATTATCAAAGTTCATGCTAATGAGGCAGCTAGCCTATCTGTAGAGGATGAGGTAACTATTTAAAAGCCCTGAAAAACACGGAAGACTAAAATCATCAAAACTTTGAACTGAGTTATTTATCAAGTAACTATGGAAGGAAATATTGCCAATAAAGTCCTTAGCTTTGTCAAAAATGAGCTGCTACATTTGCTTACTTGGGACAGTGTCCCTGAACACAAATTAAAAAGGAATTGCAGCCATCTCCTATTTATCTAAACTCAGAGGCTAGAGAAACTCTAAAAACAATCCAAGAAAATTCCAAAATGTAAACAATAATTAAGGGCTTCTACCTTATTGAGGAAGTGCCAACTGCAAGGTTTTTCCATCAAATTCTAGGAACCAACTCCAAACTCCACCACTTACCAGGGAAGGAAGGGGAACCACCTCAATTTCCTCCTTGCAATGCAAGGGTAACAATAGCCACCTCACAAACTTAGTGTAAAGACAAACACAAAATGTGATTTCTCACAAATGTGGGAAAATACCTGATGAACACACAAGGGTGTCAAATTCTTTCACTCGCCTCCACCAATGAAGATAACAGAACAAAAACAGAATTTCACCCCTCGGATAATATTCGAGTTCGTATTCAGAGACTGTCCAAGTGTATAGTTAAGAGAAAAGCAAAACTTGTTTCAAAGCTTTTAAAAACAGAAAAAAGCCCAAGGTTATTTGTAAAACAGTGAGTTCAGAATTTATAGTCCCATTCGGCAACCTAGGGCTGGTTGTTCATACTGTTACACCTCCAAAGGAAAGCCCTCCAAGATTACAAGAGAGTCAAGGAACCAGCACCATAGCGCTGCAGAAATAGTTTGGCAGTTCCTCAAAAAGCTAAATGTAGAATTATTATATGAGCCAGCAATTGCACTCCCAGGTACATACCGAAAAGAATTAAAAACAGGGACTCAAACAGATACTTGTACACCAATGTTCACTGCAGCCTCATTCAAAATTGCCCAAAGGTAGAAAAAACCCAAGGTGTGTCCTTTGACAGAGGAATGGATAAACAAATTGTGATCTATACATACAACGAAATATTATTCAACTATAAAGAGAAATGAAGTTCTGACACACACGACAACATGGATAAACCTTGAAAATACTAAGAATAACCAGATAGAAAAGGAAAAGTTTTATAGATTCCACTTATATGAGGTACCCAGAATAGGCAAATTTATAGAGACAGAAAGTAGAATGGAGATTACCAGAGACTTGGGCAGGGGAGGGGGAGTTATCGTTAACAGGTACAGAGTTTTTGCTGGGGGTGATGAAACAGTTTTGGAGACAGTGGTAATGGCTGCACGATAGTGTGAACACAATTAATGCCAATGAAATGTACACTTAAAATAGTTAAAATGGCAAAGTTCACATTATGTGTTTTACCACAATTTTAAAAACCTACATAAAAAAAGACCCCAAATTCCTTTTAAAAAAACAAACACACCACACTGCAGTGAAAGACAGAGGGAAAAGGCAGGTTTCTGAACCCCCTGCACCCCAGCCCTCAGTATTTCTGGATGATACAGTGTAAGGCTGTTCATCTCAGCCAATTCCAAATAAATTTTGTCCCCTTTTGGACAACTGTTTAAGATGCCACTTCTACAGTAATAGCCAGGTATGTGGTTCTATCCCCCATACTATCACTTCAACCTTTTTTCCTCCTGCTTTCTAACACTCTTCACTTTGGGGGCCATTCCTTGAACCACATTTTAAGATTTCAGTCTCTGCAGCTGTAACATGTTATACTCTCCAGTGATTCTCTTCTTCCAGCACTGTAAGGAATTAACGTCTGGTTTGCTGGATGAGTAAAATAACCTCTATCTACTTGCCTGGAAGCCTTTCATACCTAACTTTACTCATTCTCCAAATTCTTCTACAGCATTGTTGTAGCTATTGTACTCTTACAAATTTTTTAGTCAAGTCTCCATCACGGACCCTAATGGCAGCAGGAAGAGCCATTCGTGGTTTTTGATTTTGGATGTGAACTTTATACACTCCCCCTCATTACCTGTAACCTGGAAGAATGGACAAGACAGTGGGAATGAGTCAGAGAAGCAGATCTTTCACAATTTTCGCTTTTCGTAGCCAGCACCTTTCCTACAGTGAGCTCTGTGATACGCATCTCGACAGAGTCCAGGATGGATACAACAGATAATTCAAGAGCTCACTCCTCCAGGACAGAGCGTCCACAGTGCCCAAGATGGAGGAGAGATCAACAGCACTGAGTCGGATTTAGAAATTCACAGTGTACTTCCGCTTGTGCCCCTGAACGTCTGCGAGCCGTGGATCAAACACGAAAGGCCTCTAAGTGTGTTTCCTCATTTAGAAAGTGTCGGGCCACAGGGCTCTGACACAACCTTCAAAATTCCCCAGCTCTGAATTCAGTTATAAGCACATCAAGAATTGCAGCTCCAAAACTGTTCCCTAGTCACATCAAAAAAATACTTCATATGGGAAGTATTTTTTTTAAGGTAGTATACATGTAGATATCTGTTCAAAGTAGGAAGAGCATCTCTCGGGCTTCTATTTTCCCACATTCAAGCTAAATAAAAGGGAAAATTCTTTCAATTTTTAAGGTGAATGCAATAAACTCTGTTTTTCCCAAATGGCCTTGTTTTTTTCTATTACAATTGCTGCTAAACTAGGTCACCTAAGTAATAAATATTGAAAGCATTTAACCAAATTCAAACATCTGTTCCAATCCTCTTTTAGGCCTTGATCCAGCTGAAACAAAATATCCACTGCCCGACAGGACCTGAAAGACCCATGGTCCTGGAAATGTTGTTTTTTTTTTCCTAAAGCCAACATACGTGGTGAAAAAACACGGCTTACTTCAATTATGTCCGAAGGACAATGAGTACAAAACTATATGAGAAGCAGCAAAATCAGATCAAGTAAATCCTGCCATACTGGATATTCCCATACTAAGACCATAGGGCTCTTAAACTTCATCAATATGTGCCCAATTTAAGCCCCAGCTTGGTAGGTCTATTCAGAGTACGTGGTGAAGGCAGTGCCTCTCCAGTTTCCATACATACAAGGAGAGCTTTGCTCTCAGAGTAACTGCCCTATTTTGCATTAAAATTTCTAAGCAAATAAGTCAAATTTGACTTCGGGAAAAATTATATTGACTTTAGGAAATAAAAGTGTTTTGTCTATAAAAAGACACTTTTTGTTAGTTATATTAACTGACAATAAAGTTAATAGTTAAATAAGATTATAAAAGATATCTGCCATGCACATGAAAAAAATAAGGGTATTAGATATAGAGGTCTCTTACATATTAACAAATAAATGGGTAACCCAACAGGACCAAAAAAAAAAACCCAACAGGAAAACAGACAAAAGACATGAATAAACAATTTACTGAAGAGCAAATCCAAAATACATTCCAACCTCACCAGTAATGCAAACTTAAGATTGCATTCGGCACCCACTTTGCTAATTTGTTTCAAATTACCAAAATACGGGGGAAAAGTGAGAGAACTACTGCTGACAAGAATATAAAGCAGGAGAAGGAAAATACTGTTCTAGGCATCACTGGTAGAAATGTGAGTTGTAACAGAATGTGGAAGCAACCTCGAAAAACAAATTTAAAATAGACATATTCATTGACCTAGTAATCACATTCTTCATAATTTACTTTAAACAAAACCCAATGTGTACGGATATAAGGATATATATTTCACATGTTTAGGAAGTCACTGTTTCTAATAGCAAAGAAAAATACTGGAAACAAACTGAATGCCCATTAAAAGAAGAATGGCTCAATACATCAGCACATTTACAATACGGAATATTATATAACCATTAAAAATGAGTTGCATCTGTTACAGAGGAATTCCCACAATCTCTTTTAAGTGAGAAGATCAAGATGTAGAAACATTTATGTACTATGGCCCTATTGTTTATTAAGCAATAAAAAAGTTGTATGTGATTATACAGACATGAAAGAAACACAGGTATCTACCACATTATTAATATTAGTTATTTGTGAAGGGGAATGGTGCAGTTAAAGTGGGAGGGAATGACAGAAGCTATAAAACAAAATTTAATATAATTTTAAACATGTCTATTATTTTTAAAAGTATATATTATTCCCATTGTGTAAAATTTTATGTGTATTTCATAAACAGATACATAGACAAATAATCAGAAACAAAATAAATTCACTACTTTCCATTTTATTGTCACTGCAGTGGTCTTCAAACCAGGTACCATACCCAAAAAGTATACAATATAATGCTGTGATCAAGAAAATACTAGCACTTTATATATCTACTTTTATGTTCATTTATATTTTATGCCATCTTTTTTATCTTCTATCTTTGAGAATATTTTATAACATTCATAATATATTAGCTCAATAGTTCATGCACTACATATATAGGGTGCCTAAGAAGACTTTTGCTGACATAGGTATGCGATCAAAATATCTGGAGACCACAGTGGCTACATTTAAGCAGGATAATTTTTAACATCAAAACTCCTTACAAGGGGCCGGCCCCGTGGCCGAATGGTTAAGTTCGTGCACTCTGCTTCAGCAGCCCAGGGTTTTGCCAGTTCGGATCCTGGGCAAGGACATGGCACCACTCATCAGGCCATGCTGAGGGAGCATCCCACATGCCACAACTAGAAGGACCCACAACTAAAAATTCACAACTATGTACTGGGGAGCTTTGGGAGAAAAAGGAAAAATAAAATCTTTAAAAAAAAAAAAAACTCCTTATGAAAGTTTTGATCGCCTAGTTACCTATAGATTCTATAGAATTATGACTCTATACCTATATCTACAGAATTATGAGCCAATTGAATCTACAGACATATAGATTGGCTCTGGCCCTTGGTTCTACTAGGTATTGTTAGAACAATGGCTCTCGCCACTGTTTTTACTAGGACTGGGTCACCAGTGTCTTCCTCTCCCCTCCATCCCCACCCCTTCTACCCTATCAGAGTCACAAAGTTATAAAAGAAGATCTCTCAGAAGTCAAAAAATAAAAATATTTTTAAATAAATTTTTTTTTAAATCTTGGTTTGCTCCTACAACTCCTGCTGTGCCCCTAATATGTGATGGACCTACCCACTACCACCACCACTTCCTTTTCTTTCTCCTACAATCTGATTTTCATGTCATCTACTAAATGCTTTCTCCCAAACAATCACAAGAGAACGATTCTGTGAATGAATTATACATTAAAAGAAACTCTGAAAACTAAAAGCACCATAAAATTGCTATCAGTGACTTCTTGCAAGAACAATAACAGTTTCCCAGATCTCACTATCCTTGAGATCTCTACAGCACTTGTAAAATTCTTAGGTCTCTCTATATATTTCCTCTAAATATGTTATAAACCCCCCACTACTCTATTATACTGAGTACCCATCTGGTGTCATTTCCCTTAAGCCTGAAGAACTTCCTTCAGAATGTCTTGTTGTATAGATCTTCTATAAGAAATTGTCTCCATTTTCATTTTTCTGAAAGTATTTTATTTCACCTTCATTTTTGGAGGATTTCTCTTTGGACATAAAATTCCAAGTAGACAGCTTGTTTCTTTACCTATCTTTGCAAAGTTTTCAAAGTAGTTTCTTGATATTTTAAAAATGTTTCACCATTACCTCCTGTGTTCCTGATGAGAAGCAACCCATTGTTTATATCATTGTTCCACTGTATATGATACACCTTTTTACTCTCTGCTGCTTTAAAGATAGTCTCTTTGATTTTTAGCTGTTTTACTATGGAGTGCCAAGGTGTGGTGGTTTTGTATTCATGTTACTTGAGGTTTGCTGAGCTTCTTCCATCTGAAAGTCTGTGTTTTTCACCTAATCTGGGAAACTGTGGCCATTATTTCTTGAAACATTTTTCCTGCCACATTCTCTCTCTTCTTGCCTTCTGAGACTACAATTAGATACATATTAAATTACTTTATATTATCCCAATGGCACCAGAACTTTTTCCCATTTTTCTTTAACAATTTTCTTCTTTGTTCTCTGGGGAATAACTTCTATTGCATGATCTTCAAGTTTACTTATCCTATTTTAGTTCCATTATTTTTTGTTTCCTATTTTTAATTCCCTATGTGTTGTTTCATTATGACCATATTTTAAGTCATGCACATTTACAATAGCTGTTTTTAAAGTCCTTGTGCACTAATCCTAGCATCTCGGTCATCTTGGGGTTGTTTTCTATTGACTACTTCTTCTCTTTACTATGAGTCATATTTCCTTTTCTTCTCATGATCGTTATTTTGGAAAGGATATTATGAATATTATGTCGTAGAGACTCTGTATATTTTTCTGAAGAATGTTGATTGTTTTGTTCCACCAGACAGTTACTTGGCTAGATTCAAACTCCAATTCTATTTCTCTCATGTCGCACAGTGGCTGGAACTGCTCAGTTCTTTCAGCTTTCCAGCTGCTGCTTTTCACTGCAAACTCTGGAGTCTCCTCACGGATTAGTCAAGAATTTGGGCAGCTATATACAGATGTAGGGGGTCCCCTTTTTCCTGGATGTCCCCCCTCACTTTCCAGTCACTCTAGAAGCCACAAATGCCATTAATCTCCTAACTCCTCAAGGTAGTAACGGCCACTTTCTGCTCTAAGTCCAGCCACCCTACTCTCCCACTCTGCATAGACTGGGGAACGCCATCAGGCAAAAACAAAACAAAACCATAAATATTAACTTTTCCCAGCACAACTCACTTCTTTCAAGAATGAACTTCCCTCCAGTTCTTGTCTGTTTTCAGTTGCTCTCCACTGACTTCAAATAGCTGATTTTCTATTTTGTCCAGAGTTTATAATTGTTGCCTGGAGGAAGTTTAATCTGATAAAAGTTTGCTGCTATTGGCACCGCCAGAATAAAAACCTTCCCCATCTATATTTGAAAAACCTGTTTCATTCAAGATCACTATTATTCTACATTGATATTTTTATACATTTTTATTTTTAAAAATCACAGAAGTTTTCCTTGTTAATAATACCTAAGGAATAGTAATGATCTTAGTTTTCAGTTTCATAGCAAGTACCTGCTTACACTAATACAAGTGTAGGGTATAAATTTGGACATTATCACATATTATGCATGATTACATTTGGTAATGGAATTATTTTTAAAGTGGGGGAAAAAATATCCTCTTCAGAGAATGGTTAGATGTTGTTTTTTCTTTTCTTCCATTTGGAAGATAGCATTACTTTGTACATTAGCTCAGAAAACCATGGGGTTTATCATCACGTGCAATGCAACTTATGAAAGCAGTCTGTGTGCCAAGGCCAGCAGGATTCATCACAGTTCTGGCAACTAGGGAATTTGTAAGATCTAACTCATTGAACAATAAAATAGCATCATTATGTGGTACTCACTGAGCACTGCAAGCCAATTAGAGTAAATGGCTTTATGTAATTCCCCAGACTTAATCTGCAATTCATGTGTTAACAGTCTGGTATTCTACATTCAGCAAGGAGGCCAGTTATAACTTCATTGATGAAAAGCAGTGTTCAGACGCCTAAGAGAGGCTTGGATACCATCTAATCCAATCACGTCATTCTACAGATAGGGAAACTGAGGGCTGGAGGATTTAAGTAACTTGCTCAAAGATCAAAGAATCAAGTAACTGTCAACAATGGCAGAAACAAGCCTAGAGCCAAGAGCTTGTTCCAATATCATACTGTTTCTCCTAGATTCAGCAAAAAAAACCTTCAAAAATATAAAATACACAGAGGTGAAAGTATTAAGAGAAGAAGAAAACAAACGAAACCCCAAAATCTTTACTCTCACTCCTTGTCAAGATTGGACATTAACCTTCCCGTGTCTTTAAAGAACAGAGATAGCAAAATAAGCTTTTCCCAAAAGATCTGTCTTGGAGAATTGCTAGTAAAAATAATTGCAAATGTTCACAAATATGAAGAACTGAAAAAGCCCCATTGAAAGGTGTATATCATTAACTAACATTATTAACCCACTACCTTTCACTGCCAGAACCCATTTATTTTGTTAAGATCTCTTTTCACATCTTTCAGTTCCACATTAAACTACCCATGTGGGACCCAGGAGATGCTAAGTTCTAAGCCCTAATTTGTCGAAATATGAAGAGAAAATAAAAAGTGATTTCCTCATTTCTATGAGATTTTCCATAAATGCTAAGGCAAGTCCTATGAGATCATCATCATCATTATTACTTTATATTCCTGTAATAGCTGCCTTTTATGGAGTTCAATTAGTTGGCTTCTGATAACTGTGGCTTCACAATCATTTATCAACAGAAATAACTGCACTTTTAATCCAACAGAACAAGAGTGAGTGTGTGTGTGTATGTATATGATATATCAGTTGCCTGGGTTATTAAGAATGAAATCAAGAGAACAATTTGGAAACATTTACACTGACAAACGCAGAGCCCACGAAGGTAAAACATTTTTAAAAAAATATTTTGAGCAGACCTATCTTAGCTGCCAAAAAAAAAAAATCTGCCAAGAAACTGTTTCAAAATGCTTGGATTGTTCTAACTGCCTTTTTTTTAAACTGTTTCCACCAGGCAGTAAATAAAATCCCATTAGAATCCTTGAGCAACAAGCTATCTCGCTGAAGGGGAGGGAGAGCAGAAGAATATGGAGGGAAAGAGGCACAAGCCAAAAACGTTTGCATTTCACCGTCTTAACTGCTGTAAACCAAATATTTGATTTTGCTCACTTATTTCCCTTTGAAAATACATGCGAGTGAAACAAAGGTTTGATTCAAATATAGGAGGGACTGGTTAGAATGTTAGGAACAAAATGCTAGTTTGTTGAAAGATATGTTCTACTTTAGAGAGTATCTGCTGGAGGCAGCGTGGGTACCATATGGTCTTCTAGTACTCTGGATGCCCTATGGGGTGGTCTCTTTCTCTTACCCCTTAGGTTTCCTGGCCTCCACCCACGACAGGAATGAAAGAAAATATATGAAATTAGAAGTGATTGAAACGTTTCCCGTAAGAGGCAACAGCCAAGGACTCTGAAGCAGCCCCATACGGCTGGGTGGGATTTGTACAAGAAAGAACAGAATATACTGGCAGAAAACAGGTCCAAGAAGTCGGGTAGGGATGAGAAGAGCTTCAGAGTCCAGGGTCACGGGAATGGCAACTTTTAGGGGTAGATACTATGTGCAGAGGTCAAGAGCAATAGGGAAAGAGGATTTCAAGTTTTTCTGTGGAACCCAGGAGCTCCTCAAATACTTCAGCCATTAAGTATTTAAACAAAAACTGAAGATAAATTACTGATGTTCCCTCTTAGGGTAAACTCCACCTATGAAACATCTCTCCACTATTTATTCTTCCAAGGAAAACACATTTTATCCCATTGTTTGCATATAATATAGATGATGACAGCATAGGGCAAAAAGTCAGAAGGAATAATCCAGAAGTCTTCAAGTCTGGAGTTGTCAACATCTATTTGATAGAAGCCGGCACCATAATGTAAATTTTTTTTCTTCAAAGCCCAGGCAGAAAGGTTTGCGAAGTTTACAAGTTCTAACAAAAGACTATCTTTTCCATAAATTTGCTAATTAAAAAGAAAAAGTTATCATGGCATGCACACACTGTCAGAGATGGAGAGAACCCAATAAAGAATAGATCCTTTACATGGGATAAAAGGTAGACGGATAGACTTTGGCTGAGAGGATTCTCTGAGTCCCTCAGAATTGTGTGACAAATTGCATGTGTATGTTTTTAGCATCTTCTTAAAGAGGTCAATATTTTTAAAAAACTGGTGAAGGGGCCAGCCCCATGGCCAAGTGGTTAAGTTCGCACGCTCTGCTTTGGCAGCCCAGGGCTCACTGGTCTGGATCCTGGGTGTGGACCTACGCACCACTCATGAAGCCATGCTGTGGTGGCATCCCACAAAGAAGAACTAGAATGTCTTACAACTAGGATATACAACTATGTACTGGGGCTTTGGGGAGGGGGAAAAAAAAGGAAGATTGGCCCTGAGCTGACATCTCTTGCCAATCTTAAAAAAAAAAAAAAGGAATAAAAGAAATAACATTTTAAAAAAAAGAAGAAGGGTGAAGAACTATGAAAGTAGATTACCTACTACTTCAAGTCCCTTGCATTACAGATGCGAAACTTGAGATGCCAAAAGGCCGACCCTCTCCATAGTCACACTGCTAGAGGTGCCCCACACCTGGCTGCTGTGGTTCCATGGAGCTGGGGGTGGGGCGAGGACTTCCCCTCCGAGGGCAATGGGGAAGCCCAATGAGGGAGTGTCAGAAGAAAGAATCGCAAACAGTATCAATGAAAGTTTGGAAAGCTTTCCCTGGAAGGGCTCCTGAAGCAGATCCCGAAACTGGACAGGACACTGAGACATCCAGATGTGGGAGACACAACTGGGGCAGAGGCCCCAAGAACACAGGGCTTCCTTCTGATGACCAGTCAGGTTCAAGTACCTGGGGATCTTTTCTTGTCACTATTCCAATATATTTTGCAAACCTGCATTATATTCATGTAAAGACAATAGTTAGCTTCCACCTAGAAGTGTTCACAGGCACCCTTCACTCATTCACCTAACACTTATTAACTACCATGAGCCAAAGATGCAAAGATAAAAAAGACAAAGTGGTGAAGAGGGCACAGATACTAACATCAGACATATAGAAATCCTAACTCCTCCACCCATGGCTAAGTAACCTCGGGCAGTTATTGAACCCCCTAAGCTCAGTTTCCTCATCAGTGAGACAGCACCAAGAACACAGGTCTATTACTACTAGTACTAACACAGTGTCTATCTTTAAGGAGTTCACAGAGCAAAGAAAACAAGGAAGAATTAACCAGATAGTGTCCTTGGGATCCAAGTTCTAACAAGCATACACCAAGTGCCCACAGGAGGAGACCATACCTTCCTCCTCACTGCCAATGGGAGACATGCACGCACGCACACACGTAGCACAGAAGAGACCTCGAGTCATACAGCTTCCTCCATAAAAGTGCTCTAGCCAGAGATGCAGCAATCCTAGACAGTTACTAGGCACAACTAGAGTGCTGTGTGGCATGCAGAGGTCTGTCTAGACTGAAGAAGCCAAGCCTGACTCAAGCAGCTTCTTCTCAGGTCACACCTGTTACTGCAAGATTGTTCTTCCACATTCTGCCCCAACTGCTAGAAAAAGAGGGAAAAATGACTTCCTGAGGTAATCCCTTTTAAATCCCATTTCCCCTACCAGCAAGTGCCTTCCCTTGACTTGCAGAGCTAGAAGAAATGATGTCAAATTACACTTCACTGATGTTTGATTAATGATGGAATTTAGAGTTAGGGTCATATCTCTGTATTTTCCCACTCTGAGTACTGTAACCACTTCAACCCTTCCTTTGAAGACAGCAAAGATCATCAGAAGGGTAACATGACCTATTCTGGCTCCACCACCCTCTAAGTTATAAAACTGTGGACAAGTCACTTAACCCTGCCTCAGTTTCCTTATTTCCAAAATGGGAATCATAATAGAACCTACCTTAAGGCATTGTGATGAGAATAAAATGGGTAATTCATGAAGAGCATTTAGCGCTGTACCTGATACAAACTAACCATTCAGTTAAGTGTCATCACTTCTCACCACAAGAAACTATAATTGAGACAGCACCCAGGAGTTGAGCACAATGTCACAAGCGTGAAAACAGATTCAGCACACATCAGAACCCATTTGGGGAAACATCATACCACCAAAGGCAACACCTGTTATCCTTCCAAGCGAGTAACTGATGTGTCACGAAATGTCCGAAAAAACGGTCAACTTCCAAGCCAATGATAATAAACACAAAGAATATCTGCAAAGTCTTTTCTACTGCATACAATTACTCAGACATGATACATTGCACAATGTCTAAATGAGAAGGCAAATGAAACAATGGAATTACCCAAATTTTCCAACTCTCTTCTGCCTCAGAAAACCACAATAGTCTTCCACAGGAAGCAGAAATCTCATGCTAATGTAAACAAATTTATTAGAATGCAGATTAAGTGCACATGAAGCAGATAATGTCATCAAGTTTCATGTCAATCAACATCAGCAAATTGATAATGTATTTGGATCAACTATTAACAAGTTAATAGTTCCAGTCCACTGTGGTGGCTGGACCTGTATCAAATAATAGTGTTTGCTGAGCTCAGCAATGATTCATTAGGTATATGCTTACTCTGGCGTTTGGAAAGCAAATAACCTTTTAAGATATATAAATATACTGATGAAAGGAATCCCCGATTTTTACAGAAACTAAGAAAACTAACTTAGGTTGGGAGCCAAAGTACCAAGAACTGAAAAAATTCAACTGTTACAGATGAACAGGCTTTATCCATAAGTAATAACTTGTCTAATTTAAGATACATACAGCAACACACTTTTTATTTTGCTCAATATTTTAATATTATACTTTCATGACTGACTAGGACAGGGTTTCTCAACCTCAGCGCTACTGATGCTTTGTACCAGACAATTTTTTATTGTGGGAGCTTGTCCTGTGCATTGTAGGACATTTAGCAGCATCCCTGGCCTCGAGTCACAGATGCCAGTAGTACCCTCTCAAGTTCTGGCAATCAACCACGTCTCCAGACACTGTCAACAGTTGTGGCTTCTCATGAGAACAGGAAGCAATTGTTCTATGCTGCTATCAAGTAACAGCAATTCTGCCTGGTGTTTTACATATGGCATCTCCAGTCTCGCAACCATATTTTGTCCCCATTAAAGAAAGATATGGCCAGAGCAGTCTTTCTGGCTTTGAATCCCAAGCTTTGCCTTTTGTTATGCATTTACAGTGTATAATTATTTTTAAGTTATATGCTATTTTAAATGATATATTCATACCACCATGATCATGATCAAGAAGCACACAAGTGCCTCTTACTAAAGCTTACAATTTCACACACTTGTGCCTAATAAAGACCTATCTCCAATTCTTGCCACCTTTATATACACATTCATTAACTCACTCAACAAATACATATGAAGTCCCTACTTTGCACTGTTCGGGGCCAAGGGATTCAGCGATGAACAAAACTGACAGAGGCCTTGCCCTCTTGGTGCTGAGTCTAGTGAGACGTTTCCAAACCGAACACAACACATGAAGGCAAATTAAGAATCTGCCTTAGCTTTTTCGGTTTTAAAAGCCTATCTCCAGGAGTGTACTCTCTGTAGTGAACAAGTAACTTTTACTGCATTATTCTGAAGTGAAGGTAACCATTTCAAATACTCTACCTGTAAAAGCTTTTACACTTTATGTGCATGGTACTATCCAGGAATTTTATCAAAGAGAATGTCTAAGGGCTAAAATTTACTATTTTAGCACCAAAAAATTCTAAAATATTTTAACTAAAGAATTTTCTGTGCACCAGACAAAAATCACTGTAAGTTCTAAATCTGCACCCCTACACCGTACACTCTACCTACAACTCACATCAAGTTTTTGGAGTTCTAATTTCTTAAGATAGTAATCAGAATACTATGGCATAGCTCATAAAGCAAACTCATTTCAATTTCTGCAAATTGGAGAAATGTACTTAAACAATTAAGGCAAAGTAAATTCTGTTTGGATGAACTCCATGGGCATTTTCTAAACAAAATGACTTATATTTGTGGCCAGCTTTCTGAAAGATGGTTTGAGATACTGCTAATCATTTACGTTCTGCTTTCTCCCTTGCTTGAAATTGGGGGCAGAATAGGGGATAAGTGACCTGCAGGAAAGAAGTAGAAATTTCTGACCTCAGGTCTAATAGTGCTTTGCTATGTTACTTCAATACCCTTATCTTAAAATATGATAGTAAACTATTCCTTAAGACTATCTGGAGGAAAAAATGAAACTATCATTTTAAGAGGACTTTGGAAATGTTAAAAGTGAAATACCATGGTTAAAGTAAATAGATTTAGCATAAGTGAGATTGTCCAGCACCCCACATGTCCACAATCCAATATGATAGCAAAACCGGAGACCAAAGAAGCCTCTAAGAAGTGTTTGTGTAACAGAATAATAGTAGGGGACTTTAACACTCCACTTACACCAATGGATAGATCATCCAAACAAGATCAATAAGGAAGACACATTAGGCCAGATGGACTTAGTAGATATATAATAAACATTCTGTCCAAAAGCCACAGAATACACATTCCTTTCAAATGCACATGGAACACTCTCCAGGACTGATCACATATTAAGCCACAAAACAAGTCACAATAAATTTAAGAATACTGAAATAATACCAACCATCTTTTCTGATCACAGAGGCATGAAACTAGAAATCAACTACAGGAAGAAAATCAGAAAAGCCAAAAATATGTGGAGATTAAGCAAAATGCTACTGAACAACGATGGGTCACTGAAGAAACCAAAGGAGAAATCAAAAAATACCTAAAGACAAATGAAAATGAAAATGCAACAGGCCAAAATTTATGGGATACAGCAAAAATGGTTCTAGGAGGGAAAGTGATAGCAATACAGGCCTACCTCAACAAACCAGAAAAATCTCAAGTAAACAATCTAAGAGGGCACCTAAAGGAACTGGAAAAAGAAGAACAAACAAGGCTCAAAATCAGTAGAAGGGAGGAAACAAACAAAAACCAGAGCAGAAATAAATGAAATAGAGACTAAAAAAATAGAAAAAAAATTAGTGAAATCAAGAGCTTGTTCTTTGAAAAGAACAAAAATTCACCAAGAAAAAAAGAGAGAAGGCTCAAATAAATAAAGTTGGAAATGAAAGAGGAGAAATTACAACAGACATCTCAGAAATACAAAAGATTGTGAGAGAATACTATGAATAGCTATACACCAATAAATTGGATAATCTAGAAGAAATGGATAAATTCTTACAATCATACAACCTTCCAAAACTAAATGCAGAAGAAATAAAGAATTTAAATAGACCAATCACCAGTAAGGAGATTGAAACAGTAATCAAAAAATTCCCAAAAACAAAAGTCCAGGACCAGATGGCTTCCCTGGTGAATTCTACCACATATTCAAAGAAGACTTAATACCTATCCTTCTCAAACTCTTTCAAAAAATTAAAGAGGAGGAGAAGCTTCATAACTCATTCTAAAAAACCAACATTACCCTGATACCAAAACCAGACAAGGACAACACAGAAAAAAGGAAACTACGGGCCAATATCACTGATGAACATCAATGCAAAAATCCTGAACAACATACTAGCAAATCAATTACATCAATACATTAAAAAGATCATACACCATGATCAAGTAGGATTCATTCCAGGGACGTAGGGATGCTTCAACATCTGCAAATCAATCAACGTCATACACCACATTAACAAAATGAAGAATAAAAATTACATGATCATCTCAATAGATGCAGAGAAAGCATGTGACAAGATACAGCACCCACTTATGATAAAAACTCTGAATAAAATGGGCATAGAAGGAAAGTACCTCAACATAATAAAGGCCTTATATGACAAACCCACAGCTAATATCATTCTCAATGGAGAAAAACTGAAAGCTATCCCTCTAAGAACAGGAAGCAGACAACGATGTCCAGTTTCACCACTCTTATTTAAAACAGTATAGGAAGTCTTAGCCAGAGCAATCAGTCAAGAAAAAGAAATAAAAGGGATCTAAATTGGAAAGGAAGAAGTTAAACTGTCACTATTTGCAGATGACATGATTTTATAGAGAGAAAACTCTAAATAATCAACTAAAAATCTTTTAGAAGTAATAAGTGAATACGGTCAAGTGGCAGGATACAAAATCAACATACAAAAATCAGTTGCATTTCTATATACAAACAATAAAGTAGCAGAAAGAGAAATTAAGAACAGAATCCCCTTTACAATTGCAACAAAAAGAATAAAATATCTAGGGATAAACTTAACCAAAGAGCGGAAAGATCTGTAGACTGAAAACTACAGAACACTGTTGAAAGAAATTGAAGATGACACAAAGAAATGGAAAGATATTCCATGCTCGTGGATTGGAAGAATAAGATAGTTAAAACGTTCATACTTCCTAAAGCAATCTACAGATTCAATGCAATCCCTATCAAAGTTCCAGCAACATTTTTCACAGAAATAGAACAAAGAATCCTAAAATTTATATGGAACAACAAAAGACCCCGAATAGCCAAAGGAATCCTGAGAATAAAGAATAATGCTGGAGGTATCACACTCCCTGATTTCAAAATATATTACAAAACCATAGTAACCAAAACAGCATGGTACTGGCACAAAAACAGACACACAGATCAATGAAACAGAATCAAGAGCCCAGGAATAAACCCACACATCTATGGAGAGCTAACTTTTGACACGGGAGCCAAGAATATACAATGGAGAAAGGAAAGTCTCTTCAATAAATGGTGTTGGGAAAACTGGACAGCCACATGCAAAAGAATGAAAGAAGACCACTATCTTACACCATACACAAAAATTAACTCAAAATAGATTAAAGACTTGAATGTAAGACCTGAAACCATGAAACTTCCAGAAGAAAATATAGGTAGTACGCTGTTCGACATCAGTCTTGGCAGCATATTTGCAAGTACCATGTCTGACCAGGCAAGGGAAACAAAAGAAAAAATAAACAAATGGGACTGCATCAAACTAAAAAGCTTCTGCACAGCAAAAGAAACCATCAACATAACGAAAAGACAACCTAACAACTGGGAGAAGACATTTGCAAACTATCTGATAAGGGGTTAATATCCAAAATATACAAAGAACTCATACAGCTCAACAACAAAATAACTAACAACCCAATTAAAAATTGGGCAAAAGATCTGAACAGACACTTCTCCAAAGAAAATATACAGATGGCCAACAGGCACATGAAAAGATTTCAACATCATTAACTATCAGGGATTGCAAATAAAAACTATCAGGGATTGCAAATAAAAACCACCTCACTCCTGTCAGAATGGCTATAATTAACAAGACAGGAAACAATAAGTGTTGGAGAAGATGTGGAGAAAAAGGAAACCTCATACACTGCTGGTGGGAATGCAAACTGGTGCAGCCCCCATGTAAAACAGTATGGAGATTCCTCAAAAAATTAAAAAGAGATCTACTGTATGGCCCAGCTATTCCATTGCGGGGTATTTATGCAAAGAACACAAAAACATGAATGTGTCCAGATATGTGCACCCCTTTGTTCACCGCAGCATTATTCACAATAGTCAAGACTTGGAAGCAATCTAGGTGCCCACCAAGGTACAAATGGATAAAGAAGATGTGGTATATATATATATACAATGTAATACTACTCAGCCATAAGATATGATGAAATCCAGCCACTTGTGACAACATGGATGGACCTTGAGGGTATTATGTTAAGCAAAATAAGTCAGAGGCAGAAAGTCAAATACCGTATGAGCTCACTCATAAGGAGAAGATAAAAACAACAACAAACAATCACAAAGAGACAGACATCGGATTGGTGGTTACCAGAGCAGAGGGAGGAAGGAAGGAGGGCTAAAGGGGTGATTAGGCACACGTGTGGTGATGGATTGTAATTAGTCTTTAGGTAGTGAACATAACATAATCTACACAGGAATCGAAATATAATGATGTACACCTGAAATTTATATGTTATAAACCAATGTTACCACAATAAAAAAATAAAGAAAATAAAAGAACTATGTCTGTGATAAAGTGCTCAAACCAGTCAGTGTCTATTTACACCTGTAGAAGCTCACACACAACCATACAAATATCCACAAGATGGGGATATTCTCCCACCAAAAAAAAAAAAAGAACGTGTTACTCCATTTTCCTTTGCCAAAAGTTAACAAAAGATGGAACAGGGCCCAATGAGACAAGGAAGTAAAAATGATTCTGGTCGCTGAATCAACAGAAACTGTTCTTAATGCTTCTAAAGAATTAAAAGACACCAATATAGGCCGTAAAGATAATTTTACTAACGATAAAAGTTAACCAAATGATTACATCATTAAGTCTACAGAAGGCCTACTATGTCGTACCACCCACAAGTGGCATAGCTGAACCCTCTGCTCCCAAGATATAATGAAGAGATAAATGAGAACAAACCATACTGATATCAATGACTTATTCATAGTTACTGCCAAGCCTGTCACCACCCAGAACTCACCACACCCAGTGGCCAGGCCATGCCCACACAACATGGCACCCAAAAGTTTAAACATGGTTTATTTTTGCAACTGAGTATCGTGGCTAAGAACACAGAATTTGGAGTTAGAGGTTGGTTTGAATCCTGGCCCCGCCTCCTACTTACATATGATTTTATACGAGTGACTTCAACACTCTAAACCTCAGTTTTCCATCTGTAAAATGAGGATGCTAATATGTGATAGATTGTCGTAACAGTATAGGCACAATGCTTGACACACAATGAGTGCTCAACACACAGTAGTTGCTATTGCTATTCACAGTATTCCTAAGGCAAGGATGCATGTAATACATTTGAGGGGTAAAATATTATCAGGACTTAGAACCAGAACTCCACTTCTGGAAACCTGTCCTACCGATGAGCTTTACCAAGCGTGCACGGGTATGTTTGGAGAGGGTGTTCATTATCTCTCAGAAGGATGAAAGAGATGCTCATAGAAGAGAGTTTGGGCAGTGCGTCAGTTTACTAGCACTACCATAACATATTAGCAAAAATTGGGGCTTAAAACAACAAATTCTTTCAGTTACAGAGACCAGAAGCCAAAAAAAAAACACAAATCCTCAAGATGTTGGCAAGGCTGCACTCCCTCCGAAGGCTCCAAGGGAGAATCTTTCCTTGCCTCTTCCAACTGCTGGGGGCCCCAGGCATTTCTTGGCTCGTGGCTGTATCACTCCAATCTCTGCCTGTCTTCACATGGTCTTTTCTTCCTCTCCCTGTGTCTTTCCTGTTCTATCTTATAAGGACACCCGTCATTAGGTTTAGGGCCCACCTGGTTAACCTAGGACGCTCTCACCTTAAGATCCTTCAATTACATCGGCAAAGACTCTTTCCAAATAAAGTGACGTTCACAAGTTCCAAGGATTAGGATGTAGACATATCTTTTGGAGGGCCACCATTCAACCCACTAAAGGCTAGAAACCAGAGACAGCTGAGGTGTTTATCGCAGAGACCTGGTCAAACAAATCGTGGAACACAGTGGAATACTCGCAGCTGTGGGGGGGACTGGGCTGCACTGATCTGCAGAAGGCAGCACCAGAGGACATCGTCGGCAAAGACGTGCAGTAGGGCAATACGTATCGGGTGCTACAATTTGAATAATGGGAAAAAATAAAGTTCACGTGTTTTTAAAAACACGTGTACCTGTTTGTGCAAAGTAGTTCTTGTTGTTGTTTACAGGAATAGACAGGAAACTCTTAGCAATGGCGGCTTCTGGAGTGGGATGTGGTGAGGCGGGACGCTGCCAGGGATGGCAACCCTTACTTTTTATGTTACACTCTCCTGAACAGTTTGGGTGTTTATCTGCTTGCCTGCCCGCTATCAAACAGAGTTCCCCAAATCCAGGTTATTGCTGTTACCCAGGATCCACAAGCAGCCTGTGCATGAATTGCTACAGAAACAATGAGGATACAGACAGAAGTCTCCAAGACACCCATGCTGGCAGCACCTTACCAGCTCCCAGAGGCTTGTCTGCTTCACGGTTCCCTTCACGACTTCAAAGCCTCTGCCCTGCCTGTCTTCCCCTGAAGAGGCCTATCGGAACGACTTCAGTAATCAAACTCGGCTGCACATCGAAGAGCGTAAATGCCTATCTGGGCACACAAAAAAATCTGATGCATGTATGTGCTGCAGATAGAGGATCATCAAGTTTCACCAAGATATTTTCCATGTTTCTTTATCTTATAAAAGCCTCCTTTGTCTGCTATCTTTCTAAAGAGTCGCAAAGAGCCTTGGAGATCTGCAGCTCACGGTTTGAATGGAATGAGAAAGCATTTCCAGACCTTGGATTCTTCCACCTGTAATGCAAGTTTAATTAACGCTCAGCAAGGACTCCTCCAGTTAATGAACCACTGCCTATCAGACGAGTCTCTAGTCCTATTAGAGTGGCTTCCTCTGGTAGAGGATCAAATGTCCTTTCAGGTCAAGAAACCCATTAGGAATTTCAACATCCTTCATTTCACAGTGCATCAGGAGGTCATGGAAAAAAAGAAGCTTCCTTCATAAATGACCTTCTGTAACTTCCTTTTTCTGTGACTGATTGTGTCTTGACCTCCAAAGTTTCCAATTTAAATGGTGACATTCTGCAATATGAGCAGCCCTGCCTTAAGGTCACAGACAGATAAGTTAGTACAACTTTTTTTTTTGAGAGTTCCAGGAACTAAACTCTTGTGGACACCCAGAGGGCCTGAGCTGTGCTTTATGTTACGGAAACTCACTGGGACTCAGGAAATCACCAACCACCACACACGCCTACAGGGACCACACCAAGAGCCTCCTCAGCAATCTCCCTGAATCCAGACCCCTCTTCCTCCTGTGTGCTTCCCATGCTGTCAGATGAATCTTCCCAAAACACACACCTGATCTTGTGCCATGCTGGGCTTCCTATGACCTCCCCAGGGGAGTCTAGACTCCTCAAGTTGATTTCTAAGACTCTCCTCACTTAAGACTCATCCTGTGCGGGGGTGGAGGGAGGGGTGGAGGGGTGGAGAGGTAATAATATTGAGACATGAACCCATTTTTTTCTCCTGGTATATCCCTTTTCTTTTTTCCCCACTCAAGCGAGGTCCTTACGTTCATTGTCTTGGGAGAGGGATATGGCTAGGAAAAAGCAGAACTAGCCTACAAGCGTTCCTGACTTATGTCCAAAAGCCTAAGCCCACAGATGGAAGATGGTTCTCATGTGTGTAGCAACTAACCCGGCCAGAAGTACCAAAGAGGGCTATTTCAGAAACTAGAAAGAGACTGCATCAAACAGAAGGGAGAAGAGGTGGATTTCCAGGTTCAGAAGCAGAGCTCCTGGGGAGGAGACAAGACCCCACCATAGGAAGAGCTTGGTGGTGGGTGTCAGCAGTCAGCAGCCTCAGAAAGATCCTCATACAACAGAGAATCAGAGGGCCTGAAGGACTAGGATGTTTTATGTCTCTGTGGTAAGTTATGTAAGCCAACGATGAGGACCAGATGCCTCCCCAATCACCTGGCAAATGTAAGAACCAGGATACAAGGCAGGGAGGCCTCAGACAGGACTAAGGAGATGCTTCCCACAGCAGAGTCGGAAATGAGCTTGAAACAAACTGAGTCAGAGAACAATGAGTTATACTTCTGCCCAGGTAACTTTATGGACTGAGATTCACTCCCACTCTGCGACCTTTCCTACTACTCCCTTGCTTAGAACCAATGCAGTACCAAACCCAGGTCCTTTTGAGATTATAGAGCTTGAGATTTCCTACCGTAGCACATTTGAGCATGGTATTCCTTCCATATTGAACGACCTCCCCACATTTTTATCCACTTACTCTCAACCCATCCTTGAATTCCTGAGTATCACTGTATATGCATGTGCATGTGTGTGCATATAAAGAGTATCATAAAGTGTGTGCAGGACCTGTGTGTAGTATGTGTGAGTGTATGCACCCAGGTGTAAGCTTTATCCTGGGACAAAATCTTTTAAGGGCACAGAGCATACCCTTTTCAGTTGAGACGCCAGTACTGTAGACCAGATACAGTGCCTCAACAGCTATTCGTTGAAGAAAGAAAGAAAGAAAAGAAATGGATAAATTAATAAAAAGAACTGATTGCTTTCAAGGTTTAAGTCCGATGGTGGTTATTTGAAACAGAACAGTCTTTCAGAGCAAGCACGTTATAATACACAAAGGGTGTGTGAAAATGTAAATGTATAATTTTTAAGAGATTTTATATAAAAAACAATCACAATGAATTAGTCTTTTTATCTTGAACAGATTATAAAAAGAGCTTAGATTTAAGCAGATGAGAGACAAAGAAAGACATGGAGACACTAAATAGAACTTCTGAGATTTTTCAAGGGCTTATGCAAATGGAGCCACTGGTTCTACTTAAAAGTGTTGTCTGCCTTCTCCTTAAAATAGCCATATCATTTGTATTTTCATTATTGCTAGTCATGATTAGGGCTTTTTTGGTCTACATTTACAGCACAGAAAGGGTAGCAGGTCAATAAAAGAGTAGTATATGGATTAAGAAGAATATACAAACCAAAAAAGGCGGTTTGTTGGGGAATTAACTGTGTTGCCAGTGGTTAAACAAAAGGATAGAAGTTTCCTAAGGAGCAAGAAAAGAGGTGGCAGGGAAGAGGCTGTGGATCATGCAGTCCCTGTGACAGGCCCTAGGTGGCGCTATCAGTCTGGGATAGCCTGGTTGCCTTTTAGATGGAGCTGGGACTAGAACTGGGAGGCGAAAGCTGGTCAGAATGTAGACAAACGGTTATTTCAAAAAAATGGATCCTTTGGAAGTTAGATATTCATACTATGACATATTTCTATTACCACCACAAGCTTCACACCAAAGGTTCAGATTTTATCTGGTAAAAATGTAAACGTTTCTGGATAACCACCACTAATCTCACATACATCCTTTCTATTAACATTGTATTTCCTGATACAATAATATTAATTCTGCATTAATTCTCATAATTGCCTAATTTAAGACAGATGATCAGTAAGATAAATGAATTACCATATTCCCCACTTGTTGGTTTTGTGGTTTTAGTGCAATACGACTCGAAAAATCCAGAAAGTTTCCTTTACCCTACATCTGTGTTCCCACTACACTCACAGTGCTAATGTCCATCACAGCACATACTGTACAGTCCTGCGATTCTGGTTTGTCTGTTTCCCCCACTGGACTATTTCACCCTTGAGGACAGAGACCCTCACATGTTCATCTGTGTATCTCCTGTGTCTGACAAAAAGTGCTCAATTAATGTTGTTGAATAAATAGTGCTATAACACTAGTCTGAATATATGAATGGCGAAACAGAAGACAACAAAATTAACAGGTAAAATAAAAACCTGATCATCCTATCTCACTACCACAGGAGGGCAAAAATACCTGCTGAACTGACTATATCATGCGTAGTCCAGTTTGGTGATTAACTACTCTTAAATTTCCTTCAAAACCAAATATATGTTGGAGAAATTTATTAAAATTAACTCAAGCTCAGCTTTGGTTAAATTGCAACTATAAAATCTGATTCGATTATAAATAACACTACGGTGCTATTTTGCTTTCAATTAAATCATCATCCATATAAAGAGCATTTATTGCTCCCAATTTTTTTCAAATAATTATTCCCACAATGATGCATCTCACAGTAAAGACACATGTAATCAAAATGAACTTGGCTTTAACATCAGAGCTTCTGGTCATATTACTAGAATTATCCCCTGATTATCCCACCTTCTCTCTAAATAGCATGGTTAATTTTAGGCAAGGTCTAATTGCTTCAATATTCAGGTCTGCAGGCTCCTGCTAAATGTATGGCTGCTTCACCAAAATTCTGTCAACTCTGCCCTGCAGAATATTTTTGAGGTCAAAAATGCAGCCTTTCCATTTCCTTGAGAGAAAATGCTGGTGTGCTCCTACCACTTAATATCACTTAATAATATCAGTTACGTGATTAACACCAAGATCATGGTGTTACAATAGTGGTCATCACATTGCATGATGAATGAGCAATCTTAACCATCTCAAGTATTCAGTTACATATCAATGTCTCCAAAATTTATAAATCTAGATGTGACCTCCTTCCAAGCTCTATATATTTGCATCTGCACACTGGGCATCTCCACCCAAATGAACATCCTGCAGCCAACTCAACCTCAACACATTCAACAGTGAATTCATCAGTTTCCCCTCCTGGGGGGTTCCCCTATCGGTGAACTGGTAGCCAACTGCCTCACTGTCCACATCCATCAAAAAGCAGTCTGGTTTGAAAAAGAACACAATTTATCAGTATTATCTATATTAAAATTTTCAACAATATTATATTTGAGAGGTTTTGTTTTTAAAGAAAACTCAGGAATAGGAAAAAGCCTTTCCAAAAAGCAAATAAGCAAAGAGAAAAAGCTTTGAATCACCCTAAGTAATTTTTTGGAGTACAGTAAATCTGAGCTCAAGGAAAGAACTTCAATTTAGAGTGCATCAACTGTCCAGGTGGGTAAAAGAACTGTGGCCTGGCCCTTGGTTTGGGAAGCTTATATGGGCCCATCCACCTTAGCCATGTGATCTTCTTAAACTAGACCTGGCTGACTATGTCTTTTAAAATTCACAGCCCTCCTTCCCTAGTAACAGGGAGCAATACCACCTCCCTAGCCCTACCAGTTTGTCTCCATAGGCAGAGGAGTAGAGATAAATCTCTCCCAACCACTCAGTCAAAATACACACAACCCCCACCATATCCTTGACACCCCTTTTCTACTGCTGGTACACTGGCAAAGAGGACCAGTACATTTCAACAACTCAAGGAGGTTTCATTTATTACCAGGAAATCAGAAATCTTTGCTCACTAATAATTCAACAGCTGAACATATATAATAAGCTGAAAAAAGGCCCAACGTCTAGAAAAATAAGCACATTTATATTAGAAAAAACAACCCTTAGAAGGTTTGCTTGCTAAAGTACTTCACTTTAAAGCACCTGAAAGTGACTTATCAGAATACCATCATCTTCTAAGAAGTATGGATTATATCACTTGCTTAGAGTATTAAATTTAATAACCCCCATTGAAAAAAACAAAACACCCAGTAAAACAGGTAAATTGGTAACAGGCAACTGGGTAACTTCAAAGTCAGCTGTTGGTTCAAACACACATAAGGCCATTTTAAAAGTATAATTTTACAGCCCATCATTCTTGCATCTTGCCAAGAAGGGGGGAAGGAATTTTTCATAAACATAATTCCAGCATAACTCTCATAGCTGAATAATGGCAATTTCTTTGATAGGACCAACAAATAAATGTTTTTTGCAGGTCTCTCTGGATAATTATTTAAAACTATGCTAATAACTTTACTGCATTTCAAATTCTGAAGTTTAAAAAGGTTGCATTACCAATTAGTAAGAAATCAAAATGTATACCTAGTATTTAGTTTTTAGAAAGTTTCCCCCTCAACGTTTTTTTCAGTCATTTCATATATCAAATCTCAATTATCCATAGGTCACTGAAAACCTGTAATGTGAGGATGACTGACATTATTTGAATCAAAGGCAATGTCTCCTTGACATCTTAAGCCACTCAGTGTAAGGTCAGCCTCCTAAGGAGACAGAACTGCAGGTGTTTAAGGCATTTTAGAGGTGCTCAGAAATCAGATCTCTCCAGCCGCCACCTGTTACTTGAAACCCTTTTGCCACAACATCATTCTTTGAGTCAGAAGTGACAACTCTTTCCTTTCTATATCTCCACCTAGTGCTTGGCCTAGAGCTGCTGGAGGAAGACAGGCCAAGAAAAGAAGTGGGAGACTAATGAGAAGAAAGTGGTCGCGAAAAACATCATTGCTGCACCTGGGTAAATCAGAGCTGGTCTGCAGCCTCATCTATTCTCTATCAATTCTTACATGTTAATGGAGTACCAACTTATTTAAACATTAGTTCATGACAACATGTCATATGTTAAATCCACTTTTTAAAATTCTGTGTGGTCAAATATAATTGATGTCTCAATTACCAGTTTCAGATCCTCTGCATGTTGACTCCAGACCATTAGCTCACAATAGGAGTAAAATGTGCACTACATTACTTCTTTACCACCAAAAATTAACAGGACAAGTGGCAACTTATATCTGTATCACTTTACAATTCACCAAGTATGTTCACATATCCTGCTTGAAATGCTGAACTCAGCAAAAATGAAAAACCGATGTTTCAGAGCTAATTTGGAGATTGAATCAGGTTTAATTATTTCCAAACTTCCAAAAACAGTTAATAAAAAGGCAATATAAAGAACAAATATAAAGTAAGTTTCTTCAAAAAGCCTGGCAGTTATCATAACAGCCTGACTTTGACACAATAGGAAAACTATAAAAAGGAATGGTTTCTGTTTAAATGCTATACTGAAAGGGCACACAAAATTAAGTCAACTCCCACTGGTCATTTCTGAGATTATCACCAAAGCAGACGTGCAGAGCAGAGCTTTGCAGTTGAGGAAGAATCTGTTAACATGTATCTGATACACAATAAAAAACCACCATGACACCAATGATTAGATAAAAAAGAATGCGGAAAGACTAGTGATGAGAGCTTTTTTTCTGCCTGACAAAGTAATTTCTATAATTTCTTCCTCCTAGCTCTCTCCACTTTCCCATCTCCTATTCGTTCCTCAACCCATTGCAATCAGGCCCTACATTTCATCCCTCCACAACCACTGCCCTGGCCCAGCTTAACAAGGACCACGTCACTGCCAATCCCGATTCCATGTACAACAGTCCTGTTACCCTTTCTGCGGAGGGTGACACTACTGACTATTACCTCTAGGGTTGTCAGTGGTGCTGATCACCAAGTATCTCCGAATCTCCACTCTCTAGACACATAATAGGAGTACGTGTCCTCACTCCCTTTCAGGTGAAGCATCTCATGATCATAGCATTTGTCCAACGAAATATGAAAGGAAATAACACGGGCTGAAGTTTGGAGAACTAATGCATTGTTCTGCATAACTTTTCCCTTCTGCTATGGCAACTAACAATGTTTCAGATAGTGAAAATCTCCCAAACTCTGTCAGCCTGGGTACCACAGTAAAAACGGCATGGAGAAGAATCCCTAAATGACCTTAATGGACATGTCCCAGGAGTGATTATGTGGCACAGAGCCCAATGCAACCTGCAATGAATATGTGCATGAGCAACAAACAAGTTTGTTATTTTTAAGCCCCTCAGATTATGAGTTGTTATTTATATCATAACCTAGCCTATACTTGAATTCTTTCCTCCTTCCATTAACTACACCCTTCTGATTCTTCCCTTGCCTTTCCCACTGCTCCATCTCCTGCTTCAAAACCCACTCATCAGCCCAGCTCTTAGATGCTGTGCTAGGCAGCATCTAAGATAGACCCCAATGATCCCCACCTCCTGATACTCAAGGTAATCTCCTACCCTTGAGTGTGAGGCAGACCAAGTAACTCATTTCTGGTGGCTATAATAGAGTAAAAGTGATAGGATATTACTTCTGTTTATGAAATTAGATTACAAAAATACTGTGGCTTCCATCTTGCCCATGCTCTTGCTCACTCTAGGGGAAGCTGGCTACCATGATGTGAGATGCCTTATGGAGAGGCCCAGGTGGTGAGATATAAATGAGGCACTGAACCAACAGCCAGCAAGGAACCAAGAGCTGCCCCAAACCACTTGAATGACCTTGGAGGTGGATCCTTCCCCAGCTGATCCTTCAGATAAGACCAAAGCCCCAACTGACAGCTTGACTACGGCCTTACAAGATCTTGAAACAGAGGCACTCAGTAAAGCTGTACCTGGAATCCTGACTACAGAAACTGTGAGATAATGTGTTTAGTGTTTTAAGCCACTAAGTAATGACTAAATCATTTGGGATAATTTTGTTGTACAGCAATAAATAACAAATGCAGATTTATGTGTTTCTCTTTTCCCCCGACTCTCTGTATGTAGGGCAATTTTATTCTTTTCCATGGTATTAACTTGACATTGATTACTCCTGAATCTCTATTTTGAGCACTGATCCCTCTTCAAAACTACTCAAATGGCTGCTAGTTAATCTTGCCTGAATCCACACTTCTCTTCAACCTCTTCAACCAATACCTCCTCTACAAAACTGCCTTCTACCCTCTGGAGTCCATATGTCAAATGGTGTCAAAATCTTCCACTTATGACCCAACCCAGAAACCTAAGAATCAGCCTTGACTCCTCCCTCTCCTTACTCCCTACATCCAATAACCACGCTTCACCAATTTGACTTCAGGGAGCCACTGCCTTAGTTCAGGACCACAGCACCTCTGTCCCGACACCTCTCTCTACAACCAAGCCCAGACCTCTCACATTTATAGTCTACTTAGCCACCATGACCTCTCTAAACAGCAGATATAACTATGCCCCTGTCCTGCTTAAAATATTTCCAGTGGGGGGCCAGCCTGGTGGCATAATGGTTAGGTTCACACACTCTACTTCACCAGCCCAGGGTTCGTAGGTTCAGATCCTGGGTGCAGACCTACACACCACTCACCAAGCCATGCTGTGGCAGCATCCTACGTACAAAACAGAGGAAGATTAGCACAGATGTAAGTTCAGCAACAATCTTCCTCAAGCAAAAAGAGGAAGGGCATGAAGCCCAAATTCCTGCATGTGGAACCCAAAGCCACTGATGATGAACCTGGTCTCCTACTGCCCCCTCCACCTCACAATCAAACAACACTTGTAGTCCTCCCATCCCAGCCTGCTGCGTCATGCTTCTGTACCTGTACAGTCCTGCACCCTGTTTCCTCTGCCTTATACATTCACCTGCCCTAGGCTGCTGAGTGAACTCCTATCCAGCCTTCAAAACTACTCAGGCGTCATTTCTTCTCTGAAGTCTTCCCTGATCACTTCCCACTCCCAAGAGCAAATTATTCCACTGTACTCACCTATTGCGTAGGAACACTCCTCAGTGTCCAACTCAACAGTGGTCTGATAATCAAAAGGATCGAAAGTAGAAGAGCACCTTCAACCTTTACAGAAACCAAAAATTCCAACCCTGTGCCCAAGTACCCTTCTGCCATCTCTTTGCTATTGTCCCTAAGCCTCAGTCCCATCTTCCCCATCCCCTGGCCTCAGAGTCCTTCCAGCGCACCCAGAATGTGATGTTCCACATGCCACAGTACAAGACACATTTTTTTCTGATGTTTCTATTAAGGCAAAAAAAACTTATGTTTTATTTCACCTCATTCCTTTCTCAATGTTTTCAAAACCTGCACAAACATGTTAACACACCTCATTTGAGGTATCTTTATTCAGTCCCTGATCCTATTACATATCTATTTAGTTCTTAAATTTATTCATAAAAGATAGGAGGGACAGCAGGAGATGGTCCTCAACCCTGGGCATGAGAAACTTTGGAAAAATCTTCACTCCGCAGGCTCTACCCAGACCTGTTGAACCCACCTTAGGGGTATGACTCAATCATGTGTATTTAAAGAATAAGTTCACAACTGTTTCTAATGCATAGCAAGGGTGAGAACCACTGATTTAGAGAATCTTTCATTCAATTAGTAAACAGATAATGAGGGGATGCACAGAGAAATGAATTGTCTGGACCAAGATCTTACAGCTACTGGCCAACATGGAGTTCTGAGCTGGTTCCCAACCACTACACAGATGTAATTCCTCCACACCACACTGCCTTCTCTACTTGGGTCTGCTCTGAGCTGAACACTATAGGGAAGCACTGGAGAAAGGCAACAGCCCTGCCTTCAAGGAACCGCTTGCACAGGATCTATGAATCAGAAGTGAAGGAGCCTGTCAGAACCTGCCTCTTCCATGAACTGTAAGAATAAACTGGCATAGAGGCTCAGCTTCTTGTAAATTAGGTGTGGTCCTCAGGCTCTGGGGAAGTTCCCAACATGGGCTGGGAAGTTCACAATGTGGGCTAGCAAGTCTAGGCATTCTCTTGGCACAAAACCACTCAACAGTGAAGAGTATCCACTTAGGTGAGTAACTGGGCAGGCATCACTTAAAGGACTTCTTTAAGCAAATCCTGGCCACACTTGAAGTGAGGACCTGTGGCCACCAGCCATGGCTAGCCACCCACCACCTAACACCAGCTAAGAGGTTTCAACTTCCCGGACAGGCACGCTGCCCCAGTTTATTCTACCCTTCACTGAGGGCCACAGTCACCTTGCCATAGCCCTCAGCAAACCATCCTTGGCAGGGCAACAACAAACAACTCCAGATGGAGAAGTGACAAACTATTCCAACAAACTCTTCAAAGGAAAAAAAACAGGTATTTCTGAGTTTGTTTTTCGTGGGCAGCTGGAAAATAAATAAATCTACCAAATACCAACACCTCTCCAAAAGGGTTCTTGCCAGCACCATGATGACTGGTGTTAAGAATGTGAGTTTCCGGCAGAGAGAATGTGACACATCACTGAGTCAAAGGCAGGCCCAGCCCTGGCCGAAAATCTTTGTCAGAACTGGGTTATGCTTTCACCGTAAGAAGTTTAAAATGGGGGCAATGGTGAAGTCACATCAGTGAGTCATTTTCCCACATGCTATGCTCACTTTTCAACATGATCAACAGACCAAGTTCTCAGAGAGCTTCCTCTGGATGGTGAGCTGTTTCCAACACTTTGGAGAGTAGGGTCTGACACTGAGTATAAGTCAGAAACACTGTACCCACCCACCCCCCATAAATAACCCAGAGAAATTAAGACTGCACAAACTAGTGAAGACAGCGAGCATTTGTGGACAAGAAAGAGGAAAAGACAGGAAACTGAGAGGCAAACGTTGAAACCGTACTGTATTCACTTCTCTAACTGTTCATTCTGTGAGCAGAAAACTGGTGTGTGGGAAGATGTCTGTGCCAAGGGCACCTACATGTATGAGGCTTGAGAATATTCCCAACCCAGGACCTCCAGACTGTGTGCACGTGCATGCACACATACACACACTCACCAGGGGTTTCAAGGGCAGCAGAGCCACTGTTACCTGCTTCTTCTTCCCTCTTCCTCCCAGGGAAGCCTTAGGAAACAGCAGGACTCTGGGGCATGCAGCTCCGACTTGCTGGCTCCCTTGCCAGGAGATAACAGCCTCTTCTAGCCAGAAGGGATTGTCCAGAGGGAACGGCAGAATAGGTGCTGATGTATGGAGCTTGGGAGCTAAGGGATTAGAGATGTGTTTCCATGAACAGAAGGGACAAGAGGGGCAGGGAGGGGCCAGGGTCAATGGAGTGCAGAAGGAGGGAGTGCACAGAACACGCAGCGTCTTCCCCCTCCTCAGTCTCAGCTCTCAGAAACCATACCTGGAGCAGGGTAGTCCTCTCAGGGAGGCAGGGACACCTACCGAACACAGGGAGAGGGGTCAACTGTCTTGTTTTGTGCTCAGCCCTTTCCCAGACAACTTAATTTAAGAACAAGAGTAAACTTTAGTTGAGTCTAACTTCTAGAGCAAAATAACCTCAGCACCAAGATTTGCTTCACCACTACTGGCTATCGAAATAGACCTTTATCAGGACATGAAAGCATTCATTCCCTGAATATGGATAGTTAGAGATACTGATTTAAACCACAGGTTAGCAAACTTTTTCAATTAAGGGCCACATAGTAAATAGTTGAGGCTTTGTGGGCCAAGAGGTATCAAGGATATTATATAGTACTTAAAAAAACTTCCCACAAATTTTACAAAATTCAAAAAATACAATTATATGTAATACAAGCCTCCTAATGTAAAGAACGATGCTCTATTTGGGGGATGACAATTTGCTTAATTGGAGTTCAAAGTTACTGTTCCCTATCATCCAAATCAATTGCAAATGCCTGATCAGTTAGACAATTTTACATATTTCATCTTCGAAATGTCCTTCACACAAATAGGTAATACCAAATACTGATATCCACAAGCATGATTTTAATTCAGCATATTCATCACTTGGGTGGCATTTAAGAAATTCTATGAGATGCTTCTCTTGATATTTTCCTTTTAGCGTGTCATTATATTGAAGATTCTTCACTTTCAATTGAAATTAGGTGGAAGCTTCTTATTTGCACAGTTAAACAGATTTTGAAATATAGAAATTTCCTTTGTACTTGCATTGAGGTTGGAAAAGCACTGCTGGTACTTAATTTGAGCTAAGAAATATATCTGCTACAAATTGGTTTGGGAACAGGAGGTCTCATTCCTTATTAACTTGACAGCACAGAAAGTATATAAAGCAGCTTGACATTGCTAGTGACTCAAACAATATTAATTATCCTCTAAATGACTTTTCTTCAATATTAAGTTTCACGTAAGTACTGTTTTGCCTTCTAGTTTCATGCTGAATTCATTATCAAGTCTGCAGCAAAGGTCCAAAGCCATTCAGCATTCAATAATAGTGCCTACAGGCAGTTCTTCCTGTGCAGCAGAATTTTCATCTCAGCCCTGAGCCTAAAAGACATTTTTGAAAGAGAAAAAAAACAATTTTAGGGCTGTCAGGCCATCAAACTTCTATGTGTGATAAGGCAAATGAGGATATTCAGCTTCCGGTTCTGACAAAAATCCACAGAACAGACTAACACAAGTCTAAGAGAGCCAATCAAGTTCACCTTTGGCATCACCTGTTCAATAACAAGACAAACTCAAGTGTATGCAAAGTACCTGGTGATAAAAACACTAGCCATAGGCTTTAAACACCTTACATTTTCACAAGCTTTGTAAATTTATCCACTAAACCTTTCTCAGCCCCACACGCTTCTATCACCATCAGTTGTAAACCATTTTGGCAGATTCTATTTTAGATCGTACTGAACTCCTATTTTCTTAATTTCTCTGAAAATATTCTCACCCGTAGCTGTTCTATATAGACTATTCATAAAGGCGAACTTTTCAGTCACTTCAGACTCTACATTGATCCCTCAAGAAAACTGAGGAGTATCAGTAATTTTTGTCCACTCGTCAAGAGCCAAGGAAAACCATCCAAAATGATTTGCCTTGTTAATTGAGCCCGAAGTCCTCAACTCATCCAGCAAGTGTTCTTCCCTAAAGGCTAATAGTTTGACCAATTTTGTTTTCTCTGAACACATTTCTTCAGCTGCTGCAAACAAATATGAATTTCATTAACTCACCATCAATAAATGGCCTTTCTGGCCTGGCTAACAAACCACTTGGAAACTTTTGGTTGCAGCCTCATTTTCATTTTTTATTTTGGGGAAGAAATTCTAATGAGATCTTTGGGGGGTTTTTTGCTTTGTTTTTTTAAAAAAAAGATTTTATTTTTCCTTTTTCTCCCCAAAGCCCCCAGGTACTTAGTTGTGTATTTTTAGTTGTGGGTCCTTCTAGTTGTGGCATGTGGGACACCGCCTCAGCATGGCCTGATGAGCAGTGCCACGTCTGCGCCCAGGATCCGAACCAGCGAAACGCTGGGCTACCGAAGCGGAGAACGTGAACTTAACCACTCAGCCACGGGGGCGGCCCCAAGATCTTTGATTTAAATTTTCATTTTTCACCGTTGCTTTCCTGTGCGTGGGGCATATTATGACGAGTTCTTAGTCTGATGGAGATGTACAGTATGTTCTGTTAGTGCAATCAGTCTCATCACATAATAAACACAAAGGCTTTGCCGTCTCATTCAATGACGAAGTAACCTACACTCCACTGTGCCTTTAAAGCAGAACATTCAGAATCCACTTTTCTTTCCTTGTTTTGACATCAAAGATATGCACTGGTAAAAAATAAAATGTAAACTGTAAAGTGATATGCGTGGCACTCAAAACACTGTCAAGTTATACCTGTGTCACTGTTACTTTTGTGAGCCAGCAGCAGTGCAAAGAGACGAGGGAGCTCTATGCAGCCTCTCACAACTGCTCAGCTTTGCCGTGGTGGCGAGAAAGCAGCTACAGACAATATGTAAACAAACGAGCATGGCTGTGTTCCAGTGAAACTTTACTTCTGGCAAAGTTTATGAAGTTTGAATTCCATAAACTTGCACATTATATCATAAAATATTATTCTTCCTTTGATTTGTTTCAATCATTTTAAAACGTAAAAAATATTCTTAGCTCATGGGCCATACAAACACAGGCAACTGTTTTGCCAGCCCCTGATTTACATGAGATCTACTTCCATCAGACCAGCGATGTCCCTCTCAGACTCATACCCTTTTCCATATGAGGAAGGTAGACAGAAAGCAGAAGCCCACTGAGTTCATGAGGGAGGGGAGGAGATGTCAATAGAGAATGAAGAACAGGGGGATTAGACGTGCCACAAACAAACCTCGCCCATTTCATTGTTTTGCTTAGGTCTAGCCTGTTTATCTTCAGAGAAGTCTCAGATGACAAATTCCCTGACACCTGATTACAGGTCTGGTTATTATGATAACCACCACCATCTATGGACTGACTGATGTCCCAGGCAATGACCTTGAAGCTTCCATATTTAATCCTTTCTATACCGTTATGACATAGGTGGTACTATCCCCTGATCAGAAAACTGGAGTTCAGACAGGTGACATGACTTCCCATCAGTCTTACTACTAGTAAATGGCAGAGCAAGAATTCAAACTGAGGTCTGTCTGATCCTTAACCACTGCTCTACATGGTCCAGGAGAAGGCACCTGGGCCATTACAGAAGTGAGGTCCAGAGAACAGCAAGTGAGGCCAGGAAAAATAGGTCCTTTAGCAAAGAATGGCCCCTCTACCTGGGAAGGTCATTCTCCTTGACCAAGACTGAGTCTTACTGGGGCAGACATGGTTCAGAGAAGCGAGGAATCAGCTTCTCGAGCTGCCCATACCTTCCGAGAAGAGCAAGTACGGAGTGGCACAGCCTCATCACCACCTTCTCCAGGTAAAAATGGCAAGTTTGTAGGCTCCATGCAGAGACACCTGGCTTTGGATGAGCACAATTTCTATTCTTCCTGCTTCAGTGTCACAGGAGATGGGAAGGAGGAGGGGAAAGCATTTATCCAATTTGACTCCTCTCCCATCCCATTCCTGGCACTCGTCCATCTTCCTAAACAGACTGGCCTTACTCATAGGGAGCCTGTGAATAAGCCAAGATTTGAGAGCACCTGAAACTCTCCAATAGCTCCACCTCAATGGCTGAAGGAAGCCCTAGTTAGAACACTAACACTTACTGAGGAATGTATCATAAGCCATTATCAGCCATTAATACCGTAATGTTAGTCTTGTAAACTTTCATTCAAATTTCCAGTTTTCCTAAAAAATGAAAACTCTGCAAAGCCCACCCTCCTACCCGGCACCGTGTCCACTCACAATATCCTCCAATGACTCTACCACATGCTTCCAGATGACCCCAGAACCCATGAGTAAATGTATTCATTCTTAATAGAAGTCTATTCCAGCATGCCTCCTACCCTGGTAACTCCTAAACTCTTACTTATTCCTGTCTGTTTAAACCTTGGGAGGGAGACAGAACATTGTTATTAACCATATTTTAGTGAAGGTAAAAAAAATAAAATAAAAAGAGGTGAACTGACTTCCCTCAGGTGACATACAATAAACAGCACCACTAAGAACAAGAGAATTACAACATGTGACTCGAATTCATGCTTCAATTTCCTGCTCTTAAGTCTCCCTCAAAAACATGTTTAATGCCAGTAGCATAAGAATTTCAGTCAAAGGCAATTTTAAATTTTCATACACCCTATAGGTCAAACCACATTCCTCACATAGCCAATTAAGTTTTAGGAATCATTCTTATCATTAAAATATAAAGACATTATTAACAAATTCATCAATTATTTATAAAGCATCTACCAGGTTCCCAACATTATGCTAGGCACTATAAACACCATACAATGAGTATAAGATACATAAAAAAAAAAAAACAAAACTGATCCCTCCAAGTGGTCATATGTTTTTTGGAAAAACAAAAATAGCATAAAGTAGAGAATCACCATGGAAGTGTTTTCTGCTAAAAGCAGCATTACACGATTAACGTCTACCTTCTTCTAGAACAGTGATTTTCCCTCACTGCTCTGTAATTAAGTAACTGCAATGAATGCATGGCTGTCAATTCAAGCCCTTGTTTAGGAAAGAGAAAGGTTAATGGCTGTGGGGAGAGTGAACAGATTGGGGAAGTAAATAAAAGAGGCAGGGTTTGATCTATGCTTTGAAAAAGGCAGGGTTTGGAGAGGTAGAAGGGTCAAAGGACAACATGCCAGGGAAGAGAACTGCCCGCAAGAAAAGTCACAGAGTGAAGCTGAGCATTAGGGTTGCTGATGGAAAGTATAAGAAATGACGCTGAATAAACATAGTGGGCCTAAGGCAGTCAGAGCAACAAGAATTTAAGACTAAAGAACTAGGTCCCCAATGAGTAGGGAAGTGATATTTCAAAAGGTCTGGGGAGCTATTAGATTTATCATCTGCAGAAAAGATAGATCAAGTTGAAGGGGTTAGAATCAGGGAAACCAGAAAAAAACATATAGTAGTTATCAGAAAGAGAAACATTCTCTCTGCAAGTCTTATATCAGCTTTTGTTCTGGAAGATCTTTTCAAGGACATTTGGATAGCACACAGCCTTGGAAGACAGAGATAGCATCTTTCTCTGGGGCAAAGTGCAGATTTGTTTGCTGTCCAGGAAAATGAAAATACTATCTCCCTCTGGAGCAAAGGTTAAGCAACGTTTGTTAGTAGTCCCTTTTAGAGGATGCCATTTTACTGAGCTCAGGGTTCCCTGCCTGTGACACAAACCACTAAGTCAGCAGCATCCACCTGGGCTACTCTGCATTTCCCCATAGGACACAAGGGCTACGGGGAACGAATATGAACATGAAGCTCATGTTGCTTGCTATGCCATGAATAATAAAGTCCTTTGTCTCTGACTCAGGATTCTCATGTCTTCTATCAAAATCCATGAAACTGTGGGAGGCTTTTTTTTTTTTTTATTAATGTTATGATAGATTACAACCTTGTGAGATTTCAGTTGTACATTTTTGTTAGTCATGTTGTGGGTACACCACTTCCCCCTTTGTGCCCTCCCCCCACCCCCCGGGAGGCTAACTTTTTTAGCTTACAAACAGACAAAATTTCAAACTCTTCACAGTTCTTGACAAACAACCACCAGACTGAATGTCTGAATTCAGCATATTTGCAGGATACAAGGTCAGCGAATATAAACCAAGTGGATTTCTATACACAATCATGCGTTGTTTAAAGACGAGGATATGTTCTGAGAAATGCATCATTAGGCAATTTAATCATTGTGCAAACCTGACAGAGTGTACTTATACAAACCTAGATGGTATAGCCTACTACACACCTAGGCTATATGGAACCAGTCTTATGGGACCATCATTATATAAGCAGCCCACTGTTGACTAAAATGTCATTATGTGATGCATGATTGTATTAGCAACAAACCATTAGAAACTGCGACTTAAAATGTTGTTCCAGGAGCCGGCCCGGTGGCGCAGTGGTTAAGTTTGCATGTTCCCCTTCGGCGGCCCGGGGTTCACCGGTTCGGATCCCGGGTGCGGACATGGCACTGCTTGGCAAGCCATGCTGTGGCAGGCATGCCACATATAAAGTAGAGGAAGATAGGCACAGATGTCAGCTCAGGGCCAGTCTTCCTCAGCCAAAAAAAAAAAAGGAGGATTGGCAGCAGATGTTAACTTGGTGAATCTTCCTCAAAAAAAAAAAATGTTATTTCACTTACATAGCATCAAAAAGCATAAATACTTAGGAACACATTTAACAAAAGATATTTTAAAATGTCTATACTGAAAACTACAAAAAGTTAAAAAATGTAGTGATATACCATGTTCATGGATTGGAATAATGAATATTGTTAAGGTGTCAATTATTCCACAATCGATCTACAGCAGTTTTCAAACTCTTTGTTCTCAGGACTCCCTGACACTCTTAAAAATAAGTGAGGATCCCCAAAAGTTTTAATTTATGTGAATTAAATCAAAATTTACCATTTAATGGGGCTGGCCCAATGGCCGAGTGGTTAAGTTCATGCTCTCTGCTTTGGCAGCCCAGGGTTTCACCAGTTCAGATCCTGGGCATGGACCCAGCAGCACTCATCAAGCCACGCTGAGGGGGCATCCCACATAGCAGAGCTAGAAGGACCTACAACTAGAATATACAACTATGTACTAGGGGGCTTTGGGGAGAAGAATAAAAAAAAAGATTGGCAACAGATGTTAGCTCAGGGCCACTCTTTAAAGAAACAAAGAAAAAAATAGCATTTAAGAAATTCAAAATGAAAAACGTTAGTTTATTTTAAATGAAGTCATTACATGTTGAACATACTTTTTAATGAAAATTATTCCTAAAACAATAAAATTTAGTGAGATATTTGCATTGTTTCACATTTTTGCAAATATCTAACATTTAGCACAATAAAAGACAGTTGGATTTTCCTATTTGCTTCTGCATTCAATCTATTACAATATCACACATCATGCAGCCTCTAGAAAACTCCATCTTACACTCCTGAGAACTAGATTGTGAAAGTGAACAACACACTAGTGTTATTTAAAAAAAAGTTTTGAGGGCCAGCCCAGTGGCGCAGCAGTTAAGGTCGCACGTTCCGCTTCTTGGTGGCCCGGGGTTCCAAGGTTCAGATCCCAGGTGCGGACATGGCACCACTTGGCAAAAAGCCATGCTGTGGTAGGCGTCCCATGTACAAAGTAGAGGAAGATGGGCATGGATGTTAGCTCAGGGCCAGTCTTCCTCAGCAAAAAGAGGAGGATTGGCAGTAGTTAGCTCAGGGTAATCTTCCTCAAAAAAAAAAAAGTTTTGACCTAGTAAATTCCAGAGGTTACAGATTCAAGGTAATGCAAATCATAATCCTACTAGACTTTAAAACAAACAAACAAAACATACAAGCTGATTCTGTAATTTATATGGAAATACAAAGGGCCTACGAATATCAAAAAGTAGTTTTAGAAATGAACAACACTTCAAGACTTAAACAACTGGATTTGAAGACTTGCTTTTGAAACTATAGTACTCAAGACAGTGTGGTTCTAGCATTAAAAAAAAAAAAGGATTAATAGAATGGCTTAGAAATTGCAAAACAGACTCACAGATCGAGTCAACTGACCTTTGACCAAAACAACCAAAGCACTCCAAAGGGGAAGAAAAAACTCTTTTCAACAATTGATGCTGGAACAACTGGGTATCAGTTTGGAAAAAAGAGCCCTGATCCTGACCTCAAGCAACACACAAATATTAACTCAAAGATAATCATAAACCTAAAAGTTAAAACTATAAAGCTCCTAGAAGAAATCATAGGGAAACATCTTTATAATTTGGGGATAGGCAAAGACTTCTTAACCAGTACACAGAAATCAACCATATAAAAACAGATAAATTTCACTCCACCAAAATTAAAAACTTCTGCATCAAAAGTCATTATTAAGAAAATTAATAAGCTAGCCACAGACTGGGAGGAAAAAAATGCAATATATGTTAAAAGACTGGTATCCAGGATATATAAAGAATTCCCTCAATAAGGAAAAAAAACCCCAATTAGTAAATGGGCAAAAGACTGAACAGATATTTCACACACAAAAAAATACACACAGATAGCCAATGTGTACATTAAAAGCCATTCACCATCATTACTCATCAGGAAAATGCAAACTAAATACATATTGTGATACCACTACACACTCAGAAGAACAGTTACATTAAAAAGACTGATAATACCATATGTTGGCACAGATACGGAGCAACCAGAACTCTTAGTGGGAAAGTACAATAGTAAAACCACTTTGGAAAAAGGTCTAACAGTTTCTTATAAAACTTACCATACGCCTATCTTGTAACACAGAAATTCCACTCCTAGGTATTTACCCAACAGAATTGAAACCATATGTCCACGGAAAAACTTATACAAGAACGTTCAAGACACTTTCTTCATAATAGCCCCAAACTGGAAACGCCACAGGTATTCAACAGATGAATGGATAAACACACCAGAGTATATATATAAAAAGGAATACTACTCAACAATAAAAAGAAATGAACTTCTTATTCAGATGACACTAGAATGAATTTCAAAAACAGTATGGTAAGTAAAAGAAGCCTTACACAAAAGAGTACACATTGTATAAGTCTATTTACATGAAGTTCTGGAATATGGAAAACTAATCTATGGTGAAAAGATCAGACCATGGTCGTCTCTGGGGTAGTAAGTAGGGCTGAGTGAGACAAAGCATGAGAGAACTCTTAGGTAGTGGTCAAATCGTCTATCTCAGTAGAGTTTGGGTTCCTGAAGTATATACATTTCTCAAAATTCAAAGGATGCCTATAAAAATTGCACATTTCAGTTCACGTAAATTTTACATACAAAAAGGTGGTAATAAATACTGACCTCCAGTTAATGATATGCATGCTAAAGTGTTTATGGGTAAAATGTACTGATAATGTCTGCATCAAGGAAACAGGATGGAATAATAAATGCACACTGTAGTACTAAGGTGAAAAAAAAACTATCATGAGATATTTGCTTAGAAAAATGAAATCTTTCATCAATACAGACTAAATTACACTCCTTAACCACTTTGATCACCTTATTCCTAATCATCCCCCTAAGTGAAAGGAAAATGCCCCATCTACACCAGTTCCTCCATCTGAGTATCAGGCAAAACACCCTTATCATTGGCCTATGATCTGATATGATATAATCGAACACACGGCTAAAAATTAATTCGGTTTTGATTGGCTTAACTGTCCTCAAGAGCTATTTCAGTAGAGATTTTAAGTAATGTAACTTTTAATTTAAAAAAAAAGGCTGCCAAACAAGAAAATTCCAATAACTATAAAATATGAGTTTTTTAAAAAGTATAAATATTGTACTTTTTATTTGAAAACCAGAAGCCTCTCTGACCGCCGATTGTCTTTCAGATATAAAAACAACCCATTCTTTCTCTGATCACTTTGCTATTAAAGACCACAAGTATTTCCATGTTAGCCACCATAAATGCATTTCTTTCCACCAACAAAAAGTCTGAATTTTAAATTCAGCACAACCAAAAGCATTTAAAAGTTTTCCCTCTCTCCTCCTACATAGATCTCTCTCTCACACACACACCCCCTCAAGATGATTTATGCACGGCCCAAATTAAAATATAAACCTTAATGGAAAAATAAGTGTGCCCTTATACTTTGAGCTTCAATGATTCCCAATAATCAAAAGCAATACATTTCTAAAATCCAAAGAAACCTACCCTGAAGGCAAATATTCCTACACATATTAGAATGAAATACCTTTGTGTATGCTAGGACTCCCTTGAGTTTCAAAAAGGGGGAAATTAAAAGGGAAAGGATCTATATTACCATTGTCAGTTAGCCTCTCCACATTTATTTCCTCTCCACCCACTGGTAACAATTTTGGAATCCTAAATTCTTACCCCATCATGCACTGGCGTGTAAGCTTAAATAATCCCTGGTTTTAGCACTTGAACAGTAGAAGGGTAAAGTATGTGGGAGTGAAATGGAGTCTGCAGTTTAAAAATAGGCCTATGTGCACAGTCCAAAGTCAGCTTGCAAGAGAGGAGCTGTGAAGAATTTCTGACATCGCCTGAACCAACATCTAGAAGAACTTGGATCTCTTGTTCCAAACTTCTCTTGCTTATTTTCTTTCTTTTTTTAAGACCTGAGTGAAAGGCCAGTCTGCCCTTCAGAAGTCTAGGAATAGCTTGTCTTCATATTTGCCATAGATGTACCTGAAGTCTAGAAGGTATTTCCTTTTTTTTTTAGGATGTGCCTGATTTATTCTCAGAAATTCACACCATTTCCCTTTGTCTCAGTCAAAAAGCTTCTATGCTCAAAGTTTATCACTGCAGAGTCAGTTTCAAAAGCCCACTATAATTGTAAGCTGAATGGAAAACATTCTCCCTCTTGCACAGATTTCCTTAGATAACACATATTTGGTATATGAACATGCATATATCCATAACTGAATATATCCCCATACATTTCCACTTCTTTAGGCCCAGACTTCCTAACCACAAGCCTCTCAAATCCAAAGGCTAAGAGTGAGAGAGTTTGGCCCAGCTGTTTGAGTCCTATAGAGAGTCTCTGTTTTATACCTAGATTTTTCAGTTCAGCCGTTACAGTGGGCACCGTGGTCCTAGCAAGTCTGAACCAAAAAAGGAGTCCCTTTAAGGTGTTTGAAATTAGATCCCAAGGCTCACTTGAAGTTTCCATGTTCATTCTTTTGATTTATGGGTCTCATTACCGGGGAAGGCTGAAATAGCTCTCTTCTTTTTCTCCGCTAGTGGCTTCAAAGCACTGTACGCTTGGTTACCCAAGTACATTAAAACTAATTTAAATCATCATCTTAAGCACCAGTGTGCTCAACAAACCAGAAAAGACCCTGGAATCCAAAATATATGTTCACCTTTTATACTTAATAGGACACAAAGTAGCAAATCCATCAACATAATAGTATAACTTTTTATGGGCACAGGCAAAAACACTTCTTAAATGTTGCACTACCTAATGCTGCCTTTTAAAAATGAAACTCACATCATCCTTCTGCTCCTGAAAGACAAACTTAATTTACCGATAATCACATGTAAGGATAACTCCAAGTGAGAGTGAACACATACGGCCATGAAAACAAGATAAACGCCTGTCTTTGCATAAACCACAGGTAAAATTAAGTTGGCACCACACATTTTCCATCTTCTTCTTATAGCATTGCCATTTCAATGCATGCATGTCATGTCACTTTCTGAATTTTTTTTAAAGGAAATGCTGTTTCTCCTGTTACATTTATACTAAGCTGACATTCTTCCTATAAAATAGGAGCAGTTGACAATTTCTGAAACCAAAAGTATAACCAAAAAACTTGAGACATTGCTTTCCTGTGCTGAAAGCTATGTCAAAACATGAAATTCAATAAAAAATTGCTTTTTAATGTGCTATTAATACAAACTTGCAACTTGAAATGCAAATAAGAAAATATGCAAAACTGATCTTGCATATTTGTCATTACATAGCAACTATCATTCTATATCTGGAAAATATTCCACACTTTTCATTTTGAAAAAAGAAGAAAAGAAAAACAGGAAGACCAACTGCTTGATTCAGTAGAAAGAACTAGGTTTACAAGTCATTTGAGTTGAGTTTTAGTCCTGGCTTTGCTTAGGCTACTCAAACTTTGGAAGCTTTAGTTTCTCATCTATAAAATACAAGAGCTAAGGTAGTTCACTTCTTATTTCTTCTAAGCCTCTAAGAACCTATAATCAATGGTCCTTTGCAGGAATTAGTCTCTCTGAAATAATAGCTTTTAACGCTAAATATAATTCCATTACTAAATGCTTATTACTTTTATAAATACTGGCAAATTTCTATATATGTCCTTATAGTTATTACTGGTCTACAAGAACTCAATACCAAAAAATCCTTCTTAATTAATAGTTACTGCTTTGAGGAAGTGGAGAAGACCCAGTTTCTCCAAGCCAAAGTCATGGAAAACCAAAGATAGGTTTCTTTTACCCAAGAGTCAACCTGAAAGAGCTCCCAATGGCCAAAGGTAGAACAATTGGAATAAATAATGATCATATAAACTAAAGAATAAAATATGAGGGTAAAGTAATAAATAATTTAACAAATGGGGGAGAAGGGGAAAATAGAGAAGAATTCCAAATAATGTGTCAAGATATGCCCCCAACCCCCACCCCTCTCTACACCCCTTGAGTGTTGATGGTACTTACTGACTTGCTTTCAAGTCTCAAAGAATAGAGTATGGAATGGGAAAATAGTAATTTTACAGTGGAGAAATCTGGCAGACACCATCTCAACCAAGTGGTGAAGATTAACATCACCAGTGATAAATCATGTTCCTATCATGTACGCCCTCATAGGATGGGATGAGAAAGGCACTCCATCTTTGCAGTATTCCTCTCTCAAATCCATGAGCCCTATCTAGTCAGGAGAAAGTATCAATAAACCCAAACTGAGAGACACCCCGCAAAACACTTTAAGAAGTGTCAAGGAAAGAATGAAAAACTGTCAGATTATAACAGATTAGGGAGACATGACAATTGAGTGTGAAGTGATATCCTGTGCTGGATCCTGAAACAGAAAAAGTTCATTAGCGGAAAAACTGCTGAAATCAGAGTAAGATCTATAGTTCAGTTAATACCACTATACCAATGTTTATTTCTTAGTTTGACAAATGTATGGTTATACAAAATGTTTACATTAGGAGAAACTGGGTGAAAGGTCCATGGGAACGCCCTGTATTATCCTTGCAACTTTTGTGTCAATCTAGAGTTATTCCAAAAAAAGTTTGTTAATATTATTAACTCATCTGTTAAGAAAATTAACACTAAAACAAAATGCTAATTTTAAATATTTAGAGTTAAATTTATTACATGATGACTCAGACTCCATATTAACTCCCTAAAATAAAATATGCCAATAATCCAAGGAATTTTGAAATACATTGAATAAAAACATTTTAGCACTTTATGGTTATTCCCAAAAGATAAATAATTATGAGAGATACTTCATAATTTTAAACCACTGTTTAACTCATGATTCTGTGGGAGTATAAAGTAAGAAAATCCTCCCATTCTCCATAAAAGAAAATTCTCCCCAATGCAACAGATATCTACTACATACTTGGACGTCACTACCTATAACTCCAGGCCCAAACTATGAAGGAGAAGACTAGAAACGGCAAGCAGAAGAGAGTTGTCATGTCAAGTCAACCATCTTGTGGAGACTTGTGTCTTCATGAAAAGTCAAGCAAGGGAGAACACCCCAACTGAACCTCTTGTAGAATTTGGGATTTCCCACAACATGGGGAGACTGGCATCTGTTCCCCAGTCAGACATCTGCCTAGGCGGGGCACTGAGAGATCTGTGCCCCCTACCTCCATGTCTGTCTGAGCAGGGGTGAAAAAAGCAAGCAACCTGACAGAATGGACTTTGGAGCTGGGAGGGGAATAGCCTGCACTCCCATCAACTCTGGGGCAAAGAAGAGTGACCTTCCCATGAGTCAAGTGGACATCACAGAAAATGAGTGAGGAAGGGACAAAGTCACAAGTTCACCATAGAGTTGTTTTCTTCCTAGGCACATAGCAGGACTACCTGCCCCATCTTCCTTGAAATTAGGTTAGGACCATATAACTAAGTTCTCCCTGATGGGAAGATGAGTGGAAGTAACTTTCTACTCCTAGTTACAGGCAAGGAAGAGTGTTTGTGAAACAACTCTGAATATACTAAAACCAATGAATGATATACTTTAAACAGGTGAATTGTATGGCATATTATATCTCAAAAAAGCTGTCATCAAAAAAAGAATGGGCGTGAGTCTCCAAGCTCGCTCACTCTCTCTCTCTCTCCTGGACTCAAAGTTGGAAATGAAAAACTACAAGATGAGGGGTTGCAAAATGGAAGCAACGGGGCCTTTGATTCACTACTGGAGGAGAGCTGGAATGGCGAGCCACGTGTGCCACAGTGGACTGTGACACAAATGTGTTAAGCTACTGAGATTTTGCTATCCCAGCATAACTTCACCTATCCTAATTAATATAAAGATAGTTCGAGTTTTCTTGCTAGTAACACACCAAAGGCGATTCGACAGATGCTACCAGTGGATGCCTGTCTCTTACCTATCCCTCCTCCCTGCCTCAACCTCAGAAGACTGAAAGAGTAAACTGTGCACCGCTCCCTCCTTCAGCCCCTCTAGCCCCACCTCCCAGAGTCAGAAGGAAAAAGGGAAGTTTTTAATCCAATATAAGATTCAAAATTGAAAGCGACTCAAAAGTAATGGAATCTTACCAAGACAACAAATTTTAACAAAGCATGAGTCTAAGACAGCAATTAAAAAAATAAAACCATTTATTGTTAATGTCTCCTCGGTAACCCAATTTCCCTTAGCATCTCAGTTTCTGCGTTGCTTTGTCTTGTATCTTGGCTCTCTGCATGTTTTTCTTTTAGACAATAAGTTTACTGTCAACAAAAACATGGTTGCCAAACAGTAAATCAGGTCCCTAGACGCACTCACTCATACTACTAAACATTAACTATCTGGGTTGAAGTTCATTTCTCCTAGAAGCCAATAAAAGGGGTTGTTTGTTTTGTCCAATACTTTCCCACTCACTCTTGGATAGCCGTTGTCTAGCTGATTTAACCTTAGCTAGATATGAACATTAAAATTGGTTTACAAGTAAAAGTGAACATTAGCAGACACCTCTTCCAAAGAATTGGTGCATCACTAAAAACTTTTAACCTAGAGCTTTCCAAATACCACACATGCATATATCTGGCTAGCAGCAAATCTTGAAATATGAGCATTTATAAGTATTCCCCATAGTAATGGTCAAATGGCATGGCCTTCTACTGGACACCCAGAAAGCTGCCCTGGTCCTGGCTGAAGTTTCATGGCTGTGGACAGAACAGCATAGGGAAGTTCTCGCCAGCTTGTTCACCCAAGGCACAGGTATGAGACCAGGCTGCACCCCTACATATCAATGACTAAAACTAGACTGAGACATGCAAAGTTGACTCCCAGCTTCACATACACATCTGTTTAAAATTCAAACAGCTTATACAAACCATGGGTCAGTATTCAAACACAACTTTAAGAGATTGTATTCATTTTAAAAAGAAATGAAAGTATGTGCCTATGTCTTTGGATTCTACATTTCCTGGAGAGAGTTGATAAGCCTTCTACAATTGAGAAGCTTATAAGCTTAGTAGACTGAGCAAGATGTGGGAGCAGAAATCAACTGGCTTTTGATTATGAGACACCAGCATCTCCAGCCTCACCGCACACCATGCAGGAGGCAAAGGCTGCGAATCCACAGCTTTGCAACTTCGCACAACTTGGCAACGCTATCTTTGGGAACACAAGAGCAGCCTGGAGGGCAAGTGAACCACCACAGACAAAACCCAGCTCTGAACGGTGCTCTGAGGCAATGCAAATATTTCACAGGCACATCTAGAGAATTCCCAATCTCAGCAAGGGCAGGACCACCACAGTTAGGATGAGGAGGGCTCCTACCTGTCTCTCCATTCTCAGTCAGTCCTCACTCAGCAATACTGCAGAGGGCTTGGCAGTTTTTAACAGCACTTTTTACAGCTCTAGTCCAGCCTTAACTCACTAAACTCCACAGTAACAGTATGAAGAAGGACCATGTTCATTTTCTAGCTGAGGAAACCTCATTAAGAAGTTCAGTGACTTGCCCAGATTACAAAGCCAGGATGCAGCAAAGTGCAAACCTGAACCCAAGTGTTCTATCCAAGTCTAGAGCTTTTTCTCTAGACCAGAGGGCTCTTACACACCACCTGTAGCACATTCAGGTGACAACATAGGTTCAGAGATATCTACAGGACCTTATACGTAGAATAACTTCTCTCTATCCTTTGCGGGGCTCTCAAAAGGTAAAAATTAGCATGTCAGTCTTTCTCTCTCTGCAAAAAAAAAAAAATTGAGATTTCAGAAATCACCTGTACGTTGGTTATCAAAGTATTCAAGTCGGTTAACAATTATGTATTCTTTAAAAACATATAAGCCTCCAACTGTTTAAAAATGGGGATAGAAGAGGATCTGTAAGCCAGCCTGGCATACAAACCCACAAGTTAGATGATCTCCAGGTCCCTTCTAGTTTTGCTGTAACATGTATGATTGAGTGTATTTTCTGAAGCTTCACTAACACCGGCTGACAAGCACTCCAAACGTGCCTAGTCCAAACCAAGATCTGTTGTAACTGTAAACTACACACTGCTTTTAAAAACTTAGCATGGAAATAAACAGATATAAAATCTCATTAATATTTTATGTTATATGATGAAATGATAATATTTTGGATATATGGGGTTAAATAAAATATATTATTGAACAATTTCATCTATTCTCCTTTTTAATGTGACTACTAGAAAATTTTAAATTACATATGTGGCTCTCCTTATATTACTATTGGACAGCGCTGTCCTGAAGACAGAATTCATGATCAAAACTGTTACTACCAGAGATCCTCTGCAAGGCATTTCCTCCTTCCCTCTAGAGTGCCAGATCCTTGCCAGCAGCGCACAGCCTCGCCTCCTTTGGTAAAACCCCACCCTCCCCGCAGCCTAGCCCAGGCACCACGTCCCAGCTCCAGATGAGCAGGGCCCCCAAGCAATCTTCCCACACTGTCGCCATCTCTTCCTCCTCCTCCATTACTCTTGCCATCATTCCAGTGCAGAAAAGATTGAAAAATCCCTGAAACATCCCCCAATCTCTCAGAGACCAAGATGACTGTGTAAAAAAGTTCCCAGCAGGTTTTCTTCTGTAGACCAATAGCTCCCTAACTTTTATGATCACGAACCATAGCAGGAAAAAAAAAAACAAAAACCTTTAGCCTAACCTCCAACATACATATTTACAAATTATATACATGTTCTACTGCATTAATATGTACATTATCAAACATACTCAAATAGAAATTTAGAAGGCTAAGATGAAATTAAGAATTCAAAAAATAATCCTTTGGTGAGAAAAATAGTCCTTTTTGTTCTCACCAAAAACATTTCTTTCAGGGACTACAACATGACCAAATGTGCTTCATTATTTTTTTTTCAATCTTGGTTTAACACTCTACAGAGCAATTCACAGGTCTGATTCTAAGATCTGTGTATTTCAATATTTAGCTTCAATGTCTGGTCTGGCTTAAAACAAAAAAGAAACCCGACAAAGACACATAGATCCAAACAGAAGAAATGTACTTACAAAGCCACTTTTTGTTTCAATCTCATACACTAATTACTCAAAGGCTTTTTTTTTTTTTTACTAAAATTAGTAACTTTCCATTTTCCCTGTCAGTTGGTCTTGCAAACTAATTGGAAGATGTTACATTTTGACAATTCTTAATGGGTTTGAAACACTTTGTTTGGGAGATCTTAGTTTCCAAGATTAAGTAGGCAGATAGGAGTTTCTACATAAAACACATAACTACCATTTTTAGCAATGAAAATCATGTAACAATGAAAGTAGGTCCATACACTTATTTTACAAATGCTCTCTCTGTTGCACAAGATTATTTTTAAAAGAAAAAAGTTACTTTCTTATTCATTAACATATCACCTGTACTTTGAAAGGACAGATTATGTGTATTTTTAAAATACCTGCAGGGTAACAATACCATAGCCATATATTATGTAAAAGACCAGCAATTCTGAAATGCCTGTCTTTGCAAGAAAAATTCTTAATCCATGTTCAAACTCTCCTTTAAGTAATCTGCTTCATTTAGCATCTATGGTACAAAGATTATAAGAGATCACTCCCCATGTCATTACAAAGTACTGTCAGATTTTTTGGCTATTTAAGATGATATAATCTGTAAATCTACTTAATTGGGTAGAGATAAACCTCTGTCAACACAGCCAGCCCCCTTGTCAGCAGAATGCACACTCTTACCCCAAAATGCCTGGGGCTGCAAACCCTGCCACTGACCTTCTGACACTTGGACCACACGAAGGCACCAAAGTCAGTTGTATATTGACTACTAGTAAAGTTTAATTCCTATTTTTAGACAGAAGGAGATTTAAGTAGGATTTTTTTTTTCTTGCAGCCCAATGGAATGTCTTACACAGGTCCTTACTGTGAGCACCTTACTTTAGAAAGTGCTGCTATAGACATCAATGTGCCAGGTCAAAATATTAACTGTTAGAACCACTTCTAACCCAATTACTTGTTTTGCTCTGCTAGAAGACAGCAATATTGTTCTCCTCCATGAGAAATCTGGAGGATCTGTACTGCACTCCCAGAATCTTTTCGTGGTTCCGGTTCTGTCTCTCCTGCCAGTACTTGGCTGCACTCTAAGGAATGAGTTCAATTACGGTCACACACCTCCTTGTACTAAATAAACGCTCAATCTCTTTCCATCAAGACCAGTCACTACCTGAAATCCTCAGCTGCTTCTGAATTCTTGCTTGCTTTTTTGTTCCCTTTACAACAGATCTCTGAACCCTCCACTCCAAAATGGTGCCAGGTAACAACACTGTGGTTCTTAACTTATTCAGGGTTCATCCTTCGTAGTTTGGAAAAAAATCACTTTTTCCTTTAACAACTCTATTTAGTGACATCCAAGTGCTTTTTCTTTTGAACATTTAACAAAACTTCTTACGGGACCAGCCTGGTGCCATAGTGGTTAAGTTCATGCACTCTACTTCAGTAGCCCTGGGTTTGCAGGTTCAGATCCTGGGCGCCGATCTACACGCCATTCATCAAGCCATGCTGTGGCAGTTGACCCACATATAAAATAGAGGAAGATGGGAACAGATGTTAGCTCAGGGACCATCTTCCTCAAGCAAAAAGAGGAAGACTGGCAACAAATGTCAGCTCTGGGCCTATCTTCCTCACAAAAAAAAAAAGAAAAAAAAAACTTCTTAAAAAATGGAGCCTAAGCCAATACTGTGAACATAGTCTATGAATCAGTAGAATCATTTGACCCTCACTCTCTTTCTCTATAACACACCTGGCCCTCCACCACATTTTCCCAAAATGTCATTTCACCTATGTTGCATTCTCAACCTCACTATCTAGTCCCCTGATACGAATATTCCATGTAAAGCATGCTCAGCCCAATTTCTCCTTATATGTTCTCCCCTGAGCAAGTGCTTGCAGATTTCCTCCCAGCTAAAACGTCATTTTCTCCCCTTCAGCCTATTCAGTTTCCATCCATTCACAGCTACAATCTGCCACTCTAGCCTGAACCGCTCTATCCTTCAGCCACTCTCTTTTAGGCTTCATGTTCTCCTCGTAGGGCCCTTGTCTTCTCAAAAAGATCATATTTTCCACAGTTTTGTCTTCTCCAGGGAATAGCAAGGTACACTGTATAAATTAGGCTCACCCTATAAGTTGGGTTTATTTTTCATTAAACACTAAAATATAGGGTTTTTAAAAAATAATTATAGCTATATAATCAGGAACACGCGTTATCGGGGATATTTCTTTTAATAAGGAAAAAAAATGTTTCTTGGCCAATTGTTAATTATGTCAGGAAAAGAATCAAAGCTGCTTATACAAGAGCTGAAAAGACTCTGGGCTCAATCCCACGGCTTCAACATATACCTAATTTCATCTGACGCAGGACTTCCTGCCATAATGTTTTCAAGCTGAGACACGGGATGTTTGCTGTGCCATCACTATAGTGAACTTGCCAAGCATGCCCTCTAGAACAGTGCTTCACAGCCATTTGGGGATTACAGGCCTCTCTGAGGCCAAAGAAAGCTATTTAACCATTCCCCATAAAAATACTCATATACACAAAAGTATGTAGACAATGCTGGAGGACGGGGGAGCTGGGTAGAGATGCCTCGAAGGCCTTGAACCCTAGTAAAAGTAGTAAAAGCCTGGTTGCTTTTCCCAGTGTCACTGGGCCTGCAAGTCAGGTGACAGGAAGAGAGTGTTTCAGCCTTACAGACTCCTTCCCAGAAGTTTTTACATAGTAAGCCAAATCATTTTCTTCTTTTAAAAAAAAGAAACAAACCCATTTACTAACATATCAATATAGATGCTGAAAATACAGACATGTTGTCAATATCTAGGCATACAGTAAGGCATTCTTACCTTTCCTAAAAGTATTTGATATCTGCTTAGATTACTCTAGGGTTACAAAATAGTTTGACCTCACTGCCCAGCAGTAGTGACCTCCCGCTGGTCACGCCTCATCCAGTTCTGGGCTATAAAGGATGGGCGTTTAACCGCCTCGCTGCATTTCTTCTTGTTGTTGTCCAATTGCTTTTCTCATCAGAGTAAACCATCCCTTTGGCATTTCTAACCCTTCCAGCTTCCACTGGCAACCAAGCAAATCCCTGTTTTCCTTTTTAGACTGAAGATCAAAGTCCCTCCTGTGCTTTCTGGCTCTTTTCTATCTCTCCCTTTTCTCTGTCCTCTTGTTTCAAAACCACACTGAGGAAAAGCACACATCAAATCTCACCCTGACCACTCCGGCCCCAGTCGGGATCAAAGTCCATTTCAGTTTTCCTTGGCAATGGCTCCTAGAGCATCTTCTTTGAAGCACTTTATAAACTGTTTATCTCAACTGCACTGAAAACTTAATTACCAAATCCCTGAAAAAGAAGTTCTCTTAAAAATCAGTCATAGCAACAATAAGAAAGCAAACAGCTCAATTAAAAACATGGGCAAAAGATCCAGATATTTCACCGAAGAAGATATATGCATGACAAGTGTATGAAAAAATGTTCAACACTATTAACCTTTAGGAATATTCACATTAAAACCACAATGAACGACCACCATACGCCTATCAGAAAGGCACAAAGGAAAACTGACATTACCGAGTGCCAGTGAGGATGGGAAACGACTGGAACCCTCACAGGCTGCTGTTAAGAAGATAAAATGGCAGAGCCACTGTGGAAAACAGCTTCACAGCTTCTTACAAAGCTAAACACCTACTTACTAAACGACCCTGAGTCAGCTGACCTATTCAAAAAGATGCAAGTAGATGTACATGGCACAAATTTCTATCATTATATTTACACACTGCCATATGTCTATCACATATACATACGCCTTCCAGTAAATCCTTAGTTCTCTAAGCATAATTATCCTGTCTTATCTATCTTGTGTTTATCCCTTAACACAAAGCTTGGCACAAAGGTGTCCACTGAGTGTTTGCAGAATAAATAAAAGGATAGACGATATGGACCACGTGCTCCATTCCAGACAAGGCACTGGGAATACAGAATGGAAAAGATGTCGTCTGTCTTCAGAGAGCCATCCAGCTAGAGAAAAACGCTTGACCAGAGGAAATGGTGAACACAAGACACTGAGTGACTAACTACTAGCTGTGTGAAGTGATCTGGTGGTCAAGAGCTCTCAATCACTCCTTGGGGTCAGACAGGCTTGGACTCGAGGTCTGATTCTTGTTTACTAGCTGTTACTCCGGCAGGTTACTTGACCTAAAGCTAATCTTCCTGATCCATAAAAAGTGAGAATTAATGATGGGGTTGTTGTATGACAGCCTGACCATCAGCTGGTAGGTATGGTACAGTGTTGCCATCAGAAAACTGTTGAAATTCTTCCACAGTAGATGGCAAATAAATACTGTCCCGAGCTCCCAAGCGCAGGTCCCCCCAGGAACCTTCCCCAGGCTTCCCTCCAGTTCATCACTAAAGGAATAACCTCCTGCAGGACGGCAGGTGACCTTGGGGACCCTGCCCCACATTGCAGCTGGTTCTGTTGATCGCTCTGTGTCTGTGCTGGACAGCAATGGTTTGAACATCACCCTTACAAGATCATGCATGCAAAACGCCTGACGCGTTGCATACATTGTATGTCTTCAATAAACACTGGCTACTGTGAAAGTTCAAGGAAGGCTCCTAGAATTTGAATTGTACCCCACAATTCAAGGGAGGATTTGACAGGAGAAAGTGAAGAGAATACAAGTAAAGTGTGGAGGTGAAAAAGAGCATGAGGGATGGGGAGGAGGTAAAATCAGTGAGGAGACTGTCCTACAAGGAGATGGGGACATGTGCTGGAGAGCAGTAAAGAATAGGGTTGAGCAACTGGTAAATGTGCCCATGTTACAGAGGGTCCTGAAATGAGTTTAGGTTCGATGGAGCAGGAAATGGTAAATCACTCTTCTTTCAACTCCCAGAACACCTGCAAAAACCTCCCCTATTACCTTTATCATAATGAAACATTATTCTCTGTATGTGTGTGTGTATGCATGCATGTATCCGCTAACCTGGGGGCTCCTTAACAGCAAGGAAGGGATTCTAATCATCACTGCTGGGGGGAAGCTCTCTGGAGCTGGAGTCCCCAGTACCTACTGCTCCAAACATCTGGGTCCACACCCATCCTGAAATGCCGTGTAAATGTCCTCTGACAGGTTCCCTCCTGCCTGCAGATCCTCACTAACTACTGATTATTGACTCCTGTAATCAGTACTCAGGATCTTCAAGTAACCCTCGCTCATTTTCTTCCATGCCAAGAGACGAAACCTCTATGGGCCTCTGTCCTCTACTCTACCTGGCCCTTGCCAACCACTCCTAGACTCCAAAACCTGTCCCGATAGATCTCTCATCGGATCTGTCCTTGATTCCTACCCTATACTTCAGGATTTGACACTTAGTCTCCTTCCTCATCTTGTTTTCAGTCCCAGTGTAAATCACACACAAAACCAAACTTTCCTATCTAAAACCTTAACTTTAAGTAACCATCATTAGCCTCCCCTTACCCCACGGGCCTGTCTTTCCAAACCCATTATCACCCCAGGTTTGACACTGACATTACAAACTGATGGTTATATCAAATTCCAACTCAGATTCCTGAAAGAGAAATAATGTGGGGCAAAGAAAAAAGTAACTTCATTCACTCCCTCAATTTAATTTAATTGCTTATGATTATATTATTATAGCCCCCCACAAACATAACTTGTAATTTCTCAATGATTTAGACAAGTCTTGGATTAGACTTGGTCAGCCAAAAATATACTTGATCTCAATTTTGGTTAGAAAAGATCTTTTACTTGGTGTCCTGATATATGTGGCAATGCTCTACAGGCTGCCAAGTTACAGGTGGTCATTGCAAAGGATGAGTCTAAAACCGGCATTAAAGATTATAAATTTAGACCCAAGATGACACGGTATTACTTCCTTTTATAGCTATATAGCTATACTAGTTTAGAAATGTTAATAGTTTAAAAAGTATGCATCGACAGGGCTTCAACTTTCCCTTCTAACAGGAGTAATGTTTTTCCCCTGTCAGACGCCACTGGAGTAGCAGCAACAACTATATGTCTGCCCTTTTCCTACCCCACAATTACTACCCCTCTCCTCCTCTCTATGTGATAATGAACAGAACTTCAATTTTCTCTCATCAAACCCTCAAAGAGCAGGATTATAACACACAATGGCCAATTGAACCTCTGAATACACTCATCAGTACTCGAAAAGTGCATGTTTGTGAGAGCTAAAGAATGCCCAGATGAAACTACTGAGTAAAATGAAGCAACAGGAGATGAGGTTTAACTACAAGGCTAGAGACAGGAAGACAAAAGGCAGGAAATGGAGGCACAGCCCAGAGCACAGGTGTCCCCATCAGGGAGCCAAGGGGCAGACGCAGGGAGAAGCTGCCCAAAGTATCCTGCAGATCCCTCAGGCTCCTTGGCCTCTTGGTTGGATGAGCCCCCTTTTACAAAGGAGGTTTTCATAAGGCTTTTCATGCTATAAATGACAAGGAAAACAATGCCTGAACCTCTCCAAAGACCCAGACTATGGTTATTCAACTGTGATATGAGCTCCTTGTAGCACAAGGAATTTTAGGGTTTATCCTCCAAAGATGAAGTTTCTGATTTCTCAGAACAAAAGCTCTTTAAAATAAATTTACTAGGATCGCTACTTCTGGCAAAACAGAGGGTTAGATGTCTAGGGAAAATGTGCCAATATCAAACAACTAAAATTGTTGGACAAAATATCAAACTATGGTGAGTTGGCAGGAGAGTAAGAGCAATTCTCCGAGGCCAGAAACAACCAGAGAGCATGAATCCAGGGAAATGACTTGGCACCAGAATAGGAATTTGCCCTGGAGGGGAATCTGCCATTTCTGGATGCCTAGATTACAGGTTTTAATGTGCTGCAGTGGGGCACAGGGATAAAGCTGATAACTGTACTAGTAGGTGAACCAAAGAAAACGACCCGACAGTGAGGGAGCCTGAGGATATGCGCCCGTCTCAGCTTGGGCTTTGGGTGAACATGAAAAGTTCCAGTAACAGCAAGAAAAATCATCTCAGGTGAGAACTCCTAATCACAAGTCCATCTTTGTGCAGGTTTGGCAGTCAAATAAAAAATACCTGAGTGATCAAAACAATCAAAACTCCAAAAATTAGGTAAAAGTGGGCCTGGCTGTGTAGTGTCCCCAGGAACTGGTTAAAAGCAAACACAAATGCCCTGTAGGATCATACCTTAAACCCAGCTCTTCGGGAACTCTAGAGATAAAATTCCAGTGAACATTTACTCACAGTCAGAAATCACAAAACGCACAAGGAAATAAGCCAGAATCAGCACAAAAATCAAACTGCAGAATCTGTCTAGCAGCAACTGTGATTTATTAGACTGGAATTGGAAAATACAGAATATAAGTATATTTAACATGTATAAATAGAGATGTTGAAATTACGACTAAGTGATCAAAGATTTACTACTCAGCCACAAAAAAAGGCAAAACTGTGCCATTTGTGACAACATGGATGGACCTTGAGGGTATTATGTTGAATGAAATAAGTCAGACAGAGAAAGATAAACACCATATGATTTCACTCATATATGGAAGATAAACACACACACAGATAAAGAGAATAGATTAGAGGAGAAGGGGGTGGGGAGAGGGCGAAAGGAGTAAAGGGGCACGTATGTATGGCGATAGATAAAAACTGGACTATTGACAGTGAACACGACGCAGTGTATACAGAAACTGATATATAGAGATGTACACCTGAAATTTACACAGCGTTGTAAGCCAATATGACCCCAATAATTTAAAAAAGAAAAAGATTTAATATAAACTAGGGAGAATTGAAAATAGACCTTTCAGGGGGCCGGCATGGTGGTTAAGTTCACATGCTCTGCTTCAGCAGGGTGCACAGGTTTGAATCCCGGGTGCAGACCTACACACCACTCATCAAGCCATGCTGTGGCAGTGTCCCATATACAAAACAGAGGAAGACTGCCACAGATGTTAGCTCAGGGACAATCTTCCTCAAGCAAAAAGTGTAAGATTGGCAAGACGTTAGCTCAGGGCCAATCTTCCTCACCAAAAAAAAAAGAAAAAACAGAACTTTCAGATATAAAAAACAAGTAAGATTTGAAATGGGTAGCCAAAGGATGACAGCAGGTATAGCAGAGCTCAAGAGAGCATTAGTGAACTGGAAGAAATTGACCTGTATGCAGCAGAGAGAGACAAGGCAGACTATCAGAGAGAGACTAAAAGTTACAGAGAATAAGATGAAAAGGTGTAATAGTTGTCTAGCTATATTTGCAAAATGAGAGAACAAGGGAGAGTAACAGTCACAGAAAAAAATGACTAAGAATTTTCCAAAACTGAAAAACATATGAATCCTCACATCAGAATTCCAGTAAATCCCAAACAAGGTAAATTTTTTAAATCCAAACAGGAAAGAGAGATTACCTCTAAAGGAAACACAATCAGATCGACCATCGGCTGATTTATCAACAAGAACAAGGGACGCCAGAAGACCAGGGAAAAATGGCTTCAAAATACTTAGAACAAGTAACTCTCAAGCTGTAACTGCACACCCAGAACCCAAAAAATTTGGTGAAATAAAAAGACCCTCACCACAGGAATTTCTAAAAGAGGCACTTTCAGGAAAATTGCTCCAGAGAGAATGTCTAAAATGCAAGAAGGAATGGTGAACAAAGAAAATGGTAAATATGTGGGAAGACCTAAATAAGCACTGACTACATAGAGCGATGATATAATATCTCATTTGTAGGATTAAAATTTTTTTAATTGAAATGTTGAAAAATAATAGCACAGACCTCTGGAGGGAGGGAACAAAGTTTAAGTGTCCTTAGGCCTTATGTTTGGTAGAAGGGTAAAAATACCAAATGTCGTTTGCCTTTGTGAACATAAATAACCATGTATATTTAGGGTAAACATCTTGGATAATCACTAACAGAAATGAATATGTAACCCAAAGTAGTTTGTGTAGAGAGAGGAAGGAATGAGGGGAGAAAAAAAAATTATCTAAAAAGAGAACCAAGAAAAGAAAGCAAATGTAAGTACAAGTATAAAATGACACAATAAAAATTAAATCACCCTACCTAGAAAATCCCCAAATAGTTTTACAAGTGAGTTCTATTGAACATTCAATACAAAATTTCTCTCAAGAAAGGACCAAGAAGGTACATTCCGGTTCATTCTACTATGCTAACATAACCAGAAAGATCAAAATCGTATCAAAGCAACGTGAGAAAGCAGAATTCTACACCAATCTCACTCACAAACAGATGCAAACTGAAAGATAAAGACATTATGGCCAAGTGAAGTTTATTATACGAATGCAAGGTTGTTCCAACATTAGCAAGTCTTTTAATATAACTCCTCACATTAAAGATAAAAGGAAACCTTATGATCAAACCATCAGATCAAATGATCAAATTCAACATCTGTAACAGACACTCTTGGCAATCTAGCAGTACAAGGGCTCTCCTTAACTTGATAAGGGGTATCTACAAAAAACCTACAGCAAAGGTAGCACTCAATGATGAAAGGCTAATGGAATTGCCTTTAAAATAAGGAACCATGCCCGCCATCACTACTTCCGTTTCACAATGAACTGAAGGTCCCAGATAGTGCAATAAAAAAAAAAGCACAAAAATTGCAGATATACAGATTAGAAAAAAAATCCATCATCATATATAATAACTCTATGTAGAAAACCCAAAAGAATATCAGACAATGTACTAGAATGAGTTTAGCAAAGTTTCAGTCTACAAAAAAACATGCAACCTCATTTCTATGAGAGCATGTATGAAAATGAAATTTTAGAGAAGATTCCATTATAATAACAACCAGGAATATTAGATCAATAGATCTCACAAGAGATGTGCAAGATCTTAAAATTACCAAAGTATATTAAAAGATATTAAAGAAAACCTAAATAAATGGAGGGACATATTACATTGACTGATAGGAAGAGTCAATATCAGAAAGATAAATATTCATCTTAAAATTATATACTGATTCAATGCAATTTCAATCAAAGTTCCAGCCAGGTTTGGAAAAAAAAAAAGGTAACACGCTGATTGCACAATTATACAGAAATGCAGCTGAAGAAGAAAGAGGGAGGATTTGCCTACCAAAACTTGTTATACAATTACACTACTTAAGGTATTGACTAAAGGACAGAGACCAATGTAACAGGCTAGAGAATTCAGAAACAGACTTGCACATATGTAGAAATTTGCATATAATAAATATGGTATCACAGTTAGGGGACGGGGGGTTAGTCAATAAATAGTGCTAAGACAGTAAGTTAGCCATATGGAAAATAAATAAAATCACTCTATACTCAAAGTCAATTCCAGGTGCATTAAACAAATGTGAAAGGAAAAGTTCCTAAAATAATCTGAGTGCAATGGGCTAGGGAAGGATTTCTTAAGCGAGATGATTTATAAAGGAAAACACTGATCAATTTACCCTAGACAAGCAGCTTCAAACTTTGACAAGAGCTCACTGTAAAAAAGGCATTTCACATAGAGCATGTGTTTCTAAAACAAGAGTTTCACGAAACAAAAATCTACCCTTAATATAAGTGAAACACTGCTTTTTTTTATTCCATTCTATAAAAACTCTTAGAAATATTTAACAGAAGACTTATCCCAAAGTGCTCATCACAACCCTGTTGCAACAGCAAAACACCAGCAACAACTCAAATGCCCATGATCAGGCAAATGGGTACAGGAATTGTGGCACATTTGTATAGTGGGATACTATTAAAAAAGAAAAATGAATCCCAGCTATAAAGCATCAGGATAATCAGTGGTTCTCAAAGCATGGTCCTGAGACCAACGCGTTAGCATCCCCTGCAGGTTTGCTAACTCTGCAAACTGCTCCCCAGACAGACCGAATTAGAAACAGGGTGGGCAGGGCAGCAAGTCGTGTTCTAGAAGGCCTCCAGGTGAACCTGACAGAGTCCATTTTGGGAGCCACTATTACGGATGAATGTCCATAATACCTGGGCAATTAAAGCTAGTCTCAGAAGAACACAAACATTATTATTTTATTTATTTGAAAGTCCAAAGCTGACTAACCGAAATAACTGTTCAGAAGTATCAAAAATATGATCAAAGTTATAAAGAAAAGCAGGGACTGATGAATACAAATTACTTTGTGGGACAGAGAAGGCAAGGGCTGCATAGAGTCTCCAAGATAATAGTTTTATTTCTTCAGTTAGGCGGTGGGTACGAGAATTTTGGCTTTTCATTATTATCCTTTAAACTATGTGTGTGTTGTGAATTATGTATCTTTTAGTAAGTGACATTTTCTAACCAAAAAAATGTAGACCTCGAATAGAAAAAAGGTTGAGAACAAAAAATTATGAACACGGGCCAGCCCCGGGGCCGAGCAGTTAAGTTCACACCCTCCACTTCGGCGGCCCAGAGTTTCGCCGGTTCGGATCCTGGGCGTGGACATGGCACTGCTCATCAAGCCATGCTGAGGCAGCGTCCACATGCCACAACTAGAAGGACCCACAACTAAAAATACACAACTATGTACCTGGGGGCTTTGGGAGAAAAAGGAAAAATAAAATCCTTAAAAAAAAATTGTGAACATAATATAGCTCAGATGAATTCAGTTCTAACAAAAGGCCTAGAAAAAAATAATTGAGTACATAGCAGGTACTGAATATTTGTGGACTACTAAACATTTACAGTGATTCATATGCTTCATTCTTCTCTCAAATTTCACAATGCATAAAATATCCAAGAAGAAATTATTTTTATACAGAAAATACAATCTATAAAATAACTTGGTGCCCCCCTCACCATCATTCCCACCTTTAAGCTAATTTCTTTTGCAGACTTGAAATCTAAACCCTCACTAAACACACAGTAGAGTCTAAGGGAAGATTACAGTTTTCAACCCTGGTCTCAAAAATGTATTTTTCTGCTCTAATTTTCCAAAAATACTTTCACGGAACTCTATTCCGTTTTACTTAATTACTTCACAGCTCTATACCAAAACATCTAGAAGTTAGAATTGATTTTTTTAATGGACACAAAAGAAGTTACATATAAAATTTACTATTAAGTAAGACTTTACAACAAAGTCTCTTATAAACTATATAGGGACTGTCTTAAACTCATTTGTTTCTAATTTATTTTCTCCATTAGGAACGTGTTGCTAAAATCACAAGAGAATAAAGCATTGCTCATTTGAATTAATTCCTATCCATCTGCAGTCAGAGGAACCGAAGGGTCGGCTTCACCATCCAAAGGCGATTATGCACAAGGAGCAAAGGAGGTGGTTCGAGGTTGCACTGCCAAGAAATGACATATTCCAGTAGATTCAAACCACCCCTTTCAAATTTTGGCATTCTACAGTATAAAAATAAAACCGAAGTTCATTGAAAAGCAAAGCTTGCCACCTGCTGCCCAACGGCATAATCGTAAAAGTTCAAGTTGTGTCCACATTTTTCGACTTAAACCTTTCTATGAATTGATTGTTACGAATGTTTGCATTTTCTGTATTTATTCATTAATTCTCACCAGTCTTTTTTTTTTTAAGAGAGAAAGTCAGCCCCAAAGTTTTTAACCAGATGTTATTTTCAAATCCTTTACATAATCGGCTATAAACAATGCGCCTAAAAACAAAAAAAACTTCCAAAATATTATACATGTTGTGTATATAATAAATGGACCAAACGGCCATTGTGTTTATTATAATATGCAGACCAGGGAAGAATTCCTTTGAAAATGGGCCAGCATTGTCCTAGGCTTCCATGGCTTGTCATCATTCTAGATGACATGAAATACTAAATCCATTTTCTGATCTATGCAGACTTTAAAATCCAAACATTCACAGCTTAACTGAAGTTTATATACATTGATATTACAAAATTTTAAGTAGCAGCCCAGCTAACCAAAAAGAAAAAACTCACCTCCAAGATTTCACCATTGCTTTGCCAGCTCTAAACATTTAAACTTTTAAATATCTTCATCATGTTAACATTGACAGGCATTTGACAAACATTTTCATAGAATATTTCCAGTATTCTTTCTTTCTTTTTTTTTTTTTTTTCTGGTGAGGAAGATCGGCCCTGAGCTAACATCAGTGCCAATCTTTCTCTATTTTGTTTGTGTGATGCCGCCTCAGCATAGCCTGATAAGCAGTGTGTAGGTCACTGCCCAGGATCAGAACCTGTGAACCCCAGGCTGCTGAAGCAGAGCACGTGAATTTAACCACTACACCACTGGGCTGGCCCCCATCCAGTATTCTTTTTCATTTGAATTTATTCTAAGAAAATGTGAGAAGTAAAAGCATTTTAGCCTTTTTTTCTTAAATGAAGAAAACAACAAACCTTCAAGTTTTGCCTCATTCTTCTAACTCTGTAGATTTGTGTATTTATGCCATCATTTCCTCAGAAAGAAATAAAAAACACTCTTAGGGAGAAAGTGAAACGAAGGATTTAGGAAAAAAAATGCCATCTGAGATGAGAGAGGTCCTGAAACCCCTCATAAGCCAGATCAGGAAAGAGAAGGCCCACAGGCTCCTCCACGTGCCCTCCTTTCACCCAGAAAGCCACACAGGGCAAGATTCTTGGGCCCTTTATAGGAAGCGGCCTCTTCACACCACACTGATAACTCCTGACGCCCCTATAAGATAAAGCTTTCAAGGCTTTCGCCAGCAGAACTCATCCATATGCAAAACAGCACCAACCTAACTGCAGTTTTTTAGTTGTCTAGGAACTACCATAAAGCAGACAATAAAAAATAACTCATTTTCAAGACAGACGGCACCATAACATTGCAGTAATTTCTAGTGTGCTTTTTTCCCAAACACTAGAGGCAGCATCTCCATATGAAAGGACGCCTGTCCAGCTGCAGCCAGTTAGCTTCCAGGTACCGCTGTTCCTGGGAAATAGCGCAGACACTGAACGCTCCTTCTTTTCCCTGTGGTTGGCTTACCCTTTTCTTCAAAAACTCTACAGGAGCCATTAGTTCATGCACTAAGTGTTTCAAAATCTCTTTCTCCCTAGCTTTTATTTAATTGCCCAAAGCGGAAGCGGTTTGTGTTTCTAAGACTAGTTAGGGTTGAGTTAGATCTTCTTGAATATTAATCTACAAGTCAGAAGGGTGCTGGCATGATGATAGAGCAAGGCAATCCTTTAATGACTTGATTTCGTGCCTGTTAACACCAGAACTGGCCTCTGATGGAAAAGGTCCAATATTTAACTGCATGCCAGTAGAGGAATAGCATTACATATCCTTTATCCTATAAAAACACAGCTCTTTCCTAAAAAACAAAACAAATTTAACTACTCAATCTAGAAATAATAGAACAGGAGGGAAAAAGCATAACAGGTATGGATTATTCACTGAAATTAAAGAATATTTACTTTAGCTGCTAGCATAGTACCTGGTACATAGTAAGTATTTAGTAAACGTATGTGAGATTGATAGACCCAAATAATTTCTTTTGGTTTTTTGCCAAAGACTTCCTAATGGAGCTTGATCAAATCCTTATTTTTTTATGAACATACTATTATTTTATATTATTGAAATGAACATATATATTGAATATGAACATACTATTTTAAATAATAACTAATGAGAATGCAGTCTAACTAGAAAGACATGTAGAGCCTACCAACATGTAAGGTTGTTATGCGTGTGTGGGTGTATGTAAGCACGTGCACACCACTATCCAAGTCTCATTTCCAACTCATCAGTAAAGACATCAGAAGAGATACGGGATTTCAGTCACCTAAGGGAGGAGGGCAACAGGTGAGTGGAGCACTCCTACTACAACATGAGAACCACGGGGAGGATGCACAGAGATTTATGCCGTGAGGGGCAGAGATAACATGAAATGGTTACAGCAAAAGCTGAAGAGCCAACAAAGGTAAAGATGAAAAATAGGAGTCTGGTGAACATGTGAAAAGGAAAAAGAGACCTTGATTTTTCTACAGAGCATGATGAATTGTCACCAAATACATTTTGAAGAGTGTTAGTTTGATCCACACAGAAGGAAACAGAACCTGGTTCTGAATCCAAGGATAGAGTGGAATAAGGAAATGGAAGTATTCAAAGACAGTCCCCACTTTTCCATTCCTGAAGCGGATAAAATTATGCATCATTCAAGTTAACATATCTAAGGAGAGAGAGAAACATCAGACTACATATAACTCCTTAGCCTGGATCCAAAGGAACTGTTTTCTGGACTTCTAGAAGAAAGAAAATTCTTCTCTTTAAAGGAAATTAGATTTCCTCTCAAGAGGTGACTGTTAGAGGCAGGTAGGCTACAAGGCCACTCCTTCAGGCATCCTTTTCTCTAATCTGCCCATCAACCACCTAGGCCTTCCCTCATCCTTTCACAGCACCCAGCCTGACCTGGCTTCTCACAGGTAAATCTTACACTTCTTTTGTGGCTATCAGAGGCATCTGTCTATTTCTCACAGCCCCACTCAAAGATCATCTCCCTGATTGTCACGGTCTTCCATAATCTGGACCCACCCACCCAATCTCATTTCTTACTGTTCTTCAGTTCCCCTAAATACATTAATCTCCTGCCTGTCCTATGGAAACAGGAGACTCATTCCCACCATATCTTCCATCCTGTTATTTCCTTTACTTAAAGGCCAGCCTCTCCTCCACTTTTCCAAGTCATCCAGACTCTGGTAAGTTTTCCTTTACTCCATCCCCACTGATGGCCCCTTCCTGATTCTCCACTAGAATTTATAATAACTACCACATCATTTGCCAGTTAATTAGGTATTATCCTATAGTATTAACTATTTTTCAGTCATGTTAGCCTGATCCCTCCAACTGGAGTGCCTAGAAGAGTATCTGGCATATGGTTGGCACTCAATAAATACTTTTTGATAGCCTGAATGAATCAATCACAGTAAATTGAAAATTTGTATTACAGAGGCAAGGAGAACAGAGCTTCTGTCTTCATTATGGCAAGCCTAGGATAAGACAACCAGTAAGAAATACACTGAGAACTACTTAGGCTTGGAAAGTTATAGACATTTCAGTAGCACCTAAAGATTTATGTCTGTGTCAATCAACAAGCCTCTCAGAGTACAGAAGAATTGTGAAATAAACTACTCAATGAGTCACAGATTATATTCTTGTCCTCATGGGAGAGTGGGAATTTTCAAAAATCCAATTTAAGAAGTTTCTCCCAAATTTGGGGATAAAAAAATTCAATAAGTACTAATAACATTCTTTGCATCCAAAGGCTTCCCCCGCTTTGAGAGTTCTCGAAATGTTTAACAAAAGGATCTTTAATATGAAAACAGATCTTACAAATTAAAAAAAAAAGTCATAAGAACATGTAATAGAAACTACAGGTAATTTAATTGGGGTAAAGAATGTTAATACATGATTATATAAAATACAAAGGGCTAATAAACATGGAAAATCTTCAATCTCAATTAAAAAAATCTATGAAAAACAAATTGAAATTAATCTGAGCAATGTGATAAAAAATCACACTTCATAGGAATACTCAAAACCACTAAGACTTTACAGACTATAATTTATTTCATTTATCAAAGTATTATTTGACAGTGACCACACTTACTCTGTTTAAAAGACTAAGGATGTGAAATAATCTAATACACACGTCACTGACATATTTACTTTCACGTAAAAATCACTACAGGAAATTAACATAAAGCAACACTTAACAAAGAAATTAATCAAGGAGACTGCAAAGTGTTTCAATCTTATGTAAAGTATTTCTAATATGCACACTAAATTTTCCAGCTATTTAGAGTCACAAGTCACCTTCCATGACAATAAGGCAATTAAGTTGTGAAACGCTTGCCTCCTACCTGGAAATGGGTTTTCTGGGAATTTTTTTTCACTCCTTCAAAATGGCTTAGTTAAGCTAGAAGACAAATAGAAGCCACAGGAATGGGAGAACAACAGAAAGAAAGAGAAAAAGAGTTTTGCCAAGGGCCGAGGAGGAAAATGCTTAGTTATGCCCCAGAAGTGAGACATGGGAAATGGAGAGCGCTTCCTTTCAAATTTCTTTTCTTTCAAATTTCTTTTCTCGGAGTAAAGTGCACCCTAATCTTCTCAAAATGCCTGTGTCATCTTCCTGTTTGAGTTAAGAACATCCTTCCTAGAAATATAATTAGGAAGGATTAGCTGCTGCATAAAGAGGCTTTGAACAAATTAAGAAAGAATGATGTCTCGCTTCAGATTCTGCCCATCAAATCTCCAAATACCAGCACTTGGCAAAGCACGAACCCCAGGCAAAGGAATAAAAGGCAGCACTTCAGAAGCAGTAAAAGCCATGCCTATGTCAAGAAGGCCCTAGAATGAGAATTTTTTAAAAATAAATTCTGTACCTGTGGCAAACAGTCCAGCTAACTTTTAAAGATTTAGGAAGAGAGGGGCTGGCCCGGTGGTGCAGCAGTTAAGCGCACACGTTCCGCTTCAGTGGCCTGGGGTTCTGCCACTTCGGATCCCACATGCAGACATGGCACCACTTGGCAAGCCATGCTGTGGTAGGCATCCCGCATATAAAGTAGAGGAAGATGGGTACGGATGTTAGCTCAGGACCAGTCTTTCTCAGCAAAAAGAGGAGGACTGGCAGCAGATGTTAGCTCAGGGCTAATCTCCCTCAAAAAAAAAAAAAGATTTAGGAACAGCTTCTACCTTAGTAGCTTACTATAATGAAGTAACTGTCACGTTTTCTTCATGAGACAGAATACGTTTTAACTAAGTGAATCTTGAAAATTTTGGAAGATGGAAAAAAAAACTGTACCTAATACATTCTTGTTCTTTTATCCACTGTGCTCAAATAGAGAGACAAGTATCTAGGATTAATTCTACTCACAGATACTGATATTAGTCAAATATTTCTTCTGTGTTTTGGGGAAAGCTAACTCCACGAATCACATCACTCTGGAATCATATGAACTCTAAGTGAAAAATAAATAAAATTTGCCTGAATGTCCCTGTTTGGTTTCTATGAGAGTTGAGCCAATCTTGCATCAAGGTTCAAACCAATTAATATTTAATTAAATACTCATGAGTACAAGGAAGCTCAAGCTCATAAACTAGATTTATAGTGTCAGTTTCAGTATTCTTCCCAAGAGACTGGCTGCCTGGGCTCTGCTGTCACTTTTTGTTTGTTAATGTGCCTTACGTCTATCACAAGCATTCTAGGAATTGCAAGGAACAAGAAGACTTGGCACTGCAAGGTCACGAAGACTGAGAGAATGGAACGAAATCTGATCAAGGAAAGAACCTTGGAACATTCCAAGATATATAGGATATACCCCTCATCACCTAGAGGAACGGGATGGCAGGGTGGGACTACTGTCCTGGAATGGTAAGTGGGATGACTGAGTGAACTTTTTGCCCACTCTGATCAGTGACTCATGGAACTGGTCTCCCTCAATAACTTTGGGGAAACTGAGGCAGCTTAGAACATAGGTTAATATCTGCATTCCTGCAGGGTCAGACTTTTGAATTCAGAGCAATCAAGTATCACCTACGTTTATTCATTCACCAAGGAAGTATTGTGCCAGGCAAAGTAAATCACACAAATGGAAATGAATGCTACAGAAGGAGGGGGTAGGGAAATATCATGCTATGAGAGCATCTTTCAGGGAGTAACAGAGGTATCAGGGAATGCTTCCCTGAGGAAACGGGGATCAGCAAAATGAGCAGGTATTAACGGGGAAGAGGCGCCAGTGCACGTGTGTGTCCTGGGGGAGGGGCAGGTGCAGACTGCAGACAGAGAAACCGTGTCAGGAAGAAGCTGGGCAGGGTCAAGGAGCTGTCTGTGACATGGTGACAGTTTGTTGCCTGTGTATGACAACAACCAGGGGATAGGGTGCAAAGTGAGACCAGGGCATCTGATGCCCCAGGAGTGGGGAACAAATCTTTATCCTTAGGGCACTGAGAAGCCAGTGAAGGCTTTTATGCAGAGCAGGGCAAGACGAGACTTCCATTTCAAAAAAATCCCTCTAGTTATGGACTAGACGTCACACTTCATCAAGTCCCAAGCACGTGGGATACAGGGGACAGTCAGAGTCTGTCCACCCCACTCATGGGAAAGTCCACCTAAGTCCAACGAGTAGAGGAACATTCTCCAATCCACTGTTTCATTTCACTCAGGCTTCCTGGTTCCTCCTGCTATCCTGTATAAACACATAAACATCTTGTCCAAAAATAGCAGTCCTGAAAAATGACAGATATTTTCCCCTGGATTAGCAAATCTAGGGTTTCTCTTCTCCACAGTGTTTAAGTACACATTCTTTCCACTTAGAAGTTCTTGCCTCCAGGACCATAGGATCAGCTACTTCTGCTAGGGCATCTCTAACACACTTGAGAAACAGAAAAATAGGTAAAAAATATACTCAACCTCAAGAACCTCAGTGAAAATATACCAACTCTAAGCATATTTACCGTATAAGTTATTTACCTTAGCTTTGTATTTCCTACTTGTGCATATTTTGTATAATGTGAGGTGTACTTGTCACCTCCCTCACACAGGACTCACGTCTTATAGGTTCTTTATTCTGATCCCAGGCAACTCTGAGGCAGAGAACTGCTATAAAAATTCAGTCTTAAATTTTAGTCTACACTTTGCTCAAACATAAACAAACTTTCAAGCCAAGGAAAACAAGGAAAGAGGATTTAGTGCAACCCCAGAGGCACCTTGGAAGGACTCATGGGCAGTATCTGTGGTATGCCAAATATATCCAAATGTAAGGAGGAATTTTTACGTTAATCTGCACAACACCCAAACTCAGGATCTCAAAGTCATTCTCACGTTTGGCATCAACCATGCGGGCCAGGCCTAAAGCTCACGGGTCCCAGGTGTCAGCCAATATTCTGTTCCAACTGCTTATCGGTGGATTCGTGCGTGTTTTAACCCCAGTTCTACTGTCAGTTTGCGACAAGTCGTCTGACAACTAATTAATTCAATTTTCAGTGCACAAATTCATTTCAACATAGAATAATCATATGGGAAACACTTGAACAGGCTCATTATTGAAGGGAAGGACATTCCTAGCCTTCTCCCTACTCCTCTCCACATCCGCCCACCCCTTCCTAACTCCCCCCAAGGAAGTTGCAATCAGAGTCCACAGGCCACTTTGTCTGGTGGGTGGGGCCATTGTATGTCAAAAGGTACTTACTTATGAGTGATGCTGACTTTTCAATCCCTAGTTCCATGAGCTAAGGGCATAAGGAGAGCCAGGGCCTCTTCTGGTGCCTGGCCATCTCTAGGCTCTTGACTTCTTGGTTTTCCCTCTGGCCCCCACCACAAATGCCTGAGTGTGCTGGTCCTGAGATTTCAGAGACGAGAACTAAGACTATACAACTATGTACCAGGAGGCTTTGGGGAGAAAAAGGAAAAAAATAAAATCTTAAAAAAAATAAATAAATAAATACTAGCTATTATTATTATTACATAGCACTAAAACATCATCCAGATATCTAGCAATTAAACTGGGGAGGAAGCTCTGGCCCAGCACTTGGCCCTTTTGAGTTGCAAACTCTGAGTTTCCACCCAATTCCTTATGTATCTTTCACCAGAACTTAAACCCAGTCAGCTGCCAGTTCTATCTCAAAACTACTCATGGCCAAGCTTTCCTCGTGGGACTCAGCAGGGCGCAGAAGGGTGAGGCACAAGCTATCTTCCCTCCTCTTCTCCTGCCTCTCCCAACCCCACCCCACGGTCCACTCTTAGTCCCACTCAGGAGGAAAAAGTTCCTTGCTACCAGTTCCTCAAACATCTCACGCCACCATTTTCCTCAGGTGCCTGTTTTTCTCGAATGACAAAATAGCGCTGACCAACAGATACCAATATAATCAAACTTTACAGGAAGGATTATGAAGTCTTTCTCAAACACCCTGACATTGCTATATCCAGGTGGGCTTGGTTATCTGATGTATTCACAAAGGTCTTCTTCTGGAATTTCCACATATACCTACCTACACAGCATTACTCATAAGCATTGCCTCATAAGAGGCAAAAACTGGGAAATTTCCAAACATCCATCAAGGGCAGAATAATAAATTGTAGCATATTCATATGATGGAACAAGCTTTGGCAATGTTAATGCAAATTACAGCCACACACAACTGCATAGATGAATCTCAGCCATAACATTGAGTGAAAAAATATGCTAAGATTCATTTATATATAGTTCAAAAACAGACAGAACTTGGGCCAGCCTAGTGGCATAGTGGTTAAGTTTACATGCTCCACTTTGGTGGCCCAGGGTTTGCAGGTTTGGGTCCTAGGCGTGGACCTACCACTCATCAAGCCATGCTGTGGTGGCATCCCACATAAAATAGAGGAAGATTGGCACAGATGTTAGCTCAGTAACAATCTTCCCCAAGCAAAAAGAGGAAGATTGGCAACAGATGTTAGCTCAGGGACAATCTTCCTCACACACACACACACAAAACAGACAGAACTGATCTTTGGTGTTAAAATTCAAGAGAGTAGCTCCCTTTGGGAGGAGGACAAGGGTAGATCCAGGAATAAGGGGGCTTTGCGGTGCTGGCAATGCTCTGCTCTTGGACATGGATGGCACTGACATGCGGGTGCTATCATTTTGGGATAATCACCAGGCTGTGGGCACTTCTGACTTGTGTACTCTTCTGTATGTAATTTCAATTTTTAAAAAGTTTAAAACAAATGCATATGAAATGACAAAATCGGTCATTGGTTCAAAATTTTAGTTCTCATCCCATCCTTAAGGTGTCATGAAACGAACACTAAAACCTTCGGATTGAGTTCCTTTTCTTGAACTTTCTACCACTTTCCCTTTTTTTCCACATCATAAAATAGGGATCAAAACCTTCATCTCATGGACTTATTTGGCAGATCAAATACTACAAGGAATGCAAAGTAGTTTGCAAAATGTTCAGGGCTTTACAAAGGCAAGCAGTATTATTCCAAGAGAAAAAGGTAACTCCTGTAATATAAATATTCATGGAACAATCCTCAGACAGGGATTTAGACATTATTAATATTTTTTTCTCAAGGCAAAACTCAAAACAAAAATGCATTAAACAAACATTTATTGTAACCCTTCTCTGCCTATGTAGATAAAGAGATGAAAGACTGGGTAGTGTGATGATAATGGAACCACAGGAAGCACAAAAGAGAAGGGGGGCGGTCGGCGGACTGGGGGGCTTTCACACTGAGAAAGGTCCCCCTTGTAGGCTGAGAGATCATTTAGGGAAACTGTCCATTCGAGCACTGACCATTTCCTTGGCTTCTTAGGTAAGTTCAGACAAAGTCTCAAATTTCAAGTATTAGTGCTACAAAAGGCTTAAAATTTCTCCCTAAAGTTTTAACTACTGGTGTAGTTTTATGAGTTTTTTTCCTTCAGGGGTAGTATAAGACTAGTCCAAACAAAGGGAATTATCTTACATTTTGTTGTTGATGTTGCTGTTTATTAGGAGAGAATACTTCAAGGAACATTCCACAAAGGCTCGCATCCTTGTAGATATCACAGCATATAGTTTTTTTAAGACACAACCACAGTGACAGGAAGCTAAGAATTGGGTAGAGATAAAGGACAGTGTAGTACCCTCTTCTCCATGGCACAGACATCACTCAACACTGCTTCCTATCAACTGACCCATGGTAACCATGAAGGACTCGCTTCTCAAGAACTTTGAAAGTGCAACCCATCATTTCAGTGTGAATTTAAAGGGCCTTCCCTATATTGAGAAAATATCTGGCATGCTATAAGCTCACTTGATAAATACAAAACGCATTTTAATTATCTCATCTTTTAAAAGAACATTTTCTACTTTGCTTCTTTTCTCTTCACCACATCACTGGGAAGAAGATGATGGAGAAGACGGATAGTTAATACCATTAGATAAATTCAGTCCCCTCAACTGGTTTGAGACAGGACAAAACTAATTCTTCCAGAGAAACTAACCACCACCCTTTGTAACATCAGGACACCACAAAATGACGAAAATAGCCATCACCAGGGAAGAAAACAGACTAGATGCATGTGAGCTCTTTAGATTTGACATCCGTATCCTGAGTAAAACCAGACTTCCTTCTCAAGCTCAAAGAGAGAGGACTGGGTACACTGTCTCCTACAAAAGTGCTTCCTCTTTACACAGTATAGATAACAGCTCCCCATTTGGCAAAGCAGTGGTCTTTTGTACCAAAATTCTTTAAACAACCAAAAGATATCAGCAGCTAAAGAAGGCCCCTTACAACCTCTGCCTTGTGGTTCCATGGTCAGTCCCTATAACACTCATCATGATCAACAAGAATAAAGACAGACATTCTACACAAGTCAAAACAGCCTCACTGAGCAGCACTAAGAGTTGAAAACAAACTTTCATGGGAAACTTCAACATATATGCGAAGAATAATATTGAGAGATGATGAAAAACCTCTGGAAAGCTGAACAGTTTTGAATTTTGCTCCTTTGTGGAGTCTCCCGGCCATAACTTATAAGCATGAATACCTTTTTACAGATAGGACTAAAGACAGACCCTGGATGCACCTGTGACCTAACAGTGGCAATTCTTCAATGAATATGTTGACACCTGCTGGTCAATAGCATCTGTAGGATGTAATTATGAGTGTAACCTGAAGTGTTACTTTGGCCTAAGGAATCCAGTATTATAAAGTGAAGTAAAAGTTCAAAGAATCAAAAAAGTGACTGCAAAAGCTTGTATACAGGAAGATGAGGCATCATTTGGTCTTTTCTTTAGCTCATGGAGTACCCATGATGTGGCCCACAAAACTGGAGAAAGGAACACCATAATAATAAAGTTCCATGAAAAGCATGAATGAAATTCCTAACTACAGCAATGACAATTGCCAGAATGCCCGGGGCAGGGTCTTTCCAAACCAATACTTGACCAAGTGGCCAGCCATGTACCACTCATACCCACTTGCTTTTAGTCCCTAATAAGGTACAGAGCATAATCTTGGCTATTCATCCATAAAGCTATGTCAGAGACCATCCATTCACCAAGCATCAATCACCTTCAAAGACCTTGGAGATCCATGACATTACCAAAGAAGTCTTCAAAAACAGCAGGATGGAAAGACCTCCACATCCTCCTTTTCTCCCACAGTCCCAAGCGTGTATCACACCTGATTCTCTTCTCCTTTGCCTCCCACGTTCAATTAGGTACCAAGGTTTTTTATTTACAATAGCTCGAGTTCACTTCCTTCCTCTACGTTACCAGCACTACCACACCCATTACAGGGACATCCTCCAATGACCACTGATTCTAACCTTCCAAGGCAGATGAAAAATCACAGCATTCTTCCTACTTGAAACTTTCCTTTGGTTTTTTTTTGTTACTCTTCATTACAGAAAATTTCAAAATATAAAAAGTAGAGAGAATTGTGTAAGAAACTTCCATGTACCCATCTCTAACTTCAATAATTATTCCCTCATAGCAAATTTTGTTCTCTCTATACCTCAACCCACTGGATAATTTCAATCAGAGCTCAGACATCATATAATTTCATCTGTAAATACTTTAACATGATTCTCCTCCTTACATAACTACAGTGCCATCATCACTGCCCCCAAAATCAATAATCATTCTTTTATATCATCAAATTTCCAATGTCAGCATTTTCACGATTGCCCTATAAATCATCATCGTTATATTTTTCTTTTATTTACAGTTTGTTTGTTGGTTTTAATCAGGATAGACATAGGCCAAAGGTGATTAGTTAATGTTTCTTAAGCCTCTTTTAAATGATAGGGGAAAAAAAGGTAATGGAGGGGGAACCTATTTTGTTTTATTGTGTCTATTTGGAATTGTTTTATTGAAATCTTAGTCTTTAACTTGGTTTTTAACCAATATTTAAAACCTTTTCTCACCACTAGTCTTCATCTATATCAAGCTGCAATCAAATCATCTTAAATGTGGTCATTTTTAAATATGTCCAGAAATTCTTTGATATTTCTCCCTTCAAAGAGTGCAGCTTAATTCCACTTCCTTTGAGGGTGGACTTGACTTAGTGACTCGCTTCTAATGAGTAGAAAAGGTGGCAGTGAAGGTGTGTCATTTTCAAGACTAAAGACTAAAAAGGCACTGAGGCCTTCTCCTTGCTCTCTCCAGTGTGGGATCACTCGCTCTGGGAGAAGCCAGCAGCCATGCTGTGAGGACACTCAGGCAGCTCTGCAGAGAGGTCCATGTGGAGGGGAAGGGAAGCCCCCTGCCACCAGCCAGTGTTGGAACTGAGGCCTCCTGTCAACACCCATGGGAGTCATCTTGGCAGTGGATTCTCCATGCCCAGTCGAGTTGAGCTGCCCCTGCTGACTGGAATCTCACGAGACCCTGAACCAGAACTCTCAGCTAGGTACCTCCTCCTGGATCCCTGACCCACAGAGACTATCAGTCAAGCGTGTTTTCCCACTAAGTTTTAGGGAGATCTGTTGCACAGCAACAGATAATACACAATACTGTCTGACATGACATCACTGCCTTTCCTGGAAATGCCTTTCTTCTCCAGTTCTTTGTGTCCAAATTTAACCATCTTTTCAAGCTCACAGACCACCTTCTCCAGAGCCATCCCAGGACCTCCACTTCCCCAACACTCCCAAATCTGGAAACAACTGCTCTGATTCCCTAAAGAACTTTGTATCTGATTCTAAGTCAAGCCGTCTAAAGTTTGGCCAAAGGTAAAACCAATTCATCTAATACTCACCTGCCTAAAATGTGTAGTTTTAACATTACAGTTTTACTAAAATAGCTGTTCCTCAAACACGCCAGGGACACTTCCGCCCCAGGGCCTCTGCCCCGCCCCCACATATCTTCATGGCTCATGGTTTACCTTCTTCAGGCCCTTGCTTAAATGCTACCTGCTCAGCAGGGCCTTGCCCGACAGCCTACTGAAACCACCAGAGCTCTCACTCATTCCCACCCACACACCCCCAGCACTCCCCACCCATTATTGCAGTTTTATTTTCTTCACACACTTATCACAATCTAACATAGGTTTACATATGCCACTTATCAATCATCTCTCCATCGCCAGAGTGTAAGCACCAGGAAGGCAGACATTTTAACTGTTCAGAGCTACATCCTGAGCCCTAGGACAGTGCATGGTACATAGAATGTGCTCAATAAAAACTTGCTGAATAAATGATCAAGACTGCAGCATTTCACACACCACAGAATGGATGTAACACTAACTAAATATTTTGATATTTTAGGTGTCTTACGTCTACAAGCATTTTAAGGAGGCTTAATCAATCTCTTCTTTCACTAGATAAAAACAAAACAAAACCTTGAAACACCCTAAAGTAGGTAATCTTAAAAACAGATAACTTTAAAATTGCTACATTTCTCAAAAATAGCTGAAATGGTCCTATCATATGTGCTTCCTTGGCAGTTTGGTTAAATATGATTTCAGGTGATCATGTCATTACCTAATGTCATCAGTGGGCCAACTGTGCTCCTTCCTTTGCATCCCTCTCAAGTTATAGCTCATCTATCACTTCAAAATCTCCTTAAGAGCAGAAGTGGATGTTGTACATCTTAATATTCCCTGCAGTACCCAGATAACAATGCAACCTATAAAAGTTTACTAAGAAAAATATCAGAATTGTTAGCATCTTAAGCTATTTCTTCTCCTTACCCAAAAGCACCCAGTAGGCACACCCATATACCCATGCCTGTAACAATGCTATCATAAAAAGCATCTTCACTCAGCAGATGAAGTCTCTGAAGCAAATTATCCAATGACTTTTATTTTCTCAAAGCCCAGTTAGAACGGAAACCTTAGCCTCCTCTTTGACTCACAAGGTTGTTGTTAAATTACTCTGCTGCTACCAAAAAAAGAAGGAAAAAAAGGTTCCTCCTTTATCGGACATCTGACATATGGTTCTTATGAACAATCCATATATACACAACACAGAAGGTCAAATTCTAACAGCGGATGGTGACAGTCAAGATAAATGATGTCACTTGTAAAGTACTTCACAGTTTATATAGGTAATAATACTAAAAAAAATTGCAATAAACAGTAATCTGACTCTTGATTGCCAAGGCATAGTTCAACACAAAATCAGTCTTTGTTTTTAAGATCCAGAACAATGCTGGAAGAGAGATGTCTAGCTATGATATCATCAAAGCTTTACATCATTTCAAGGATACACAGTTACATTTATGTTCTGGCACAAAAAAACATGACTATCCTTTAGAGAAGAGGTCAGCAAACTACAGCTCACAAGCCAAAGTTGGCCCAGAGCCTGTTTTTGTATGGCCCACAAGCTAAGAATGATTTTTACATTTTTAAATGGTTGGAAAGAAATCGAAATAATGGATGACGTGAAATTTATAAGAAATTCAAATTTCAGCATCCATAACATTTTACTGCAGCGGTCACACTCACATTTACACATCATCTACAGCAGCTTGTGTGCTACGACAGCAGAACTGAGAAGCTGCAACAGAAACCATATGTCCCACAAAGCTGAAAATGTTTACTCTCTAGCCCTTTAAAGAAAAAGTTTGCAACCTTCAACTCAGGGCATGGATGCTGGATCCTGACTGCCTTCATTTAAAGCCTAACACTTATCCTCCTTATTCTGCCTCCATTTAAATCCTAACACATTATTATTACTCACTTATTAACTCTGTGACCTTGAACAATTTACTTAACCACTCAGTACCTCAGTTTCTTCATCTGTAAAATTGGGTTAATAACAGTACCAGCCTTTTGGGGTCATTGTGAGTTGTAAATTAATACATCCAAAGCCTTTGAAATAGTACTTGGCATACAGTAAGCCATTACTAAGGATTAGTTATAGCTACCATTCCTTCTTCTTGAGAGCTGCAGGATGTGTTTTCTAATTGAAGTGCTAGCAAAGTGGTTAGATTTCAAACTAGTCTCCCAGATCTATTTATCACAGCAGAACAGAAGCATGAGATAAGAAGAAACGAGAGAAAAATGAAGAAAAACAGAAGATTAAGGAGAGAAGAAGAGGAGACAGGAAAAAGTTATAAGAACCCCACTCAGCAGGGAGAGTAGGTGGCCTATTCAAGAGGGAAGCATCAATTAGGATAATTTCATCTATAGTAACAGATTAAATAACTTCTGTGGGCTGACTGGATACTAATCACCATGTGGAAGCTATGCTTAGGCAGGGGAAAGCATCTGGAATTCTAAGCAAGAGACTTACAAACGAAGTGCTGGGTCAAGCCCATTTTTAAGTTGAGAACTTCCTGTATTTTACATTCCTAGACAAACGACAAGTGATAGTTGCAGTAAATTCTGAATCTGGTTATCCATGGGGAGTAGCTAATTAAAAGGAAACCATTTGTAGAAGGACCCTGTGCAGCCGAGGGGCCGCTCCTAAGGTAACCCAGAGGAGGAAGGGACAATCGTTCTTATCCATGAGTTCTCATTTTGTTCAGAACAGCACTCACTTCCTAACGCTAAGAAAAAACCATGTTCCCATAAATAGAACACAAGCTCATTCACCAAAAATGGACCTGCATGGCAACTGGGAGGTAAACATGGTGTTTATAGAAGATACACTTAACCTGCTACCGAGGTGGAGAAATTCTCTTTCAAAAAGTGAGGACTCACTCTCGTTTGAATACCTTCTCTGTGCAAAGCTGAGTTCCTACCTTTTCCATATATCTTTAAAAATCACACTCACTGTTTCTTTTTAAATTATTATTTCAAAACTCTAGAGCACCCCCCACCCGAAAAAAGTATTTGTTAACTCACAACTCCACCACAATCAAACAGCTATCTTTATTTTTCCCTTCCAACCTTGATCCCTATAATCCTCACTATTGCTGTGGTTTATGCTTATGGTAAACCTTCCCTGCAGAGGCTAAACACACATATCAAATATTTTTAAGAGACTTGATGTGTCAGCATAATATGTAAAGCCTTAAGGAAAGGAAAGAAACACATTATTATCCAAGTGATTTCTGCAAACGGTGCAGGAAAAGGAGAGTGATTTAAAGCAAGGCAACAAAGAGATAATTAAGATGCTCCCAGGCTAGAGGCAAGTTCAAAACACTCACTGAGAATGTATTTGCTGGGAGAGTCCTACTGAAGGCTTTGGCTTGAGGGTCAAGGTCATCTGGGCCATGGGACTGACTCTTGGGAGAGTGTCTGCCTTCTTAGATGAAGTGTGCTTTGCTGCTGGCTCAGAAGGGACCCAGGAGGAAGCAGCTCCGGGACTCTGCCCTCCAAGGACTGGTGATGAAGTGTCCTGGGCAACTGTTGTCTCACAGGCTTGGCCCTTGGTCCCTGGTTTACACACACAGAGTTGAGGCCGGAGACACATCCCTCCATTCTGGCACGGTGGGACACAGCTTGCTGCAGAAAAACAATATAAGACACAGCTTTGAAGGAAAGCATTGTAGACTTCAGTAATTCTTCCAAAGGCTTAACAGTAAAATCAGGATGTTCCCCAATAAAATAAAACCACAGTTAAAGACACGATGACAATGATGACAGCTAACATTTATTAACAGCTTCCTATGTGCCAGGCACTGTTCTAATATATAGCAACAAATTTAATCTCCAGCAACCGCCTGAAGTAGATATCTCGCCCATCTTACTGATGAAGAAACAGACACAGGGATTATCTAATTTGCCAAAGGTCAAAGAATTACTAGTAAATAGAAGAGATGGGATTTGAATCCAAGTGAACTGGCTCCAAAGTCATCCTTCTGAACCACTTTACCACAGCTGCCTCTACAAGGAAAACAAGAAAACGCTCTGCTCTTCCTTTTAAGTTGTGTTCTGTGGCTTAAGTTTAAATTTTAGGTATCCAAACAAGATGTGGTAAAAAACAAAAGCCCAAGCCCAAAAAAAGCTCAACTACAGACTCCACCTTGCACAAACTATGAGAGCTTGGAAAGACTGTTTAGTCCAACCCACTTTTTTTTACATAAGAAAAACCAAGGGCAGAAAGGTAGAGTCATCCAATACATACTTTTATACTTAAAAAAAAAAAAATGCCAGTACACTGTACACCATCCCTAATTTTATAAGGAAAAGCAACCAAAAAGAAACAACCTCTTGGGGCTGGCCCAGTGGCATAGTGGTTAATCCCGTACGCTCCGCTTCAGCAGCCCAGGGTTTGCTGGTTCAGATCCTGGGTGCAGACCTACACACCGCTCATCAAGCCACGCTGTGATGGCATCCCACATACAAAATAGAGGAAGAATGGCACCGATATTAGCTCAAGGCCAATCTTCCTCACCACCGCCCCCCAAAAAAAGAAACCATCTCTTTATCTCCTACTTGCCAGGATGCGAGTACTTTCAATCATCAGACTTGTGGGTCAAGTGGAGTTTTAAAGTGAGCAGTACTCTGGGTCATGGGTAAGCGAGGGCTTTTATCATAGGCAACGCCCCATGGGATTTTAGATGTTACTGACTTGTTTCATTAGGTTAATGTCATAGTCCTGTGGACATGATTCCTTCAGTCCTTTATTTGTCCAAATATATTTATTTGTGCCAACCTATTGCTATCAGTCCACTTTTGACTCCAATTCTTGGTCTTGTGGCAGATCACAATACTAAATCTCCCACAAAATTCAATGCAAGATGGAGTCCACAAAATAATTACAAAATAGCTGAGAGATATGAACCAGAGAGGAGGCTCAGTTATGGAAAAGCCAAATGACCAAGACCTGAGAGCCCTAAAACCTCCTGATTTTCTATAAAAGAGAGAAGATACTTTTCCCATCTTCCTAATACAATTCCTATTACCTACAGCAAATAATGCCAAGAAACGGCCCTCAAGAGTCAGAACACTAGGGTGAGAAATTTTCCAAAAGTTGGGGAGTATTCTTAAAAAAAAGAAAAGAAAAATGCAGCCAGCTGCCTAGGCGACCTTAGGGTAAGTTACTTAACCTTGGCCTCTGCACCTATATGTGTTTGGGGACAAGGGAAGGGCAGTAGCTGCTTGTTCTAAAATAGCCCCCAAGGGCTCTTCCCATATTAGGCTTCTAGAATTCAAACTCAAAAGCTATGCACTTCTAGAGTTCACGATTCTAATTTATCAGCGTTTCCCTGGCTGACTGATGATCATCAGGTCCTACTCAGCCATGGTTATTAATGGAATGTCACAGGAATGGAAAGGGGCTCCACCCAGAGAGAGCAGAAGTGGCCACGAGAGGGGACTAGACTGGGCTCTCAGAGCTGAGCCTCTGCCAGAGATCACCCCCCACCCCCGGCACTTTCATGTATACATTCTCTTCATGCTTTCAATTAGGAACGTGTTTCAGTTTAACATCTGAGAATGATTTCCGCTTCTCTTCCCTCCCAAGGTGTACTGCAAAGTCTACTCATCTACCAGGAAGGCTGCACAGAGCAGCTTACAAAAGCTGGTACCTAGATGGAGGCCGAGGACTGAAATCTTTCAAAATATCACCGAACCTGTGTATCGAAGGACACGGAGGGATTCGAAGGGTAAAAGGGTACTGATTTCTTTTTTTTAATTTTTCTAATTTTGCACATGGGAGGGTGAGGGGGACAGGGAAAGAATAATAAAAGATAAAACACTTTAAACTCACAAAAGTCTTCTACTGGAAGAAAAAGAACACGTTACATAACGGATTGACTCTATACAATACCACCCTTTTCCAGTAAATTTTAAAAGGACGATAAGAGAATGACTAGACAATTTTCTCTTCCACCTACCCCAGTGAGGCTGAGGCCACAGCCCCCTGGAGCATGCAGACAGGAGAGGCTGGCTTGAAGAGGGGGCCAGATTCCTAATTGCCAAGACAAGGCCCTCATGTGACACGAATAGCAAATCTCACGTCCCGCCAGCAGATTTTATCCAGCCATTTTTCCTACGAAATTTGGACCTCATGCAGCAATGGTTCTCACATGGCACTTCTCCTGCTGCTCAGACCAGCAGCGGCATCACCTGGCAGCTCTTTCAAAATGTACATTCTCAGGCTGCCCCAGGCCTGCTAAATCCAAAACGGGAGCCCAGCAATGTGACCGCCCTCCAGGTGAGTGTGATGTGCACTCAGGTTTGAAAAGCACTGACACGCGCCATTTCAAACTTCACCATCTCCCACCAGCAAGTTTTTGAGAATTTGTATTTTTACAATTGTAAGTTTGGTGATTTCACACTACCATTGCTTTCAATTTATTGAATTCTTGCTGTGATAAGAGTGTTTATCTTGCCCTTTTATTTTCACTGCAAAAAATAAAAACTTTTCCAAATTCTCAAGATAATTATGGGTCCCTCCCAAAAGTTTATACATTTGTGATCATCTACTTCACAGCCAACGTAAAAATGTGTAGGCATTTATGAGAAAACTGTTATTCTAAGTGAGGTGTTGAACTATATGGAATATTATAAGTAAATGTTACAGAAGTACTTTAAAAATGTTTTTTTTCCACCAGTTGATTCTGTGTTTGCCTGGCCAAATGTGCTTCAACACAGTGAGGAAACACTACATCAAGATCTTATCAGTGGTTTGGGCTGTGTTTCTCAAGCTTTGCTGCGCATTAGAATTACCTGGGGAGCTTTTAAAATTCTCAGAACCCAGGCCTAACTCCAGGCCAACTGAATCAGAATCTTGGGGGCAGGGAGGCTCCGGCATCAGTAATTTTTCTTTTTTTTTTTTTTTTTTTTAGCTTTCCAGGTGATTGCGATGCGCAGCCAGGCTTGAGAACCAGTAGGTTAGGGAACAAAATCCTAATCCAGGGACTTGCTGACAGACTAGTCTTCCTAAAATGCAGCTCTTTGAATTCCTTCTTCATTCAAAAACTTTCAACACATTTTAGCTGCCCATGAGATATATTCAAGACCCTCTACATCTGGTCCCAATAGGCCTTTCCACCCTCATTGCGCCCTGGTCCCTCCCTGCAGAAGCTTGCCACTCCTCGCCTTGCACACAGGGTGCGCTGTCCTGGAACACAGGCCCCTCAAGCTCTTGTGCATCTGAAACCTCCTCCTTCTCTATGAAGTCTTTCCCAAATGCCCGCCCACCCCTACCATGATCTTTATATCATGTGAACTCCTGTCGTGTTTTCATCATTCCCTTTACATTTTGCAGGTACTGTCACAGATCATCATCTTTTAACAAACTCATTTCTTATTTCCCAATTAGATTATAAACTGTAAGGCCAGTTAACTGGCTTATGCAGAACTTCTTGTACCCTAGGATGGCAGCCTGAGCCTCACCTTGGTTGATTAACTGACGTGAAAGCAGAGCCACTCCTTTGCAAAGGATGCTGGGATGTAAGAACATTTGCAAAGGAAAGATCATCAGTGGGCTCCTAATCATTACATAATAACGTCTCCACCTCCAGACTTGGTTTGCGTGTTGTTCGATCAGTCTCCAATCCTCCAAAGATATTTTTTAATCAAAACTAATATTAAAATATACCCTGCTAATATGCAATGTCTGAAGTGGCATTTAAAAGTACATTATAGTTCCTTACTAAAGAAAAAGTTTTAGAAGCCCAGATCCAATGTGTTCTAGAAGAACTCTAAAGGGTAGAAACACTCCAAAACAAACTAGTCAAGGACTAACAGAAGAGAACATCACAAACGGCTGGTAGGAGCTGTGACAAGTCACCCAACCTCCAGTACAAAAGCGCATTAAGGGAGTCAGCGTAAGAAGTTCAGGTACAGTAGACAAAAAGAGCTTCTGAGAGAGACTCAGTTTGTGAAAAGGAACCAGAGAGTTCTGAAGGGAGGGCGGCCACAATTCATAAGGTAGCTGATCCAATAAAAGTACTTCTGCTCCAGATGAGCACAGGGAATGAACCCTGTAACTACCCCCTCCCTCTACTCCAAACACAGAACAATGATTTTTTTTTAATTTTTCTAACTTAAAAAGATGGATTTCCACAGCTGGCCATGATGGAATAACTGTAACCAAACAAAGCCTTTTTGCCGTAAACAATTAGAAAACTGGATGAAAGATACAAAACAACTGTTTTCAGATACCGGGCAACTGGCAACAAGCGACTGTGAATCCTCCGAGAAGGAAATCAAAGAGGTGAGGCACCATCACCCCAACTGCCCATCTGCCGGCGGCTGGAATCTGCAGGTGAGAGTCCTGGAGAGCAGAGACCTGCACACAGAGACAGCCCAGAGACCTGCAGAGGCTGCCCTGAGCCTTCGCCTGATGCTAAGCTGCAGAGGCGAGGGGCGGAACATCCTGAGGCCAAACACCCAGGCCCGTGAGCTGCAAACACCAGTCCAGACCTGCCAGAGTGAGGCCACTCAGCAGAGACCCCAGAATTAAGCTCCTTTTAAGAGGAGAGCAAAACCTCAATATTGACATCAGGCAAGAATAGTACACAAAAGAAAACTAGCACACAAATCACAGTTGTGAATATAGATGCAAAATACCTAAATATTAGCAAATCAAATACAGCAGTATTTCAAAACAGAAAAGCAAGCAGAATTCCAGAAATATAAGAATGGCTTTAATGTCAACAAATCTATCCATGAAATTCCCCATGTTAAAAAACTGAATGAGAATTTATTTCAATGAGTGCAGAAAATCTTCCAATCAAACAAAAACTGCTGGCAACTAGGAATACAAACGGATTTCCCCATTCTGGTAAACAGTGCCTACAGTAATCCCCACAACAACTGGCACACCAAAACCTATAGCAAATATTATGAGGAAACTGTAGAAACATTTCTATCAAAGTTGGAAACAAGCTTAAATGCCCTCAATAACCTCCAGTGGTCAATGTGGTATTGCAGGTCCCAGCCAACATGGCAAAACAAGAAATAAAAGGTCTAAGAATCATGAAGGAAGAAACAAGTGTAAGTGTACCATTATTTGCAGTTTACCTAAGGGTCTATGTAGATAATCCAAAAGGTTCTACAAACCATTGTAACTGATAAGACAATGTGGTACTGGTTCAGAGAAAGAGAAACAGATCAGTGAAATTTAACGGAAGGCTTAGAAACAGACTCAGATAGAAATGGAGGCTTGCAACATAATGGAGGAGATATAACAAATCTGTGGAGAAACAGTGGACTACTTAATAAATGGAAAAGAAACAGCCATCCATCTAAAAGAATTAAAATTAAATCCCTACCCACACAAGAATATAGATTCTAGCTCTTTAAAACCTTTAAAAGAGAACATGAGAGACTATCTTCATGATTTGGCGTAAGGGAGAATTTCTTAAATGTGAAACAGTAAGTAAAAATCAAAAAGGACTGATGTACTTGACTATATCAAAATTTAAAAGACCATACACAAAGTTGAAAGACAAATGACAAAGACACTTGCAATATATTTAACAAAGGACTAGTAAACAGATATATAAAAAAATTCCTAAAAATCAACAGAGAAAAAAATAGACAAATGATATGAATTGGCTATTCACAGATGATGAAATGTGAGTGTCAAATAAACATGAAAAAATACTCAACCTCTCTAATTATCAGAGGACTGCAAATCAAAAAAATACTGAGATGCAATTCCACACTCAACAGACCGGCACTAAGTCTGTTACAACCACGTGTTAGCAAAGATACAGGGAAACGGGAACTCTCATTTACTGCTCGTGGGGGTATATTTTACACTCATCTCTGTGAAACACAATTTGGCAATAACTAGCAAAGTTATAACGTGAAATCCCTAATACCCAGCAATTTCACTTCTAGGCTGTCATGTGCTTAAGGAGACATATACAGGAATGTCCACAGCACACCAATTATAGTAGGAAAATATTGGCATTGATAGATGAATTGATAAGCAAACTGTGGCATATTCGTACAATGGAATACTATACAGCAGTCAAAATCATAGTCTAGATCTATACCGAGCAACATGGATGGATCTTCAAAATAACGTTGACTGAAGAAAGCAAATTACAAGATGCCGCTTTATGATACTGTTCTTTATATGATATTATAACTGTCCATGTAATTTTTTTAAATACATAAAAGAATATTATTTGTTTTTATGGATACATATGAAATCGACAAAAGCATAAAAACATACTGGATTCACTTAAAAAAAAAAGACAAGTAACAAATATAACAACTAGACTGGTATCAACTGTGGGTAGCAGATACATAGATGTCTACTATTGTATTATTCATACTTGTCTGTATATTTTTCAATTTTTCAAAATCAAAATAATTTTTTAAAATCCAACAAACGACAACTGAGAACTGATGATCGTTAAAACCTGTTCCTCAGGCACAAGGTGAAGGAGTGATGATGGGTACGAGGTTGATCGAAAGTGGCAGAAATTGCTGCCATAATAATGATGAACCCAGTGGGCAAATCCTGGGCTGCAGAAAGCTGACATTAAGACCTGGGTGAGCAGGACAGGCAAAAAAATCCTAGTCCATTCTGACTGCCAGGATGGTCTTCCAAAAACACTCTTTCATCACTTGAAACAGTCAAACTCGCCCCACACAGTAAATACTCTCAGATTTCTTCCATATTTGAATCTTACTCCAGTTTGACAAGCTGATCCTAACGTTCTTTAAAAGTTCAGTGATTGTATTTTTAGGAAGTAACCCATGCCCTGAAGCTCAGCCTCTATTGCTTTTAATTCTAAAAAAGTAACTCTTGGTTATATTTAAAACTTCGTCCCAGCCCACACAGGGCAAACAGTGTGACTCTGTGCCCCTTGCTTTTCTCTGCAAACAAGTTGCAGCATGTCTACCCCATGTGTCCGGGGGAGAAATGTGAGTCTAACTGTGTCTTCTGTGATCAGAGACAGCAGGTGAGAAATTGCTTTGCTGTGTGTGTCTTCACAGTAATTCCCAGCTGCCCTTTGAAGTTATTCAATAACACTAAGTGTATCAGATCACAAGAAACATAGCATGAGGTCACACATTTTAGTCTACTCTGACTCTGTCTGCTCCTTGTACCAAACCCAAATAAATACTGTTCTTTCATAGTAAATGTCACTGGGTCCGCCTCCTCCAAAATCCCTAAAGAGCAAAAAATATTAGTACAACATCCAAATGCCTTTTTTGAATATCCAGCCTTGTGGAATAATGAAGAAATCCACTTAATTGAATTTTCTGGATAGGTAAACCATGCACCAACACAGTTATTAACCCTTATGGTTTGTGATCATTATGAAAATCCATGTGAAATATCTCAGGGGTGCGGGTGTGCTTTCATTGTTCTCTCTCCTCTAAGTCGGGCTGTCAAGAAGCACAGGCTTTCTCTCACTCTTTCTACGCCATTCACTTTTTTAATCTACTCTCAAGTGACAACTTAACCAAGCAGATAGTCAGATGGTTGAGCACAGCACAAATTACACGGAATACAAGTCACAGAGGTTGTGTGCAGAATCTCATGGCTCGATTACGCCGGGGTTTAATGCCTTTATGTCAAGTACTGAGCCCTCATCTGCCTAATTCCCCAGGATCTGTGTTCTGGAAGGCTGGGGTTCTCCAAGCTTGAGCTCAGCAGGACTGGCTTGTTACCATGTGATTTAATTTAAAAAGAGGTGGTCAGCTGGGGCCAAACACACCCCTCCCAATGCCATCAATAACTGTGAAATCATTCACGGAGTATAACATAATTAAGTCATAAGTCATGTAATGAAAAACCACCAGCAGTTTTTCTGGATTCTGCTCTGGTCTTATTACTGCCGTTTTATAAAGTGGTTTGTGTTTTTCTAAGTCCACGGAAAAAAAAAAAAAGGAAAAAGTTAAAAATATCTACAGTTTAAACTATGTAAACATTTAATTAAAAATAGCAAAAGAGAAAAACCAGAAAGAGATTTTCAGAAAATGCTATTACCTACAAAGAATTAATAAAAGTCATCTTTAACAAGTTAAGACCAAAATCCAAAAAGAGAAAAAAGGACAGAAATAGGCAATTAAGACAAAAGAAAATGCAATTAGTAATCAAACTTGTGGAGTAATGTCCAAATTAATTAAGTCATCAAAAGAAATGCCAACTACAACAAGGAGATAAAATATTATGGTTGCTGAATTTTTTTTTAAAGACACAAAAATATTAATACAAAGATGATGGTAAAACGGTACAGGTGGGTTAGAAAGCAGTTTAACAACATGTTTCAAATATTTCAGTAGCCTCACTTCTAGAAACTTAACCTAAGTCAAAAAAGGAAATAACTACGCGCATACATATGTCCAGCTGTCCACAGCAGTGTTATTTATACCAAAGAAAAATTCAAAAGAAGCATACAGGTTAAGTAGAGTATGGAATTAGAACCATTCAACATTAGAATTACAAAGTGATGCTAAAAGTTTAAATGTTGATACTATTAGTATGAAAAAAAAAATGTTATTTCATTTTCCAGTCAGTCATGCATTAAGCGCCTTCTCTAATAATAGTATAATTTTATTTTGTGCACCAATGCTAGTATATATATATGATAAATACAAACCTTGGGTTTTACAGACTGTAAACTATTATGCACAGACTATTACTATAATGGACATCTTCATAGTTATTAGAAGGCCATATATTACTCAATAATAAATCTATAATCTCAGTGAAATCCCATCATATTACGTTTCTTTATTCATTATGTGAACATTGAGCCCCTCCCCGTTATATCCTAGCCCTGTGCCAAGAAGAGTGGATACAAAGATGAAGACAATAAATTTCCTGCTATCAAGGAGATTAGAGTCCAGCAGGGAAGACAGACAAGTGTAGAAAAAAAGTCACCATACACATCTGTCTTGGAATATAAAGGTAGAGAAGGAATGAGAAATGAGGAGCCCTAATTGACAATCAACAAATATTTGTGAATTATTATATTCGAGGGACCAAAAAGGATACAAAGAATCCTTAGAATGGTTTGTTTCCATGAGGAGCTATAACAGGCCCCCTGCCCAAGCTCACCTACTGATGGAAGCAGGCAGTGGGGTGAGATAAGGCTGGGCGCTGGAGTCACACAGATGTGAGTCGGACCCCCACTCCCCAGCTGTGTGCCCTTGGGCTAGTTGCCAAGTTTGACCTGCACCTTAGTCCTTCACTCAACAAACTGAGTGACAAGTTTCTGCTCATTTTGCCCCAGGCACAGCCACATGCCCTATGACCACAACTGTAGACAGGAAAACACCATCTCTGCCCCATGGAACTCATGGCCCAGCCAGAAGACCAAAAGGAACAGTGATCATAATCACTACCAACATTTTGGAAAGAGCAGAATGGTGTGCAGTGGGGGCCCATCTCTATGGGATTTAGGGTACTAGGAAAGACCTCCCTGAGATCATGAACTTAGTATCAGATGTGAAAGCTGAGAGAAATAAAAAACACATAGGCCTGGCCAAAGAGTGTGGGGCCAAATGTTAGTGGTGAAACCTGCCACAAAGCCATTAAGAAGCAAAACGCAAATTGACTCTGATTCAGGAATGACTCTTCATGAGAGATGAGGTTCGGGGAGGGGGGGATGGCAAAGGAATTACAATATATTTTTTTTTTTTGAGGAAGATTAGCTCTGAGATAACGTCTGCCGCCAATCCTCCTCTTTTTGCTGAGGAAGACTGGCCCTGAGCTAACATCCGTGCCCATCTTCCTCTACTTTATATGTGGGACGCCTACCACAGCATGGCTTGACAAGCAGTGCGTAGGTCTGTACCGAGGATCGGAACTCGAGAACCCCAGGCAGAGGAAGCGGAACGTGTGAACTTAACCACTGTGCCACCGAGCCAGCACCAATATATTCTTGAATATGATGCTGATCCAGTATGATTTAATGTAATCAGCAGAGACATTATCCTGTAAATCAGGAACAAAACATTGATGCCCATCATCACCACTGTAACTGAACGCTGTTCCAGATGTTCTAGTCAACTCAGTAATACATGGAGCAGAGGTGTGCCATGAGACAAGGCACCGCTCCTACACCGCCCAGGGGAGTGTCCACGAGTACAGACTTTCCATAAAGCAACTGGCCATATTTTAGGATCAAGCCCTAAAAACACACATGCCTGCTTGTGTTTTATCATTCCTAATCCAGGAAATTTTATATTCAAAAATATCCACTGCAGTAGACAATCAATGTGGTAAAAAAAAAAACAGAAACACTCTACCCATAAAACAACAAGGAATAGATAAAAATCATGGAATGTGATAGTTATTCAAAACAATGTGTAAAAGACATTTTTAATGCCTTGGAATAAAAAACCTCCCACTCTCTAGAACTCATTCCAATGAGCCTTGCACCCCCAGCTGTCCACCAAATCTGCTCTTGTCAGAGTCGCCAGTGACCTCCAGGGTGCAAATTCAACAAGCCTTCTTCCTTCTTGACCAAGAGCAGCGCTGGCCACGGTGCTCAGTGCACCCTTCCTCACCTCCTTCCTCCCTTGGCTGAGCTGTCACACCCTGCCAGCCTTCTCCATTCCTTACCCTCAACCTCTCCTCAGTCTCCCTCTGGCTCTTCTTTCTCTTCCTGATCTCCAACTGTTGACATTCCCCAGGGCTTCTTGGTCCTTAGACTCTTCTGGTGATCTCATTCAGTCCCATGGCTTTGATTTCCATCCAGAGATCATGAATATCAGATTTGTGCCAAAATTTAGATCTCAGGCCTTGTCCTCCTGTCTGAACACCAGAGTTCCATGTCAAACTGCCTCCTCAACAGCTCCATGTGGATATCTAACTGGCTTCTCAAATTAAGATCATCTTGATTCCCCTCCCCCCACCCCAAACTCCACATCTGGCTCCTCCTTACTATTCATCTCCTTAAAAGGCACCTCCATTCACAGAGTTACTCAACAAGTATATCAGTTCCCCAGGAATGCTGTAACAGGTACCACAAACTGGGAGGCTTAAACAACAGAAAGCCATTAGGTCACAGTTCTAGAGTTTAGAAGTCTAAAATCAAGGTGTCAGAGGGGTTGGTTTCTTCTGAGGACTGTGAGAGAGACTCTGTCCCATTCCTCTCTCCTAGCTTCTGGTAGCCTTGAGCATTCCTTGGTTATTCCAATGTCTTCTCATGTCTTCTCTCTACGTGTGTCTGTGTAATATTGGATTAGCACCACCCCCACTCCAGGATGACCTCTTCTTAACTAATTACATCTGCAATGACCCTAATTCCAAAGCAGGTCACAGTCCAAGGCCCTGGGGCTTAAGACTTCAACACAAGAATTGGAGCAGGGGTAATATTTCAACCCAAAACACCAGTTGTCACCGTATTTCACTCTCCTCTTTCTCTCATTCCACACATCCAATCCGTCTCCAAATCTTGCTGGCTCTACATTTAAATACATCCCGAATCTAACTATTTCTCACCACCTTCCCTCAAACCGTTCTCCCAGCTAGCTAGTCCTTGCAGTCTGTTCTCACCAGGGCAGCCGAGGGATCCTGTTAGAACCAAAGGCAGATCACATCACTCCTCTGCTCCAAACCCTTCAGACGCTTCCATCTCAGTGAAATGCAAAGCCCTTATTTCTACAGCCTGCAGGTGTCTGCCACCTCTCCCATGTCATTTGCTGTGGCACGTGTCACCCTGGCTCCCCTGCTTGTCCCTGGGCACATCACTCCTGCTTCCACTGTAAGGCCCTCGCACTGGCTGTTGCCCACCTGTAATGTTCTTCTCCAGCTATTAACAGGCTACCTTCCTCACGTCCCTCAGCCTCCCTTGTGACTGTGCACTCCAAAACAGCAGCCTCTGGGCCTCGACTCCCTTAGTCAGCCTCATTTTTCTTCAATGCACTTAGCCCTACCCAACATTATATATTTATCTATTCACTGTCTGTCTCCCCCACTAAAATATCAGCTCCACAGGGAGAGAGACTATTTTGGTCGCTGCTTTTTCCCTTGGGCCTAGAATAACGTCTGGCTCATAGAAGATAATGAGTAAATGTTGAATGAATGAACATGTGAATGAAGGCTGAAAGAAAAATAAATGCTAACATGAACTGTTTATCTATGAGTGGTGAAACTATTCAAGTTATTAATTTTTTGCTTATATCATATTATACTTTCCAGATTTTCTACAATGGCCGATTATTACTTTCACAGGATGGCAAAAAAGTTAATTCACTTAAGGGCTAGTTTAAACGTACTTAAATTTTTAAGGGCTGTAATTTCTACAATCTAAACAATATGTGAGACAGAGTACCATACACTAGACTTTATGATAACTGTGCTATATTGGAACTTACATTATTTTTACTTTGAAACTTATTCCTAACATACCATGATTGGGTAATATGTCTAGCACTATTATTAACATGTTTAATCTGTTTGAAAAACTGACTTCTTTTATTTTCATCAACCAAAAATGTTAAACAAGAGAAGCTTTTCTGAAAATCAGACCAATAAAAAATAAGCTTTATAAGGCCAAAATCACTGCCAACTTGAGAATCAAGCATCTGAAATCTGGATTAAGATAAAGGGGAAAGAAAAAGACTGAGACAGAAAACATTACTTTGACTAGGGAGTGTCACCTGGTGGTAGAGCGACCATTGAAGCCAGGCAGCCCAAACCAAGCCTCAGCTCAAGACAGTGACTGGCTGTGTGCCTTGGGTATATTTGTTTCCTTCTTTGCATCTCAGTTTTCCCATCTGTAAAATGGGAATGATAACAAGGACAATTTATATATGAATTAAATTAACATATTCAAAGCGCTTAGGACAGTGCCTGGTTCAGGGCAGCATTAGACAGGTGTCAGCTATTATTATCCCGTGTACCAAATTCATCCCACGTGTGCCCCAAAATAGCCTTTAAGGAAGCTTTTGAGGAGGAGGTCACATCTATATCTGGAATAGAATTTTATTTCCACCACTGGAACTTTACATTTACCTAAAACAGCCTTTTACAATAAACCAAACATAATAAGCTACCTTTTATTCTTTCTTTCCCACACTTAATCATGCAGAATAAAGCTGTGGTGGCAACTCAGTGACAGAGAACATCATTAAGCTAAAATAAAATATTATATGATTGTTCTCATGCTCAAGACTCATATTTCCAAACTCATTTTCTTAACTGAGTAAAGAATAATAGCTACATGTGAGACAGAACCTTTCAAAATTCCATGTGATTTATCTTGACAGCATTTAAGGTACGTTAAGGGTATTATGTGCCTAAGGATGGGAACACTCTGGAAGACATACAATCCAAGCGTGCCAAAGCATTTTTTTTTTTTTTTTTTTGCTAAAATAAAAATGCTTGCAGATGTCACTGACGCCTGAGCATCACTGTAGAAGACAAACATTCAACAGGCTGTGGACACAGCCTCAGCTACAGAGACCACAGGGATTAGGCTCTTACACCCCAAAAGGGAGCCACAGTTGAAGCCTCATGGTGAAATATACGGCCATTCCTCCAAATGGAAGGAAGCTGCACAGCAGATGATGCTATTTGCAAACACTTAGTCCTCTGGCTACTAGCTCTGTTATTGTGAAATGTGATATAACCATTTTCGGAATTGAAGCTGAAATAGAACTGTGGACTTCAAGGGCCCATCAGCAAGCAGTTGAAAGGAACAAGCAAAGCTCTGTTTTCAAAACACTAATATATAAAATTAAAATTATTTAAATAGCTTTTCTCATTTCCGACATCCTTCTGAATGGAGAAATTGTTCTAGTTAACATGGTGAATGTAAAATGCTCCTTTTATCCATACACTGGGCCTAGCTTTCCATATGCATGTAAATTGGTTTTTGCTTAATTGCTCTCTAAAATCCTTCCCTAATCTCTGATCACCTCAGAAGTAAAAAAATGTATAATCAGCAAACAAGAGAAATTTAAATAATTATTAAGAGCAGAAATGAACAAGATTATCTTTCTGTTGGAAGTTGTCAACTTTAAAATAAATTATTTCCATCTAAAACACTATGCCAAACTTGTTAAATAATGGATGGTGATGATAATAGGGTGTTACTGTTCCCAACTTAATGTTTTTATGTTTCCCAAGAAAATAAATGATCCTAAGCTTTTAAAGATTAATCCAAGTAATTCTTTTTATTGCTCAAAATGTCATGAATAACCAACTTATCTTAATAGAATATTATTCGTCTCTGCTTTCCTACGAAGAACTGCTAAATTTTCTGCTAACCAATTCTGGAAAGACACAATTAACAGAAAGAAAATAAGGAAACTTTACACAACAATGCTGGAAGCAGAGATTTTAATAAAGCTGTGAAAAATACAATCATCAGGCATCTCTCACAACTGCCTGTTTCACAGATAGACTATGCAGTCACTTACTCTCAAGCCACGATCCCCCAAAGATCATGTAATCCTAGTACCTAATTTTTGTATTTTTCTTAGATTTCTTCCCATTATTTGTCATCACCAGCTCTTACCATGATCAGGGGCAGGCTTCTGTGGAATGAGAATGAGGAAGAAAGAGAAAAAAGACTATTGTGGTTCTTTGTGGTAGCTAGCCTCTAAAGATGGTCCCAAACCCACCCCTCTGTCTCAACACATGCTGCTCCTCCCGCCAAAAGGTGGAGCTTCTGTTCCCTCCCCCTTGAATCTGAGCCAGGACTATGACTGTTCTACCAAGGAAATGCCCAAGTGCCATTCTGAGACCTCCAGAGCCCAGGCATTCAAAGGGCCAGGAAGCAACACTTCTTCCCTCTTGGAACCCCAGCCACCAAATTATGGGGCAGCCCAAGCAATCACGTGGAGAGGCCCAGATGGAAGGGAACTGAGGCTCCCAACCAACAAGAGCCAGGATCATCTTGCGAGCCGTGCGAGTGTTCTATCTCGGAAGTAAACCCACTCTTAAGCTCCCCAAGCTGGTGCCACACGGTACAGAGACAAGCCGTCCCTACTGCCCTCTGCCAAATGGCAAAATCATGAGTAAATAAATGGTGGTGTTTGTTTTAAGCCATGAGGTATGAGGATAATTTGTCTTGCAGGAATAGATAGCTAAAACAGTCTTCCTGAAGAAGTCATCACATCTCATTCCAGGGCGTCTGCTAATGCCACCATACCCAATCACCCTGCCTTAACACTTCCAACCGCAGAGTGACCATGTCTTCAAAATAAAACTCAGCAGAGATGTGACTAATAACCTCCTGAGTCCTATGAAGCAGGAAGCAGACTGAGCACAGGCCTCCACAGCTATGCATTTTCAAGCACTGAATATGATCAAAGACAAAGCCAGCTTTCCACAGAATTCTTAGCCAAATTACCAAGCACAGAAAAATACTCACTTTTGATAAATACTAGCCACAACTGAAAACTATTTTTTAAATGTTATATATTTTACCACAATTTCTAAAATAATACACAAAAAACCCACTCAACGGTACACTTTAAATGGGTGAATTATATGGCCTGTGAATATCTCAGAAAAGCACCTCCAACAAGGGTCTCTACCCTGCAAACCAGGTCATCTTTGAACAGCTCTATCTTCAAACGACTTCTCACATTGACGTAAAATATGCCTGCCCACAGCTTCCTCTCATTGACTCCCCTTCATATAGTAATTGAAGAAAGCTCTCCCATCCTGCCTGGGACTTCCTTTCTCCCGACTCAGTAGACCCATTCCTGAGCTACTCCTCATGTAGGCACTGTTCCAAGTTCATCCATCACCCAGATGCACAGCCTCGAGGATCTTAGAGCATGTCCCAGTATTGGAGAAGAGCGCGAGCTTTAGAGTCAGAATGCCTGGGTCTATTCTGAGCTCCATCGCTTACTGGACACACAACCTTTAGCAAGTTATTTAACCCTTTTAAGTTTCAACTTCAACATTTGTAAAATGGGGACAGTAGGCAGAAGTCTTACTTTGGGGAGGAGTAAGGCAGGGAGTTAAATCAGCACCTGAGATGAAGAAAATCACCTGTAGTCAAAATGACTCTTGCAAATCTACTCAGCATAGCCAACATACTGTCTTGCAAAATGTCTCTCTGCATTTGAACAGGTCACCATTTCTTTGCTTAAAGACTCTCTCTCCCTCTGCCAAGCACATGCAGCCATTCAAGCTCATTAAGCATGAATGATGCAACTCCACTCTAACAGAACCTACCTCAATGTTAAGCAACTAGCACAAGATCTGGAACCCAGAAAGCCCACCAAAATTATTGGCTTTTTTTTTTTTAATCTATTGTGACTCTAGGAGGGAAGGAGAAAATCTAATCTGATGTGTCAAAAGTGGTCAGCCCAGTGTGGAATAGGGCACACCTACAAGTGGGACAGACAGTGCTAGGGATGGTTTTTTAGAATGTCATGCCCGGGACCTCTTTTATGTTTTTGATTATCTTCTACTTCCTTCAGTGGGCAGGATAATCCACCCCCAAGAGCACTGTGGAGAAGAGACCCCGGTCCTAACCTTCCAGGGTCCTCCCAAACACTGCCTACCAGCGGTTGTGTTCACACTCACCTGTAAGTGTTCATCCTAATTCTCGGCTCCGGACCCCTCCTCCGAGGCAGAAACGGGGAAAGTGGTTTTGCCTGACCCCAGCCCACCAACTATTAAACACAATTTCTTTTCACCGTCCCACAGACACCTGCCCCGTCAGCTGCACGGATGTAATTACTCCTTATTAACTAAACTCTGCATTTGTCCAAGGGTAGTTAGTGCAGTCACCCAGGTGTACTGTTCAAAACTGAGATATATTCCACCACTAGAGCTGAACCACTACAGAGGTTAAGAAGCTCAAGGGCTATTTATTTTTGTTACCATAATTATGGTTATTTGCCCGGTCAAAACATTCAACAACTGAGGGGGACTTCCCAACAGTGACTGGTGATAACCTTTGACCCCAACAGCAGGGAGCAGGGACCATGTGCCTGTGGCTGCTTAGTCACTGGGGGGACACTTCTCTCTGCCTTACCACCACGCCCAGCTCTGTGCAAGAGTGCAGAACTGGAAAGAGGGAGTCCTTAAAAAGACCATTTAATCCAGGACATTTTTGTCCTTTTACGACTTGTTTCCTGGAAAAGAAAATAATGGCTTACAGATAACCAGTGTTCAGCAATGGTTTGTCATACTCTCGCATGACCAAGCCCTGGGCAGCAAGAAACCATTGGCAGATCCTTGTCATGGCCACAATCCCTTCTAGCAGGTTGTGTGTGATGAGTGGCAAGGGGACACCCTGTGCAATGCGCTTTCTTGTAGAAACCATATTGTAAACGGTTGTTATGGGTGAGCCTAGCAAAACCTAATGAGTACCTACAGGACTAAGCCATAATCCTAACTGACACTGAGTTCTTCATGCCACTTACTGTTTACTCTTCAGACAAGACATTTCCTCTCATCTACTTTTAACACCAGAGGAAGGATGACCCAATGAGAAACTACATCAAGCAGGAGAATTGGGCCCAGGTGTGTCAACACCATTTAATCTTAGGCAATGGTTCTAAGTGTGGTCCCTAGACCAAGAGCAACAGTATCACCTGGGATCTTATTAGAAATGCAGGTTCTCACGCCCCACCTCAGACATGCAGAGCCCAGCAATCTGTGCTTTAACAAGCTTTCCAGGGGGCCAGCCCGGTGGCACAGCAGTTAAGTTCACACATTCCAATTTGGCGGCCCAGGGTTTGCCAGTTCGGATCCTAGGTGCTGACATGGCACCACTTGGCAAGCCATGCTGTGGTAGGCGTCCCACATATAAAGTAGAGGAAGATGGGCACAGATGTTAGCTCAGGGCCAGTCTTCCTCAGCAAAAAGAGGAGGATTGGCTGCAGATGTTAGCTCAGGGCTGATCTTCCTCCAAAAAAAAAAAACAAGCACTCCAGGTGATTCTGAAGCACAAAAAATTTTGAGAGCCGCAGTCATATTTGAGAGTCATTGTCTTAAGGCACTATGATCTGTGCAAAGGGCATTTCTGGGGTGACTGGCATTCCACTAGCTGCAAAGTAGTTTGATATGTGGGGCAAAAGGCAGAGTCAAGCAATCCTGTCATATGAGCGGCATCAGGGTCACTCAGGACAGTAAGCACCATGGGCCAAGGACGAGGCAGCTCAGGGAGTGAAGGTCAAAGTGACAGGAAGGATGGGTGGTCACAAGGCACAGAAGCTGTCTTGAACTGTGACTTGAAAGATAAGAACACTGCCAACTTCAGAGAGGGGCCACATCCCTGGACAGCCATGATGTTTTCAAAATTTTATAAAAAGTAAAATCCTCTCTTCAAATGCAGTTTTACACTTAAGCTTAATCTATGAAACAATAAAGCAGAGGTGAGTGAGCGAGCCCCTCGTCTCCCTGCTTCTCCTCTCTCCCTCTTGGGAGCCCTGAATATAAAGTGGTGGAATCCTGAGGGTTCCTGAGAGCATGGTTTAGAAAAGCACGGATTACTTGTTAAACATGCTGATTCCAGGGCCCCACCAGACCTAGTGAATTACACGAGCTGGGATGAGGCCTGGGACCTGCATTTTCCAGTTTCTCCAGGTAATCCTGATGATCAGCCAGATCACAGCTTTCAAGTGGTGCTTGTCTCAGAGTATGGCCCTGGACTTTTACATCAGAATCATCAGGGAATTCATTAACCATGCAAATTCCTGGGGCCTTCCCAAGCCCTGATGCTGGACCTCTGGAGTAGAGCCCAGGAATCTGCATTGTTAAGGTGGGTCTTGTGTGCATCAGGTGTGAGAAGCACTGCACCTGAGGACAGTTAACAGACACCATCCCTCCAATTTCCACATCCCACGCAAACCTGTGCTGTCCGTCCAGCGGCCCCACACCCTCTCTCTCCCAATCATCTCTCACACTCTTATCTGAAAAGATCAAGAGAACTTATCCTTCCTGATCTCTTCAGGCAGGGAGTCCTCTCAGCCAGTCTCTGGGCCTTCGCTCCAGGAGCCTGGATGTCTAGTCACATTCTGGGATGCTGGGGAGCAGGAAGGAGGCATGTCTTGGGGGCCCTGACGCCTTTTCACAGGCTTAACCCTCAAACGTGAGAACAGGACTGCTGAAACTAGGCACTAACGCTGGGACAGGTGGGTCTCAAAAATGGTTTGTGCGATTTGAATCACCTGAGCCCCACGTGACCCCACAGATTCTGCTTTAACTGCTTTGGGTGGGGGTAGGGCATTGGTATTTTTTTAAAGGCCTCTTGGATTATAATGCACAACCAGGGAAGAAAACCCCTGTCCAGGGCGGGGCTTCTCAAACGTGAATATGCACAGATCTTGTTAAAACGAAGATTTTGATTCAGCAGGTAGACATGGGGCTTGAAGCCCTGCATTTCCAACCTCTCAGATGTCACTGAAGCGCTGGTGCATGGATCACATTTTGAGTAGCACGGATCTCGTGGTTCTCAAACTTTAGCATCACCTGCAGGGCTAGTTAAAACACAGATTATTGGGCCCATTCCTACAGTTTCTAATTCAATAGACGGGTGGGGCCTCAAAATTTGCATTTCTAACAAGTTCTCAGGTGATACTTATGTTAATGGTCCAGGGACCACACTTTGAGAACCACGGAGGCCCTGGTTTTTAAGTATTAGTGTACATTAAAACAGTTTGGGGAGCTTTCAAATACAGATGTCACGAGGCCTCACTGTATGATTCCCAGACCTGGGGATTCCTAAACCCAAGAATATCAGCTCAACAAGCTTCTCAAAGGACTAGTGTGGTCAACTAGGCCAGGGACCACATTCGGGTCTAGAATTTGCATCCTGCAAATGCAGTAAACGTTTCTGGAACTGACAGCACACTTGACTGGAAGCAGAGTCTGAACATCCTAAATGCACTTCATAAAGTGCCACCACCACACACCGAAGATACTCTCTCACAAACCACTACCAGGTCCAACAGAAGAAAGAGAAGAAGGCCATTCGGAACTAGAAAAGTTTCAGAGGACTACTGGGTTTCCTGGGAGCCTTTTCTCTAGGGTTCCAAACCTAACTTACAGGGTTAGAAAAGAAGACAACGCCACAGAAGCTTTTCTCAGGAACAATACAAGCATAAGGGAAAGCAACAGAGCATGGTGGTTCATCACACAGGTGTTAGATTCAGAAGGCTCAGGTGGACTCTGGCTAAGCTCAGTAGGCCTCAATTTCCTCATCTCTAAAATGGGGAAAACGCTACCTCCTTTGGAGGCTGTTGGGAGGAGAAGAGATAATATATGTAACATACTCAGCAGAGGGTTGACACTCAGTAAAATCACAAATACATGACAGTCCTGACAGGAGACCCATGACATCTTAGAGCTGGAAGGGACACTGATAATTAGCCTTCAGCCAATAAAGGAAGCTCAAAGACCAGCAGACCAGGATCACCCAGGCACCGGTAAGAAATGCAGTATCTCAGGCCCACCCCAGACCTCTAGATCAGAATCTGCATTTTCACACGGCCTCCAGGAGATTCCTGTGCACACTGGCTTGAGAAGCACTGCCCTACAATAATTCTACCAGCCGTGGCGCCCTTAGTGGTTCTCAACCTTGCCAAGTTGGAATCATCAGAGGGGCTTTTAAAAAAATAATCATGTGAGGTCCTACTCCCAGAGTCTGACTCAACTAGTTTGGGAAGTAGGCTGAGAACTGGGATTTTTTTAAATCTTCCCAAGAGAGTCTAATGTGCAGCAAAGGTTGAGCGCCACAACACAGAATAAGCTTGCAGGCTCTGAGTCAAATGGATGGAAATAACCCTGTTTCTACTACTCACTGGCTGTGTCACTTTGGGCAGGTTACCTAATCTCTTTGGTACCTCAGTCTCCTTGTCTATAAAAATCAGAATCATCATCACACCCATCTCATAAAGAATTAAAAGCATAAAATGAGACATGATCCCTGGAAAACACACCGAACCGTGCTGGGCACAGTCAGTCCTCAGTGAATGTTAACTTGAGCAGGGGGATACTTAGCTTCTACTTAAAGACTTCCAATGACAAGGAGTTCACGACTCATGTTGGAGCACTTTCCTCTGTGGGACACTTGTTAGAAAGTTCTTCAAATGATTATGAGGGAGTTGCAATAATCACTTGGGCTGATCCACTGCGTGTTCCCACAGTCAAGCTCTCAGCTCTGTAGCTGGATGGTCCCTGAATAACCACTTATACACGTGTGCATGTGTGCACAACACACACCCCTCCCCCACACACACCCCCTTGGCTGAAGACCCCTTTTGCCTGGGCCATCCAATTGTGACTGTGGCCCAGAGGTCCTGGCCTGGATGAACGGGTTACTTCAAGCAGCAGGAACACCAAGCATCAAGCTGCAGACTCCACCTCTAATGAGCGGTATGACCCTGGGCCAGTCACAATGCCGTGGGCCTTGGTTTCCTCATCTATTATATAAGGGGGCCAGGCCAGATGATCCTTGTGGTCCCTTCCAGCACCCCCTTCTTGGGTTCCCTGGGGCCACAGTACCAGGAAGAAGCACTCACAAAGGACTGAGTCATGTTTTCCCCTCACAGTCTTCAATACAACAAAAAGGCAGCATTCTTCCCACTGCCCACCCAGTACAGCCAACAGGCAACTTAAATTTCAAGTTTCTTAGTGATTAGCAGGTAAACTAAAATTTAACAATAGGCTTTCTCTAAAAACATTCTAAATATAGACATATTCTCTGGGAGAGCAGAGGATTTCCTGAAGGGTTTTTCTGAGGAAACTAACAGCCTAAATAATGGATGGTGTTTGGATTGAACTTGTATATATGAGTGTGAGCTGTCAGTGAGTGTGTATGTGTGTGTAAAAACAAGGTGACGATTGTGTTGGTCTTTTTCCCCGAGAACTCTAAGGCACCAGGAATCATTTGTCAAGCTGCCTCCGCCAATTTTCCTCTCACCGTGTCTCTTGAATCCATTCCCTTCTTTGCTTTGAAATGAGCCCCTTTTGAGTTCTGGCTCCTCTTGTACATCCAAGGCTGGACTGCACCCTGCATGCAATCTGGGATTCGTGGCGCCCGCTCCTGTCTGCGTGCCCGGCACACCCCCACGGACACAGTGACCCTCCCCTCGCTGAGTTTTCCCACCGCCACAGCTCAGTCCTCAGACCCAGCATCTCTCTCTACCTGGAGGGCCCGCCTGCACCACCACCTCACCATGCCCAACACCAAACTCACCCTTCTTGTCTACCCTCCTTACCCCACAAAATCTGAGGTGACCTCTCTCTCCTCTTCCTCCTGCCCAAAACATTAACTCTACTTCCAGTTCTGCTGATTCCACCACCTCCTCGATCTATGCCTCTGCCCCCTTCTTTTCCATTCCCCACTGCCACCACTGTCATTCACACCTTTCTTTCTTACCTGTTGTGGTTTTCCTCTACAAACCACCCTGTACCCCACTGCAGGATGTGCTCCTGCCACTCCCCTGCTTCTCTAAGCCTATCAAATTCACGAATCATAACAGCTGTCATCTACCAGCCTCTGCTGTGCACCAGGCAGGGTGCTGGATTCTTCACTTACATGTCCTGCAGTCATGAGAACGGGCACAGATCTCCGTTTTCAGATCAGGCCGCTGAGGCTACATGACAATACCTGGATTCAGACCCAGGTCTGTACTCTTGCAATGGAATCATGGTACTGCTGGGTGCAGAAGTGAGGCAGAGAATCAAGCCTCTCCAAGCTCTTGCTTAGCCTACCACTTCATCCTTATCACCTTCCCTTCCTCTACAAGCATCCTAGAAGCTGAGCAATCAGACCCCCACCTTATGGATAAAACGCATGCTTCCCACTGCTAGGCTTTTGTTTACACTAGTCTCTCTGCCCAGAATGACCTTCTCTCAGTTTCAACCTGCAAAAACATCCTGCCCGCCTATTCTCAACTCCCTCTGGATCCTGCTCTGGAACTTTTTTAATTCAGCAGAGTTTGATGTTGACTTCTCTCCCTTAAAGCCCCATGGCACTTGGTTTCCCTCTTATATCAATCTGTGTGCTTTTTCCATCCATTTCACATCACAGCATACTCTTGGGTGGCAGGAACCAACTCATCTTTGTGTCCCCACATCTTCTACCCTAGCCCTGAGGACACAACCTCGCATATAACTGATACTCAACAAATACTTGCTGACTTGAGCAGAGGCTGTAAGATGCTATCAAAGAAAAACATGCAGAGAAAATGCAAGAGTCAGACATAATATGTAATCATCGACCTCTACCAATATTTTAAAGAATTCCCTATGAGCGTGAGGACCCTTTTGTCATCTACAAGTAGAAACTATTAACACTAGCAAATGAATGGAAGTCACAAGGAAGCACATTTAAGCTCTAAAAAGTCAATTTAATTTTCACAAAATTGCCGGTAAAAGAAAAGGGTTGATTATGAAGGAGTGAGCTTCTTGTCTCTAGAAGGATTCAAGTATAGGCTAAGTGTACTGTAGCAGAGGTGCCTGGCGGATTCCTGGGCTGGAGGAGGGATGGGGTAGCTGGATTAGATGTCTGACTTCCTAGATCATTCCCAAATAGGATTCTAGCCACTCTCTTCACATTGTCAGGACACCCACTGGATATGACCAGCATGTTCTGTCATGTTATAACATCTGAAAACAGTTCCCTGAAACCTTACCCCATGTCACTTAGCCAAGCATCAGTGTGTCACTTAACCCTGAAGTTGTGCAATGATAAAAAGTCAAAGAAGCCAATGAGCTCATCCTCTGATCCCAAACTCTTATTTTTATCATGAAAGTCTACGTGTGATTTTTAAAACATTTTCCAAACCTACCAAAAGCTAGCTGAACAGTTAGTTCAGGTGGTGATTATTTTGCAAACTTTAGTGTAAAGTTAAATTATACCACTATAAGTCAAGAAAAAATAGTCACGTCGCTAGAATCATAAAATTTTGTAAGTAATAATGATAGTACATAATGAACCAAAAAGTATATGAATGCAATTCTGGACACCTGAGGTCCATTAAAAAATGTACTGGCTTAAATCCTCTGTAGTTGCAGCTATTTCTGTTGGCAAATATTAAAACAGAAAGATAATCTAATATGAGATCACATTTTGTTTTGTAACTTTTAGCAACAAGTTCTGTGATATGAGATAAAAAGCAAAATGAGTAATAAATTCAAGCAAAAGACAATAAGCACTTTCTTCTTCTCAAATCAAAATTTTGTCATCACACTTTCAAAAATCTGCTACAGCTATCTTTATTAACTGTGTGATCCTACCTTGAGCCAGGGGTAGTAACTATTACAATCTTTGGAAGTAAACTGCTTATCTGTGCAAGATGAACTGTGCACTGTGAGAGATGGACAAAGTCCACTGCTTCCCACGAGAAAGGATGGCACTCAGCAGCCTGACACAGTTAAAGGGGTGACTAATTTCTTCAGGGAAAACCCTTACATGCACTTTCTTTGTGTGTCACCCAAAAGCTTAGTTAATTTAATCTGTCTGCCGCCCTGATGAAAATGCTGCATAGACAGGTAGAATCCTAACACCAAACTGAGTCATAAAAATTACTAATGAAACACATAACTTTTCTCCACAAGCTGCTTTGCAACATGTGCTGTGAATCAGACGAGGTCATCTGAAGATCACTCCCACACAACCCTCATTTATTTAACAGTTTATAAAAGTCATCTAAAAGGGTATTCAAGAAACCTATAGGAAAAGCATCCAAACTCACAAAAATGTGCTTAACGACCCAGATGCCAGTCTTCACGTAAACAACAGAAGTAAACAGTAAAGAATAATTTGACCCCAACCCAACAGCATTAAGCTTTGGGAAACTCACTCCATATGTTTCTATGTGAATTTTTTTACATGGAACTCCACTAGAACTCAATTAAAAAAGTTACTGAAACTAAAATCACACTAAAAATATTTTTTTTTACATACCCTATACTTTGTCTCCATATGATATAATATAAATATTCATCCTAGGTTTAAATTTGAAAATTAGATGTGAGCTCTAGAACTATTCGGGTCCTGCAGAATGCTCAGAGATCATGCGAACACCCAGCAGACACAAGAGATTGTGAAGTAATCGGCCAGAGAACTCAATCAATTGCACATGCACAGAATATCAGTGGGCACAATATGCACCAGATCAACAAAACAGCTCCAAAAATGGTAAAATGCAGGACTTAGACTTGGTTATTGTTATCCTTGCTTAGAAATTCACAATAGCTAACACTTAACCTACTGCTAGGTAAATTTTTTTCACAAGGGTTCCCACATTTTCATTTTGCACTGGGCCCTACAAATGATGTAGCCAATTTGGTCCTGAAATGACCATTCAAATCCCTAGATCCAGCAGCACCTGAAGCCAGCATAAACCTCAGGCCTTCCAGTTAGCTAGCAATAAACAGCCTCTTTTCCTTTAGCCTGTATGTGTATCATTCACTTACAACCAACGGGTCTTGCTTAACACAGCCTCAGAGTCCACCCCCTCTTCCACGACACCCTACAGACACCCACTCCACTCGGCCCTGGCTGCATCTGCGTTATCCTCAAGTCAATCCATTTCCTCACCAACATCACCCTAAAAGCCCTGGTTGATCCCCTGCCCCGGCTGCTGAGAGTCTGGAGTTCCCTCCAAAATACAGAGGGATCTAATTCAATCTTCTATGTTTATAAGACTCATTTAATTGACCCAACGGGTCAGAAAGATGAGAAAGGTTTACTCATTCATTCATTTTAAAAAAAATTTACTGGGACAGGCCCTGAGGCCGAGTGGTTAAGTTCGTGCATTCCGCTTCGGGCAGCCCAGGGGTTCACTGGTTCGGTTCCTGGGCACAGACCCAGCACCGCTCATCAAACCATGCTGATGTGGTGTCCCACACAGAAGAACTAGAAGAATCTACAAGTAGGATATACAACTAAGTACTGGGGAGCTTTGGGGAGAAAAAAAAAGGGGAGGAAAGATTAGCAACAAATGTTAGCTCAGGGCCAAGCTTCCTCACCAAAAATATATATATATATTTATTAAGTATCTACCAGGTACTACGCACAGAGATAAAAGGAACCTTTTGCAACTACATTAATAGCAAAGAACACCCTTAGAATGCTGCAAATTAGCTATGCCCTTCCTTCAGAAACAGACAGGCGGAGAAGCTTAAAGGTGTGGGAAGGGGAAAAGAAGCCAATGAAAAGCCAGATATGAAAGATCTTCCCTCAGGTTTCCAGAAGAAACTGAGAAGGGTCCCTGGAGGGTTACACAGGGCGTCATCGACCCCTGAGTGTCCCCATTCCCACCCCTCAACACCTCCAGGCCCTCCTGCAGGACCCCTGCCACCCCACTGGGGCCCTAGAGGAGAAGAGGGGCCTCCCAGGGCATTTAATCCCGAACAAGAATGCCAGCTCCCACAGAAAGATCCTCTTCATGTTTCTGAGAGCAACTATACACGTGTGGTTAACAGAGGGAAGTCTTGCTCAATTCCATGAGAGTGGAAGAACATGCAACCCTGTAATCCCAAGTAAGAATGTGAAGCTCATTTTCCCAAGGAACCATCTCTAGCCTTGGTAGTTCGGCTTTAAACTAGGCCAAGCACCATCCCTGGCCCATTTATGAGGCTGTGGATGCAGAGATGAAGAGGAGCTGGATCTGAAATATGCTGTAAGAACGTAACCCTGCCAAACCTCAGCTTTCTCATCTACAAAGTGGAGGTTAAAAATGGCAGCTAATCATGGGTTTGCTGTGGGGATCACCTGAAGGAATCCATGCGGAGATGTCAGCACAGGGCCCAGCACATCAGGCCTCAGTGGGCAGCCCCGTGTTACCTGGAAACAGAAGACCCTCATCCCAAACCACCAGCTTATGAAGATCCTTTGGGGATACCATTTGTACAAAAGTCAGAGGTACTCCAGAGTTCCAGCTGAAAACAGTTTTGCCTTTCTATGCTTTTAATACTAACACTTACATCAATGCTAGTTTAACAAAATTAAAGTGAAACATCTTATCCAAAATACATGATGAATTATAGTTAATGTTTACCTACCACTTTTCTTCCAGGTAAGTTTAAAATGTGTCTTACATGTTATTATCACACTCTAGGGAACAATACGCAGAATTTTTTAAAACCGTTTTTGTAGAGAGAAGGCAATCAGAGTCCACAGAGGCTGAGGAAGTCACTTCTCTGCCCTTAGCCTTTGACTCCCCTACTCTTTAAATGCAAGATTGAGCAAACATGACAATATGACCCCAGAAGATCCTTTCTGTTCTCGAATCCTGGCTCCCAGGCCCATGGTCAAGCCCCTGCTCCAAGTGCAGCTGGGCTAAAACATGCCAGAGAAACTGTTCTGTTTTGAAAAAGCATCGGAGGTTCCAAAAGATCACACGATCAGAGCAGCCCTCCAAAGCCATGTTTTTTACTACCAAGCTGAGTGATGAGAAAGGGCAGGAGAGATGAAAGGAGAACCCAAAACGTATTCAGATCCAAAAGAAGGAGACTGGACCAAAACTACTTGTAAGTCAGCAGTAGAATGAGATGATCACTAGCCCTGAAGCAGCAGCAGTTTCCTGCTTGTCCAGGTACGTATGACAGAAGAGACACACTGGTCCCCTCTGGACTGACATATTTAGGAACTCAGAGCTATGTGTGGGGCCACCCTGTCACTGACACCACCTGTAACATGGTAGGTACTTTCTGCAAACAGCATCCTTGGAAAGGGTCCTTAGTGGACCCCCCCTTGAGTGCCCTCAACTAAAAGCCAAAAACATAATAAATGTAAGGTGTTATCTTCATTACCCCCAAATCTCCCTCATAGGAAAAAACACCATAAAACAAATATCTTAGAAGAAAATTATTCAGGACTGTTTTGACAATCTAGCTTTATGATCCAATGACCCAATTTAGGGATATTGACTAAAAGGGAAGGATTATCATAAGAGGATGCTTCAGAGACCTTATGATTTGTAATTTTATTGTTCTTAAAATAAAATTTAACATTGTCCACTTTGGCAATAGAGCTTACCACATTAATCCATGACTGTGCCTTATTATTCTACTGCAACGGTATTCTTCCCCTTCAGTAAAGACTTGTGGTTAAAGCAAATCCAAACCCTCCAAACTATAACTGGAGAACATTTTTTCCAGCCAAACTATAAAGTCAGCACCATCCATTATTACCTTAATGACGGGCTTTCCCACCAAACAGACTCCCCAAATCCACATTCTCTCTATTCTCAAACCCACTTCAAACAATTGCTACTCTAATATTTCCCCAAGGGAGAGCAACGCCCCTACCTCAAACCCCACTACTCCAGATCAGGAGCTACTTGAAGATACATTTTATTCATTTTGTATTTCCAGTGCTAGGAAAGTGGCTGACACATAGAATGGTTCATCAGGTGCTTGTTAGATGGATGAATACGTCTTGGGTCTGAGCCGCTCTTCTGGCATCTACACATTCCTCCTTGTGTTAGTTTTCTATTGGTACCTAAAAAATTATCACCATTCCAATGGCTTAGAACAAGACATGTTTATTATCTCACAGTTTCCATGAGTCAGGAGTCTGGGCACAGGTTAACTAGGTCCTCTGCTCCAGGGTCTGAGAAGGCTGCAATCAAGGTGTCAGCCAGGCTAGTCTCATCTGAGGATCAAGTGGAGAAGAATCTACTTCCAAGATCATTCAGGTTGTTGGCAGAATTCACTTCCTTGTGGCTGTAGGACTGAGGGCCCCAGCTTCATACCAGCCACCAGCTAGAGACCGCCTGCAGTTTCCTGCCACGTAGCCCTCTCTGTAGGCAAGCCACAAGCACCACAGGGCAGCTTACTTTTTCCAAGCCAGAAGGAAGTCTCTCCCTCCAGTATCTAAGATGGAGTCATCTCTAACATAACATAATCAAGGAAATGACATCCCATCATCTTTGCCATATTCTATTGACTAGAAACAAGTCATAGGTTCTGCCCACATTCAGGGGGAGGGACTTAAACAAGGGTGTGACCCTGGGGAGGTCACCTTAGGGTGTGTCTGCCACATTCCTAGCGTCAATGGTCATCTTGGCCTTTCCACTGGACTGTCAGCTCCACAGAGCAGGGTCTTAACCGTCTTCTTAGCCCACAGCACAGTGCCTTCTCTACAGAAGGCACTTCATAAAAACAGTGAATTGAAATGAAAGGTGGAGGCAAATATAATACACCTCTAAGGACATATAGAGAGAGGTAAGTCAGCTGTAAAAATGTTATCAGTTGTTTAAAAAGAAAAGAAAAAAGTCTTTACCCATCCTGAGGCTGAAGGAGTAAGAAGTAAAGTTGTTCTTTTTAAAATCCATACTTTTAAGCAATTCCTCAAATTTGGGTCTTTTCAAAATTTGGGCACCATTTTCTAGGATTATGGCCTTGTCTACATATTAAAACATTCAGATGCTTTATGAAAAGCATCATACAGATATCTGGAAATAGTTAGATGGTACAATCGGGAAGAAAAGATAAAATATGTACTTTTAAGTAGGTACAAATATTACCACAATAAATGATGATTTAAGTAAGCTTCCTCCCCCTCCCCCCACCAAAATCTTTCTACTTGGAAAAGAAACACTTTCAAAAGACCTAATTGTTCTTCAATAGTCAGGTAAAGTGTCTCTGTGTTCGTTTATTTTGCAGAAAGAAAAAAAGATACGTAATGGAGAAGATGGTCCCAATTTTACTGGACAAGCAAACCAACTCCTGCCTCAGCTCTTTCTATACAGACTCCTAGTCTTACAATTGGCAATCCCTTTCCCAAATACACAGCTAATAAAAGTGTGTGTCATTGCTGAATTTCTTAACTGGCCTGTTTCCAAACATCTGATGCATTCCTCCACGACTTCTAGGATTGTGTCAGCAGGACCCCAAGGAATGGCCGAGCAGCGCTGCCTCGTCCCCCTCCGTCTGAAATACTTCAACTGCACACAAGAAAGCTTCGTCCTGCCAACGCTGAGGGCATGTTCTGGACAAGAGCTTACTCTTTGTTTCACTTTTAAACTATTTTGGAAACAAGTTATGGCACCTGCCTCCAAAATAAAATGTCACATTCGCTCCCGTTATTTTCATTAATATTGTCATACCTTTCTAGTCACTCCTTGCTTTTGTCATCTTTTATTCCAGTAGACCCACTTTAAACCCAGGGTCCTCAAGCTTCGGTGTGCATCAGTCAGCAGGGTACTTGCAAAATCGAGGGTCATCCAGTCACCCCTGGGGGTTCCAATTTGGTCGGTGCTGGTGGGGCCCCACAACCTGCTTTTGTTACGCATCCCACAGCGGGTTGTGAAGCAGGGGGGTGCCAAATACCACTCCTTGATAAAAGCAGCTGTGTGGAATATGAAGAAGTGTGATTTAAGATCTTCCTCATTAAGGAACAAAAGAGGAGTAGGAAGGACCAAAGATCCAAAACTCACATTCACTGGATGGCAAAATGGTTTCTCTGGGGTCTCCTCAGCGAGCGTGGGGAATAATATGTGTAGTAACGCACGCAGCTGCACCTGCTCAGATTCCAACGTTCCCATCTGAGACTGGGGAGCTGTTCCACTCCGTTGGGAAGGGGGAAGAAACATTAGGCTCTGGTCCCCAAGGCCTGAAGCCCAAAGGAGCCAATTTCCCTGTGCTCCTCCTCCCTTTAAACGTGATAAAGGGGGAAGGGAAGGATGTGGAAAAGGAGGAGGGGGTGGTTCAGCTAGAGCAGCGGTTCTCAAACTATAGCTGTCTCAGCATCGCCTAGAGGGCTTGCTGAAACGGAGTGCTGGGCCCCGTGCCCAGTTTCGGAGTCAGCACATGTAGGGTGGGGCCCAAGAACTTGCATTGCTAACAAGTTCCCAGGTGACGCTGATGCCCCTAGTCCTGGGAGCACACTTTGAGAACCACGAGGTCTGTGAAGTGTCATTCAAGCAGTCTATATTATAGGACAAAATGGGGCAAAGAGAAAAAGCCGCTAACCCTCCAAACTGAGCATTAAAAACTGTTACACAGGGAACTTTGCTGTAATATACATTCTCTCATAACAAAAGGAGTTGCTTAATAACGTAAACGTAATCTCGACATCCATTGATTTAAATGAATTTCAGCTAGTCTTTCCCTCAGAAACAAATGCAACTTGTGATGCTTATTAACCAAGAAACCTTACTGAGGGTCTAATATATACACAGAGCTGCTGTGTAGGCCAACTTCCTAATGGATAAAAAGTAAGACAAAAAACAGGGTCCTTGCCTTTAATTTACTTACTGTCTATATTATTCCACCTCCAATTACTAAGGCATTTTGGACTAAACATAACATTTTCACTATCACAATAAGAAATGGAGCTCGCTCAAAAGGATTCCTATCTTTGCCTGCACTCTACTTTTGGGAGAATAAAGCAAATCACAGTGGGGTGATGGGGGATTAAAGTGGGGTATTTTTCCTTATTTTCAAGCCAACTTCCAGGAGGTACCACCATAGACTATAAACCATCAGTAAACAGGATGAGCAATAGAAAGACTTGTGACACAGATCTGTCATCATTAAAAGCCCACTGAAATGCATTAAGCATTCTATTTTTCAAGACAAGAAATCTAACAACACTTTATAGAAAAAACTTTCACAAAACAGCCAGGAAAACTTTATTAATAATATCACTTTATGTTTATACAGCTCTTTAGTGAAGTATTTTCATGAACCTCATTTTATCTGATCTTTACTACTAAATGGGAGGTGTAGCCAACAGGTGCTAGTAACCCCATTTACAAACAGGAACAAAACTGCCCAGAGATGGTGAGTGACTTGCCCAAGACACCCAGCAGAGGCTGCCTTGGCACCCACCTTGGGCCCACCCCACAATCTGTAAATCAGATGCAGATGGGGGACGGGGGTTGAATGAAACCACAGAACTGCATTCAAATGTATTCCAAAAGTTTTATACTCTCACTTTAACACATCCTTACTGCTCTCTGAATTTTCTATGATCACCAGATTGGGATTTTATCTTTAGTTTTTAAAGGATTTAACATTTTGTATTGAGTACCATGTGAGGATCCCCACTAATCTGCCTTTTAACAGCAGGGCCCAGAGATTTTCCTTTTTCGACCCCCACGCTTTCATCCTAAGTCTCCACCTCGTGGCTCTGGTGAAAGTGTCCCCTTTCTGCCGGAGCTTGGCGGGGGCGGGGGGGGGGGGGGGTGTCCAACCAGCACGGGGCTGGTCTGGCGATCTGGGTGCAGTGGAAGCAGTCAGGCTATGACAGCAATTTGTGTGTGGCCTTGGGTACTTCACTGTTCTATACGCAGTTTTTCTCACCAATAAAAATCAATAAAGGTGACTGAAGGAATTTTCAACTTAAGACATCCTTTTTCCATGCCTTCAAAGAAGTGCTGAAAAATACCAAATCCCGTATTGTGTTTTATTCCTTAATAGTAAAATCCACTTGCATTTATAAGTCCCCTTTATTATCTTATTGACGGCCTTACACAGCCTACAATACCTGACTGGGGATCCAGCCCTGTCTCCCTTACCACCTATTACTCCAGTCCTCCTTGACAACCCAATAATACTCACCTCTGGGTCCCTGTACTGGGCCAGGCCTATTCCCAGCCCAGGGCCTACTGCCATAGCTGCTCTCTTGGCCTAATGGCTCTTCCTGCAGACTCTTTCACATCCCACAGGTCTCACAGTCACTTCCTTATAGAGACCTTCCCTGACCACCCCCCCGCCCAGCCCTCATCAGTCTGTAGCCTACCACTCTGTTTTATTTTATGGTACCTAACACCTTCCATGTGCCAGTACCCTAGTACACAGGGGCTCAGTGAAAGAGCAACACATGAATCCATCTGTTCATTCATTCATTAAATCATTCATTCATTCATTCCATAAAAGTCGACGTGCTTACCGGATACTGAGGATAAAAAGATGGCTATGGTGTGATGCCTACCCTCACAGAGCTCATATTCAAGCTGAGAAGCCAAACACACACACACGACGGTGATACCATGTGAAAAGTGTTAAGACAGAAGAGGATCTGTACGCCTGATATTCGCAAAATGACTTGAATTAGGTTGGGTAATGAATGTACTCTCTCCATTCATCTCACTCGGGTTTTAAAAAGTCTCAGAGGAGTTAATTTTTTTTTAAACAGCTTTATCAAACAGTAATTTACATGCCATACAATTCATCCATAGGAAGTACATTTTTTTTTTCTTCTTCTTCTTCTTCTCCTCAAAGCCCCCCAGTACACAGTTGTATATTCTAGTTGTAGGTCCTCTGGTTGTGCTGTGTGGGATGCCGCCTGAGCATGGCCTGACGAGCGGTGCCATGACCATGCCCAGGATCCGAACGGGCAAAACCCTGGGTCACTGAAACGGAGCACGCATCTTAACCACTCAGAGGAGTTAATTAATTGATCTGCTTGAACCTTCACAGCTAATGGCAGAGGCAGAAGTTCCCCAACTCTTGAATCAATGTAGAAATGATTCATCAAGGTGAGCTGGTATGTCTAGGCCGATTTAAATAGCTTTTACAGTGAGACATACTTTGAAGATCCTAACTGGTAACTATCCACGTGATACGGTATTAAAATGAAATACATACGGGTGAAAGGATGGAGATTCTACTTTTAACTTATACTAACAATAACAGAATGAAGTTCCTGCAGGATTGAAAGTGAATTTGGAATTATTTGGTAATCCTATAAGAAATATAAACATTTTTAAGTCTACAAAGACAAAAGATCCTTATTATTATATTTTCCTTATTTTATTATCATATTTTCCTCCAGTGGCTTTTTTACTGGTTACATCCTATCTCCTCTGTGAAGATTCTCCCTTCATTCATTACCAAAATACCTCTGAAGGTTCCCCTACAGCCATTTCCCTCTCACCTCTGAATAACTGATCCCGTCAGAACAGTAAGCTGACCACATCAGCTTCAGATAGCAACACCTCTTCCAATTCGTCTTCCTCTCCATCCACCAAACTCATCTTTCCCCTAGTTCAGCAGAACCAAGAACATGCATTCAAAAACCAGCACATCGATCTCTCAATTTACAAAACACGACATTTCGCAAACTGTTTACTTACGTCTGTGCCAACAATATTACTCAAATGTAGTGGAGTGGAACAGCCACAGGGAATAGTGTAGTTGGCCAAGAGCAGTACTTGGGGATCTAAAATTACAGGGAAAATCATACAACATTCATTTTATTTAGTCCCAAATCTCTATCAGATGATGTTGAGCAGAAAGATTCCAAAATTGGCAGGGAGAAAGGAAAAGTCGTCCTAAAGTTTGGGCCATGCCAGGGCAGCCTTCAGAGAGAAAGCAGGAGGAAACAGAATAAGGTGGTGTGCCCTTGAAAAGCTGTCATAATAAGCAGTGTCTGCTGGGCAAGGGTAAGCACACAGAGAAAACAGGGGAAAGAAAACCAAATGGAAATTACTGCCAAAAGATGAGAGTAAACAAAGAAAAAAAGAATTCTTTACATAGGATTCAGAGGACAGTATTTACAACACAGCAATGCCAGAGATGCCACTTCAATTTAATTCTATTCAATTTAGTGAGCATTCGTACTATGGCAAGGAACAGAGCCTGGGTACTTAAAACGACACAAAGAAAATCCTGCTCCCTGGGAGCTCCACACTGATGGGGAGACAGAAGTCTCTGCCACCTGGTCCAGCCATACCCAGAAAGAAGTAAGAGTGAAATCAGAGTGCTCCGGGAGAGGGGGAGAGGGAGCCATGATTTCACCAGGGGAGCTGAGAAACATGAAGAGGGGTGAGTGAAAGGCTGGGATGCCCAGGAGGGGGCGGGCCGAAGCAGAATGGGCGTCCCTGAGAGCTCCGATACTGTTGGGCAGGAGTCCTGCTCTCCAAGCACTCTTCACATCTGTATTACCTCATGCTGTCCCCGCACAACCTCTGAATGACGGCACCGACATCAGTATACCTGCACTGTGAATGGGGTAACTTAGCCTTGCCCCAGGTCTCGTAGTCCCAGGTCACGTGGTGAGGAAGTATGAACATCAAGACAGGAGCCCTATATTCTGACTCCAAAAATCTGAACTTCTAACCACTGAGATACACTGCCTCCAGTTCAGGACAATCAAAACTACCCCCTGGGGGGTTAGGGGGGTGGTAGTAATAAGCAGCATTTCATTCTTGTAACCACAGTGTCTTGAGTCTAAATGACACTGTATGCACAGATTCTTGATATCCAATGGACTGTGCCTACATGAACTGTTCAATCCTTAATTATTAGCACAGCAAATTAATAGGTGCACACGAGCATATACAAATAAATACAGCTCTGATGTACTTTTCCATAAGTTGTTCCATTGGTTGTTCCAAAACAACCAATTTGTGTCACACCAACAAATTATGTACTATTTTCTCTCCACTAACAAGACAGGAAATATCATTAGTAAAACTCACATTTAGAGCAAGATAAGACCATAGTTGCTCCCTTATCTATAAATCTGTGCGTAATTACCACATCAGGGAGTTTTTAAAAACATGACCCTGATGGGTAGCTGTTGGATATTCATGTTCTATATTTTTGTGTATTCAAAATACATAATTAAAAATAGACCACTTAACAGAAAAAACACTCAATGTGTTCCAAAGTGTTTAAACCTTTCTAAAAACCAATTTAACCACCTATGTATCATTAACAATTTTGCAAATTTCCAACTCTTATAAATATATATTTATCAAACATTCAACTAACTAAAGAAAAGCTGGATTAAAAAAAACCTACATGCAGAAATCTTTGTAAATACTATTCAACATTGAGCTAAACCGATATTTAGGGGGCTCCCAACTTGAGAAGTTTCTAAATAGTTAAGTGTTGGGCTTGGCCTTTAAATTCCCACACAAAAGGTACTAAGTATTGCCCAGGAGAGGGTGCCTTCTGGATCACTTTTTCTCAAAATGTGGGCCACCTTCATCAGCATCTCCCAGGGTGCTTGTTAAAAACCCCAGAGACTCTGACTCCATAAAGCAGTTCAACAAACTCCTGCAGTGATCAGATGCACGTTCATGTTTAAGAACCATCAATTTAGGGGCCGGCCAAGCGGTGAGTGTGGTATGCTCCACTTCAGCAGCCTGGGTTCAGTTCTTGAGTACAGGCCTATACCACTCGTCTGTCAGTGTCCATGCTGTGGCAGCAACCCACATACAAAACAGAGGAAGACTGGCACTGATGTTACCTCAGAGAGAATCTTCCTCAGGAAAAAAAAAAAAAAAGAACCACAAATCTAGAATCTCTTAAAACAGACCAAGTGAAAATGGCCAGAGTCATCAAAATCACCAGTGGCCAATTCCTTCTCTCTCCTACTCCCTGGAGCAGCCAAAGCTCTTACGTAAGGGAAGAAGCCACACTAGACCCACAGTCACAGATCACAGACTCTATGGGAGGGTCGCAACTGAGCCTTGGCCCACCCATCCTTGGGCTGTTGCTAGGGAACCCCAAGTGCCCTAGGGGTGACCCAGCTCTGAGTGGCCCACTTCTCAAGCCCACGTGCACAGCACCTATGGGCTTGTGTTGTGAGTTGAATTATATCTCCCTTCCCCACAAAAAAATATTTTGGAGCCCTGACCCCCAGCACCTTAGTATGTGACCTCATTTGGACCTCATTTGGAGATAGGGTCTTTATAGAGGTAATCCAGTATTAAAATGAGGTCATTAGGGTGGGCCCTAATTCATTATAACTGGCGTCCTCCTAAAAAGGAGAAATTTGGACACCAAGATAGACACACAGAGAGGAAAGATGACGTGAAGAGACACAGGGAGAAGATGGCCTTCTAAAAGCCAAGGAGAGAGGCCTGGAACACATCCTTCCCTCAGGGCCCACAGAAGGAGCCCACCCTGTCGACATCTTGATTGTGGACTTCTAGCCTCCAGAACTCTGAGACAATAAATTTCTGTTGTTCTAAGCCACCGAGACTGTGGTACTTTGTTATGGCAGCCCTATCAAACTACCACAGCTTGGAAATCACAGAGGGCACTTAGCCAGTGAAAGCCAATCAAGATCAGAGCTGTCAGGAGAGTGAAGACCAAGAGCTCAAGTGAGAATAGCCTAGGGTGGGAGGAAGAACAAGGAACCAAGGGCCCCAAGCTCTGGGGTGGGGTCTGAGCACTGCCCCCTATCTGCAAAGGGGGTAACAAATCACACCTTCCTCTCCTGCCCCGACAGGGTGTGAAGCTCAAGAAGATGCTTCCCGTTGGCTCAAAGGCCCTGCACAAGTTACCCTCACCCCACCAGCAGCTCCTCAGTGTATGCTCTGATCTTGGTCACCATTAAAACAGTGGTGATACAGCCCTAGCACTCCAACTCACTCTGTTCACTGCTACAAAGCACTTGGAAGCAAAATCTGCATTTTAGGAAAATTCAATTCGAGCTCCCAAACATGTTTGAGCATGTTTGGAATATCCAAGACAACAAATAACAGGGTCAGAAACAGCAAACTCCTGTGGTTGCCAAAGGTCCTTTCAACAAGTCAGGCTTCCTAAGGGCCAGGGGTTACCGGGTAGAGAAACACTTCAATAACGCAGGCCAGGCAGGGGCAGGCAGTGTGTTCAGGCCAGCCCATGGGCTGGAGGAGGGCTTCACAATGAAGGTTTAAGTACTATCCCAACACAGAATTTATGGTCCCTAAATGTTTGTTTTAACTAGTGCTGTGAACACATATTTGACCCAGGCTGAACTTGACCTCTGGGTCCCTCTCCCTTCGCTGGGATGTCTGTGCCGCATGACAAGATTTTCCAGCCGACCCTCCCACCCCTGCTTCCAGCCCTGGGGCCGGGCGGCCCTCCCAGCAGCTGCCATGGTAAACCTCACTGCAGATCTATTGGCAAAGCAGCTGTCAATGGTCATAGCAGGCATACGAAAAATGTGTAATCATTCTGGGCCCGACTCCCAAGCTTGGCTCGCACAACGCCGAGCCATGGCCTGAAAGCCCTCTCAGTCACCTGGAACTCTAGCCACATTACACACTCCTGGACAATGCCATCTACTGCAGCATCTATGAGCGCCAAGGGTATACATAACTCTGACTCCTCCGTACATAATTAAGGAAAATTTCTAGCTTTGGTTTCTTTTTCCAAAGTAGCGTGGGCTGAATGCCAATGGAAAAGCAATGGAATATCGATTTTCTGTTTCTTGCTAAGGAGAGAACAAGTCATTTGATGTGCCATGAGTTAAGTGAGTAAAAACAGACCCTATACTCCCTACAGCTGGCTGCATTTCTCCTCTATTCATAGAACCTGGCACGCGGTAAAAGCTAAACAGATATCCGTTAAATAAATGAAAGAACCATCCACGCACATAGGGAGGGGATGCCATGTGCCAGGCACCCGCTTTGGATTCAGATCTGCCATTTTTCCTCTTCCGTCCACCTCACCCTGCCAAACCAGCCTCACCCTCATCTCGTCTTTACTCTTTTGTGTTGTCTGCTCCCAAGTGCAGCCTCCTCTTTCAAGCCGAGCCCACTGGCACTCTCTCCCTCTGGCCTGCATTACCCTGAAAGGGGGACAAAAAGATTGGAAGGACCAATAGGGGGTGGGTTCACTTTGGACAGAAGGAAAGAATGCAAAAATGGGGAGAAGCAAAAACGCTACACATTGGGGGTTTAATGCCCCACTTGGAAGACAAAGTTTCTAAGCTACAAAGCCCTCCTATAAATGTTAACTCTTTGAAAGAGAACAAATGTGGTACCATCTCTTTTGCCCAAAACAGATATGACTGTCAGCAGTCACTCCATATTAATAACTAAAATGACATATCCTGTGCTATAATTTCAACTTCTAGAGATCCACACACACAGGGTGCCTAGAAACACAGCATTAACATGCAATCGGGCAGCTCCACATAGCAACTGGGCGGCTAGAGCCCCCAGGACCAGTTTCGTGGATGCATACATTCATTTTCCGCCCCTGTGTGGGTCTGCTGCCTGCTTGTTTCACATCTTTCTGATTTGCAATTTAAGGTTCACGAAATCTTCAGTCTTCAAAAGTATCTGCCTGTGGCCCATTTAAATTAAGTTTCAATCAACTAAAAACAATCCAGTCTGGCTCGAAGGGGCACATTATTTTTTTCACTGCATTAAGCAAACTGAACAACAAACACATCCAATCTCTTATGCAGAAATATTTTTTGCAGCAATTGGACATGACCTATATAAATGAAATTCTTCAGCTAAAGCCTTTCAACTATCCTGAAAATATAATGACAATTAGGAGGCATCCTGGATGATACATTTAAATGTGCATACACATTTTATGAGGACTACTATCTGAAGGGGGAACTTCATGTTGATAGGTCATTGAGTTTTGTGTTCTTAAGTGTAATAAACCATATCCAAGCACAATTGCTCAATCTCAGCATAATAAGGAAGTAAGAGAGGAAATAGACCACAAATCAATTTCTTTTGCAATCTAAATTTCACTACGATTTACTGTAGTTGCAGTCACAAAAATTGGTGTCAGGATTTTTTCCATTCAATTTACGAATACTTTAGGGGAGTATTTTCCCTCTAAACAGCAAGCTTTTACACAAAGAGAACTAGAGACACACAAATAATCTAATATTTAGTCTCTTTTAAAGTTCTTTTAAAATAAATCATTCAGGGGTACAGAACAACCCAACCACTTTCTTTCTTTCTTCTTGGTAATCAAACCCAGGACAGGATGGGAGCGATTGGCTTTTTCATTTATCGCTTTTTTTTTTTTATCTTTATTGAAGTATAATTGACAAATAAAAATTGTCAATGCCATCTACTACATATATTTAAGGTACTTGACTTGAAGTTTTGATATGCATATATGTTGTCAAATAACTGCCACAATCAAGCTAATTGACATATCCATCTCCTCACATAGTTAACATTTGTGTGTGTGTGTGTGTGTGTGTGTGTGTGTGTGTGTGTGGTGACACCACTTTAAGTTCTACCCTCTTAGCAAATTCCAAATACACAACACAGTACTGTTAACTACAGTCACACTGCTGAGCATTAGATCTCCAGCACTTATCATCTTGCGTAACTGAAACTTTGTACCCCTTGACCAACATCTCTCCATTTCTCCCTCCCTCCAAGCCTAAACTACTTTAAAGCTATAATATAAAAAGGGATCCACAGCTACGTTATTTAAAAAGACAACGACAACGGCTAGTTCCGGAAACAGACACAGGGAAAGAAGGAAACCAAGTAAGAGATAAATGAGACAGGATTTACTTGGCTTGATCCAATAATGAACTCTAAGAATCTTTCTGCTCTCATCAAGGCTGTTACACCCATTCTCCCTCACCTCAATACCTTCAACAATCCTACTAAGTAGACAAGGTTTTAGCATAGCCATTTCTAGAAGGGAAAATATATCATCACAGAGGTCAAGTGAATTCTTCAAGGTTGCATAGATGGCGATGGCTTCAGGATTTGAACTCAGGTCTTCTGAACCCAAGGCCGAGGTCTTTCCTGGTGTCACACTGCTCAGCCATCGATACAAGTTTCATGCCATCAGTGATAACCCCAGTTGTCCTGTCTGAAGGCAGAAGGCTCCTTCATCTCTCTGGCTCTCCCAGACACACACACGAAAAAGTCCACCATTGAAACATATCCATCTAGTAGACACTTTAGTTTGGAATGAGCACTGACCTATCCCAGCATCACTTTTAAAAACACAATTATTCCTAAAAGGACCTGTGATTTAAGTTTCTAGCTTTTGGGCGCAAATTAATTTGTCAGACTGGGCAGTATAGGAAGGCTAATCTTCGGAATGCTGAAAACCATTGAAAAGGAAAGTTTTTTCTCAGATCCCAGTGCTGTCCAAGGGCTATCTTCTAAGAGCTGGAAGGATGACTCAAACCAAATGCCAGACACATTTGTTGTAGGTACTGGGAGACTAAATCAATGTAGCAACTTCCTCTGGAACCCAGCGACTGTTCAACCCTAACTCTTCTGACTGGTAGCCTTCCGCAGCCTCTCTCTTTCTGGGTCATGAGAAGGCAAACCCAGCAAAACCTAGACACACACATGCCCTTGCCTCCCTCACCTGCAGAAGCAGGAAGCCATGAGGCAATTCCCCAAGATCTGGATGCTCTCCTTCCACAGCATCTTGGGATCTTCTAGAACATCTCTGGATCCCCAAATCCTCAGACAACCTGAGAAGGGGGGACTACTCTCTTTTCAGAGAGGCACTCAACTGCATCACTTGCCAAGTAAATTTCTTAAAGTCTTCGGACATTCTAACAAGTGTCAAGGAGCACCCACCCATCATTTATAAAACCCTGCCCTGTATTTTTAATCTTTACACAGCAATATCCCACTGCAATGGTGCTGTCATGGATGGGTTGTCTCCACGTTACAGCAAAATCATATCGTATCAGGTTCTGAGCAGGAGTTACTGAAGGGAGAAGAGGCTGTGTAATTTGACCTGAGCAATTGTAAACTCAAGAAAATGCTGGTGCACTACTGTCAAGCGTAATCTAAAAAGTGAAAAATTATGACTTAATCTGAAATGCCTACCACCCTGAGCATTTCTGATCTAGTGGTTTGAGTTCAATAATCAGGAGGCTGATAGTGAGTGCATGTCTGCCATTACTCCTTGATCACAGCCAAATCATAACCCATCTGGACACTCCTTTTTACAAAATTAAAGCCACTATCCTATGTCTTTCAAGGATTGAAGACATTTTTCAACAAGCAAGTTCACCAAAATGACTGGACTAGAAACTTTCTTTAATTCATTCACCAGTATTTTAAAATCCAAACATACACCAGACAAATTGCTAAATTTTACTATGCTGAACACTACTAAGCAGCTGAAATTCTGGATGATTCCAATCCACATGGTTATGGCTCGAGCTCTATGCAGAGAATACCTAAGAATACTTAACCTTTTCTGAATGGAAGTAAATTTTATTTCCATTTAGCACCAGACAGAATCAACTTGTCAAAAGGGGTCTCAAAATACATTTTAACTTAATCCTTAATTCCACAATGCATAGGGGAAATATTGTCTGACATTCTCAAATCTAGATGCGTCATTAATCCACTTCTCAAAAATACTGCTAAGCACGTGTACTAACTGGAGAAGCACTGCAGGGAACCCCACTTGGTAGAGTGGTCGCCTCCTGGGAAACGGTCAGCCCTCAACGATGGAGGATTCTAGCTGCTGTCTTCAAAAGGCTCTAAAAACTACTCAAATTTTATTCCAGATTAGAACCTTCTACTTTCATCTTAGAGAATGTTTTCATTTGTTGATATCCACGGTTAAATTAACTGTATCAGTTCTGCCCGATAGCACATCCTCCAATGGGAATTTTTTTCCCAGCTCCTGATTCACAGGTGTGACAGAGTGATTAATACCTGGGTTGAGTGCAGAGGAATCTTGGATGCACGGTTCTGTACGAGGAATTGCTGCTGGTATTGATACTATCATTACCCTGGCCCAGCCCTTCCTGGGTGTAATGAAGGCTGCAGATCATGGGGTGGACTGCATTGCACACGTCAGCTTCTCCAGGGCAACATGAGCCTCTTCAAGTGACCCCTGTGGGATCCCCCTCATGTGGACAGCCCCACTTTGCAGGGCCACTGTGAACACAAAACTTACGTTTGGTGCACCTCTGGGAGCCAGGGGCTTTACTCCAGCCGTGGCAGCACTGCCCTCCACAGACATTGACCCTGAAACAAAGCAAGACCCTGAGTCCAGGAGCAGCAACATTCTCTTCCAGAGAACCCAAGCTTCGGGAGGGTTCCCACAATGGGTAGCCAGGATGCCATATCCAAAGCTGCCTAGGTAGAAGGATAGGGACCATGTACCAGGGAAGGGTGAGAGAACCAAAAAGCCTGCATGAACCAAAACTGTACAGGAGGGGAGAACAAGGTCCAAATAAATCATTTTCTTAACCCCCAAAGTAGAACCAAATGTATTTTGTGTATTATCTGCGCCCACATTTTAAACTGCATCTGAGTTTTAGAAAGAGTCCACACAGGGGTGAGATCACAATGCCTGGAACCACCCCTGAAGAAAAAAACCAAACAAGCAAAACAAGTTTCCCCCCACACTCCCAACATGCGATTAATGGGGAGAGGGGACAGAGAGCGCCCAATAATAGAAACTTTCCAACCGAAGATTCTGTCACCGCTAAGACACCCCGCCCCAGGAAAGCAGACCCCACAGGTGCAGGGAAGCCCGAGGCCATAATTTCCAGGATGCTGAAAAGTTCTAGGGCACAGCACGGGAGCTGGGTCTTTACAGCCAGCCCTTCCCAAAACGTTTTTTTCATTAGCTAGAAAAAAATTAAAACTGAGTTGCAAAGAAAAGTTTAATTGATGCTGAGGGAGTCGGGTGAGTGACTTCATGTTTACGCCCATCTTCTAGGAGTAGCCGGGTTCGCGCTCAGGAGGTTACGCCCCAGGCAGAAATGCCTTTTGTGTTTACTAGCAGCTCAGTAACAATGCGCTCGGAGTTTATACCAGGGAAAAGTTGCGCGGCTCGCCCGCGCTCGGCTCTTCCCGCCGCGCTCCAGGGCGGGGAGACAGCCGACCCACCGCGCGCGGAGCCCGCGGCCACAGCGGAGCTCCGCGGGGCCCTGACCCCGCGGTCCCGGCGCGGGCGGCGCGCGCGAGGAGGGAGGGTGTGGGCTTACCCCTGCAGCTGCTGCTTCTGGTGAACCTGCAGCCTCGAGCCCCCGCCGCTCTGGGTGTCCTGCGGCACTTTAGAGCGCACGACTTGCCTGCCTTGTTTGGCGATCGCCGGGTGACCGCCGGGCTTGGGGTGGAGCTGCCCGCCGGGGCCCCCGGGACGCGCCGGCTCCGGGAGTGGTGGTGGCGGCCGGAGCCCCTGCAGGGCCCCGCCGCCGGGCTGGCTCGTGCGCCGCGTCCGCTCCGAGGGCGCCCCCGGGGAGGCGCGGCTGGGGGCCCCGGCGCCCGCCGAGCTGCGGCTGTACCTGGCGTTGAGCGCGACGTTGAAGGTCCGCGGGCGCGGGGGCCCGCCCAGCGGCAAGGCGCCCGCCGCCAGGCCGGGGCCCGGGCGCACCACGTACGTGATCCTCCGCACCCGGCCGTGCGCCGACGACGCGAGCAGCCCTGCCCAGAGCAGGAGCCCCCACCTGAGCCAGGCCCCCGCCATCGCGGGCCCGAGCCGGCGCGACCGGCCCCCGCCCCCGGCCGTGCGGCTCGCCCGGTGCGGCCGCCCGCGCGCGCTCGGGCTCCCCCGAGAACGGGCGAGAGCCCGGGAAAGGCGGGGAGGAGGAAAACTCGGTTGCAGGAGAGGAAGTTCTGCGGGCGGCTGAGCGGCCCCAGACCCCAGCCGAAAGCGGCGGGAGGAGGGGGCGGGCGTGGGGGTGGGGAGCGCGGGGCCCGGGCGGGGAGGGGCGAGGGGAGCGGGCTGCGCAAGGTGAGGGTCTGCTGGCCGAGCCGCGGGTGCGGGGGGCGCCGCGCCCGGGACCCGGCGAGAGTGGGCGAGGCGGGTGTGAGCGCGCGGGACGCTCAGAGGCAGCCCCGGCTGCAAAGTCTTTAAAAAGTTTCTCTCGCCGTGGAACCGAGTGTCAGATCTGAACAGCCAATCTGCAGCAGACGTGACGTCAGGCAGTAAATCCTAATTGGGGAAAGCGTGAGATGAGCCCGAGAACGTGCCGCCACCCTCCACATCCACATGGATCGTGACTGTGGGTCGGCGAGGCAGAGGTCCCCGCTCCCCAGCCCCGTGTCCTGGGAAAGGACAAAGGACTCGTCAAAGTCACTTCTAAACGGTCCTTTCCTTCCAGAAGCCCCGCAGCTTTCGTTTGATATTGTTTGGAAGGCATTTCCAGGCATTTCCTTATCCGCGTTTGCTCGGATGCTTGCTGCAGACATTGGATTAAAATACCAGATCGGGCCCCAGAAAGGACTGCTAGGGGTGCGCCGAGGTGTCCGTCAGAAAGCGTTTGGATGGTTCTCTCTGGATTGTAAACTCCACTTGACCGCTTCTCAGTCTGCAGCTTCTGGTACCCGACTCGACTCCTCGCTTGGCATGTGCGAGAGCGCAGGGCGGGCAGCAGGGGGCGCCCGCGTAGACGGTAAAACCTCAACAGGCAGCCCTGCTCTTTGGTGAAAAGGCCTTTACGACAGGAATAGTACAGTTTAGGATCCATGACGACCCCAAGCCGGTTTAGTATGGAAAAAAAAAAGATCACTTCCCTAGACCCCTACTGAAGGGAAAGGACCACTCACTGGAGGTGATCCAAAATCACATCAAGGGAGATGCAGAATGTTCCAGAGGACAGAGTGCCTGGGGGGTCATAGGGCGAAAATCATAAAATAATGACATATTTACTTCCAGCATTTGAATTAAAAACACTGTCTCCAGCAGAATGCACGATGTTATTGTATGAATGCAATTGAAAACCCAAGGTGGTAGCAATCTTTTTTTAAAAAAGCTGTTTAAGAATAGTAGTCTGTTTCCAAGGCTTTGGTTGGTGTGGTTCATATTTATTTGTGGCTTATCCTTTTGTTGTCTGCCTGCATTGGCTAGTAGACAATTGGTAGGAAGTGACAATGGTTTAAGAAGAATTGATGGAAAATAATTTAAAGTTGAGAAAACAATCCATTAATCTATTCTTTCTGTACATTAGAGAAAGACCTCTAATATCTGACTTAGGAGGAGAGGGCCTCAGTCCATCTGCCTGAGCACCAGTTTCATGTGAGAATGCATCTGAGAGCCGCTGTGGAGGATAACCAGCATTGGGCTGGAGGGAGAGACTTCAGTCAGTCCTAATACTGCCGCTAATTAGCTGAAAGAGCACAGGCAGTTCATCTCTCCTCTCTGAACCTCAACTTCCCCCATAACGCAGAGAAGTTGGATTAAAAGTCCCTTCCAGCCCGACAGTCTGTGGCTCTAAGAACATCTGGGGTCCCTGAGGACTGGATGGGTGGGGTCATTTGAGGTCAGTCTCTGAGCCAGGCTAAAGGGAACCAGCTTAGAAGATTGAGGAAGGAGAGTGGGTCAAGAAACTGCCTCCCAGCCCTGGGTTCTGTAGGAAGCACACAGCACAAGCTAATAAACATCGACCAAGTGCGTACTCTGAGGCAAGCACAGAGGCTGACCTGCAGGTACAAAGTGTCACGAGGCACAGCCTCTTTGTCTTGGAGAAACTTTCTATCTGGTTAGGGAGATGACGTAAATAAACAGAAGCTTAAGAAAAGACAAATAACAACTGAATCAAGCAACACTTTGAGATAATATGAACCCTCACAAGTCAAGATCTGATTTGTATGAGGCCAGTGTCACAGTACCATCCATAATTCTTTGTCATCTCTGGAAAATTCACAACATGTAGCGAAAACATTTCCTACCTGCAATTCAAATCAGTCTATAGAGATTTTACCTCTCCGATAGGGTTTACATAGCTGCAGTTGAAATGGATGGGGGGAGGAGGTGTCTAGAAGCACTAAGTCCATTCTAAAGTCAGGAGAGGAGATGAGAGGTGCTAGAGAGGTGAAAGCTCAGGAAATACTGAAGGACAGCCTGACCAAAGGACCAGACTTTAGTCTGCAGTGGTGGGTGAGCTGTTCTTGTGGGTCACTCACAGGACCCAGCTGGATAGCAGACATGGAAGCCTGCTTCAGTCAATGGGAGGCAGCTGTCTGTAGAGGGCAGCGCCTGGACAGGGAGCCAGAGGGCTGGGCCCTAGCGCTGCCACTTCACTTCCCATGGGAACTGGAGCAAGTCATTTCACCTCTGTGAGCCTGTTTCCAGCAAGCCTGGAGATCAACCCCAGGATTGTAAACTCTACTTGACTGTCAGTCTACAGCTTCTGGTATCCGACTCAACTCCTTGCTTATCATGTACTAGAGTGCAGGGAGGTCCTCGCATTTAGGGAGAGCAATGACCTTAACCATGTTTTGTGTTTCTACAGAAAAACGTTTTCTACCATTAAAAAGAAACAATGCAATCTTCCTTTCTCTTGACCCACAGCAATGCAGAAGTGGATATTTCATCCCAGTCTTCAACCTGATTACAACCTGCCTTATGACAGATTTGGATACATCACAATCAGATCATCTCTGAAACATAACCGCAGAAAGAATCTCTGGTGTAAATATTAATCTCATCCCGAAAGGACCCATATACAGGTGTGTATTCACCTGTGTCTACACTACCATTAATATGAGTAATATACACATAAGTAAGCAGCCCCACTCTAATTGGGAAACTCTAGCAAAGTCACAGTTTTCCACATCAGTCTCTTGCTATTTACATAACTAGCAAGATAATCCTTGAGAAATGTGTTGGGCCTCCTATGTACTATCATGTGAGATAGTCACTCATCTAAAACACTGAACTCACTATTATTCTGAAAGTGAAAGCCCTTTTTCCGTCAGGCGTGGGGACGGGCCTTTGCCAAGTCTAAACCCAGTTTAATGCCATGGATTCTGGACCCAAACTCCCTAGGTTTCAAGGTCCATTTACATTGGCAGTACACAACTTCCTGGTTCAAAAAACAAGTTTTAAAGATCTCATAAAACTTCTTGGACTTCAGATGGTTTTCACAAAACAATACTCAGATGAGCTAAGTGTAAATGAATCAGAAAAGAGGATTATGTTTCCCATAAAAACTCATGGGTCTGAGGATTAAGGGAAGAAAGGAAGGCTGGCAAATGCCAAGCTTTTTAAAGCCCTTTGAAACCATTAGTCAAACTCAAAATGCAGCCAGGTTCCCTCATCCTTACATTTTACGAGTTTTGTAATTGAAGATCTTTTCCTACATTTTGAGATTAGCTACAAATCAAATTTAGTGGCTGCCTGTGATCAGAACTGCTTCCGCGCATCTTTTCTTCCAGCTGAGGATTTCATGGAGCCCCTTTTAGTCTTCTAGTTTCATCAACAAATTCTTAGAAAGAGAAAGGGAGGGGAGACGGGAAAGAGAAACAGGAAGTCAGTACATTGTAGATGAAAGGAAGAGAAAGAAGGACAGTGAGAGCAAGAGAGAGAGACAGAGGAATGGAAAAGAAAAGGAGATTGAGAAAATAGAGAAAGGGTGTGAAGACAAAAAGAAAGTGGACATAGAGGAAGGAGGGACCAAAAGAGGTGTGTAGAGGGAAGGAAGGAAGAGGGTGAATTGGAGAAGGGGGAAATGAAGGAGAATCAGTGAATGAGAAAGGGAGCAAACAGAGAAGTAGGAGGGGGAAAAGGAGAAAATTAAAAATAAAGTGTAGGGGGGCCGGCCTGGTGTGCCGCGGTTAAGTTCGCACGTTCCGCTTCTCGGCGGCCCGGGGTTTGCTGGTTCGGATCCCGGGTGCGGTCATGGCACTGCTTGGCAGCCATGCTGTGGTAGGCGTCCCACGTATAAACTAGAGGAAGATGGGCACGGATGTTAGCTCAGAGCCAGGCTTCCTCAGCAAAAAGAGGTGGACTGGCAGTAGTTAGCTGAGGGCTAATCTTCCTCAAAAAAAATAAATAAATAAAAAATAAAGTGTAGGGAGAAAAGAACTCTACCGAGAACCTGAGGGCTGATATTCTCAGGCGGTCCCCTAGGATTCTGGCAGCTGTCTCTGAACATGGGCTGGTTCTGACCTGAACATCAGCTTGTCCAGCTTTGGGCTGGAATTAAACCTATGGCCTTAGGAGGTGGCAGTACAGGGTGGCTGGCTGGCTGCCCTACACCTCTTGCAAAGTGGGAGGGACAGGAAGTCCCATGTTCTCCCACACAAGCATGTGGCCAAAGACCACAGCTTCAGCTCGAGACACCTGCAAAGAGGCACTTCATTTACTACCCTGGTCCTTGTCCTTGTTCTTTCAACTAGTTCATCAAAAAGCGGGGGTCGAGGAGATTAGAACTGTGTGACCTCCTCCATGTTTAACTCAGCCTCCGTGAAAACTCACATGAAGCTTTACAAGAGAAGCGTTAAAACAGAGACTCATCAGATGAAGGTGTCAGTGTGTCTGCCAAGCTGTGTGAGCAAGATGGAGACGGGGCTGATGGTCAGAGAAAGATGAAAGGCCCCTGGAACTGAGCAACAAGTAGAACCAAGATTTACCCCAGTGTTTCCCTTCCCTTTAAAACTTCAGGTTTCAAATTTAAACATCTTTGGTTGTCATTCAGCAAACAGTTATTGAACAACCATAGAGCACTCAGCTAGCCCCTGTAGAACTTTACAGTAAAATCAAAACAGCCTTCCATTTCAAGTGGAGAAGTTAAAACAATGCCTGGTTGGATTGCAGCCCAGAGTTGCCCCTGGGCCAGGGAGTGCCTTTGTGCTGGCCCTGAGTGCCCGGCCATGGCGATATAGACCCTGTCCACATGGAGGATGCAGTCTAATGGGGTAAACAGACCCAGGACAACTAATTACATATGTGGCAAGGATTGAGAAAAGACTGTGGGAATGAGAAAGGAGATTCCTAAGAGGAAAAATGGTCAGAGACATGGCTGCCTTCCTACAAACTTAGAAGAGCCAATCAACAAAAGTAAACACTGAAAATAAAGCACTCTGAACACTAAACTTCCCTTTCTGATTATTCTAGTCCCCTCCTCACTCACCTCACATGTAATTAAAGTTGAGTGTCACACAATGGTGGCTGCTGAACACAGCAAAATGCCTCTCTGTCTGCAGCTAACCAAAATCTGTTCATTAATTTATCTTTCATTGAGGTTTTTTCATACCCATTTATTCAGAATTTTTGAATATTAAACATGAAACTACATAATAATTAACTAGCTATCAATACAATTTTATTTACACTTGTCGTTCACACCCGCCAAACCTCATTGGGCCATTGTCTGGTCAGCATTCAAGAGGGCATAAAGGAAATACGTTCTTACTCTCAAGGAGTTTGCATCGTGGAAAATACTTGGATGTCCACTGAACTGAGATGCACCTCTGCAAAGTAAGCTATGAAACGCTTGCCTTTTGATCACAAAAAGGCCCCCAATTATTTGCAATTCACTTTGGTATCTGAGTTAAAACAATTCTTTGACCTTCCATTCGGTCAATGGAAATGTTCCTAATTTCCCTGCTTAAATTTAAGTTCAAAGATGCCCAGACACCTGCAAGGTTAGTTGAGTGCCAGGTGGGCCAGCAGAGTAATGTTCTCTCCACTCAGATACAGCTCCTTATAAATCTTGATCCGATTTTAAGAGGAACCTCGTGCTTTGCATCAGCTTCAGTGCTTCCCAGGTTGTTGAATAGCTGGAACTGCTTCTTTATTTAAGTTTTAGGGCATCAGTAATTGTTATTTCTTTTGTCTACATTAGAATTTTCACCCAATGGCACGAGAACATGACCCTGCCTGGGTTTAATATGATTGTAATTATTTTTTTTCCAAATATTTTCTCTGCCTCCTACCAACCTGAGGAAGATATCATATAGTGAATAAAGAAGCCTAAAGAAAAGAAAACACGAGAGGTTACTACACCCCCTCTACGTATCAGGGCCTAGCCAGCCTGTCTGGTTGTCTAAGCCCCAAGATCTGTCACACATGGCCTCCTTCTCACTTTTTCAGCCTCATCTTTGGCTACTCCCCCAAATGAGCTTTCTGTTCCAACTACATTTATCTACCTATTTTTATTCTTTCTCTTTGAAAGAAAAAAAAAAGACTCTGATCAGCTGCCGGTCTGAAGAAACAGAACACATATTCCTGCCTGTAGCTTCCTGTCACATCTCTCTCCTCAAATACCCTCACCTCCTCAACTAAGCAAGCCCTCCTCCTCCTTCGAAATAGCCCTCAAGATCCTTTACGTCCATGAAGCTCTTCAGACCACCCTAAACCACCTAAAACCTCAGTTTACCCTCTCTTCCTAACTCTTGGAGCTTTCATCATCCACCCCTGATAATAAGCACGTAATACTGCTTTGTAATAGACATAGAATGTTGCTTGTGGGTGAAACCTTTTTTTCTTCTTGGTCCTAGTAAGATAAACCAGAATTAAGCCTAGTCGTGGTTAATAATAGTTGAGGTTTGGTTACGATGTAGTGGCTTGTCTTTAGCTGTTTGCAGGCAGGGTTCTGCTGAGCCATGGGGTTTGCCCAAATTCTCCCCCAACCTAAATTAAGTTGCTTTAACTGAATCAGGCAATGACCCTTTGTAGAAAAAAAAGTTTGCTACCTCTGAGTTAATGGTTTGGAAAGTTCTGTAGAACGAATTTTATCATATTTGTGTCTGAAAACTGTTACATTGCCAGAGTTATATCATTAAAATAGTCAATGCTTTTATAACATCTCTTTTTTTGTTGCCTTTCAAATTACCCCATTACTGGAGACCAGGACATACTCTGAGAATGCAACTAGTAAAAACCCACATAATATGGATGAACGGAGCAATATAGAGAAGTAACTCACACCACCAAAGGAACAACAGCTATGCAAGGAGAGGCCTGGCTTTCTAAACAGTGAGGGGAGACCAGTAAAACCAGCCCAGTGTCTGTGATTCCTCCAGGTTTCCTGGTTTTAAAGCCCAGGCTACTGCAGAGAGGGATCAGGTTACATCTGCCAGCTGGGCAAGAACTTTCCACTTAACTCTTTCCAATCCACAACCTGGATGTTACACTTCCATTTCGATTACTAGAAAGAGCGTCTTCCATCTTTCCATTTCCTCCTGTTTTCTTCCCTACATACAAGTAACTGGCCACAGCCCCGGGTGAATCTGCCTGCGCCCACACTGACTTCCATGCCTCCACGTCGTCCCTGGGGGCCTGTGTGGAGAGCAGAGGCCTTCGTCATATCCCCCAGGCCTACCACAGTGTGCCAGTCATAGTAAATAGTTGCGTTTGTTGAGTGAATGACTCTCTCCCTCTGGATGGCTAACTGCTGCGGGTGGCCTGCAATAGAAAACCTTCCAACTACCTTTTTTTCATCATGAGCACAGACTTTGCCCAAGATCCTTAAGTTGTCAGGGGTCTGGAGAGAGATTCATTCATTCAATCACTGACTCACTCACTCATTCACTAGGCACTTTTGAGGGCCAAATTTTTTTTTTTTATTAACTAAGAAAGGGGAAAGGATTTTAGAAATTTTTGCTTAGGGGTCTAATATTCCTGACTAGATCCAAGGATTCTCAGTGAAAGTTGGAGAAATTATCTTTAGAAGGCATGGGATAAAGAGATGGATAGGTGGAATCTCTTCCCACAGTCCTCCTGCAGCCAATTGCTAGAAAATCGTTGGCAGAAAATCCATATGAGCACATATAACCGCATCTGTAAAATGTAATTTCATAATCCTGGATATTTGCATGCCAGGAAGGAGTAGAAGGTACGGTTAAGGGCACACACTTTGGTGTCAAACAACCTGAGATCAGTTCTTAGTTCTGCTCCTAAGTGTGGAAGTAAACCTGGAGCCCTTGGCTCTTGTTCTGCATGAATCTAAGAAGCAGCTGACTAGGCATTAAGGAACTAAACTCTTGAATCCCCCTTGAACAATCACTTTTATGAGGGAACGTTTTTGAGTTCCTCAGTGCTGTCCTGGGAACCGCTTCTCAGCTGGAGGCAGTTGCAAATAGATAATCTCAGCTTCAGATTCTAAGGGGTCTGTCAAGGCTGCCATTTTATTTTGTCACTTTATGGTTAAGCACAAAAAATCATTTCTTAGTCATCATGAAGTGTTTCCTGGTAGCCAGCTCAGCCTCTACACATCTACTGCCCTAACTCATCTGGTAGCCATTACTGGAAAAATGAAACTTCCACCAGGGGTTTTAAAGTCAAAGATCCCAAAAATGGTTGAGTCTTTTGTGTTCTTCACTTGCTGGAGAGAGGTCATATGGTCACTATTTCAGGTGATCCTGCCTTCAGAGGACAGAATCAGGCTGGGGGGAGATTAAAAGCAGAGATGGAAGAGGAGACTGAATTTTACAAAGGAGGATGGTGGGAGGAAAGGAAGGGAAGAGAGTCCTTCATATTTATCCACTGAGCACTTACAAAGGCCCCTAAGTGGCATGGGAGGGTTCTGCACCTGCCTTCACAGAAGAGGGCCACTGTATAGACATTTGCCTTTGTAACCAAAAAACAGCATTCTGTAATTTACTGAACTATGTACATCTCTAAGCTTCTATTTCCTTATCAAATGGGAACAATACCTAACACAGGTTCAGCAAGTTTTTTCTGAAAAGGCCAGAGAGTAAATATTTTCAACTTTGCAGGCCATATGGTCTCTGTCTCAACTACTCAACTTTGCCATTGTAGCATGAAAGTAGCATAGGCAATACAGAAAGGAATGAGCATGGGCAGATTTGGTTTACAGGCTGTAGCTTGCCATCCCCTGGTCTAATCCCCTGGTCTAATACATAGGGTATTCTGAGGATTCAGTGAGCTAATCCAGGCAACATGTTTTAGTACGGCATATGGCAGGTCAGTGCTCAGTAAATATCAGCTATTATCATTGCGCTGATTTTAGACTTTGTCTAAAATGTGTATGTGCTCCCGTGCTCACTTTAGTGAGTAAGGTGGTCCTCAGTGATCCACAGGAGATATTTCCAGCCCTCCTCCTCTTGAGCACATGATGGTGTCACAGTTTGGGTTCTCTGAGAAGAACCCCAAGATGGAGTTTAGTGTACAGGATGTTTACTAAGGAGTGTCCTTGGAAGCAACCCTGTGGAAAGGAGGAGAAGGAAGCAGGATTAGGCAGAGGCAGAAGTCAAGTTGCCCAACAACAGACTGAGCCAAACCCACAGGAATCTCTGGGGTTAAAATGGCCATCAGAGTTGTCCCACGTTGGGTCAAAATGGCTGGGCCATGGTACACCCACCTGGAGCGGTCATCGGATGTGGGCTGCCCTGGGAAGGGAGTGGCCTTGGGTAAGGCAGCTCTGCAGCTCAGGTCCTCCAGGAGGGGCTGACAGGTGAAGCCTGTCTGCTGACAGCATGCACAACTGGGGCAACAAGGGCGGGAGGGGAAGATGTGACCAATTCTGACCATGAATTGTGCACAGAAATGACACATGTCACTTGCAGACCAAGCATTTAATTGTTGCTGCAAGACCCTCCAGAGCTCCTTTCCTTTGTAGTGACCAGTAATTTCAAGATAGTGGCTGCTCCATCAGCCTGGGTCCCAGAGGGACAACAGTGAACAGAGTCTCCTATCGATGTGTAATGGCAACGTAATGTGAGCAAAACTTAAATCCGAGATCTTTAAAGCCACTGAGATTTTGGGATTGTTTGTTGCTGCAGTATTGTTAGCTTTCTATTATGAATCCTCATTAGCAGCTGAGGAGGCTACACTGGACATACTCAAATGTTTTAAAGTGAAGAAGACAACCTGATAATCTTACAAAATCAGGGAATTTGTTTGAAACCATCATCATCATTGCCAACATCATCATTATTGCTAACACTAGCATTTACATGAATTTGCTAACTTAATGTTCATAACAACCTCTGTATGACACAGGTATTAATATTAGCCTCATTTTAGAGATTAGGAAACTCAGGCTTATAAAGTTTCACTGACTTGCACAAGGCCAGGGATATGCAGACTATGACCCACAGGCCAAATCCGGCTCACTGCCCATTTTTGTAAATAAAGTTTTATTGGAATGCAGCCATGCCCCTTCATTACATAGTATGTAATTATGGCTGTTTTCATGATACTCTGGCAGACTTGAGTAGTTGCGTATGGCCTGCAAAGCTGAAAATACTTATCACCTGGCCCTGAAAAAGTTTGGCCACTCTCTCCCCCTCCCCACTCTACACAAGGCCTGGTTCCAAACCCAGGTTGTCTGGCTCCAGAGACACCACTCAAAATTCAGATATATGTAAACACTAGGTAGGCTTGGAGCCTGTAGGGCGTTATAAAATTTTCCCATTTCCGTTATCCTAACTGTACAGTTTTTAATTTAAGATTTTCATGACATTTATTTCCAGTAATATGACATACTCCATATCCTGAAAATCCCCCCCTAAAAAACACCTATAAAATGCTGGATAAAAGGAATAGCTAACAAGGCAAGAAATTAAGGTAAATCGTCAGAGGCTAAATTAAGAAGTAGATCCCACTCAAAAATGCTGATCTCCAGCTTTTCTAGAAAACTCCAACCACACAAGTGCTAGCAGTTCTGAGATGACTGTAGGAACCATTCTATCAAGTACTGAGTGGCATCCTGACTGACCAGCCTGCCCTCCTTCCATCTCACTCCACAGCCACAGCAAAGGAAAAACCATTATAACTAGGAAGTTTTTAAAAAATTTTCAAGATATGATTAACATACCATAAAATTCCCTGTTTTAAAGGGTGTAATTCAATACTGTTATATTCACAGTTGTGCAACCGTTTAATTCCAGAGCACTTTCATGGCTCTGAAAAGAGACATCGTACCCATTAGAGTCGACCCCTAATACCCCAGCTATAGGCAACCACTCGTCTCTCTGTCTCCATAGATTTGCCCATTCAGGATATTTCATATAAAGAATCATACCATAAAAAATAAATAAGTAAATAAATAAAAATAAAAAAGAAGTAGAAGCCAGAATTCAGAATGAGCAGAGTAAATGATCACTCAAGCAGGCAGTGAACCCCTAAGGGCATTTGCCAGTTGGGGGACAGGGGAAGGGGGCATGACAAGGCAGGAGAATGTCAGGATAGAGACTTTAGAATAAGTCCCCAAAGGCCCACATTTCCAGTGAAAGAATGGACTGGAAAGTATTTTGCCTTGCAAAGGGAGACAGCAAGAAAATTTTCTGACTCAGCTTTGATTTTGGTTGGAAGCAAAAATAGTGCCTCTCCCCTGACCAGAGGAAATAATCACAAACCAGGCATCAAGACTGGGGTTCAAATTCATTCTCCTTGCCTATCCTGAAACTATTTTAATCCAAAGAAACTAATTTAAAATAGTTCTGGATTAGTAAATCCCCAGGCGGTTGGCAAAGTAAGCACAAACAGGAGGAATATTCTCTTAAGTCTCATAAAATTCCCATAGATAATGCCCCAACAAAAATAAGCTCACAATAAAAAAATCACAAGACCACTCAGAGAGCAAGGCATCATGAGACAGAGTTAGCAGAAACATCAAGCAGCAGAATCAGGCACACAAGATCCTTAGATGTTAGACCTATCACAGGTAGCAGGGCTTGGCAAACTTTTTCTCTAAAGGGCCAGGTAGTACACATTTTAGACTTTGAAAGCTATACAGTCTCTATCAAAAAGACTCAACTTTACCATTCTAAAGGGAAGGCAGACACAGGCAGTATGTAAATTAATCAGCTTAGCTGTGTTCCAATAAACCTTTGTTTACAAAAGTAGGGAGTGTGCCAGATTTGGCTGCTAGGCCATAATTTATAGAATAAGTATGTTTCCAATATTTAAAGAATTTAATATATGAACAAGGAGTAAAATGCTATCATAAATATCCAGGCAGATTCTTAACTTCTGGAAGTTAAAGGTATAGTTTAAATTTTAAGATTCAACATATGAGTTAACTAGCAGATTAGAACAACTGGAAAATGTAATTAGTAAACTGAAAATTGTATGTAACAAAATTACTTAGAATATAGTACAGAGAGTCAAAGAGGAGGAAATTATGAAAGAGAGGTTAATAGACACCGAAGTTTGAGTGACAAGTTCTGACATTCATCTAGGCAGAGTTCCAGAAGGAATGAATAGAAAGAATGGGAGAGAGACAATATTCAAGAATTTTCCTCATATGGATCCTTATATTTAGGAAGTACAAAATATTCAAAAAATATTTACATCCAGACTCATCCTAGTGAAAATGTAGAACATTAAAGAACATTAAAGCTATTCAATTAATAGCCTAAAAACAGTCCCCCCAAAAAGACAGTTTTCTGCTTGATATCTGATTTCTTATGAATAACAGACACCAAAATACTGTAAGATAATGTCTTCAAATTGCTAAAAGAAAATAATTGTCAATCTATAATTGCATATCAAGCAAAATTTATGTTTAAAGAATGAGGATGACATAGAGATGAACAGAAGCTAAGGTAACTTATTTTCAACAGACCCTTAGTAAAGGAACTTCTTAAAGGTGCATTCTTCAGGAAGAAGGAAAAGGACCACAAAAGGGAGATCTGAGAGGTAAGAAGGATGGTAACCACATGAGTGAAGAAAATGGTAATCACATGGATAAATCTAAATAAACATTAACACTAATAACAATCTAATTTGTAAAGTAAAAAAATTAAGGGGAGCACATGGTAAAATAGAGTTAATATTCAGTTTCTTAGAATAGTGGCACATAAGTGTTCATGACGGCATATGTGCATGCTGTACACTCTTTTCTATCTAGGATACATTTCGTAAAACATTTTTAATAGAAATAAAATATTGGACAATAATAGTCTATTAGCTGGAAAGAGTTAAAACACTCTAAGTTTTAGGAAGCGGGTAAATATAATTAATAACTCTAACCATTAAAAAATTAGAAATAGAGTTTATAGGTTCCAAACTACTAGAGAAGAAAAAAAATGAAATAAGAAAAGAACTTCAAGGGAAGCATGAAAAAGATAGTAAAAATAAATCCAAATATATCAAGATCACAAAAAGTAGAGTGAAACTTGCCAGCTAAAAGTTCTTTTTTTTTTTTTAAATCCAGCTATATTCTTCTTATGAGAGACACTTAAGGCAGAAGCACACCAAATGTTTGAGAGTGAAAGAATCGAAAAAGCTCTATAAGGCCAATTAATTTTTCCAGCAAACAAAAATAACTTTCTATTTGCTTTCTGGAATAGCCTTTGAATCTTCATACAAAGTGATGTGTTATAATAAAACAAAGAATAGAATTACATGTGAAGAGAGTAGTGAGAAAAGACCTAATTTAAAATTAATATTCTCTGACAAACCTAAAAATTTGAAAAAATAGTTCCATTAGTGCTATACCTGCAGAATTCAAGCAAGCAGTGGTAGAAACCTGGGTATAATAGTGAGTCAAAAATAAATGCAATTTATCATTACTCCAGTTTGGATCAAGTTTCTTGACTTAAAAATGGAGTTTACAAAATAATCAGGTAACATTTCAAAAGAACTTGCATTTTGAGACAAAGGATGTCATAATTACTTTTTATTGTATTAGTATCACTCTGAAATTTATGAGACACTATTCATTTAAATATAAGGATTCTTGGGACTGGCCCGGTGGTGTAGTGATTACATTCACACACTCTGCTTCGGCAGCCCAGGGTTTGTGGGTTTGGATCCCAAGCACAGACCTACACACCGCTCATCAAGCCACGCATCCCATATACAAAATAGAGGAAGATTGGCACAGATCTTAGCTCAGGGACAATCTTCCTCACCAAAAAAAAAATAATAATAAATTAATAATAATAAATATAAGGATTCTGGGGGAAATATATATTAAGTCATTTTGAAGTGAAAATGGATTTGAAAAATAGTCAGGGACAAAAATTTAGGTAGAAAGGTGGATCACTGCCTCATTAAAATAGAGAAAGATTACGAAGAACCTAAATGAATAATGTAGGAATGGTTAAAGTGTGAAGCTTATGTAGAACGAAATGTTTCATAGCTATTTTAGTGACATGGGGAAATACCCATGACATAATTAGGTAGTAAAAAGAATAAGATACAAAACTGTACATACAACACAATCATGAACATAATTAAATTAATAAAATGTGTCTGGAAACAGGATTAGGAGGAAAAACAACAGAATATGAACAGTGATGGGGAAATGAATATTTTTGTATTTTCTACTTTATACTCTATTTCCCAAGTTTTTACAGTGAGCACTTTTATAATCAGGTAACAGAATAACTTTCATTTTACATCTTCAATATTTGGTTAGTTTGTATACATTATAGTCCAGAATCCCTGTGAATGAAAAAGTATGGGAAAAATGAATTCTGGAAAGAGAAAACATGGCAAGTCTTTAAGAGAAAGTTCGAAGAGACAGGAAAATTGCTGTATTTCTAATTAGTAGTAACTTGATAAGTAACTTCCTTGCCTAAACTTTCAAGAATGTGCAACAAAGCCACGCCCAGAGGTTGCTATGACTACAGAGGTAAACCTGAGTAGGTCGGCATTCACCCTGCTTCCGAGGTGAGGCAGGAGAAAGAATGTGGGCTCTGGAAAGAGACAAATCCCGCTTTGTACCTCTGCCTTCTCTCCTCCCCCATCTGACCCTCTTCCCTCCCTCAGCTCTCCCATTTGCCATCTCTTCCTCCCCACTTCTTAGCTCCCAGTGCAGTCAATAGTGTCAAACCTTCCTCTTCCCTCTCTTCCCCTCCTTTCTGGGCCTCCACGGGGTGCTGCATTTTTCTGAGCACCTCGCTCACATAAGCTCTGGAAAGCAGGATTTGTTTCCCACTGGACTCTTGATGCCCAGGACCTGCCCATGGTAGGTACCCAATGAATATTTGTTGATCAAGTGAATGAATGAATGAAATGAACAGAGGTACTTTCTTGGTCTCTTTCGTGGGCTCCTCTTCATCTGCTCACCCTTAAATATGGATGTTCCCCAAGAGTCCATTCTCAATTGCTTTTTCTTTTCCTTCTATACTTTCCCCCTGGCTGATTTCTCCCCCCTTTGCTTTAGCTGACACTCATGAAAATGAGTCCAACTTTTGAATTCTACCTCTTCTCTTTCCTCATCTGTATTTCCAACTGCTTTCAGTCGGACCTACAGACACTCCCTATTCTCATGCATAACTCGTCATTTTTTCCCCATTCTTCCTCCTAAGAGCTCCAACTCAGTTAACATCACCACCATTCCCTCAACATTCCGGATTTAAGCTCAGAGGAGCCTTTTACTCTCCTCCAACCCTACCTGATGAGCAATGCCACTCTCTGGAATTGCATTTCTCCTTTCTAGTTCATTCCCACTGCCTCTGTTCCACTTCTCACCAAGATCATCACTGAACCCTGAGGATTTTCCTTACTTTGTGTTTCCCACGGCTGCTGGATTTATTTTCTAAACCACAGAATGCATCATGTTCCTATCTTGCTCGAAAACTCCTGATGTTCCCCATTGCCTTCAGAATAAAACCCAAGCACACAAAGCTCCTCTCAGTCTGATTTGGCGTCTTTCCTGCTTCATCTCCCGTCACCCGTCCCCATAGCCACCACTCTGCCCTTCTCAATCTCTCTCCTCTCTCTCTTTCTGCCTTACCAGGCTTCTGGCTGGTCAGCTCTCCCTTCATGCTGTCACCTCAGTGACTGCTCACATTTCTCCACCCACCTGGATGCCATTCCCCCACTACTCTGCCTCTCAAATTGCTCTGCCTCCTCCAAAGCTCGTATCAAGTGTCACCTCCTCTGAGAAGCCTTTTACCAAACCCTCAGTCAGGACTAAGGGCACTCTCCTCTGTGGTCACATAGCATCTTGATTATGCCTCCATTAGTGCACAGCTCAAGGTTGTCAGCTGTAAGTGGGTGGACAGAGGGAGACAGTGAGGTGCCCTTGGAGAGCCTGAGCACAGGGTTTGAAGGCTTCCCTCCTAGGGTGAGCCCATAAAGACTATGCATAATGGAAAAGAACAAAAGAGCCTGCTAGGCTCACAGGAACCACTCCTTTTACTAGCAACAGCTGTAGCTTTTAGCCAATGATGTTAATGCAGCTGCGGAAAGGCTGTGTTAACAGAAGTAGGGGCTGTCAGAGAAGGGTGGGCTCCAAAGGAGCACTTTCTGGCATTTTCCCAACCTTCTCCAGGGAAGGGCGATGCTAATGTTGGGACATTCAATTCCAGACACTGGAGTGGTATTGTCTGCAAGAGACAGAGTTAGTTTCTTCCTCTGGTCTCACCTTGACCTGAACTATCTCAGGGTGGGTGTGGGGGGCTTCCTGTGGTCTAGTGAGGCTTATCAGGAAACCTCTTGAGAACCAGCCACACTTGGGTAAGTGCCACAGTATGTAGAAAGGGCAGCCCCCTAGGAATCATTCCAGTCCCTAAAAGGGCTATCCCATACCATATACTTGTTTTCAGCCTGTACATCAGTCTTTGATTTTGGCATCTATCAGTCCACCATGAACTCTGTTTTCATGTCCAGGTGAAGTTACAAAGTCTAGTTTCTGGCGCTTCAAGGTTGAGGGCTGGTCCTCCAATCGTGGTAATGCCTCTGGGAGGCAGCCAGCCAGCCAGCCAGCTGTCTTCTCTCACCAGCATGGCCACTCACAGCCAAGAATTAGTTAACTATGCAAGCCTGTGTCTCTCCTACAAGACCAGGGGTTGACGAACTTTTTCTGTAGAGGGTCATACAGTCAATATTTTAGGTCTTATGGGCCATAAGGTCTCAATCACAACTATTCAACTTTGCTCCTATAGTGGGTGCCAAAGCAACCATAGACAATACGTTAAATGATGAGTGTGTCTGGATTCCAATGAAACATTATTTACAAAAATAAGTGGTAAGCCAGATTTGACCCACAGGCCATAGTTTGCCAAGCCCCACAGTCGAATGTGAGTTCTTTTTTCTTTAATGGAGATAAAATTGACATATAACATTATATTAGTTTCAAGTGTACAACATAATGATTCAATGCTTTTATATAACGTGAAATGATCACCACAATGGCTCTAATTAACATCCATCACTCACATAGTTACAATTTTTTTCTCTTGTGTTGAGAACTTTTAAGATCTACTCTCTTAGCCATTTTCAAATCTACAACACAGTATTTTTTTCCCTGCTTTATCTCCCCAAATCCCCCCGGTACATAGTTGTATATCTTAGTTGCAGGTCTTTCTAGTTGTGGCATGTGGGACGCCGCCTCAATGTGGCCTGATGAGCAGTGCCTTGTCCGCGCCCAGCATCCGAACCAGCGAAACCCTGGGCTGCCGAAGCGGAGCGCGCGAACTTAACCACTCAGCCACAGGGCCGGCCCCCTACAATACAGTATTATCAGCGATGGTCACCAAGCTGCACATTACATCCCTAGGACTTACTTATTTCATAACGGGAAGTTTGTGCCTTTCGATGCCCTTCACCCATTTCACCCACCCAGATGGTGGGTTCCTGAGGGCAGCGATGTGTGGTTCCTCTTTGGATGCACCCATGCATGCCTAGTACATATTACATGCTCACTGGGTTTGTAGAATGGGGCTGAATGCCTTCCTCTTATATTGCCCACAGGCCTTTGTGCAGTAGCGATCATGGTGAACACAGAACTGTGCTATCTGAAGGAATCCTCGAGGTGCCTCCTCTTCAGTGGAGAGATCCTTCCATAGTCTCCTCGACTTATGACTTCTAGTTAATATACTCCTGTGATGCCTCTGCTTTACTACAATAATCTGTTTATCCACCTGACGGCTGTTGGGGACTGTGTGGTAAACTGGAAAAATGACACTTCGCTCTTGTGTTTCCTGCCTTCAGTACAGCTACTGAGTAAATAGTTGCTGTTCGATTGATACTTCTGAGGCAGAGAAGACAATTTATCTACTGAAAGCATAGCCGCCCTTCAGTGGCTGTAAACTCAGCCACCTGCCTTCTGCTGATTGGGATGTCGGCTACAGCCTGTGCCTACAGTGGATGAACAGAACTCCTCTCATTTTGGCGACTCCCCAACCTGCAGCCTGGATCCGGGCAAGGCTGGAGGCTCAAAGGAGGCTGGGTGGGTTCTTTCTGGTACTCACATTCCCTCTGGAGCAGGCCTTAGAATGTGGGGGCTGAGAAGAGAGATTCTTTGGATTGCAAGCTCTTGAAGAGCAGAAACTGAGAATTATTCATCTTTGAATCCTGAATGGATAGCAGATGCTTGGGACATGGCAAGTGCTCAATAAAACTCCCATGGGTTGCTCAGGAGGTGTTTCTGTGTCCCGGTTACCTGCTGCCTCCGACCTGCGTCTGGCCTTGGCAGAGCTTCCAATGATACCCTAACAGGGGTCTACACCAGATTCCAGAGAGTCATCCAAATACCAATCCCTCATTCTTTGACAGCACTTTAAAATTTGCAAAGTGCTTTCACGTGGCCTTTCTCTCTTTTAATCCACACTGAAACCCAATAAGGTACAGGAATCTCAAATGTCCCCAGGCCTCACCAACTTATGAGGTCCCATTAAAATGAAGGCTTCGTCTGCAGGACTATAAGCCCTCAACAGCACACACACCTTCGCACCTAAAATCTCCCCCAGTGACTTCTGGGTGTCCTAGAAGCTGTCTCAGATTAACTCACGAACAAGCCTGCAACATCCCTCTGCTCTCCTTTCCTCAAAGTCATACATCTATGACCCACGAGCCATTGGACAGCAGCACTCTGCTGCTGGTGTTTGCCCTGAGCCCTTAGGGTGCCACAGATTTGGGGCGGAATGGGGGAACAGTCATTCTGCTCCATCTTTGGGCAGGACTTTATCACCTGGGCCCCAAGGCTCTGCTTCACTCCAAACCCTACTTCATAAGGCTAAGGGTGAGGGTCAAGAACAGGGAATCTTATACCTAGGATGGGAGATGAGGGCACAGGACACAGATGCGATACTGACCTTCTATTGTCCTCATGTCACCTCTTGGTCCCCCACATTCAAGGACACCTGGAAACTTCCCCTTTCTCCTCCAGCCAAAAGAAAGAAAATCCTTGTACATATTATCACATCCATACGAACGACTCAAGAGCAGGGTGACTTGCAGTCACATCTCATTTCTGCTAAGCCTCAGCCAGCCCTGCTATCTAGGTGTTATCTTCCCATTTTATGGTCAAGAAGATTAAGGTTTACACCACATATAAATAAATGAATAGGAGAAATGGGGCTTGAACCCAAGTCATTGACTTTGAAACCACTCCTCCTTTACTTTACCACAACTAAACAATTAACGCTCTACTTCATCTCCTCATTGAACAAGATCTGGCCCATCTTCTACCTTTGAAAATGTCAGAATTAAACTCTGCCCCTTCCTGATTCTTCCTTCCTCTTCCCACTCTGGTTATTCAGCAGAGCCAAGAAGTGGGAGGGAGGTTCATTGGCGTCCAGAAAAAGTCACCGCCACATGCAGCTAAAGCAAAAGAACATTTTCTATATAAAAGTTATTTGGGCAGAAGCTGGTTGTTTCCTGCAGGCATTTTAAGCAACCAAAATAAGGATCATAACGGTGTTTCTAAAGACGTGAAAGCAGCCTCTGTTTAGCTCATGCTTCCCACTACTACTCTCGAGGAAGTGGAAAATTTACAACAAAAGAAATTCCCTTCATCTTTCCATCCTCTTCCCAGTGCAACCCCTGACCTTTGAAGCCTCCACCCAGAGCCAGAGCATAGACGGCTAAATAGGAAAAAGAAATGTAAACGATAGGAAATAAAGCATTCGTCATACAGAGCCTTACATTTAAGCCATTGTCTCGAATGTTTTGGATAACTCTCCTTTTTAGTTTAGGAAAGAAAATCTGAAACAGAACAATTACCTCACAAATGGAACATTTTATATAGTTACTGGGATAGAAAAACATTCAACGAAGGGGAAGGCTGCATGATTTCAATGAGATCCAGGTGGAACAGCCCTTTCAGCAAACGTTTCCACACCAGCCCATAAAAATGATGGAAAAGGCACAAGACAAGAATAAAAGCAAAGAAGTGCCAGGTGCTCATCCTGACCAAATTCACATCCTCTCCGAGGTTGTCCTTTCCAGCTGCTCCTACTGTCCACTCTCCCTCCCTCCGAAGGGCTTGAACCACTCACTGCCTTCTGGGGTCTTCTGTGCATTGTCCTCCTCCCCTCCCCGACCAGGCAACCAAAATCTCTTCTGACCCAGGTCTGGGGAGGGCAGCAGAGAGAACAATGTGACTACTATGACTGGTAACACACAACTTCCAAAGCCCTCACTAAGCATCAAGAACTGGGTTGGATGCTTCGCATGGATCATCTCATTTAATCATGACCCACCCTATGGGGGCGTTCTGTAATTGGTGGCATTTTATAGTTTGGGAAAGTGAGGCTTAGAAAGGGTAAGTATCATCTTGCCCAGCAACACACAGCCAGTTAGTGGCAGAACTAGCTCTCAAACTTAATCTGACTCCACAGTTAATCACTCTGACCAGTAGAGTACACAGTCCCCCACAATAGCTAGTAATGATAAGTACTATTGAATGTATTCATTTATCTTTCCTCAAAATAAACACAAAAAGTTGATGCTATTTTATCCATTTTATAGAGGAGGAAACAATACATCAGTTGGACCTATACTATATGCCAGGAAATACACACGTTACGTGTGTGCATGTGTGTATGTATGTAAATACATGTGTGCATAGTTAGAATTATTATCCATATTTTACACATAGGAACTCAGAGACTCAGAATGATTTCCTGGTTGGAGAGTAGCCAAATTTGGATTTAGAATCCAAGTCTGTATCCAGTGTTGACTGCATAACCCACACTGCCTACAAATGGGCCTTTTAATGAGCCTCAAATTGCAGCCCATAAGCACAGGCCACCTCCCAGGTTTGCATCATCAGCTTCAGTGTATGAGGCCAGGTGGAACAAGCACGGATGCAGAGACTACTCATGGGCGAGCAAAGGAGATGGAGGGTAGGCGGCAGTGACGGGGTAGGGGCCACAGGCCTGGAAAACTTAGAGATAAAGCGGCCTGCTTCCCCGAGATCCTGGGGAGAAGCCACCAGGGGAGGCAGTACAGGAAATGGGATGTGTACAAGTGGGACACAATCCTAGCAGGAAGAGAGGAATGCTGTGTTGGAGCAGGATGGGGAAGGACTTCCCTCTCAGCCCCATGGGCGCCAGAGGGACAGTCTGGTTTATCTGCTGAAAAGGAGAGCAGGAGAAGCCACAACTTGTAGGCCTTTCCCCTCCCCAAAGTCCACTATGCCCCCTCCAATCTCCTTTCTCTAACCTCCTCTCACCTAGGTATAGCCCCTTCAGATACTCCAGAGACAAAAGCAAAGCTGCTTTCTGTACCACAAAGAGGGCCACTTCGCAATATGCATGGGGCCCTTTCTAAAGTTGTGCTCCTGTATCCGTACTTCTCATACAGTTGTTGACCAAAATCGCACTGTCAGCAAAATTAAGAAGATCTGTACAACTTCTTCTCCCTGCCAATTTGTGAAGAATGTATTCCATGTTTGTTCCTGGGGTGATTAACCATCACTTCAGTTGTGATCAGAAGAACAGGTAAAGTCCTAGAGGAATATATTTCCATATACAAGATTATTAGCAAAAACCCAAAAAAGACTAAGAAGGATGGAGCACTAGGAAGTCAGATGGAAACTCTTATAAAGGGATGAAGGAGAATGGGAGTCAAGGGTGAGAAGGATGGGACTATCTGGAGAAATTGCTGGACCACTATAGGGGGTACCTCATACCTAATTCTTAGTTGAAAATGAGAGAAACTCATCAAGAAAGACCCTTTTGCATTAAAATATCCTTATGCACACAGACTCTGATTCACAGAGGATGAGATGCAACGAAAGAGAACTTGGAATGTTAACCTTAAGCATGGCCACTCTCACATAGTTGCCTGAAATGCAGCAGTAGAAGGAAGTCGCAAGTTCAAAAGAAACAGGAAGAAGTAGCCTTGTATATGAAAAAGGGATGCAAAAAGATGGCATGGTCCTGTACAGAAGGCCACACACTAAGAGTGAAAGCAGGATAGAATTACAGGCAAAATATCAACAGGAGTCCTTCTAGGGTTAGTGTTTGCCACGGATGGCCCAGGCAAGCATGAGGCTTTCTGAAGGCCGACCACATAACTACAAGCAAGCAATCATAGGCAGAGGGACTTGAACAATCTTTATGTCTTTTGGGAGTCCCTTTTTGCTAAAATAGAGTTGCTTATAAAAATTTTTAACATTCCTAACTAACAATTTCAGCTCTCAGAGAGGAGAAACTGCCATTCTGGATATAATTTTAACCAATGAGAAAGAACTGTTTTCTGTACAGAAATTATAGGGACCTCAGCAGAATGTGACCATGTCTTTTGGGAGTCCATAACAGCAAGGAAGGGGAGCATTACATGAATTCTAAGGCAATGTAATAATGAAGAATTCCAGTGAAAAGGAAAAGGATAAGTAAACTTCTAAGCCAGTGTGGCCACGCTGAAAACTTTCTCATGAACTCATGTTTTTTAAAGGACATGTTCACAAGAGATAATGAGGGACACATACCCAAGAACCAATACAAAAAAATGGAGGTTTTCAGAAAGGCTAAAGCCTCAGCTAATGGGAAATCCAAGAAACACAAGCGATCAAAAAGGTGTTCATGAAAGATTCAGTTCAGAGAAAGAGAGAATGGGATGGGAAAGAAAGAAGGAGGGAAGGAAAGAAGGAAGGAAGAAAGAAAAGAAGGAAGGGAGGGAGGAAGGGAAGAAAGAACAAAAGAACAAAGATAAAAGAAGGGAAGAAGGAGGAAGAGGATGAGGTGAGGAGAAGAAAAAGATGGACAGGTCCAAGAAGTGGTGTAATGTTAACAGACAACAAAAAGTCCAAATTACCCAATGCTCAGATTCCATCTTGGGGAGCAAGGAGAATAGATTCTGAGTTCTAAATGTTCAGCAAAGGAGATCATGAAGAGAGGAAAGTGGGGCCCACAATAAGTTCGGGAATAAGAAAAATCTAGGCATGTAAATTATTTCAAACTTCTAGATCCAGACAAATTATATTTCAGAGTGTGAAAAGAATTTGCAGATATAATCTCAGAGCTACTGGCAGCGAGTTTGAGAAATCGTGGAGAATGGGAAAGATGCCAGAAACCTTGGAAAATCTTCTATTTTGCAATATATTGGGGAAAAAAGCCCAACAGATGCTGGAAACACAAGATCCATAAACTGGACATGATTCTCATCAAGAAGGGTGAATCCTACTTTTGTAATGAGGGCTATTGTCAAACTATAAACATAAACATATAAACATAAAGTCTTCCAGCAGAGAATGATCACTGTGATGAGAAAGTTGGAAGCCAGGCTACACAAGGGAAGGTTGAGAGGTGTAGACAGCACAGAAATCAGGTGACTAAGAAGGGTGTCAGAGACTTGAAATGTGATCTTGGATAAGAAGCTGTAGAATCATTTTATGCTGCCTTAGAAAACAGAACTAGAACCAACAGTAGAAATTTTAAGTAGGTAGATTTTTCTTTAACATTTGAAAGTATTTTTTGTTCATTCATTGGACAAGTGTTTACTGAGCACTGGCTTTGTGCCAGATACTGTGCTAAGCGTTGAGGATATATGAAAAATGTGGTTCCTACTTTCATTTGACTTAGTCTTACGGAGGAAAACAAACAATAAACAAATGAACCAGGAGCATGATCACAGATTATAGCACAAGCCAGGAAGGAAAGAACTGGGCATGGATGGAACATTAACAGTAGTATCTACTTTAAAGATGGTTTTAGGGAAAAATTCTCTGAGGGGGTGACATTTGTGCTGAGAGCTATATGACAAGGGTAGAGTTATGTGAACACTTTGGGGCAGAGAGAACAGTAAGTGCAAAAGCCCCGAGACTGGAAAGATCTTGGCTTGTTCCCAGAACTGAAATGAGCCAGGATGGTAAACCTGGTGAGATGGTAAACTTGGCAAGAGAGAGGAAAATGTGAGATTGTGAGATGAGGCTGAAGAGACAGACAGGAATCAGGAAAGATGTTGCCTTCATAAGGAATTAGAATGTATTCTAAGAGGTATGGGAAGCCATTATAAGTTTTGAGCAGAAAACTCATATGCTCTGACTGATGTGCTTTCGTGATTATTCCAGCTGCTCTGTGGTCAATGGATCAGTGTAGGCCCCTAGGGGAAGCAGGGAGAGCATGTGGGGGCTATGGTAGTAATTCGATGGGGCCGCAGAGTGAACTGAGGCGTGCAGTCAAGTTGGAGAGAAGTTCATTTGAAATTTTTTTGATGTAACTTAGAATTTACTGATGAACTGAATATGGAGTTTGAGGGATAGGAAGAAAAATGACTAGAATGATACAAAAATGGACTCAGGTGGCAGGCATTGAATGGCCACCTGAGAGGGCACTGCAAAATGGTGCCCAGAATGGGCTGACAGGATGGACTGGAAAGACGAAGCTTGCATTTGATTCAGCGATGACAACAGAACTCCTAAATAAATTTGTCAAGCACCTACTTCATACTGTGGGTCTACCAAAATCTTCAGAACACAGGCTTTTGTTTTGGCACAATTCTTAAACTGCAATCAGCTATAAACTTTACCACAAGCACCAATAAATCATTTCTATGGAAACTTACAGCATTCCTGGTGAAAACAAGAGAATTAGCAAACTTATATACATACTTTCTGTACAGATATATATATATAATATATGTCTATATATTATACATACATATAGCTTATAAAATTGTAGACCTTTGCTCATAGCTTCAAACATAGACAGCACCCGTGCTTTCAATGCACATAATACAAATTAATACCCAACAGACACCAATACCACAAAGTTTACTAAAGACAGCATGACATTCCCATCTTGTTACATCATCAGGAGAAACTCTCTCTTGAAAAGAGAGGTTTTTGAAATGTAATAACCTTAAGACTTTTTCATGCCAGAATAGATCCCCAGAATGAATCCTCTCGTCTCTATTTCACTCCCAGTAATCTCACCTTCCACCTGTGGAAAAATTCCTACCTTCACGTATCATAAATACTGGGTACTAACAGCAGCACACGTGAGAATTTAACTGTAGCGAGGATTCTTTGTAGAGGATATCAATCTTTAAAAGATAACCAGGCCCAAACCACAGATACTTGAGACTAGGTCTGTCATGGTGTCAGCCATTTGTGTTACACTCGTCTGGCAACAATTAAACATCAGAGTTGAAACTCCAAATCACAAACTGCTTGACCTCAGCCACACCACTGAAGCTATCTATAGATCAGCCACCTAAAATATCACTGACTGAATTAAGTTTACGTGGGAACCTCACCCTGGGTCCTTTTCTCAACTTTAAATTCATTTGACTCTTCATTTTCTTTGTTGGAAAGGAAAAAAGAGGCGAGCATAAGCCGCCGTGTTGGCCAGCAGGTGTGATTTTGCATGTTTCTTATTCAGGGGCCTTAGACTGTGGTTTCAACTCCAACAGGGTGTTTTGTCTAACTGTCTGGGCTGTAACGTGTGTCGTCCCACAAACAATTTGTCACACCATGAGAGTTGCATATTTGGGGACAGAGATAGCTCGTGCCATATGGCAAAATGCACCAGCCTTGTCAATTATTATCCTTGGTGGCAGGTAATTTCTTAGACTGGACATCACGAACTCATCAGAATTTTGTGTCTATTGAGCGCTGGGTTCTAACCTCTACCAGGCAAAGTCAGCCGGGAAGACACGCCTGTTAAAACCACACAGTAGCAACTCTTGGACGGTTCTTTGGAGAAAACAATGTTATAAAAAAGAGAAAAATTTTACTACCAGATGCAGATTTTGGCATAGATAACCTTAATGATGCTAGGATAGGTCTTGAAAATATCTACTTTTGATTTTTTTTCCATCCAACATTTGTTCTATCCAGCTGTACTGGTGAACCGCCTCTACAGAAAAGTGCACAATTTAAAAGACAATGGAGTCGGCCAGTTGAACAAAACATTGCAAAACAATGCAGTCAATTCAGCATGCTCTCATAAGAAGGATTCAGCTTGAGCTGGCACGTAGGAGCTTCTCTTTTTTAGAATCGTCTTACTGGCATTCTGCTCATTTTTATCCACAAGAGAAAAATAATTTCGAGCTTCTGAGTAAATGTGAGAGAGAAGCTCAGGCAAAAATATGGGCCTTGCAATGTGGAGAGGCGGTGGAGGGCAGAAGAGGCCCGGAGCAGGCTGGCGGAGGGGGAGAAAGAGAAGGCTGCAAATACGGAGGGGCAAGTTGAGAAAGTTTTAAAAATAATCAGGAGATTCAGAGAAGGGTAAAAGGGAAAGATGGAAGAAAAACAGCCTGGGCCCCTCTGGGACCTCTCTTTCCCTGAGTCATAAAACCCTTCTAGTTTCTCCTTGTCTGGAATCACTGTCCACAGTGTAGAAACAATGTGCCCTTATTTTCAGCTTTGAAAAGACAACCAACCACAAAAACAATTTTAGGGTAGCTTTAGTACAGAGGAGAGAAAATTTTCTTTGCACCAAATTAATTAGGCTATTGGGGAAATGTTCACATGCTGGCGGGGGGCGGGGGAGGGGACGGGCAGGCAGCAATGACAACCGCGCCCAAGCTGTACCACCCCGTGACTGGCTTTCAGTCACAGCTGCCTGGACGCCAGCTTTCGTCTTCCATAGGAGTGGTGAAGAATATGTTTGCTTTAGAGTTGATTCAATCGAACAAATCTGTATTGAATATTTATGACAGCCTTCCTGCAGATTCAGAGAACTACGTGGCCTAGGCAGATTTTCTGAGGCAGCGCCGGCACTTTGATCTCCTGGGGGCTCTGACATCTGTTCTTGTCATCTGCACATGCATATGCTCATAGCAAGGCTCATAGCAGGACCATGGAACAGCAAGCTGAGGCCCCAAAACTTGTCCAAAGCTAACAGAGCTGAGATTTACACTTATTGAGATAATAGCATCTCACTAATGCGAGCCAAGAGGCGATCAGCCCATTTGGATGATAAAATATTCTATGTGCTATGGAACAGAGAATATTGCTTTAGAAGTGAATCCTAAGTTTCCCGGCTTGCTGGCCCTTGTGTGCAGTATGATGGCTCTCAACCCCCACATGGGACTTTAGTCATTACCTCCTCAAAGGTTCTCCCCAGTTAACAAAGGCATGGGGGTATGGCAGCATCTCCTGGTGCTCAAGTTCAAGCCCACTCTCACTCACTAGCTCCAGTCCAAAGCCACTGTGAGGTGCTGGTGCCAAGAGAGCCTGCCCTGCACAGGCTGTCCTCTGTGGTGGCATATCTGAGCTAGCCCCTGGATCAGGGAGGCTAGCATGGCCCTTGTGCCAAATCTTGTAGCCAGGGCCCAGAAGCCACTTACTCTAGGTCTTCAGGAACACAGCTCCTGCAGCCGCTATCCTGAGCTCCTTCATGTGGGGATGTGCTTTGCAGCTTGCCAGCCCACCCAATCGCTCTTTCCCATTACCATCTGGCTTGCATAGGCCTTTCCGTTTGTGAGCCCTGCATTAAGCCATAGGTTTGGCTGCTGGTGGAATAGCGAGTACCACAGCAAGTTATGGAGAAGAGGGATGGTTTGGGGGAGGTAGGGGAGGCCTACCGCCCCCTCAGATCCCACTCTGGGAGGAGTCTTCCTCTTCTTCTCCCCTCCCAGATTCTTGTAAGGCTGATGGCTCACTCTGGGTAAGACTCATGGGGTTAAAGCATTCCTGATGCACATCGACATAGGAAGGGGTGTAGGAGTTGGGAGACATGGCTCTGTATCTGTCGTGATCACTCACTGGCCGGCTGACTTGTAGTGGTCACCCCACCTCTCTAGGCCTCGTCAGTAAAATCAGAGTCTCACCCAACGGGTATCTTAGGTCCCTTGGAGCTCTAAATGCTCTAAGGAGGTGATGTTGTGATAGAAAATAGAGTCAATTCTCTATCTTTTGATGAGAATGCTTTACATATGTCAAGAAAGGAATTACGATTTTCTAAGTCAGGAAAATTTTTACAGATTTAAAAATATACACAAGAACCCAAGAGAAACGAAAAATAGCCACACAAAAACTTGTAAGTGAATGCTCATAACAGCATTCTTCCTAAAAGCCAAAAAAAGTGGAAGCAACCCAAATGTCCATCAACTGATGAATGGATAAACAAAATGTAGTATATCTATACAATGGAATATTATTCAGCAATAAAAAATAGTGAAGTACTGACACATGCCACAACATGGATGAACCTCGCGAACGTTATGCTAAGTGAAAGAAGCCAGACACACACACACATACTAAGAAACTAGACACAAAAGACCACATGTATGATTCCATTTATATGAAATGTCCACAATAGGCAAATCAATAGAGACAGAAAGTAGATGAGTGGTTGCCAGCGGTCTCAGGGAGGAGGGCACGGGGAGTAAATGCTAATGTGTATGGGTTTCTTTTAATTTTCTAGAATGGATATACAACATTTTGTTTATTCATCAGCCATTCATGGAGACTTGGGTTGTTTCTGCTTTGGGGCTATTGCCAATAATGCTGCTATGACATTTGTGTGAAAGTTTTTGTATGAACATATGTCTTCAATTCTCTCAGGTATATACCTAGGAGTGGAATTTCTGGGTCACATGGTAATTTTATGTTTAGCTTTTTGAGGAACTGCCCAACTGTTTTCCACAGTGGCTGCACCATTTTAGATTCCCAGCGATATATGCGGGGTCCACTCTCCACATCCATGCCAACACTTGGTATTTTCCATTAAATTTTTTTTAGCATAGCATCTTAATGGATGTGAAGTTGTATCTCATTTGATTTTATTTGCATTTCCTCGATGGCCAGTGATGCAGAGCATCTTTTCATGTGCTTATTGGCCATTTTTTTTTTTTAAAGATTTTATTTTTTCCTTTTTCTCCCCAAAGCCCCCTGGTACATAGTTGTGTATTCTTCGTTGTGGGTCCTTCTAGTTGTGGCATGTGGGACGCTGCCTCAGCGTGGTCTGATGAGCAGTGCCATGTCCGCGCCCAGGATTCGAACCAACGAAACACTGGGCCGCCTGCAGCGGAGCGTGCGAACTTAACCACTCGGCCACGGGGCCAGCCCCTGGCCATTTGTATGTTGAAGAAGAGTTTATTCACATTCTTTGCCCATGTTTAAATTGGGTTACTTTTCTTTTTATTGTTGAATTGCAAGAGTCCTTTATATGTTCTGAATACTACACCCTTATCAGCTGTAGAATTTGCAAACATTTTCTCTCAGTCCGTAGGTTGCCTTTTCACTTTCTTTTTTTTTCTTTTTGAGGAAGATTAGCCCTGAGCTAACATCCACCACCAATCCTCCTCTTTTTGCTGAGGAAGACTGGCCCTGAGCTAACATCTGTGCCCATCTTCCTCTGTAGGTGGGACCCCTGCCACAGCATGGCTTGACAAGTGGTGCGTAGGTCTGCACCCGAGATCCAAACTGGCAAACCCTGGGCCACTGAAGTGGAATGTGCAAACTTAATCTCTGCACCACCAGGCTGGCCCTGCCTTTTCACTTTCTTGATAGTGTCTTTTCACATACAGAAGTTTTTAATTTTGATGAAGTCCAATTTATCTTTTTTTCCTCTGTTTATTTATGCTTTTGGTGTAATATCTAAGAAACTATTGCCAAACCCAGAGTCACGAAGATTTACACTTAGGTTTTCTTCTGAGTTTTATAATTTTAACCCTTATGTTTAGTTCTTTGATCCACTTCAAACTAATTTTCATGTATGGTGTGAGGTAGGGTTCCAGATTCATTTGTTTGCATGTGGATAAGCAGTTATCTAGCACCGTTTGTTGAGAAAACTATCCTTTCCCCATCAAATGGTCCTGACAGTGGTTGAAAATCAATTGACCTTAGATGTGAGGGTTTACTTCTGGACTAGCAATGCTACTCCATTGGTCCATATGCCTCTCCGATGCCAATACTACACCATGTTGATTACTGTAGCTTTGTAATAGGTTTGAAATTGAGAAGTATGAGTCTCCAACTTTTTTGTTCTTTTTAAAGATTGTTTTGCCTATTCTGGGTTAAAAACTTTTAACACAGCTTCCATCCACATTGCGAAACTGTGTTCTCTCTCTGAGATCGCACCTAAAGAGAACTAAAGAGAGCAAACAATAACGTCATAATACTTTTACCTTTATCCTCTTACTTCTCTGACTTGACTATACTGCTTTGTCTTAAAACACAAAAGGATCTTTCTCTTTCTCTCTCTCCGTTTCACTCCTCTCTCCCAATGGACTTGAACAAGATTTCTCTATCTGTAAAACCCAGAATCCTTGTCCACAGAAACATGTTAAAAGGCACCTATATTCCCTTTCTGCCAATGTCATGCTTCCTGGGCAAAGTCTACGATGATTCTAAAAAGGTTGGAATCCTGTAGAGTCTTGTATTTCTCATAAAGTACAAATTTAGGCCTTTGACCAATTATTTCCATTTGGGGTTAATGTCTACAAGAAGTTTAACTCTATCTAGAGCATTAAAACATAGAGCACACAGCAGTTACAAAGTGAAAGCAAAAAGGTCAGGCGCTTTCTATTTTAAGAGTCAGAGGCAATGTACATTTCTGAAAAGAAATTAGGTGTTTATTTTTTCTTTCTTTGAAATCAGACAGAAATAAAATTCTTACACTATCTCGTCTTCACAGACAAAATATTGTGTGGTCATAAACCCTGGAGGCAACTCTATGTTTGACTTAGGTACTTTGCAGAATATGAAAAAAAAGAAATGTGTGTTTCCCTCTGCAAACTAATCTTGCAGTCAATGCTCCAGCTCTTTTTGTTTCTGATAAATATCTTTCACTAAACTAAATATAACAATGTTTTTCAAGAACATTACAGAAAATCCTAAGGCAGCATGAATGAGCTGCTATAGGGCACAGGTTGCATTGGGCCACTCTCGGGAAGTTTTGCATGTAACAGTTATATTGGGGGCAATTGAGTTGGTTCTCAGGGCCTTTTCTGCTTTAACTGGCTTTCTCAGAATGTGCCAGAAGGCCCTCCTAACAGTAGCCCCATAAGAGCAAACACAAGCCCGGGCAAACCTACTGCTCCAACTGCTCCCTGACTCCTTCCATCCTTGATGGCAGAACTTCTCCTCCGTTCAAGGAAGAAATCCAGTTCTGGAGGCAAGGCTTGTATTTAAAGAGGCTCTGGCTCCGGGCAGGTGTGAGTCCTTCATCCCTTTCATCCTTTATCACAGAAACAGCCCTCCAGAAGTTCTCAGAGGTGAAAATAACCTCAGCTGAGGAACTTCACTTTGGAGAGACTGGATGTGGCCAGTTTAAGACAGAAAATATTATGAGATACCGCGATCTATAAACCCATAACTGCATGGGATAACTGCACGGGATAAAACGTAGCACAGCTTTAATTTATAAATATTTTCTTCAAATATCAAGCCAAGAGCAAACAGAGACTTATCATGAGAAGGGAAATTTAATATTATTACCTAATCCTTGAAAGTGAAAAAAACAGGCAACAATGTTATGGTTGCAACCCCAGTTGTAAGGTTAGGACTGATTTAGAGAAAAAAAGTCTATTTTTAGATTCTGTTTCATAGGATATCCAATAATGTTGCAAACATTGGGATCAGGTTTGATGACAATAATGCTGTCCATGAGAAGCAGCAGGTGGTGTGATGCTAAACATGTTTTGGGTGTGTCTAATTATTAAAATATTCTGGAATAGCCAAGAGAGGTCAGTAGAGGCACTGACCATGTACTATTTCACACCAACTGTGTAGACCTTGCGTTTGCTGTTCTGTGTCCGTGTAAACTTTTCTGCCTGATTTTTCTTTTAAAGGTCCTCCTCTTCCTCCCAGCTTTGCCCACACCACAGTGCTTCCTTCAAGTGTGGGGGAGGAGGGAAATGGGAGCCCCTCCATCCTTTCATCTTCTTTTCTTTCGGCTTCATCCTGATCTTCACCCGTGAAATTTTTCCTCAGGAGTTTGCCTTTCTTCATCCTTTTGAAAATCACACTCCTTGTGACACGGTCAAAGGAACATGACCCCCTGAAAACCAGCCGCTTGGGAATGACCTTCAACTGTGGGTGGTGATCATCACAGGGTCCAAAATTGCAGATTCTTCTTCATCTCTACAGGGGAACACAGCATGAAATGGACTACCACCACGGGATGGTTTTAAGTTAACCATAAATGAAGAGCACACTAACAACCACCACAGATTTGCTCTAATGTCACACAGAGAAGATTCTAGAACTTCTCTCCAAACCATTGATGGGGCCTATGAGGTTTAGATACAGTCTGTTAAAACACACAGAAGGTCTAGGGCTGCACGTCCAATACAGTAGTCACTCCACATGTGGCTGTTGAACACCAGAAATGTGGCCAGCATGACTGAGGCACTGAGTGTTACACTTTATTTAATCTCAATTAATTTAAATTTAAATTTTAAAATGGAAGCAGTGTAAAATATTTTTCTGTTAAATACAGCTTTACTGTTTTGATAGGACTACACTTGATTTCAGCTGTGACATCATGTGAGACATTAGTGTTGCAGAGCACATGTCAGCACAGGTATTATTTCTAGTATTTATTAATAATTAAAAATATTGATTACCTGTTAAAATGATAATATTTTTGACATACTGAGTTAAAATGTATTGTTAAAATTAATTTTGCCTCTTTCTTTTTATTTTCTTAATGTGGCTACTAGCAAGTTTTACATTACATATGTGGCTTGCATTATATTTCTATTGGATGTTGGTAGTCTATAGGACAACTGAAGATCTTCCATTGCAGAAACAACAAAGCTATGGCAGACCCGGGCAGGAGGGGAAGAAGCTGACAGAGGGGTTACAGATGCCGTGAGGTCTTTGGTTTTTATCCAAGGCCTTAATTTCTTTCAAACAACAGAGGAAACTGAAAATGTTTAAAGTTTGAATTTTTTATTGTGTAACCATAATGTTTAAAATTTTCGTATATTGCCAACTGGCCTTCTGCCCCTAAAATAAATTCTTAAACTAGGAAATAGAACGACTTTTGTGTACAAGGGTCTGACCTGCAGCCCCAGACTCTTGGGAAAACTTGGAGTTATTGCAAAGGGTCCACAAATCCATGTGGGCCAAGCACTGTCTGTCTGTCAATTGAATAAATAATCTCTGGTTTGTACTGGCACTACAATTTTTCAGAAGTGTAGATGTTGCCAAGATTAATAAAAATAAAATGTAAGTTCACTTTAATGTGTTACTGAGTTCAAAGTAGTTAAGTGGTCATTATATATTTTCTCAGTCAGAAGAATCTAAAAGTCAGCTACTCACACCTGGGTCTGTGGAGCGTTGGGTCTTTGCCAGCTCATTTGGGGCCTTTGTGCATATTAGAGCAAGGCATGCCGGGGATTTCAGCCCTGACTCATCCCCAAGGTGTGACCTGAATGACAATATGCTGCAGCCCTCCGTATTTTGATGTTCAAAAAGTTCTCCATACTTGAAAAGGCTGTACTGCATCCTGAGGAATACCCAACAGCTGTCAAATAAGATATGGATGTTCGGCCTCCAGGGAGCCCTGTCCTTGCTATTGTCTGGGTCAGCGTTCACACTGTTGACCTGGAGCCTAGTCAGGTCTCAGGGATAGAGTGGGCCACCATTGGCTCTCACATCATCATCCCCATGGAGACCAGAAACAGGAGCATATGGTGCCCTTGCCCAAAAGGTTCTAGAAGGAGCAAAGTAAAGTTGGAAAGAAGCTGGAATCAGGATCCTCTGACCTTTAATCTAGGAACTCATGGTAGAGTGAAAATGTGCTATTTCTTCAAAATGTTTCCGAATTTATTTAAACTTAGAATAGGATTTCTCAACCTTGGCACATCTTGATAATTCTTTGTGGTGGGGCTGTCCTGTGCATTATAGGGTGTTTAGCAGAATCCCTGGCTTCTACCCACTAGATGCCAGTAGCACTTCTCTCCCAGTTGGAACAACCAAAAACGTCTCCAGGCATTGCTAAATGTCCCCTGGAGGGTAAAATCGCCCCAGGTGAGAACTACTGATTTAGAATATCAAAACATCGCTTGTGGCATTCACTTATTTTCATAATTTACCTGTTATAGCTGGAAGTACATGGAATTGGAATCTGACATATCTGAATTCAAATTCTGGCCCCACACCTTACTAGCTGTGTAACCTGGGGCAAGCTACTTAACATCTCTGAACCTCAATATCCTCACCTGTAAAAATGAGGCAATGACTGTGCTGTGCTCATAGAGATGTTGTGAGGATTGAGATAAAACTCCTAATAGGTGATCAGTAAATATCAGCCCGTATGCTCCCCCACCTCCTTTTGTACCAGATAACTGTGGATTTACTCTCATGTCAAGGCTGCTTCTGGTCTCTGTGTCACTGTGGCAGCTAAGAACCTGGCCTCTGAAGTCAGAGTACCAGGGTTCAAACTCCAGGTGAAATCTGGAACAAGTTACTTGACCTCTGCAGCCACAGTTCCCTCATCTGTTTAAAGAGAGAGAGAGGGAAAGAAAGACTCCCTCACGGGGCTGTTGCGGAGATGAAGTGACACATTCAGAGGCTTATTAACCATTATTAGGTGCTATGAGCCTGCATGTGAATGCAGATAAAGCAAAGGAAGATGTTTTATAAAAATGCAGCAAAAGTGCGGTCTTTCTCCACCTTCCTCCCCTACTGCCACCCCACCCCACTCTGAGGAAATTGCCTGGAAGCTCAAAGCCCTCACACCTCATTTTGTGAATGCGTAGAGGGATCACATCAGTTCCTCCTGCCTACCTCTTGGGAATCCTCTTCTTGTTTCTGGAAGCTCTCCTCAGTCTCCCCAGGGGGCACTGCTCTCTGGCCCGCTCCAACGACCCCCAGGCTTTTGCTACGCCGAAGCCAGACTTTCTCCCACGCCACAGTCTTGCTGAAGTGGAGGCAATGCCCTCCCCTCGCCAGCGTTGCGGTCTGTGACTTGGCCACGGATTCTCTGCTGAGCCTCTATTTCTTCACCTGTAAAAGGAGGCAATAACTGCACCCTCCTCACAGGGACATTGAGAAGATTCATAAGACAAAGCTATGAACAGGTGACCAGTTCAGCCTGGCCCTCGCAGCTCTTCCACTAATAGCCCCGTAGTTCACTCTGGGCTCCCGCATTCGGCCTGAGGGGCACAGATCCTGGGGCCTGGGGGCTGCTTGACCTCTCTCCTCAATGGCCTTGACCCAGAGGCTGTGCAGAGAAGACGTTTGCAACAGCCACCAACACCATGTGTCCATCCTCTTGTCTCCTGTGAGGTTCTCTGGGCACGGGGCAGCCAGTCCCTTACCCAAAGACCCTCATGTCCCCAGACTGCCCCCGCTCCCCCCGCCTCCCCTCACTTAACCCTCACCACCTTCCTGCTGTCCCTCTGCAATCCTCTAATTCATCCTTCTCTTCCCATTGCACTGCCTCCGCTCAGACCCTTGATGGCTCTCCCTAAATTCTGTTCCACTTGTGGCTGATCTCCCTGCTTCCGGTTTTGCCCTTATCTGATCCACCTTCCCTTTTACCTTCCACACAACAGCAAATCTGTCTCATCTCTCGTCTGCTTGAAACCCTTCGTCACCCCAGCCCCAAGTTACTTAACGCGGCCTACCAGGGCCTCGGGGCTCCAGCCATCCTCCTCCCCAGCTTCGTCTGCTCACACTGTTCTCTGCCTGGTGATGTCTCACAGGCAGCATGCCATCTCCCACCTCCACACCTTCACTCCCACCATCCCTGCTACCTGGAACCCCCATTCTCCGCTCCTTCAAGCCTTCTGGGCTAAACCTACTCCCATTCCGCTTCCGAGATGCAGTTCAAGCATCCCTTTCTCCAGGAGGCCTCGCCTCACACAGGACTGCAGCTGCTCCTCATTCATGCTGCTGGGGGGGATCCGAACTGGCCACCCCCAAATGCCTCTCTTTGGCTTGATTATTTTTAAGAACAAAAGACTCTGAAAGAAACTTTGACCTCTCCCTCAACTGCCTAAAAGAATTTAAAATAGAAGGGCCTGTTCCAGGAAGGAGCTAACACCATAAGATAACAGTAATTAACGTAAAATGTGTCTCTGGGGTCACCTTGTCTGTAGTTGGTCCATTGGCATTTCCATCTCCATGTAAATTGCCTTCTTCCCCCTTGAAGTTCCAAACCACTACCCCCAACACCCTCCTTTATCTTTACCTAAAAACAGTATTCAAGGTGGTGACCTCAGCCATTTTGGCGAGTTACTCAGTTTTCCTGAGTGTCTCCCATGTATACATGTTATAAAGCTTTGTTTGATTTTCTCCTGTTATTCTGTCTCATGTCAATTTAATTGGTAGCCCAGCCAGAAGGACCCAGAGGTAGGGGATTTGTCTTCCTCCCCTACACTACTCTGGAAATTTCTCTATCATTGTAATTCCACTTCCCTTTATAATAAACCTGTTTGTGTCTATTTCTTTTTCTAAACCATGAACTTCCTCAGCAAAGGACCGTATCCTATTCATATTTATATCCCATGTCATAGTTCCTGCCACAAGGCAAATCCTCAGTAAACATTTGTTGAAGGAATGAGCTGGGGAGAGTAAGACATACGATCGTTTAAATGCTCTAAGTGTGACAGAGTGGGATTTTCCTTATTTTCTCACCCTCCTCTCCCCTCCACCCCTATCTCTGTCCTTTGCTGAAAAAATATTTTTTGTAAGATGAAGCAGAGACTGACACTCTGTTAGCATAATAACTCATGGATGCTGTAAAAATAGTTAATATTTGCAAGATAAATGTGATTTGTGTTGAGGGGTTAGTTTCTCTGGGGAGAACCTAAAGATTTTACTGTTGTCCCTTCAGACTGAAAGCACCAGGCTGGGCCCTGGGAAGGTGGTCCCAGGGCAGAGGGGACTGTGGAGTAAGAAGGGAAATCCCAATTATCCTCCAGAATGGACTCCATAAGGACTGGCAGAGCCCTGACGGGAAAGAAAACAAGGGTCTGGCACCATCCTCTGGGCTCTGCGAGTCTTCATAAGCACCTAACAGTAAGATTTCTTTCTGGAAATCTCTATACCCGGAGCCTCTCACCCCGACTCCCAGCAAAATAAGCTGATCTAAGTAAGAGATTCCATTTCAGAAAGAGACAAAGTTTATCTTGTGGTTTATCTGCTGTGGTTCAGAACTACCAGGTGTCCTTTTGGGTTACATATTATAGAGTAGAGGTTTAGTGACTCTCTCCCATCCAGGAGACCACAGTTACAGCCCTACTGGCACAATTTACAGCCAGGTCAAAGCTCAGGTGCCCGGGTCCCAGTCTCCTCCCCACTTGCAAAAATGAGAAGATTTATAACTTTACTGTGCCTCAATTAGATAAACTAAAGCACCACGGTGTCGGTGTCAGGAACAGCAGAGTAAGAAATGGATCCTAACAAGAACTCTGCCAATAATTTGCAATGTGACCTTTTTTAAATCACAACTTTCTTAGACTTCAATTTTCTGACATGTTCAATGGAATTATTACTACTAGTTATATTGAGCTCACAGGATGTTGTAGAGATAAAATGAGATGTTAGATTCAACAACACATCAAAACGGTTAGGTGCTGTGCACCTTGAAGAGACTTTTGTCACCAATGTGTGAAGTAGCTAACATGTGAAGGCGTCTATCATTCAATGGACTGTGTACTGAGTGCCAGATTGCGGCAGTTGCTGAAGTGTTGGTGGAGAGCCCGGGGGGGTGGCCTAGAGAAAGGAATGTGAAAATGAGGAAGATGTGTTCTCTGGCCTCAGCGCTCGCCCTCTGTCCCAGGAGAGATACAAGCACACCCAGCATAATTCTCAGGCAGAATGTGGTAAACAGCAAATGAAACAGTCACTTCTCACCACGCAGGTCACCTGTTCACAACTGGCAAACACTCAACTCTTGGGAAGCTAGGGAGGGACACGATTTGGGGTAGTAAACTCTATTCTCTACAGTTTTTCTTCTGATGTAAGTCAAATCCAAAATCAGAATAGTTGAATGAGACGGTTTTGCAGCTGTTTAGGAACATTATGGCCAAAAGGTCTGATTTAGAAAAAAAAGCCCCAAAACCCATCTGTCAACAGAAATGAAAGCGAGCAGCAGCAAGCCCATCACAGACACATGAGACACCACCCAAGCGACTTTCAACCACACTTTTCCACGCTGGGCTCAAACATATACCGACATAAACAGAAAAATAAAGACTGTGTTTAAAGGCTGGGAGCTAAAGGGAACAAAGAAAGGCCATTTGGGAAAAGTGCAGCAGCTTTTTTCAAAATAGCCTGAGCTTGTCTCCGAGCCCCAGAAAAGATGGCAGAGCAAGTGAGCCCCGTCTTCTCCACTGCATGGCGCTCACTCAGCTTCAACAGCATCCACAGTCCTTGGGACTAGCCCAGGGCTTCCGTGGAGAACAGCGAAGTGGACTGCCATAGAAAGTACTGGACATTTACTCTAACTTTCTATACTTAGCTCGTTGTAGACCGCTAGTAAACAGACCACGCTTTGTACACCACTAGAAGACGAACGTGGGTGAATTCGTGTTCTATGCTGCGTCTCAAATCACCATAGATTTAGTGACTTACAACAACAGATATTTATCATCTGGTAGTTTCCAGGGGTCAACAGTCCAGGAATGGCTTAACTGGGTCTTCTTCTCAGAGTCTCCCCAGGCTGCAACCAATGTGTCAGCCAGGGCTGGGGTCCCCTCTGAGGCTCAGAGTCCTCTTCCAAATTTACTAGTTGTTGGCAGACTTGAATTCCTTGTGGCTGTAGAACTAATAGCAACCCACTTCTTCAAGGCGAGCAGGAGACGCTCTCTTTTCAGGAGGGCTCTGTTCCTCTCTGAAGGGATTTCACCTAAGTAAGTCAGGCCCACCCAGGACAAGCTCTCTTTTGATTAACTTATAGTCAATGGGTTAGGAACTATAACTACATCTCCCAAATTCCTTCACTTTTGCCATATAACATAACCTGATTACAGGAGTGACAGCCATCATATTAACAGGTTCCATCACTCTTGGAGAGGGAGGAAGGTACAGGGGCTGGGAAACTGGGTGCCATCTCACAATCCTTCCTGCCACTTAAGACTAGACACATCCCTTTGGCCTTGAGGACTCGTCTCCTCATAATGAAAGGAAGGCCAAAGTATGACCCTCGAAAGCTCAGGGCCCAGGGCAGGGGCCCCTCATGACCCAGATTGGGAGAGGTACAGCACCCTCCACAATAGTTTAGGATTAGAACTGTGTCAGCATCCCCTTTAGGTAGCCCAGACTCCAATGCTGAAAGACATTCCTCCCAAGGACTCTTTAGTTGCTTTCCTTCCAATATTTCTTGCCTCTCCCTAACATAGTAGTTGCTTATGGACAGACAGGATTTTCACAGCTGTATTAAATCCACATTTCATAAGTCTGGAGTTATCAACAGCTGGTTACCTGGAGATTAACATATTATCAGTAAGCACCACCAAGCTGTGATTCCTTCTCTATCAGAGGCTGAGAGTTCATCTGGGTTCCTTGTTTACATCACTGTGCCTTCCTAGGGATTACTGCAGGATCAGCCTATGAGCATCATTCTGATTCAAAGCATGATGATATTGCTATAGATGCTATGACATTCTAATGCAAAAACGACTGGTTTATTATTTCTAACAGAAAGTTACACATTCAAGTACATTTTGGCCTTCAGTGTAGTACCCTTAGTGACCATATGGTAATACTAATGAGGCTGCCATTGCACGAATCATTTTTGGTGTTTCTCTTTGAGAAGAATCTCCAAAAGCCTGTGGCATACTCTATTTAATAACACAGTGGTGGCAAATCTTCATTCATTGAAAGTGAATTTTATTTTGGGGAAGAACCATGTCTTTCAGATCCAAAAGTCATGATCAATTATCTAGCCAAATTATAAAAAAAAAAGGTACAGATAAAAGTGCTTTTCCCAAGTTGCTCAAACTGTTTATAAATGCACTCCCAAAGTATTATGTACAAGGACCAAATTATTGTGAATAATAGCCTAGCAAAGTGACTTCTTTGAAGAATAAATTATGATTAGTGCTTTATAGGTTATAAAGGGGCTATCATATACATATCTATGAGATAGAAAGTAAAAATATTTTTTAAGACTAATTGTCATTAAATTAAAGAAATTGAGGCTCACATAATGGGTTTTCACAAGATCTTACAGCTAGTAAGTGGCAGAGCCAAGATTCAAGTTCAAGTCTTCAAATCCCAAATCCAGGGGTCTTACTGTTAAACCAGGAAGGCAGTTATACAGCACTTTTGTTTCCACTGTCCCCAAGCACGTGCATGGCAGACCTTATTAGCAGACGAAGGCACTCTTTCCTGCTGAACTAGACTCAGCCTCAGAATCCCCAACACAGCTCTTCAGGGAGCCAAATCAGTGAAGTGGTGTTGACACTCAACTTATTTGTCCTTTTGCATTAAACCCTGTTGAAGAGGACAGCATTCACTTGAATCTATAATTACTGGTATGTTTGTTTAAAAATTAGAGTCCTTACCTGATAGCCACATAATATGCCAGTTAATGTCTCTAGCTCTTGGTATTTATTCCAGGCAATGAAACCTTAGGATTCATTGGGACATAGTAAATCTAGGTGTTCTCAATCATTTATATTCCTTTTCTTATTCATCTTCCTTCAGAGATCCTCTAAAGAGTTTTACAAGCCTGCCTACACAAATGGACACATCTCTGAAGATATACCTGTCTCCCCAAGCTGTGCAAGTTTGTCTCCAGTTGGCTCACTAAGGAGCCACAGCTCAACATGAAATCAGTACCATAAGAAATAGAGTAACTACCTGGCTTCTGGCAATTTTAGGCTATGTTTGTTTCCATGTGCACCAGTTTGCTTAAATTGAATTGTTTTGTTTTTAAATTTGAGTTTAGCAAAGCAATCCGACAGCTTTGTTGATGATCTTCTTGAGGTCTCGATTGAAGCTTATTTGCATTTTCCAACTGCCAACTACTTATTTTGACTTCAGGCTTTTAACAACCAATTGGTGCTTTTCAAAGGGTGCCTGGGGACTCCTGTATTAGAATCATCTCAGAAATTTTTTGGTGCCCTGGATATTGCCTGGTGTTTGGTGGTATTTCACAGGAATATGGATTTTTAACAAGTTCTTTGGGACATTTAAGTGGTTTAAGAACCACTGCAGGTCTTACTTCCAATTAAACTCTAGACGATTGTGAAAGACTGTGGCTCTTGCCAAAGGAAAAAAAAGTCTATATCTATCCCTTTATTTATATCTTTAATTCTTTAAAGCCAGTGAACAGTGGAGAGCAATGGACACAAAGAAGGGTAAATGAACTAAATTCCTGAGAATACTGGACACAGGAAAACAAAGCATTGAAGACAGGTCAGTATCAATAACCTAAACAGAAGGACGGAGGAAGAAAAGATTAAAAACAAAAATATTAGAAACTCAGAGGACAATAGCAAATAGTTTAACATATATGGAATTGAAGTCTCAGGAGGCAAGGAGAGAGAAAACTGGGTGAAAGAAATATTTAAAGATATAATTGTTAAGAATCTTTCAAACTAATAAAAGATATTAAACCACAGATGCAAAAGACTTAGCAAAGCCCAAGCAGGATGAATACAAAGAAGATCTCCCCTGGGCGCATCACAGTCACTGAAAATCAGAGATAAAAGGAAAACTCATGAGAGAATCCAGAAGGGAAAAAGAGACACTTTATATTCGGAGGAAGGAGGGAGGAGAGACAGATGATGGCTGACTTCTAATCAGAAATAACAGAATCCAGAAGATAATGGAATAACATCACTAAAGTACTAAAGGAAAAAACAACAAATATCAATCTATAATTCTACATCCAGTGAAAACATACTTCGAAACGAGAGAGAAATAAAGAAATTTTCAAACAAACAAAATCTGAGAGGATGCGTTACCAACAGATCCAAAGTCAAGAAACGGGCCATTTTGTTTGTATCACTACCATCTCCAGAGACTTTGGTAAGCTAAAGGGAAGCTGTCCCAGATGGAGGCCTGAATCTACAGTGAGAAATGCAAAGCACTGGAAAAAGTAAATATGTGGGGAAATATGCAAGACTATTTTTCATTTTTTTAATTTTTAAAAGATGTTTGAATGTTTAGATAAAAATAATAGCAAGTATTGTGGGATTTATAAAATATGGAGAAGTAAAACAGATGACAAAATAGCACTACAGAATGGAATTATGGTGTTTTAACGTTATTACTTTGTTCATGAAGTGTTATAATATTTATTCAGTGTGGATGATGATATATTAAAGTTGCATATTGAAATCACTAGGGAGGGCCACCATTAAAAAAAAATAAAACAAAGAGGCATAGCTAAGAACCAACGGAGGAGATAAAAGGAATATGAAAATAATAATCAATCTAAGAGAAGGCAAGAGAGAAAGAACAAAGAAACAAAGAACACATGGGACAAATAGAAAACAAAGCAAGACATTCACAAACCCAACCTACCATAAATTATATCAAATGTAGAGACTAAACATTTGGATTAAAAGGCAGAGATTTTTAGACTGGAGAGAAAAGTGACAGCCATCTAGATGCTATTTATAAGACATGCACTTTGTTCTGCTGTTGGGGGAGGAATGTTTTTAAAGTCTTCTCTATCTTCACTTATCTTTTGTATTCTTACCGATTTCCTTTCTTCTACTTGTTCTATCAATTGCTGAGAGAAGTGTTTTGAAATCTCCAACCAAAGCTAGTTCTCTCTTCTCCTTTCAGTTCCATCAGTTTCTACTTTGTCCACTTCAAAGCTCCGTTATTGGTATAAGCACGTTAAAGATTGTTATATCCTCTTGATGAATTGACCTCTGTATTATTATGAAACATTCGTCTTTACCCTTGGCAATATTCCTTGTTATGAACCTGACTTTGTCTAATATCAATACATCTACTCCTGCTTTCTTTTGTTTAGTGTTTGATTGGCATATGTTGCCATCGTTTTATTTTAATCTATCTATAGTTTTATTTAAAGTGGTTTCTTATATACACAGCATATACTGGATCTTGCTTTTTTTTAACCTGATCTGACAATATTTGAATTTTAATTGGAGTAGTTAGACCAATTACAATTAACCTAATTATCTATGTGGTTGAGTGCAAATCCATTCTTTGCTGTTTGTTTTCTATTTGTCCCATCTTTTCTTTGTTTTCTTATTCTTCTTTGCTCCTTTTAGGGGGACGAGCGGTATTTTTGCTATCCTACTAGCCTGATTATTTTACTTTTTTTAAACTTTAAATTTTATACTAGTTTTAGATTTCTAGAACAGTTGCAAAATAGAACAGAGAATTCTTAGATACCTGACTCTCAGTTTCCCTTATTGTTAACATCTTATATTTGTATGATACGTTTGTCGGTACTATGAACTAATATTGAAACATTATTATTAGTTATTGTTTGTAGTTTACTCAGATTTCCTTAGTTTTACCTATTGTCCCTTTTCTGCTCCAGGATCCAATCCAGGATACCATGTTACATTTAGTTGTCATGTCTTCTTAGGCTCCTTTTGGCTGTGACAGCTTCTCAGACTTTCCTTGTTTTTGACGGCCTTGACAGTTTTGAGGAATATTGGTCAGGTATTTTATAGAATGTCCTTCAATTTGGGTTTATCTGATGTTTTTTCATTGCTCAACCAGGATGATGGGTTTTTGGAAGAAATACCACAGAGACAGCCAGCCCTGGTATCTAATGGTTAAGATTTGACACTCTCACTGCTGTGGCCCGGGTTTCGTTTCCTGGTGAGCTAATCACACCACCCATGTGTCAGTTGTCATACTGTGGCAGCTGCATGTTGCTGTGATGCTAAAAGCTATGCCACCTGCATTTCAAATATCAAGAGGGTCACCCATGGTGGGCAGGATGCAGCAGAGCTTCCAGACTAGGACAGACGAGGAAGAAGGACCTGGCCACCCACTTCCGATAAAACCCTATGAAGAGCAGTGGAGCATTGTCTGATACAGCACCGGAAGGTGAAAGGGCGGCACAAAAAGACCGGGCAGGGTTCCACTCTGCTGTGCCACTAACAATAAACCGTAAAGTGCCATTCTCATGGCATCATATCGAGGGCACATGCTATGGAGATGACATCACTGTTGATGTTAACCTTGATCACCTGGCTGAGGTAGTGTTTGTCAGGCTTCTGCACTGTCAATTTACTCTTTTCTTCCCGATTTCCATCCTGGACTCTTTGGAAGGAAGTCGCTATACACACCCAACACTTACAGGGTAAGGAGTCAGGTTCTATCTCCGTGAGGAGGGAGGATCTACATGATTTATTCAGAATTCTTCTGCAGGGGAGATTTGTCTCTCCCCTCATTTATTTATTTATTCAATCATTTATTTATATTAGTATGGACTCATAGACATTTATTTACACTTTAGGTCATAATCTAGTACTATGTTATTTATTTTATTGCTCAAGCTGTTCCAGCTCTGGTCACTAGGAGCCTTTTTACTTGGCCCCTCTGTCCCTTTGACATACTCTCCTCTTTTTAAATTTTTTAGCACTTCCTTACTTTCTGGCACTACAGGCCCCTCTTCTTCTTCTTTTTTTTTTTTTTTTTTTTTGAGGAAGACTAGCCCTGAGCTAACTGCTGCCAATCCTCCTCTTTTTGCTAAGGAACACTGGCCCTGAGCTAACATCCGTGCCCATCTTCCTCTACTTTATATGTGGGATGCCTACCACAGCATGGCTTGCCAAGTGGTGCCATGTCGGCACCCGGGATCCGAACCGGCAAACCCCAGGCCGCAAAGCAGAATGTGTGCACTTAACCACTGTGCCACCGGGCCGGCCGCCCACGCCCCTCTTCTGTGTTACCTACCCAGCCCTAGAATCAGTCCCTTCTCCAATGAGCCCTTGTTCCTTTCACTGGAGAAAGGTTTTAGAAACCAACATCTGGGTGCTGGTTCTGCTTGTTGCTACTGGGATGTTGTTGCTTCTAAGCCCCTTCAGCTGACAGAGCAAGGGAATAAACATATGTGGTATACCAACCCATGTACCTACACATAGCTGCACATTTCCTATATGGAACCATCTGTACCTATAGTAAGCTAAACATGAGTTCATACTGACGTCTCCAACTCTAATCCAGTATCACATGGATCTTTCTAACCTTCTTCCTTTAAGAGCACTTCTTTTAAAACATTATTTCCTGTCCTGGTCACTTCCCTCTTTCTCCCTAAATCATCCCATTTAGAAATGTTTTAGCTTAGCCTTTACAAGACTTCCATTCCTGAGCCAATATTATACATTTGCTCAATAAAGTCACTCTCTAGCCTTGTAAAGTCTTTGCTTAAATGTTTAAAATGTGGAAGATCTACACTGTAAAGCATCAGACGACCATTGGGCTGACTTCTGGCTCTTCCATTTGCCTGTTAAGTGAGTCTCAGAGGCACACTTAATTGCTCAGTGCCTCAATTTCTGAACCTATAAAAGGGGCATAATAGTTGACTCGTTCTATCACCAGTGTGTTGTGGAGACCAAATACATCATGCGGGTAAAAATAACTTTGTAAAATAAAAAACACTGAGAATAGATATGGAATTATAGAGACCTTTGACCAAGCTCCTAACACCGTACCTGATGTCATGAGGAAGGAAAAAACACTGTCTCATTTAATCCTGAAAATGGGGTAACTTTTATTAAACCCCTTTTACAAAGGAGGAAACTGAGATATGAAGAACTTGGTAGTAGTAATGATGATAAAATGTTAGTACTTCCCAAGGGCTTACTATGGGCCTGGTACTGTTCTAAGCACGTCACACACACTAATTCATTTAATTTTCACAACAACCTGATGAAGCAATTTTCTATTATCCCCATTTTACAGAGGAGGAAACTGAAGCACAGAAAGGATCCCATAGCTAGTAAATGACAGAGTTGGCCTTGGAACCCAGGTCTTTCTCTCGCTCTTCTTTTTCCAGGTCTCTCTTAACTAGTAAATGAAACAGTCTCTACCATTACTCGTTCTTTCGACAAATATTTGTTGAGAACCTACTATGTGCTATTCATTGGACTAGGCACTGTGGATCCAGGAGTGAATAAGACAAAATTCAGGCTCTCACGATGCTTATATTACACAAATATAAGGCAATGTTTTGTGTTAAGATGGAAAATGTATGTCTCTATCTAGAGCAGCCTCTTTCATTTAAGGCCGCTTTTGAGAAGAGATTCTGTCCTAAGGCATTATGCCAGCAGGGACCCATGGAGCACAGCATCATTTTCAGTTGGTTTCACTTGATTTGCTGGTTGTTTTATCCTAGAAGTCAGAAAACAGTGGCAGAAGGTGGGTGTGTCATCCTCAAGAACTGGGGTTGATCCACTCACAATTCCACATTCCTTTCTTGCTATGAGAGTACCTCTCAGTCTTTCCAACCTCAGCCGTCCTCAGTGGCAGCTGGTCTCAGCACCTCCTCACTGAGAAGAGCCAGTTCCTGGGACTCTTTAATGAATATGTACTTGTCTAGCCAAAGCTGGGGCTAAGCAGACCAAAAGACACTGTTGAGAATAGAGGTGATGTTCAGGGCTGCTGTAGGATGAAGCCAATACAGAGAAAAGGACAAATCCAGAAAGCCACAAAGAGGTGAAGCCAGCGCCTTGGTGTGGCTTGGGCGGAGCATGCCTACTTTAGGACTTGTTGTGCAAGACCACAAATCCCCTCAGGGCTTAAGCCATCCTGAGTTGGGTCTGTGGTTACTTGCAGCTAAAAGCATCTTCACCAATACAGCAGTCCAAAGGCCTCTTTATTTTTAAGAACATGGATGCCTGGGAATCTTTGCTATAAACCATTCCATTTCCCAGAGGTAGTAGCCAAGGAATTCTTCTGCAAACCAATGAAATTCTCAGTCTTTGTGGTCAAATGCCCTCTGTCTGCCCTCTTTTCCGTAGCTTTATCCCCTTAGACAACTACTCAAAGACACTTTGTACATTGAAATCACTCTAGCATTACCAAAAGCTACGTGATGCTGACTGGAGACACTTGAAGAGAAATAATGCTTTGAACTAAAGCATGTTTCCTAGTGCTATTGAATAACACAAAAATAGGCCCCACTTGGCCATATCCTCCCACTGCGTTATTCATCGTCTGGCCGCTTTGGTGAGTGCCAAAGTGCTTTTGGGGGCCTCCTGAGCACTTCTTTCCTTCCCATTCCTTTCCTTGATTGCATTCAAAAGAACGAAAAACAAACAAGGCATGTTAATTACTAAGAGTTATTCATTATTTTGTTCAAAGCCTCAAAGCTCGAAAGAATTAGAACAATTTATTTTCTGAATTCACACACCACAGTTTCCGAACCAGCCAACATGGGGACAGTCTTTAGTACTTGTTGAAAATGTTCTTTCACTATAAGCTGTAGGGCCCCTGGAGCAACATTATGAGATCGTCCTGTGGGCTGGATGCAACAATTAAGTCTTTTTCAAAAGATGTGCAGATAAGACTACTTGAGAGTTTGGAGGCAATTTTATTTTAGAAAGCCCAGTCAGTGCCAGATTAACATGATGTTGAAATTTCCCTTGCTTACCCCAAAAGGATAATGTCCCCTGCTTTGTCAATTCTGCAAATTGTATACATTCATTTTTGTCATAGCAGCTCCAGAAAAGTACAGAGAATAATAAAACTCACCCCCTTATAGTATCTATAGTGTTTTAACAAATGCTAACATTTTGCCATATGTCTGTCACTCAAATTATAACGATGGATATCTCTTTTTGACCCATGAAATAAATTAAACTAATACTCTTATTTCCACTTTTCTCTTTAAGGGACATTTACAATGAAACCTTTCAACTCTGAGCCTTTTGCAACCATGATTTCAAAACAGAAGACACAGGTTCGGGAATAGACCATAAATACTCCAAACAGGACTTCCACAGGGCTTCTCTGCTACCAGGAGATGGCCTACGGCTGGTGAGGGAGTCTGCGTGGGACATGATTAATAAGAGACCTTTGGGAGACAGAAATGTTCTGTAAACAGCAATGTAGGTAGATCTGAAGATCATTAGCTTTGGGGAAACTGAAAGTCTAAAATTTACTCAGGTCTACTTTTTGTTTATTTCTTTAATGCACAGATATTCCGAGATTTCACTTTACCAGCATCTTCATTTTAAATAACATCCATACACAACCTGAACTGCAGAAGTTTAGAAACTAAATGCCTATCTGTCCCTCTATTTAATTAACAAACACATTCACATATAACCATTGCGGATCTTGAGTGACTTTCCTTTCTTCCATACGTGAACATAATAAAGTGCCCCTCCGCTCCCATGCCAGCCGTAGAGTCCTTTTGAAATTTCTTTTTAGAGAATTTATAGATTTTTGTAGCTTTCTCTGGTATACAACTATCCCATAATAAAAGCAGTTAAAAAGTTAAGCACAATATGTTGAAAGATACAGACGTACCTAACAAGAAGAAACTCAGTAACAGTCCACATCCCCAGGCAGGAAGAAAGCAAACCAGCAATTGCTGATTGATCTCAGTTTAAAGCTAAATCACATATTCTTCCCTCTTTACACTTAAGTGTCATAACTTAGCGAAGCTTAAAAAATTAGAAATCAAGTTTGGGAAATGGATATTGGTGACGGTTCCACAAAATGTGAACGTACTTAATGCCACTGAATTGTACACTTAAAAATGATTTAAGTAGTAAATTTTATGTTATGTTTTACCCCAATAACAAATTTTTTAAATTAGAAATTATAAAATATTTAAAGAATAGTTGAATAATAGGTGGAATGAAATTGTAAAAAAGTAACCTTTTATTGTGCCTTTTAGGCAAACAGAAAGACTTTCAGAATTGACCAGCTGCAAACCCAGGGAGAATTTACCAGTACCATGCATAGTTCTATTTCTCAAACACTCTGTGGACTGAGGTCCACTCATGCTTTTGCTTCCTAAACCAAAAAAAAGAGCAGGATATCCGATGATTAAAAAGACAAGCGTTTCCAAATTTAAAATATGGTTTTACTCTGCTTCTGGAAAGGACCCTCTCTGCTGGTTTTTCCTGTCTGGACATCTCCAGTCATAGTCATCTAGTCACCCACGTCCACATGGCATTATTTGAGATTTTAAAAAATACAATTTTAATTTGTGTTAAGTCATACTTATTTATGTCGATATACTTTTTTCTACTGGCACATCGTGTACATCAGTTCACTGTGGGAAAGTCCTACCAAAGCTATATACAGGTTTTGTTAGACGTTTAGCATCTATTTCCCAAAATCCACTAGTAAAGGACTCCAAAAAGGTAATAAGGTCATCCAGTTCATTTTATTATAATGTCCTGTCACCCGGGAAATGTGTGCCTTACGTGCCCCAGAAATATCTAACTATAACCAAATAGAAAAACAAGCCATTAGAATTTCTCCCTGACAATGGCCTTCGTTTACAACCAGCCAGTATATGATGAAAGTTTCTGCTCCTTTTCCACATAAGTTATTTTTCCAGCTGAAAATTGTTCCCAGCTGTTCTGACCCAGATGTGTTGGCAGCCCATGCTGTGAGGGCCATTTTACAGGTGATGAAGCCCTCAGACCATAAAGTTTACACGACTTGTATACAGCTGGTATCCAATACAACTTTGGACTTCTAACACTGCCCCCTCGAAAAAATCAGTGATTTCCTGACACTTCACTTGGAGCATAGTTAAAGGGAATTTCAGTGCTGTAGGCCCTAACTTATGTAGGCCCTGAGTTAACGAAGCAAGAGTAAGATGAATTATCCAGTTTCCCCTTCCCTTCAGGAATTCAGCCTACTTCAACTGAAAATAGTTCTGGATCGGTAAGAAAAATGATCAGAAACTGTCCCAGGGGTTTGGCTTCTCAGGTAAGTCGTGATGTCTGAATGAGCCCATTGAGTTGTCATTCATCTTTTAGCTTTACATTATCCCTTTCTAGACTGTACCAGCTTCACTCTTCCCTTCACATTTAAACGAAAGGTCGTCTTCATTACACAGAAGTGGTTTGTAACTTGGTGCAATATATTTCCTCAGGGAGTCATAGGATAACCAAAGCAATGGGTGATAATTAAGGTGACTGTACTCCAGGTTTCTCCAGGACAGTCCCAGGCAGTTTAACATATATCAAGTGCTTCATTTTTTAACAAAACAAAACATTATTCATAATGGCGGAATTAAACACATTGCGATGGATTTAGTAGACCTCCACTTGGCATTCCCAGCCTCTGCCAGTCTTGAAGAGTAGTACTGGGACACGTGTGCAGTAAACTGAGTTCTCACTTTCCTCTGGTAAAATCTGAAGGATGACCAACAATACCCTTCTCTGTTTTCCGAACCATTCTCTGATAAGGCACAATTAACGTCACCTTTGGACAGCATAATAAAGCATAGTGTGCCCAGCCACCAGTTCCTAGGGACGCAGTGGTGGTGAGAGATCTTGCAGCCTGCCACCTCTCACTAGTCCCTGCTGGGGCCTGGGAGGTCCGTGAAGCTGCCTGGCCATACATCAGCAGCGTCAGTGGGAAATGTGAGAAAGTGTGGGGCAGGTGTAGGTGAAACATGTGCAGGAACGGGGCTGAGCAGCCCCGTGATAGAGTGTACAGAATGGAGTTTGAATACCCTTGCTTCCAGTGGCTTTGTCATTTACAGTGAAGTGCATCTACAACTATTCTTTAATGCGTTATTGGGTAACAACATATCTTTCTTTTGTAATAAACTCTTTTGGCAGAAATTAGCTTGAAAAGGTCAAAGTACATTTTTAGGGAAAAATTAAAATATTAAAGTCGTAGATGAATGTACACCTTACAAAAAAAATATTTATTTACATCCAGCTTCTACTATGGGGATGTCATAATACCATAGGCCACATGAAAACCAGAAAACAGAAATTTGCTGAAGAAGCATCAGCATTTACCTCAAAACTTAGTTGTTATTTTAAGTAGATGGTGCTCAGAGACGATGATTCAACAAAGGCAGCTGCACAAGGTGCACTGTCATATCGCTCTGTGATGCTTAATTTTTCATTAGATGTAACGACTGTTCTTCTAAACTAATTTCACTCATTTTCAATTCCAACGTTCTTGCGAATGACTGAAAAATGAAGCGTTAGCTGCTAATGAGTCTCCTTTAGCAGAAGCAGAATTATGTAAACAGTGATACGACACCAGCTTTATATCAGGGTTATCAGATGCTTCAAATAAGAAATCGGTGAATTTTAACAATGGTTTATTTTTGTAAAATCTTGATTCATGGAATAAAATTAAAACTTTGCAAAGTTCATTCTGTCAAAGGTGAAAAATCTAACATTATTCTGATTGCTATTATAAACCTAGTTTAAAAGTTTTTGATCGGAGAGAAAATTTGTTTTCGAGGTGATACTTTTTGGTGGCCAGAATCCCGGTAGAAACAATAGTCTTACTAAATTAAGAACCGATGGAGGAGAAATAGATTTGGTCTGGGTGGTGGAAAGTATGGAATTAGTACTTTCATCCAAATAAGCTATGTGGTCTGCCAATGGAAATGGAAGATGAGTTGTCACATTTTACACACACACATACACACACACACACATAAAGTAAGGGGATCACAAAATTCTCCTTCCTGGCTACCAATTGACTTAGAATATCTAAGCCTTTATGATAAACTACTTTGTTAAATTCAACCTAAGTGTCCTATGCTACTCCAAATTTTGGTTGCATTTTGTTCAAAATCATCTGGAAGTCTTCAAAGTATTGAGTGAATGGAGCTTTTGGGTTTTTTGAAACTCAGCTTTGGAGCTTGAAGTTTCAGAAAATTGCAATTATTGAAAACCAAGCTGACAAACAGGCAGGACCAGCTACATAATTTTCAGGGCCCAGAGGAAAGTGAAAATGCAGAGCCTCTTATTGAAAAATTAAGAATTTCAAGATGGCAACAGCAGGGCAGTAACTGAAGTGTGGAGCCCTTCTAAGCCCTGGGTTCTGTGTGACTGCAGAGTCACAAGCCCATGAAGCCAGCTCTGCAAACAGGAAGACATCGAAATTTACCCTGCAGGACTGGGGTGGGAGGCAGGGTGTACAATGAGCACACTAATGAAATATAAGATTTAATTTTGAAATTCTATAATTGTGCCCTGGATGATCTCAATCTGTGAGAAGAATATGTTGACGGAGTTCCTATTTTTATTTGGATAAATTTAGATTCTGCCCCTGAATAGAATGTAATTGAGAAGGTCTACAATTTTGAATCACCCAAATTTGGTGAACCATTCAAAAGAATCACAAATAGAGGCTACTTAGTTGACAAGTTGTATCATAAAAATATTTGTCAAAGAAAGGTACTCTGAATAGAGGCCAAAATTACCTGAGAAAATATTTGGACTGAATTATTTGCATATTTCAATATTTTTAAAAATTAGAATCAAGAATGGCCTTTATTTAGCAGAATTGCTCTCAGCTTACCAGGGAATTCAACACCTGTATAGAGGGTATTTTTCTCAATTAAATATATTGTGGTCTACAGAGAAGTCAATTGAAGAGCAGCAATTTCAAATTTATTAAAGCTGAAATGCAGACAATTTTGTGGAAAAAGTTAAAATAATAAAACAATTGAAAACTACACTCTGTAGAAGAATAGCATGACAGATAGGCTAAGAAACTGATTAGGGGCTGGCCCTGTGGCCAAGTGGTTAAGCTCGAGTGCTCTGCTTCGGTGGCCCAGCATTTCGGCAGTTTGAATCCTGGGTGCAGACATCACACCACTCATCAAGCCATGCTGAGGTGGCGTCCCACATGCCACAACTAGAAGGACTCACAACTAAAAATACACAACGATGTACTGGTGGGCTTTGGGGAGAAAAGGAAAAATAAAATCTTAAAAAAAAAGGAAACTGATTAAAGTATGTAAATATGTATCAAGAATAATTATTCTGCATTAAATTATTTTTTGGTTTTGTTTTTGTTTTGCTGAGGAAGATTGGCCCTGAGCCAATGTATGTTGCCAATCCTCCTTTTTTTGCCTGAGGAAGATTGTCCCTAACATCTGTGCCAATCTTCCTCTATTTTGTATGTGGGATGCCACCACAGCATGGCTTGACGAGCAGTGTGTAGGCCCGGACCCGGGATTCAAACCTGCAAACCCTGGGCCACCCAAGTGCAGTGTGTGAAATTAACCACTATGCCACCCAGCTGGCCTCTGCATAAAAGTTTTTATGTTCAGATCATCAACAGAAAGAAAATTTTCAAATTTGCTTTAATGTACACAGACATATGTTCTTTTATTTCTTCAAAGGAATTTTATATTTGAAAATAGTCCCTGAATAGAACCATTTTATAGGTCCACCAATGTAAAAATCCCATTTGTTGGTTAATAAATAAATCTTTCAGAAGAGTTATTATTCTGTTTTTATGCCCCCCTTCCCTGTCAAGGTATCTTGGTCTGGACAGTACATTATCTGGTTCCCCTGGTAATGATAATAATAGCCACCATTTATTAAGCACTTGGGGTGAGCCCGACACTGCAGGCATTAGCTCATCTGACCCAAAAAACTAGCCTATGAGAGGTGGTGTTGCATCAACCAATTTAACTGCTGAGGAAACTGTGCCTTCAGGTGGTTTGGCTGCTTCTCTAAGGTCATGTATCTGGAAAGGATCTGAGCCCAGGCCTCCTCCGACTCCCAGACCAGCGCACTCTCACCCATCCATCAGATGAGTTCACCACAGATTCTGATTTAAAAAGGACAATTGCCCAGTAAAGTTTCCAGGAACGAGCCCAGATCTCTGATGTAACCGTCAAAACCCCGCTGCCTCTAACGTGACTAATTTGTGGCGCTCGTGACTGCTGATTAGCTCATATCTTCACTTCCTGGCACTGTTAATAAGGAGTAACAGAAAAGTTCATTCGGTCTCCAACATTTATTAATCACCAAAACTGTATCCGGGCAAGGCTCTTCGGGGACACAAAGGGAAATCAGACCTGGCTCCTGCCCGCCAGACCTTTCCCTCAAGTGAGGAGGCAAGGGGTGACATGTGCCATTTAGGTCCCCGGAGGTGGCTGGCCTTCACCTCCCTCAGTCCTGCAGGGTCTCTCCTCTGGCAGAGCTCCATTCTTGGGCCTTCCAGGGCACTGACCTGGCTTCTACCCTCTGCCTCCTCCCATTCTGAGTAGGCCAAGGCTGTCGGTAGGCCTGTGGTTTGGAGAGACACACGAAGAGAGACAGAGAGGGAGAGCAGTGGGGGACAGTGACCAGCAAGATTGGGCTTACCCCTCCCGGTTCTGAAGAGTGTGAGGATTTGTACCCTTGTCACAGATGTGAACGCTTTTAGATCAGCCTCTACTATGTACTGGTGGAGACACCTCCTCCAAAACACCCAGCATGGGTGCTGGAAAAAGGCAAAAAGTGTTTATCAATCTTTCTGGCAGAAAAATCTCCTTAATTTATGAAAATCCTTCATGTTATCATTTCACTATTATTATGTGCTGTGAGCTGTATCTTTACTTATAAACAAATAAAGGCCAATAGTTTCTTGGATAACTGGCCAAAGAAATTTGTTCCAAAGAGACTTAACAAATCAGGAAAACTCATGAAAACTTACTTTAATCATTTGCCCCAAACCCCGTGATGTTGCACGAAGTAGCTGTGCTTTACCTTAACATATGCGATCTTTCCCTTATAAAAGGGGACATGACATCATGATGTTTATAAACCAAATTGAGATATGAACCATCAGGAGCTTAACCCACATCCACTGCGTACTCAGAACCAGTCTGTGCTAGTCAGGTTGGTGCTTTCAAAAGTCAATTATTTACTCCATCTCAGAGTGGCTGAGCATAGAGAAAAGGCCCAAAATGGAATCCTTCCAGCTGGAGACTTGGTATCTCTTCTCTGGCATCCCCCGTGGGCCTTAGCTCAGTGTCAGACTTCCAGCTATGACTGAACAAACACAATTACTGTATAATATCACTGATACCAGCTTGTCCTTGGCAGGCTGAGAAGGGATTTCTTGAAAAGTCATTGAAAGCCTACTTCCAAAACTCACTTCAAGGCAATTCTTAGGTAGGGCGGGAGCGTACAAGATGGGGTTCTTTCATGGGGCTGGCAAAGAGAATTTTAGGAAATTCCCTTTAGCAGCCATAAGGAAGAGTAGGACACGTTGCTTGCTTTTCTGTCTGCCAAATTAGCTCTTTCTGAAGTTGTAAACAGATCCCTTCAATAGCCTAAAACAAAAGGAAACAGCTTTTTCTGGCGTTACTGAGCCGTGCATATATGCCTGGATTTAATATGGCTACCATGTGGGGAAGATGAAAAACCTACGATGGTCTCCCCTTTTGATGTCCCCCTTCCTCAGAGCCATAATCAGAATAGTGAGTACAGTCAATGCTGTGATGTGCTGCCCAGATTCCCCAGCAGTGCAGAGGCTCACGGCTGAGTGAGTGTTAGCTGCTGAAGGTTCACGGCTGAGTCTGTCTTTACACCTTGCCCTTGGCTAAAGGGAGCCGGCCTGCCCAAGGTCACATCCCTCCCTAAGAGCAGTCCACACGCAGCGACTGGTGGATGCAGGGGTACAAAAGCCTGGACAGCTCTAAAGGGCCATCCCTGCTCCCTGAAGGATCATCTGATGCTTTATGTTGCAATAGCATCATAGTTCAACTTCTCCCTCTGTCCAGTCTCGTGTCCCAGCCCGCTCATAGGTGTGGAGCTCTTGAGCATTCCCAATAACCTACCTGCATGCAGATATCCATCTCAGAATCTGCCTCCTGGGCACCCTGACCTAAGACACTGACCACGGACACATTGCCTGTGACCCACGTGTTAGGCACTTCATATACTTCGTGTCTAACCTGTGCAGCATCTCTACCAAGTGGAAATTATTAATTTCATATTATAGGTGATAAAACCAAGCCTCAGAGCGATTGTGTGCCTGAAGTCACACAGCAAGTGAGTCACAAGTGACTATTCATAGCCAGGCCTTCAACACTAAATTCCACACAATTGACTACTTGCCATGGCACTATGCTAGGCTCCAATGATTCTAATCATGGGTATTTTAATGAAGTGTAACTTTCATTAAAAGAAAAACTATATTTCAATGATGAATGGAGTCCAACTCTAAAGGAGCAGCATGAGGGAGTTTCTTTGTGGCAATAAAATAAATAAGGTCTGTAGTTTAGTTAATAGCATTGTACTGATGTCAGCTTCCTTGTTTTTTTTTTATTTTTTTTCGTCATTTATTTGCTTATTTTCGGATGTACATCATAATATATTTCAAATTCTGTGTAGATTACATCATGTTCACCACCCAAAAACTAATTATAGTGCATCCCCTCACATGTGAGCCTAATCACCCCTTTTGCCCCCCCTCCCCCCTTCCCCTATGGTAACCACCAATCCAATCTCCAACGCTATGTGTTTGTTTGTTGTTGTTTTTATCTTCTATTTATGAGTGAGATCATATGGTATTTGGCTTTCTCCCTCTGACTTATTTCACTCAGCATGATTCCCTCAAGGTCCATCCATGTTGTCACAAATGGCCAGATTTCATCATTTCTTATGGCTGGGTAGTAGTCCATAGTGTATAAATACCACATCTTCTTTATCCATTCGTCCCTTGATGGGCACCTAGGTTGCTTCCAAGTCTTGGCTATTGTGTATAATGCTGCAATGAACATAGGGGTGCATATATCTTTATGCCTTTGTGTTTTCAAGTTCTTTGGATAAATATCCAGCAGTGGGATAGCTGGATCATATGGTAGATCTATCCTTAATTTTCTGAGGATGCTCCATGCTGCTTTCCATAGTGGCTGCACCAGTTTGCACTCCCACCAGCAGTGAACAAGGTTCCCTTCTCTCCACATCCTCTCCAACACTTGTTGTTTCCTATCTTGTTAATTATAACCATTCTGACTGGAGTGAGGTGATACCTCATTGTAGTTTTGATTTGCATTTCTCTGATAGCTAATGATGTTGAGCATCTTTTCATATGCCTGTTGGCCATCCGTATATCTTCTTTGGAGAAATCTCTGTTTGGATCTTTTGCCCATTTTCTAATTGGATTGTTGGTTTTTTGTTGTTGAGCTGTATGAATTCTTTGTATATTTTGGATATTAACCCCTTATCTGATATATGGTTTGCAAATATCTTCTCCCAATTGTTAGGTTGTCTTTTCGTTTTGTTCACGGATTCCTTTGCTATGCAGAAGCTTTTTAGTTTCAAAATAATATGTTTAAAAATTTCTAAAGCGAAAAAAAGAATGAGGCGTGAAAGATTCTGATGTCTTAGGAAAAGTACTCCTCAAAAGGGAATTTAAAAGATATTTCACGGCCGGCCCTGTGGCCGAGTGGTTAAAGTTCCGTGCACTCACCTGTGGCGGCCCAGGTTCGAGGGTTAGGATCCTGGGTGTGGACCTACACCACTCATCAGCCATGCTGTGGAGGCATCCCACATACAAAATAGACGAAGACTGGCACAGATGTTAGTGCAAGGCTAATCTTCCTCAAGCAAAAAAAAAGAGGAAGATTGGCAACGATGCTAGCTCAGGGCAAATCTTCCTCACACATACAAAAAAAGATATTTCACAGCAATTGCTAAAGAGTAGTATTAATCAGTTACCAATAGAAACTTAACATAAATATTTTTCTATGGTTCACTGAGGGTTGTGAGAGCCTTTTTCCCCATTAAACTAACTACGTGAGTTTATGGCGGGTCCTAAGTTCCCTCCCTTATTGTGGCTTCAAATAAAACAACATACTAGACAATAAACCCGCTGCTCCCCTCCCCAAAAGTGGAAGAGAAAGTTCCTATGACATCCCCTCTTTTAACAACTGCTTCCCAACGTGGAATTCTAGGCAGAAGCAAGGATGTGAGCACAGGGGCCCTGTAATGTGAGCCTGTCCTCACCATTCTCTCCTGTCAGCCCTCTAGGCTGTTAGCCTCCTTACACTCAGCTGGCTTTAGCCTTCTACCACTAGAATCCAAATCCCTCCTGGACCCCTATAGGAGGGATCACCCAACCAGTAGGTGTTGTCTCCCCAAGGCTGTGGTCCAAAGGCGTTGACCTGGAGCCGGCCAGCTCCTCCTCCCCAGGTGAACTAGTCTGTCAAATCCTCAGTGGCATTCAGATGAGGGGGATGAAATACAAGCAGAAACTGGGGGGAAAGAGGACGATGTGTGGGATGGAATCAGTATTGGCAGTAGGACTGTTACAACCTGGAGGCATGTGTAAAGAGAGGGACGTAAGATTCTGGCCCAACTCCATTCATTAATATCGCCTCCAATCTCACCAGAAAGGTCTTTAAGTAGTGGGAAGCTGTTAAGCTCATGGTGGCATTTACATGTTTTCCAAAATTCTAATTTTCACTTGAGAGTTCAAATATTATCTTTGGCAACAAGTACTGACAGTTATTTTCCTAGAGGTGACAAGCTTTTTTAATTCATTTTCAAGAAAATATCTACCAGCTACCCCAGTCTGAATAACCATTCTCTGTCTGTCCCTCATGCCTTCAAATAAAAATGGTGTTCCATAGAAAAAGCAGCTAATTCAGCTTGCAATTCATTCGCACAAGTGCTTTTCCTTGAGACAGCCATCCTACTTCAGTGCACTTGAGAAGTGCTTTATGCATAATTCCTGTTTGGTCACACAGAAATTTGAAAATATATGCATTAAAGGGTCAAAAATTAGTAATTTTTACTGCCTAATCAAAGGCATTCTTAAGTGAAAGTGGCTTTTTTTTTTGAATGAGCACATGGTGACCAAGAAGCCAATGTCTAGTAGTGCAGTCTGGCATCACTGCCCTGATGCGAAGGCAGCTATCACTGCGCTCACCATCGCCTTCATACCATCAGTGCAAATGCCAACAGAGCAGAAAAGGCAAAGACCACCTTAGGAGGAGTTTCTAGGGGATGGCAGACCACACTGTGAGAGCTACTGTGGTACAATGACAGAGGCAGGGATGAGGATGGTGTTTTATTAGGAACAAAGTAAGCACACTGGTCCTTTTGGGCTGAGATATGAAAGGGGGGGGTGGAAGTTTTATGTGATAATAAATGGAAGATGATAGGTTTGGCAGAGGGAACAGCATGTGCAGAGGCTCAGAGGCATGACAGTCATGGTACCCACAGAGAACCTTGAGCCACTCTTTATACTACAGGCAGCTCAATCGCCACCACAGCCCTTACACCTTTTGAGTTCATAATCCAAGAATAAAAACCCATCCAGTAGCATTTAATGTGTGCCTGGCGTGGCTCTGAGCACTCACTTAATCTTTGAAACCTCTATGGGGTTGATGCTATTCTTATTATCTCCTTTTACAGATGAGGAAACTAAGATGGGAAACAAGGAGGTTAAATAACCCATACCAGATGCCACAGATAGTAAGTGGCACAGCCAGAGCTCCACACAGGTGGCCTGACTTCAGAGTCTGCTGTAATAGACTGCTTCTCACGAGGGAGAAAGATAGCATCTGGTTCCAACTTGGGAAATCCCAATTGGCTGACCTAGGTCATACGTCCATCCCTAGCACCGATCCTGTCAGGGGACACATGCCCACCTCCACTGGGGATGTCTCCAATCATGAAGGACAGCACAAAGGATACTATACATCAGTGAGAATGAGTGATCTACAGAGCCCACCAATGTGGCTGATGTGTCTTCCTAACATAATGCTGGACAAAGGCAGACCCCAAAGAGCACATCCTGTATGATTCCATTTATGTAAAGTTCAAAAACCAGCAAAATAATTCTGTGCTGTCATAAGCCAGGATTGTGCTCACGCTTCTGGAGACAGTTAGTGACCAGAAGGGGAAGGAGGATGGTGACACTGTTTCTTGATTGGCCACATTCACTTTGTGACAATTCATTAAGCCATACACATGTGCACTTTCCTGCAAGTATATTTTCCACTTTTCTTAACTTTTAAATTTTTATTGTCTTTCATGTAAAGAAAATTAAAACTGGCAAAAAAAGATCCACAAAGGAGTTTTATTTAGCCAGGGTGGCAAATGGACTTCTCAGGATGAATAAAGGATTTCTGCCCCACATCCTAAAGAGTAACTGGAATAATAGCAAAAACCCAAGGATGGAGGGGCACCATGTTTCAAATGATTTTAACGAACATTTGTTCAAGTTTCACTCATTAGCATTATAAAGCAAAAGGAAGAGTCCAGGCACAGAAGCTCCCTGTGCATGTGCCAGCTTCTTCCAATTAGGCTGACCGGGAGGGCTGCCTGGGCTCCGTCCGCCCGCTGCCACCTTGGAGATGGGTGGGCGCTTGACAGGGCGGGCAGAGGGTGTGGAGCACCATGGCTCCCTGTAGCTGTAACATTCCTGTGAGCTTTGCTGTGTTTTTAGATTATAGATGGTTTCTCAACCTTTTAAACCCAGGCTCCCTTCTTTAATACATGTAAATATCTCACACGTTCCTTTAATGTTATTTGAAATTTCAAAATTAATTAAATATTATGACAAAAAGCAAAGCAAAGTCACCGGACAAAGCGCTGCTTTGTTTTCAAGCTGCCTGCGCAGCCTCCCTGAAGCCCCAGAGCGTGTGCTCCGGCCTCCCCGCCTCTCCCCTTGCCCCCTGAGAAGCCTCGGTTTATAAATTACAAGCCTTTTCATTTCCTCCAAGGTTTTTGATGAGAGATTTGGGGATGTGGCCACCAGGTGGACGCCGTGCTTGGTATTTACGAGCTCGTGGTCAGGCTTCCCAGAGGGATGAGGGACTAAGAAGCAGATGTATCTGCTTTGTTTCTAATAAAACCCACAACTCCTTACTTATTAAATAAGCATCATTTAATGGTAATAGCTAATATTTATTGGGTGCTTCCTGTGTGCCACACACAGTGTGAGTTGCTCCTCGTGCGTTCCGTCACTCAATTCTTACTACAACCCCAGGAGAGGGGAGCATTGCCATCACTGCTTGATGGCCAAAAAAACCTAGGCTCAGAGGGATCCATGACCTTCCCAAGGTCTGACAACGAGGATTTGGAAGGTGGATCCCAGTCTGGCTGGCCGCAAAGTGTATGTCCCCAATCAGCAGGCCATGAACTATTTAGCCGAGGCGGGATTTGAACCCTTGCTGTTCAATTCCAGAACCTCCCTGTGTGCGCTTCTAATTATTAGAGTAATTGAAGATCGCTTGGGTCCAACTCCTGATCAATGGGTGAGATCAGGGGGTGACAATGACCCCCTGATCTCCAAGGAACTCCCCAACCAGAAGGACCTCACTATGAGAAAGACGGAGACCAGCTGGATGACCCCTGACCCCAGTTCTATGCCAGGACCTCAACTGTCTGGGGATGAACTGTGATGGGGACCCATATGGTGGGACCTCTGAGCAGTGCAGCTGGCCTCAAACATTAAAGACCTGTGTGAGTGAGAACCAAATGGCTACAGTGGCACTGGGGCCCAGGCCTTAAGGGGCAACCATCTACTGTTCCTTTCTCCTGCATCCTGAGAAACTGCTGCTGTCCAGCAGGGGCTCACAGCCACACTATGCAAAGCCATGGGCTTCTGTCAAATCCCATGAGACAGCAAGGCTGATGCACCAGCTCCCAGCCTGCAAGTGCTGAAAACCTGGATGATGTTTTGGTCAGACAACTCTGGGCATGGGCTGTGGACAAGACCTCAAGCCCCACTGTCCAGAGCAGTGCCCACGCCTTCTCCAGGCTCACAGGGTCCAGCTGGAGCTCTGACTTCAGAGATGAGACTAGGAGGCTGTCCCAGGAGAGGAAAGAATGATGTACTAAAGGTGGCCCAAGTTAGTGGATGGTGGTTCAGAATCCTACTAATCTGACTATTAAAAGAAATATGACCTTCTTTGTGGCCTAAGATAATGAAGGGAGATAAACAGTTATCCTATATTTATAAGTGGATCCCTCAAAATGTATTAATGGGCACATGCACCCCCTTGTTCAGCTCTTGGAGGAGAAGTTCAAAGCCAGCTCTTCTGATTCACCCAGAGGCCAGGGGTCTCTGCTGCCAGAAGGGCTGGCATGAGCTGCAGCTGGTCTCCCCTTAAATGAAGGGCTCATGCAGCAACAGGCAATGAGCTGGCAGCACTCCTCAGAGTCATGCGGAGTAGCTCCAAAGACAAAGAGGCCATCAGCCTGCATGGGTCCACCCCAAACGTGGCATTGCCTGCTTTCCTGCTGCCATTTTGGTCACTGACCCACCACCACACCAACTCGAGGTGAACTCCTTCCAGCCTGCAACTGACTCCAGAACACTGGGTCAGGATGGGCTCAAGGATCTGCTACCTCTGGACGATTATCTTTCCTGCCTTGACTTCCACTCCTTTAGACCCCAAACACAGAAAGCAGGCTTCTGGAACAATGGAGGGATCTGTTCTCTGAACCTAGGGCAGCCAAGTGGATTGTCTCACAGCCAAGCAGACACTCCTTTGTGACTTCTACACCCAGCAAGGCTGTTCACACACCCTCCTGGGAAGAGGACCACAGTTTGCATGGGTCAAGCCAGAACCTAAAAACCAAATACAGTTTAACCATGTGCCAGCTTCTTGCTACATTCGAGATTTAAAGAAATAGATACACTTGGAAACAATTGGGTTCTCACAGATTTTGAGCTGTTATAAATCATTGCCTAAAACTAGCAAATGTGAGTCATTCTAGCTCCTGGGTACTCAAAGAGTGGTCCCTGGACCATCTGCATGGGCGTCACGTGGGACCTTGTTATAAATGCAGAGTCTCAGGCCCCCCTCAGAACTACAGATTCAGAATCCACATTTTTACAAGATCCCCAAGTGTTTCCTGTAAAGTTTGAGAAGTGCTACTCTAACTCACCCAGAGTCCTTTTCTCCCTGGCCAGAGGGTTTTGCTAGACAGATGCCACACACATTGTCAGATGCCAGAACCCTGCCCAATGTGGCCACAGATTTCCACAGACAATCCTCCGCCTCCTGCACAAGGGCCAGACTGTGTACCACGTGCACCATGGAAGGTGCCGCTTGCCTTCCAAGTCCCCTGCCTTTCTCTTGTCCCCCTATACTTCCCCTCCTCACCCCCATTCTACTCATGATGCCACATTAGCCCTTCTGATCATGCCCCCCCACCTTAATATTCAGATTCACCCCACCCTCAGCGCCTACTAAATGAGGTCCATTCTCCCTGGTCTGAGATTTGTGGATTGATTTGTCATTCCCTCTTCATCTCCCTGTACTGCCCTCCCATGCCCTGAACTCCATTTCTCTTCTTTGCAGATTTCTGCTCACAGATTTTGGCCTACCTTCAACACCCTACCCCACACCTCTGCCCTTCCAAATCTTCGATGTCCTTCAATACGGCCTACGATACTGCCTCTGGCAGGGGGCCTTTCCAGCACAACATAATCTCCTTCTCTGAACTCCCCAGTCACTGCTCACTGCCTTGTCACACTTGTCCCTTTCTACCTTCTACTAGAGTTATCGGCATACACGTCTCCTGTCCCCGGCTACATGTGAACACATTTAAAGCAGGAATCATGCCTTAATCATCTTCGCTCCTAACAAAAATGTTAACACACAGCTGAGGTGATCAGATAGTCAAACCTCAAACAGGGAACACATAATTCAATCCCCCTTGTTTTCTTAATTTGTGTATTTATAAGAACTTAACATTATGACCATACTTAATATATAGTTAATAAATTTCCTTAATGGAAAATATCAAAGTTTCTTTAAATGGGGCTATTTGGAAAATCTAGACTATCTGATCCCTGAACAGACATTCAATAAATGGTTGTTGAATAATGAGTGAATAAGAACAAATTATTTTTCCTCAATATAGTGATGCGTTAATCCTTAGGTCTCCACTCTATGTAAACTAAACATTGAATTTCAAGATGAGACAAGCTTGAAGTTTAAGACTAATGGCCTGTTGAAAGCAGGAATTAAGAAGAGAAGTTGCCGCTTCAAGGAGACCCTGTGTTGTGACTGTGACGTGGTGAGGCTGGTTTCCCCGAGCGGCTGGGGGAATCCTTTCGTTGCTGTGTAGTCACACACATTCCCATCAGCCCTCAGAATTGAATGTGCTGACTGAAGACTCCTTTTCCCAGACTGATGAAAGCTCTGCCAACATCTAAGCTGCCACTGCAAACTAAGACACTTTACAAGCAGTGGAGTGCGTTCTCACGGATGAAGGAGGAACATCTACCAGATTCAGCTGCGAGGGAAGCGGGGGATGGTGAAGATGGGGGAAATGCAATCACAGAGTTCTCTGATTTTGGCTAAATTTGCCTTTGCAACTTAAAATTCATAATATTTTACCACGATCCTATACAGGGAACTTTTCTTTTGGGGCTCTATGGCATAGAGTTATCTGTCTAAGGAGAAAGAAAGCTTGTAGACCTGCCTAAAGCAGGCATAGCTGGGCAGATCGGTTCTCTCAGAACTGAACTGAGCCTGGTTCCCAGACTTTGGAAAACACCAAGTGAGATAGATCATGATCCATGCCTTGTAAATATTTCAGAACATGGGGCTGCCTGATCAGCTTGAACACTCCTGTGGAAAACTTAGAAAACCACAGTCAGTCCACAAGGGTTAGCAGACAAAAATATCAGATTTTCAAAATTGCTAAAATCTTAATACAATAATCAAGTGGAAAGTATTTGCTTTATTTTTTTTTAAAGAAGATTCTTAAGATGCTAACTTCTCTTTTTAAATAATGTTGTAAAGCTTTAGTCTTATCTTAACATCAGATCTCCTGGGAAGAGCCAATAAACAAAACGCCTTTGATATTTTGTCATTGGAAATGCAGCTAGAAAAACAAAACTCAAGCGGTTTTAGTGTTCGGTCACTGAATAGACTCTGGTTTTTATTATAAACACCAGGAGTTTCAAAGATCTGTTTCTAGATGCCAGATATATCCAGAGCTGGGCCCAGGCGCCCTCGAAGAATTTGCTTTAAGAAGCACGGATGAGCGAATGGTGGTGCACATTCTGCCTGTAACCAGCTACTAGCAAATGGAGGGTCTGGTTAATTAGGGAGGAATTGTTTCTATTAAAACCTTAATGGAATTCAAATCAGCTCAATTAACAGCCAGAGAAACAGCCACAACTAAATTACATTCCATTGTTTCCAATTAAGTTGGAAGCCTTGGGTGCGGTAACCACCAACATGACAAATTAGGAAGCTTTGCCAAAGATGAACTCCTTCAATTTTTCTTAGACTATCAACAACCTTTAGTAATAGAATTAGCTCACTGAATGTGTGCAGAAGAATGGAGTTAAGCAAGCCATTTAACAGCACTGATTTACCATTGAAACATTTCATGCCAAAGGCTGTGCTAGGTACAGGTAAGACGTGAAATACGGGGCTCAGATGGGAGATCGCTATGTGAATGGAAAGCAACATCTCTTGTTTATGGTTTTCATTCCCAACACACTTAAGGAATCACTGGCCTTCTGAAATCAAAGAGACAAACTATCAGACCGGCCAATTGCATTGAACCCTTTGGCCCCTCTGCCATTGCTGGTAGCTTTGGGTTACTGAGGTCAAAATAACTATGATGTCAATATTTATAAAGCGGTTTCCAAAGACTCTTATACCCTCCAATCTCTAAGAGAAGCATGATCTTTAGGGAAAAGGATAGAATCTTTTTTCGGTAGTAAGTGTAGTTTTGGTGTCCATTAGGAGGCTGTCAACAAACCACGTTGCAGAACTAAATTGTGAGTCCAGGGGCTCTGGGAAGGCTCTGACGCTCCCAAACCCATTCCTTCCTGCTGGTACACAAGGTGGATTTTGGTAGCGGGTCTCAAAAGATGATCCCCAATGAACACCTGGTATTCTCACTCTTAGTAGTCCCACAGGGCTGGCCTGTGATTTGAAAGAGTTTGTAAAGAATTGGTATTAATTCTTCTTTAAAAGTTTGGTAGAGAATAAACAAATGGGACTTCATCAGACTAAAGAGCTTCTTTAAGGCAAGGGAAAACAGGATTGAAACAAAAAAACAGCTCACTAATTGGGAAAAAATATTTACAAGCCACTTATCCGACAAAGGGTTAATCTCCATAATATACAAAGAACTCACACGGCTTAACAACAAAAAAACAAACAACCCGATCAAAAAATGGGCAGAGGACATGAACAGACATTTCTCAAAAGAAGATATGAATATGGCCAATAGACACATGAAAAGATGTTCATCATCGCTAATCATCAGGGAAATGCAAATCAAAACTACACTAAGATATCACCTTACACCCGTTAGATTGGCAAAAACATCCAAAACCAAGAGCGACAAATGTTGGAGAGGTTGTGGAGAAAAAGGAACCCTCATACACTGTTGGTGGGAATGCAAACTGGTACAGCCACTATGGAAAACAGTATGGAGATTTCTCAAAAAGTTAAAAAGAGAAATACACTATGACCCAGCCATCCCATTACTGGGTATCTATCCTAAGAACCTGAAATCAGAAATCCCAAGAGTCCCTTGCACCCCTATGTTCATCGCAGCATTATTTACAATAGCCAAGACGTGGAACCAACCTACATGCCCAGAAACTGATGATTGGATAAAGAAGATATGGTATATATACACAATGGAATACTACTCAGCCATAAAAAAAGACAAAATTGGCCCATTCGCAGCAACTTGGATGGAACTCGAGGGTATTATGTTAAGCGAAATAAGCCAGTCAGAGAAAGACGAACTCTATATGACTCCACTCATAGGTGGAAGTTAGTATATTGACAAGGAGATCTGATCAGTGGTTACCAGGGAAAAGGGGGGGTGGGGGTAGGGCACAAAGGGGGAAGTGGTGTACCCACAACATGACTAACAAAAATGTACAACTGAAATCTCACAAGGTTGTAATCTATCATAACATTAATAAAAAAAAAAAAAAGTTTGGTAGAATTCACTAGTGAAGCCGTCTAGATCTGGGCCTTTATCTGTGGGAAGTTTTATTATCATTATGGTTATTATCATTATTATCAATGCAATCTCTTTACTTATTATAGGTCTATTCAGATTTTCTATTCATACTTGAATAAGTTTCAGTAGTTTGTTTCTTTTTAGGAATTTGTCCATTTCATGTAAGTTATATAATTTATTGGCACACAGTTATTCATAGTATTTCTTTATAATCCTTTTTATTTACATAAAGTTGATAGTAATATCCCATTTAATTTCTGATTTTATTAATTTTAGTTTTTTCTCTTTTTTTCTTAGTCAATCTAGCAAAAAGTGTATCCATTTTGTTGATATTTTCAAGAACCAACTTTTGGTTTTGTTGATTTTCTCTAGCATTTTCTATTTTCTATTTCATTAATTCCTACTCTATCATTTTTTTCCTTCTGCTTGCATTTAGTTTGCTTTTTTCCTCCAGTGTCTTAAGGTGGAAAATTAGATTAATAATTTGGATTTTTTTTAATATAGACATCAACAGCTATAATTTTCCCTCTTGGCACTACTTTAGCTGCATCACATAAGTTTTGCTATGTTGTATCTTCATTTTCATTCATTGCAAAATATTTTCTAATTTCCCTTGTGATTGCTTTTTGACCCATCGGTTATTTAGGAGTATGTTGTTTAATTTCCAGACATTTGTAAATTTCCCAAGTTTCTTTCTGTTTTCAGTTTCTAAATTCATTCCCATTGTGGTTGGAGAACTTATTCTGTATGATTTTCTTTCAAACTTATTGGGTGTTGGGGATTTTTTTTTTCATTTTTTGTTTTTTTGGTGAGGAAGATTGGCCCTAAGTGTAACATCTGTTGCCCATCTTCCTCTTTTTTGTATGTGGGATGCCACCACACCATAACTTGATGAGCAGTGCAGAGGTCCATGCCCAGGATCCAAACGTGTGAACCACAAGCCACCGAAGCGAAGTGTGCGAACTTAACCACTACGTCACCAGGCTGGCCCTATAAACATTGTTTTATGGCCTAGCCTATGATCTATTCTGGAGAATGTTCCATTTGCACTTGAGAAGAATGTATTCTGATGTTGTTAGATGAAGTGTTGTATAGATGTGTGTTAAATCTAATAGGTTTATGGTGTAGTTCACATTTTCTATTTCCACATTAGTCTTCTGTCTAGTTGTTCTGGCCCATGATTTGATTTAATCAACAGAAGATGTGATGGTTGGTTTTATAAAACAACTTAACTAGGCCACAGGGTACCCATATATTTGGTCAAATATTATTCTAGGTCTGTCTATGAGGGTGCTTCTGGATGAGATTAACATTTGAATCAGTAGACTGAGTAAAGCAGATTGATTTCCCCAATGTGGGTGGGCCTCATCCAATCAATTAAAGATCTGAATGGAAAAAAATAGCTAAGTAAGAGGGAACTCCTTCTGCCTGACTGAGCTGAGACATTGGTCTTTTCCTGTCTTTGGACTTGAACTGAAATATTGCCTCTTCTTGGGTCTCAATTCTGCCAACTTTTGGACCAGAACTTATATGATCAGCTCTCTTGGTTCTCAGTCCTTGCAATTCAGTTGGAACTTACACTATCTGCTCTCCTGGGTCTCAGGCTTTCAGACTCATACTGGAACCACATCATCAGCTGTCTTGGGTTTCTAGCTTCTCAACTATAGATCTCGGAAATTCTCAGCCTCCATAATCACATAAGCCAATTCTTTATAATAAATCTCTTTATATATATATATATATATATATAGGGGTGTGAGAAGTGACATTCTGAACCAAACATTAAGATGTCCTGGCAGCTTCCACTATTGCACTTTTAGGAGTCCTGAGCTACATATAAAAAATCTGGCTAAGGGCTGGCCTGGTGGTGTAATGGTTAAGTTTGCATGTTCCGATTTGGTGGCCTGGGGTTCGTGGGATCGGATGCCAGGCACAGACCTGGCACTGCTCTCAAACCTCACTGTGGCAGCATCCCACATACAAATTAGAGGAAGATTGGCACAGATGTTAGCTCAGTGACAATCTTCCTCAAGGAAAAAGAGGAAGATTGGTAACAGATATTAGTTCAGGGCCAAACTTCCTCACTAAAAAGAAATCTGGCTAACTTGCTGGAGAGATCACAAGGGGAAGAAGAGGCCCTGATACCACAGGGAGCATGAGAGAGGCCCGGATATGATGATGTCCTAGTTAAGCCTCCAGATGACTCTGGCTATTGACAACATTTAATGGAAACCACATGAGGTATTCCTAGTGAAACTAGCAGAAGAACTGCCTAGCTGAGTCCAGTCAACACACAGAATCATGAGAGATAATGAAACAGTTGTCATGCAGCAATAGACAACCAAAAAAAAATCACAAATTACCATTATAATTGTTATAGCCACATTTACTAAGTTTTTGCTCTTTACTGCTTACATCTCAGATTTTCCGTTTAGGACAATTTTCCTTTTGTATAAAGTATAGTCTTTAGAATTTATTTTAGTGCACATCTGCTGGTAGAAAACTACTGTTTTGTTTGTCTGAAAATGTCTTTATTTCACCTTCATTCTTGAAGTATATTTTCACTGGGTACAGAATTCTAGGTTGATAGTTGTTTTCTTTCAATACATTATAGATGTCATTTCACTCTTTTCTGGCTTTTATTGTTTCTATTAAGAAGTCAAGTGTTGAGGCCAGCCCGGTGGCGCAGCAATTAAGTTTGCACGTTCCACTTCGGCAGCCCGGGGTTCGCTGGTTCAGATCCCAGGTGCGGACATGGCACTGCTTGGCAAGCCATGTTGTGGTAGGCATCCCGCATATAAAGTAGTGGAAGATGGGCACAGATGTTAGCTCAGGGCCAGTCTTCCTCAGCAAAAAGAGGAGGACTGGCAGCAGATGTTAGCTCAGTGCTAATCTTCCTCAAAAAAAAAAAAGTCAAGGGTTGCTCATTCATAAGTAATGTCTTTTTTCTCTAGCTTCTTTTAAGATTGCCTATTTGTTTTTGATTTTCTATAATTCTATCGATGTGTTTGGTGTGGATTTATTATTATTATTGTTTTCCCTTGTATCATTTGTTTACTCATCTTATTGTATTATTTATATTACTATTTATTATTTATCTATCTTTCTGTCTCAGGATTTACTTGGCTTCTTGAACCTCCTACTTTCTTTTTAGGACTATGATGACTCTCTTTTTAGGACTTTCTAGTATCTGTTAAAACTTCTCACTTTACCCTGTATGGTAACGAGAACAGTATAGTATGGCACAGCAACAGACAAATAGACCAATGGAATGGAATAGAAAGCCAAAAATAAACTCATGATTTCATGGAAATATAATTGAAATGATAGAGCAGAACAGTGGGGAAAGGATGAAATTTTCAATAAATGGTACTGGGGAACCTAGGTATCCATATTGGAAAAAAATATATTTGCAGACTCATATCACATACAAAAACCAATTCCAGATAATCCCCAAAAAACATTTAGAAGATAATAAAGGAGAGTATCTTCCTATTGTGTCAAATTAGGAAGCACAAAATGCTGATTTGTTTCATCTTAGGTGATGCTAATTTGTTTTTCACTTGGATATCTGGTATCTACCAGATCACTTCATTACAAAGCTATCTTAATTTTTTAAAAAAATTCAAAAAACTATTTCTAATGAATGTATGTCCCACACATACTATTTTAAGAAATATAAATAGAGGGGACATTTGTTATTTTGCCTGCCGAGCATCTATTCCCCTTCATCTGGTAACAGAAGCCGGAATGGTTTTGGAAAACCTTCCATCTTAGATCCTACTGTTCAGTGGAGGTGACTCTACCTTTACTCACAGGGTGGGCAACCTGAACATCATTTCCTTCTGGCCCACATTTATCAGTTCAGAGATAGGAATGTGACCCAAGTCAAGTAAATCAGATTTTTAAAAAAAATTTTAACAAACTCTTATGTAGTATTTACAATATGCTTAGGACTGTTCTAAACACTTTACAAGTCTTAGCACATTTCATATGTGTACTTCTAAAGAAAAGGTAGTGCTATCATCAATCTGTACAGATAAGGGAACTATGGTACAGAGAGCATACGTAATTCACCCGTGGTCACATAGCTGGTAAGGGACAGAGCTGGGATTTGAACCCGGGCAATCTGGAGTGAGAGTCCATGCTCTTAACCACTATACAACATACCTGTTTTAATTGGGTACCTAGAAAGGAGGCATTCTCTCTTCTACTGGACACGAGCTGTGGGGCTGAAACCTTGGTGTAGACAATGCAAGCAATGGCCTCTGTCTCACCATCAGGTGGTTAAAGCCTGTCTGAGAATGGAACCAAGATATAGGAAGAAAGAGAAGAGAGACTAGGTCCTAATCACCTCCCTGATGTGCATGAAAGTTCACTCCTGGACTTTATTGTTTCATGAACCTTCCCCACCAACCATGTGGAGACACAGATACACTTTTCCTTCCCTTAAACAATCTTAGTTTGCAACCAAAAGTCTTACTCCTAATAGAATTAGTAAAAGACTTGAGTTATTTTGAAATTATTTTGCTTGAGTAGACTGTATTCTATTTAATTGTTGCTTAACTCTGGGACTGAACCATGTAGGTCATAGCTTTAAAAGCATTACAATTACTTTATGAGCACCTGCTAAGACACACATTAGCTTTTATCCCAGTGGAAAAGGTCCTACCAGGTAAATGTCTTTCTTAGAGGCTGAGAGGGACATTGCCTATAGGAAGCTTATTGTGGAGGGCGCTCTGAAGCAACACCTGTTAGGAAATAAGGAAAGAGGATGGGGCAGAGGGAGAGGTTAAACACTGAAGCAGTCACAACCAAGGCCACAGCAGATCCCGTGGGAGCTCTGGAGCTGGGATACCTTCAGAATGGTCCCAAACTGAGGTATGAGTGCTGTGCCTTTGAACCCCGAATCAGCCCAAACCACTCAGGAAGAGATGTAACCTTGGTTCCTCAACCATGGCTGTTGATCTCCCAGGAAGGGACTCAACTTGGAGGCATCAGCAGCCAATGCCCTCAGCAGTTGGGGAAATGAATGCCTTGGTTGGGAAGGGGGATCTGAGTTGTGCACTACAGCTTCCATTGCTCATTTTACAGTCTGGATTCAAATCCTAGTCTTTTCTGCCTCCAAAATTCTGCTCATCTCTACTGCATGTCTCTGTTACCACCACTGCCAAGTTGATGATCCATTCTGGGAAAACTAAGATCTGTTGCTGTGTCTGGCTTCAACTGGAAAAATGCTTCTAACACACAGCTAGAGTTCATCTCTGGAAGATATATAGTCTACTAAGTAAAAAGATGTAGCTACTACTGACAAATATTACTAACTCTCACATTTCCCAGGTAACCTATTAAGAAAGAGTTCATGTTGGAAATTTACAGACAAAATGACGAAGGCAAAAAAACTTCACATGAATCTTTCCAGCTATACCAAGCACAAATAAACAGAAAGTGTTTTTACACTTTGCCAACTAGCTCAGACTGAATTTAAGCAGGAAAAGTTATTAGTTAAGGTTGAAAGGAAATTGGCAAGAAATGTATATGGCCTGAGGCATCTTTGTTCAAGGGTGGAACTGAATGTCCTTGCAATTAGCATGCTTATGCTACAGAATGACCCTTTCCCCACCCTTTCCCAGCCTTGCCCCCACATTCTTTCTCTCTTTCTCTTTTCTTCCCCAGCTCATGCATACTTAGAATCTGGCGTCTTGCTCAGTGCCATGCTGGACATCTATGGCTGTGTTTGCTTAGCCCTTCTTCCTGGGATCTGCTCCTGCCTCCACTCCAACCACTAAGGAATGGTCTGTCTCCCTTCAGGTGTGCAGTTGACCTAGTCCTTGTCCAGAATGTTTTGGCTTGGAACCAATCAAAGAGGAACAGCTCCTCTTGAGCAGTGGAGAGTCAGATGTAAAGCCCAGCCTCTCAGGGGCTATGTTTTCTGCTGTGTGAAAAACAAAGAGAAAAATCTGAAGCCAACATCCAGCGAAAGGGAGAGGTAAATAGAGTGCTGGTTCCATACCACTGCCTGGTTCCAGGGGTCCCCAGACCCACCACACCCTTGCACTATGTTGACTGGTTATGTGAGCCCTACATCCACCCCTTTCCCCAAATTACCGAGAGTTGGATTTCTGTCCTCAGAGTTCTGATACATAATAGACTCATAAAAAATAAGGAAATACTTAAGGTTAATTAAATATTGAATAAAGTCGATGAAAGAAAGAGTAGGGTTTCTTTTTTGGAGGAGTCTTAAAAATGATAGCCACTTTCCTTATTTTAAGGATCTTTTTGCCTGGAGGCAGAGAGCTGTACCTCTCAAAGGTCCACCTATTTTTATGAGTCTATGATGTATCAGAACTCTGAGGCCACCATGTCTATCAAGTTTCCTCTCTAGAACAGAACCATGATTCTCCATCACCTGACATCACCACATAGGCCCAGGAAGTACCACTGAAACCTGACAGACCCTTGTTTGCATGGATCAGTGGGGTGAATCTGCTCCTCAGGTTCCCTCTCCAGACCTGAATTCTCAGGGTCTTCCTTTAGGAGATGTTCTTATTCAATGCCTACACTGCCCCAGATAGAACTCACGGGAGACTGACAATAAAATCATTTAATTAGCTGACAATAGAAAATAGATCAGCACTGTTTGCATAACCAATCTTTCACTTAGACACAGAGATTTCATTGTCCTATGGCTTTCTTCCCAACACATTTAAACATTCTGCACAAGACCTAAATCCATCTTTTCTTTTCATACTGTTTTTTTTCCATCTTCCTAGAATCTCTTCAGATACTTTAATCTTTCTCAAAAGGTAGAGCCCAAACCTCAAAGCGATATGTGGGTGAGGCCTTGAGCAGTGGCAGGGGGAGTGGGAAGTTATTTCTCAACTCCTGTATGCCAGGCCATTAATACATCCAAGTATCAAGTTTGAGTTTAAAATAACATGGTGACCTTTCCCTCTACTCTCCTAGGACTTTCTGAGTCAAAACATGTGCCCAGGGCTCCCTGGCAATCTCTCAGGAGATGAGTGCCACCTTGATCATAAAATGAACATCACGGCCACTAGCCCATACCCAATACAGTTTTCACGTCTCTCATGCTATAACAAGGGGTCAGTCTAGGACCGAAAATGCTGCCATTCTTCTGGAGGCTCCCTTAAAGTCTAAGGTTCCCCTGGGCCTCTGAGTTTTGAGGAGATAGTCTGGGAGCCTGGGACGCATCCCTCATTCTTTGGGGACTAGGCAGAGTTGGAACAGACCTCTTTGGGTAGCTGTGATCCCAGGGATACTAGTTCATAATTTCTATTCAGTTGGGCATTTTTGATATGACTTTGAGTATCCTTTCTGGGCCACGACCAGGTCCTTCCTTGCTCCAGGGAAGGAAAGTTTGAGGAGCATTAAAGAGATGCAAGTCTCCACAGTCCTCCCATCTCCTGCACCCCTACTGGTTCCTCCACCCACGGGGATGAGGAGGCTCCCAGGTGTCCAGAAGCTAAAGGTGGTTCAGCCGGGAAGGTTGAGAGTCGCCTTTGGCTTAGACCGCACCCTGGGAATTATAGGACCTAATCCTGGTAAATGCAGTCTGCCGAGAACCAGGGATGGCTTTTGTTTGGTCCAACAGGCTACTAGCAGGTTAAAAATGCCTGAGGCATGTGTGTATTTGACAACCACTAGCAAACCTACAACAACAAACCCCTTTAGGGACACAAGAGAAATGAACAATGTGACCAGTGATGTTCTCAACCTCCCCAACACTCCTAATCCAGAAGGGCTGAGAGAAATGCAATCTATTTTAGGGACTTGGTCAATGACTTTTAAAAAAGTAACACATCTGATTTCCCACTTGGATTATTTATTTAAGGAGCCCCAGGTCGGTGTGTATGAAGCCTTTGGTAGCACAGTAGCGTGGAAGACAGTGTAGGATGCGGGTCTTGGGAGTTGGGAATTCCTTCTCCTTCCTCACTCTGACCCCTACCACTGCTGCCACCAAGGTCTACGAGTCCTCATCATTTATTATGTGAGTTTTCTATATTTGGAAACACTTTGGAGGAAAATTTCCACACTTAGAAAGTCATTAACCATGAGTCTCTAATACATGCATTCTTCCATGCCCTAACTTTTAGCTTTGAAAGGTTTATTGTTGAGAATGTTCATTTTGGATGCAGCAGAACTAAGGGGACACAGGGACAGTCCCTTCCTCCACAGCTTCTGGTCCTTGGTGTGGGGAAGATACTGAAATGCAGACGTATGAGAGTTTCTTAAATTCCCCTGCAAGTGGCACCCTCTGCCTGTCTCACTGGTCATATGCTGTGACTTTTGGAGGGTGGGATGGAGGGATGGGTGGGCGGCTTTTTCAGAGTTGGAGTAAGTGTCCTCTCTGCTTCCACACTTAGGAGCTTGGCTCAGGCTCTGAAAGGCTTCTATCCTTCCCTTCATCGTGCTGGGAATGAGCAAGTCTAAGCAAGTCATACCAAGTCAAGAGGGATTTTTAAAGTTATGATTCCTTATTTCTCATGACAAAAGCTAGACATGTTAATTTCAGGAAAATACAGATTTAAAAAAAGCAAAGTTACCCACAACTCCCTCATCTTAAAGAAATCACTATTAACACCTAATTGAGGCCTACATCTTCCCCTCCCTTCACCTGTGCACATATACATTGAAAGTAACAACTTACCGAGGGTTCAGGTGCTGGGCTGTATGGTTTACATCCATCATTCCACATACTCTGCACAAGTCTACTGGTCACTCTACTGTGCCCCAGCATGGTGCGTGGACAGAATGTGGGCCCTGGAGCCAGACCACCCAGGTGCTGAGCCCCTCTCTGCCACCCACGAGCTGTGTGATCTCCAGCAAGTCAGTCAGCACTCTGTGCCTCTGGGTCCACACCTGTGGGTCATAACAGCACTGGCACTGGATGGGTTGTGCAGAGGAGTAAATGAGTCAATCCATGTAAAACGTTTACTCCTCGCTACCTGTGAGCACCCAGCTCAGTGGAGTCATCCACCAGCTCCTTTTCAGAGATATGGAAACATGTTCAGAGAAGTCAGAGACTTGGCCGAGGTCCCACAAGTATTAAGTGACAAAGCCAGGTGTGAGACTTCAATCTCTTCTGACTCTAGGTTTTTTATGATAACATACACGTGTACGCGTGTGTGTGTCTGTGTGTGTGAGAGAAGGAGAGAGGGAAGAAAAGAAAGAGCTCCCTCTCCCCCAGACTCTCCATTGTAAACATCTTTCAGTCACTGCATAATAAAATCTCCAGTGCCTGGATGTGCCCTGGACCTCGTCTCAGTCAGTGGGTAGGGTCCTGGGCAGCTGGCAAAGGCCTGGCTTCATTCAGGGCTGTGCTGCTCCAGCTGCAACTGCACAGGAGGCTCCAGGGCTCTTGTTAACATGCAGATTCTGAGTCAGGAGGTGAGGCTGCGGCCTGAGACTCTGCATTTCTAACAAGTACCCAAGTGATGCTGGTTGCTGCTAGTCTGGGAACCACACTGTAGTGAGGTTCTCAAAAATTCTGGCCGGTGAATCTGCTGTACCTTGCACCTTTCTCCTGCTGACTCTTGTTTACATAAGCTGTCTCCAGTCTCCCCTCACATTCTGAGTTCTTCTACGTTGCTCATCATGACATCAGAGCTCCTGAGGAGGGTTCCCCAGCTGGAGCACATGTGGGCCCACATGGGAGCACTGAGTCCCAGCGTTGCCATCAACAGTCTCAACCCTGGGGGGCTCTGCGCAAAGACTGCTGGGACCGCTACTGATCCAAATTGTCTGAAGCACTTCAGGGGCACACTTGTGTTTACGGATTCCAGAGAAAACACATGTTCACTCTGGAGCCAAGCACTGAGGGTGGTAGGGAGCACGGGCCTGTGGGGGGCACAGCTTAGTGAAGGGATCTTCCACCTCCCACGAACAGGCCTAGGAGGCATTGAGATCTTCCAGTGAAAACCTCTGCAGTCCTGATGTCATCTCTCATGCCCACAGCATTACAAATGGCCACTCTCTCAAGTTTGTCATCTGGTGCCATCTGGAAGCCCATCCCTGAGACAGGGCATCCTCCGGAACATAAAGAGCAGGTTACGTTTGACACCCTCTGAGGCAATTCCAGGAAGTGGTCAGAGTATATGAGACACACTGAGAATTCTGAGCGTGGCAATCTGGAGTGGGGGTTAGTTGATGCCAATGCAATAACCCCAGACATATAGGACAATTCTGTCTTAAAAAGGTCTTTCCCTGTGATTTTTCCATGACATGACCAGCCTTTCACTCACTTGTTTACCCCAGCAGACACCACTTAGGTCCCAATAAAACCAGAAGTGTGGGGAGTGACACCCTGGGAATTAGGAATTTCTTTTTCCTCTCTTCCTCAGGATGTACTCTGTTTCCACAGCAGGCAATATCTATGGGTGCTGGTTGAGCTGGCTGCTATTGTCACCCTTTTAGAACGAGCTCCCTGTCTGTTGGGGATTTTCCATGGTGACATAAATCTCTAAGCCTCATACTAGCAAAGTATACTCATTGCTGCCTCAATTAGAACAAGTGAAATATTTCGAAATTCTCATGAGCCTGGCCAAGCCCTTAATGGGGTGGGTTTAAAAAAGTTCCAGATTCCTTTCTTTCCATGCCAGCCAGGGGCACGCTTCCCTAGCACAACATCGCATCCCCCTCAAAATATCAACCCCCCAGAATGGAGGCCCCTGTGAGCCTGTCTATTTAGGCCCTGAACTGAGCATGAGAATACTCAATGTACAAAAACAAGCAGAGCAGGAAGGTCACTTATTAAGCTATGCCTGCCAGCCACGGGGAAACTTCCTGTGATCAGATGTCTGAGAATGGGGTCAGGTCTGGTCCCTCCAACCCTTGTGATCGGAACACTGACTCAGAACCAGAAAGCTGACCGCTGGGGCAGTGCCTGCAGAGGAGGAAGAGTACAGCTAGAAGTCAAACCTGGACTTAACATCAGAGCTGCCCCTTCTGCTGTGTGACCTCTCTGAGCCAATGTTTCTTTAAAACGGGGTAGTGATACCTGCCTTATCTATTCTCCTGGGGTTATTGTGAGAGTAAGGCAACATATTTAAAAGTGATTTGAAAGCTGTAAAATGTTATTCCATGATAAGATCTGGGCTAATTATGAAGATTAAATTAAATGAGAATACATATATATCTATATATACACCTACACACAGTGGGTTCCCGTAAATGTTTAACAACTGCCTTTCTAAAGGGAAATGCCATGATTTTTAGCATTTGCCAGTATCCATGGTGTAAATATTCTCACCGTAACTGATTTCAAAGTACCAGTGTGACATCACTGAATGTCAAGTTGAGAAGAAATGTGCATAGCTGATTCTTGTGAGCAGGGATGAGCCTGGTCAAGCACACCACAGTTCATATATTTCACCCCCTCACCTATGAAGCACTTTGCACAGTGCCTGAAAACAGGGCTCTCACCTCCTCCTTCTGCTCATTATTTCACTACCCAGGGTTCTTGGGTGGGGAAATGGCAGCCCCTCTCTGCCTGCTGAATCAGAGTTGCCGGATGGTGTGTGTTCTAAAGCTCCCAGGGTGATTCTGATAAGCAGCCCTGGCTAGGAAGCACGGCACAGGCTGCAGGCTCCTCCAGAGCAGTGACTACATCCTGTTTTTGTTTGTGTCCCCAGTTCCAGAACAGGATCTGACCCATTAGATGCTTCTCTAAACTCAGTGATAGCAGCTCATTATAAATAACTAAAATGATCCAGAAAGACGTCAGACCTGCCGAGAGGTGTGAGGAGAAATGGCCCATGCCTACTGCCATTTGCACAGCTGGGTTTCTCTCTCTTCCCCATGTCATCCCTGCTGATCTGTGTTTCTTCTTTAAGAGCCACCCATGTGCCCCCAGCCCCACCATCTATCCTGGCTCTGCTGATTCCCCTGTGGGGCCTGTGGGGCCTGTGCCTACTCACTCCAACTCTGAGTTATCCCCTCCAGACCCTCAGGCCCCAGGGCCCTTTCCTTCTCCCTGAACTGAGAGCCAATCGGCCAGATGCATCAAACTCAAACAAGAGGTGGAGGGTGTGAGCGCATGCGTGTCTGTCTCCCCATTGCCTTCTGCTCCTGCCTTCTTTGTCTGATAGCTCTGTCCCTAAGACTGAGTATGTCCACAACAGGCCCTCAGTAAGTTTCTTGAATAAAGGAAAACAAGTTACTGGGACTGGACCACAGGAAGGGAGGAGAGGAAGGCATTCCAGGTGAATTAATTGCTCCAGGAAAGACCTCAAGTAATTGGTCCTTCCTTGGCCTGAGTACAATAGCAAAGGAAAACTGATTTGTAAGCCAAAAATGTTAACATCTCCATCTATCAGGGAATGTATGTCCCACCCGTTTTTATGGCCTCTCCCAATCCCACACGGCAATATAAGTTACCAACTCTCTTACCTTCCTCAAGGTAACCTGGAGAAAAATGAGAAGGGGAAGCTCTCCAAGAACAGAACAAAAATTTCCAAATCGCCTGTTTTAGGTGACCAAATTTTCTCAGCCCACATAGAACAAGCTACCAGGTATGACACTTGCACGTACCAGAAGGGACTAGCCTTCTTGTAACCAGGGTCATTACAGGAAAATCCAGCCTTACAAGCTACAATAAGTGGTCCTCATGGTCAAGTTTTGGAGCTGAAAACTAAATGTTCTTATCATACACTCAAAACAAGTGTGACTTCCTGATTTAAAGAAAAAGAGGGAAGGGATTATCATTTATTAAGCACTTAATATAGCCTTTATTAAGACAGTGTGCTCACACATGAGTACAACCCGCATACAACCCCGTGAAGTATGTCTTCTCACCCCATTTCAGAGATGAGGGAAACACACAGAGCCTTCATACATACACCCATGGGCACACCGTGCACAAGCAGCAGAGTCAGAACTACCACCGGGTCTCCCCGGCAGCTGCCTTGGACATGGATTCTAGACTTAGCTACCACTGCTATCACTTTACCATAGGTCCTCCAAAATGAATCCCAGGGAGAGGGTCATCAAGACCACAAAAGGAGGCAGGGCCTCCTCCTTTTCCTTCCTTCTAGGGCCCTTTCATGGAAGGGAGGCACAAGGAGGAAGGGGAGGGAAGAACCGTGTTTAAGGCAGGTAGTAGGTGACCAGTGACCAGATAGAAATTCTTAAGTTCACAGCCATTAGGTTTTTAGGACTACAGGCTTAAGACACCCAGAGGAATAATGTTTGCTCTTAAAAAACAAAATGAGTGGCAAGAAATGATTGTTTAAATTAAAATGGAAGGTATATGACCCATACTGGCTATCCATCGTGCAGTCCTTGGATCTCTCAGTCCCCATTAATCTGGCCCCATGGGCCTCGCCTGACCTCTGCCTCCGCCACCCCCAGCTAAGGTCCTGGAAGGAAGGGAGTGGGCCTCATTCATCTTAGAATCCTTGGAATCCAGCAGACAGAGTTGCTGGCAGAGAGCTAGTGTTAAAAAAATAAATCTGTTGAATTGGACTTTCTTTTTTCCACCTTTATTCCCAAGGTAACCTCTTGGCATCTTTCAACTAACTCTCATCCTAGGCTTCCCTTCTCCTCTAGGCTGTCTCCACTGGCGCCTCCTCGCTGCCCTTGCCTATGGAGCAGTGCATAACAGGGTTTTAGCCCTCATAGAATTGGATTAAGAGAAGCTGTTTATGTTCTGAGTCAGACTGTACATCCTTTCGGGTAGGAACAGTTTATCATTGAATTTTGTACCCTCAGCACCTTACATAGTGCCTGAGACACAGGAAATGCTCATTAAACATTAAACTGAGATCAACTCTGGCAACAGTGGGTGAGAAAGTAAGTCTCTAACATCCGAAATATTTAAATACAGTCTCTGCAACTTTGAGCAGGAAGTCCCATGATGACAAGGGTCAGGTATAACCAGTTGTCAAATAAGATTCTAAACACAGTATAGGTGGCTTAGTTCCTAACAATAGGATGTGTGTATTTTTAGGAGTTGAGTTTCTATTCAGAGCATCAACAGTTGAAACCACTCTCCACTCACCTGTGAGTAAACCAGAGGATTGAGCATAGATTATTTAACACGATAAACTCACGGTCTCACCAGGAAGAAAACCAACATGCTGCACCCACTGTGAGGTGAGTCCCAAACGGGCAGAGACCCTGCAGAAGCATGACGAGGCTGCTTCCAAACCTCCCGCCCAAAGCACGGCACTACAGAAGGCCGGGATACCTATTTCCTTACTGCAGGATTTCTTTTTCTTTTTTCTACTTTTTTTTCTGCTTTTTCTCCCCAACTCCCCCCTGTACATAGTTGTATATTATAGTGGTGGCTCCTTCTAGTTGTGCTATGCGGGACCTCGCCTCAGCCCGTCCTAATGGGCAGTGCTACGTCCGTGCCCAGGATCTGAACCGGCAAAACCTTGGGCCTCCGAAGTGCAGCACGCAAACTTAACCACTGGGCCACAGGGCCGGCTCCCTGAAGAACTTCTTAGGGACTTTAATCACCTAATGTCTACGGGGACTCTCCCTGAAGGGACAGGGCGCGCCTCGTTTCCCAAATTCTTTGGCCATAGAGTTCTTCTTTAGCCGAACTTCTATTAACACCCTCTGGGTAATGTGGCACCACATCTGGAGCTGCCCTTCATCGTGTTCAGTTCCATGAATATCGGTTTACCACCTCACTGTGCCCAAGGTGATGTTCTAGGGGCAAGAAGGGCCACACAGAGAAAGATGGACAGTCCCTGCTCTCGTGGAGCTTTCAGCCTCACAGGGGGGATCAGAGAAGGCAGAATCAGAGAAGGGGCAGAAAGCAAAACAGGATGAAGGTCAGCACATGACAAGTACCCTAAGCAAGGCCAAAAGTGGCGGGGGGGGGGGGGGGGGGCGGGTACAAAGCGGGAGACAGAGCATCCGGCTTAGGGGCAGATGTGGGATCTGGGAGAAACCTCATGCAAGAGGTAGGCTTTCCACAGGCAGACATGAGGTGGTGGGGGGAGGGAAGAACGCTATAAAGGGCAGTAGGAGAAAGGACAGACATGAGGAGGGATGAGCCACATTGTGCAGAGGGTGGCAGGAAGTGGTGTAATGGGGAGAAAGCCTGGGAAGGTGGTTTGGGTTCACATTATGAATGTCACAGAAAGAGTATTTCATGGAAAACTCCAAAAGGTCCTTAAGCAGCGGAGTGACGTAACTAGAGCCACATTTTAGACCACAGAGTCTTCTCAACGCTTGCCCTTATGTGATCCGTTAGTCCACAAGTAACTCTCTAAAGAGATGGCTGTTTTTGAGGCCATATGGTATACAGCGAAAGTATATTGAGTTTAATTTGTATGTCAGTCTACCATCTTAGAAATAAAAGTGGAAAAGTTTTCCAAAGAAGATATGTCTTATAATTATTAGTGAATATTAAGGACTTATGTTACGGAAAAAAAGATGACAGCTAAAATCTACTGCATTAGTTCTCAATTGCTATATAACAAATTGCTAAGATAAACTTAGCAACTTAAAGCACACATTTGTTATCCCACGGTTTTTGTGAGACAGGAGTCCAGGGACAGAGGAGGCAGGTCCTGTCCTTCAGGGCCTCTCATCAAACTGAAACCAAGGAGTCGGCCAGGGCTAGGGGCTCATCCGAAGGCTCAACTGAGGAAGGATCTACTTCCAAGCAAAAGCGCGTGTTGGCAGAATCGTTTCTTGAGGGTTGTTAGACTGAGGGACCTCCTCAGATCCTTGCTGCCTTCAGGGCTTCCTGTTGGCCCAAGGCCACCCTCAGTTCCTGACCACATGGGCCTCTCCAACATGCGGCCTGCTTTATCAAAGCCAGCAAGGGAGAGAGTCTTCTAGTAAGACAGAAGCCACTATTTTATGCAACCTAATCATGGAAGTAACATCCCTTCCATGTTGCCAATGTTTTATTAGAAACAAACAAACAACTCAAGGGAAGGAGACTATACAGGGCCATGAATACCAGGAGGCAGAGATCATTGGGGGCCATCTTACAGGCTGCCTGCCTCATCTATAGCTTACTAAATTCCTAGCACACAATAAACTTATGAGATGCTCATAATGTTTTAATAATGATTTCCTAAATGAACCTATAGAACTTGGGATCAGTGCAAGAAGCAGTTTATTTTGGTGGAATGTTACATTCAAGGATAAATAACCCTCTGTTGTAAGAACAATCATGGAGGAGAAAAAAGGAACCCCCTTACCTCAGTGAACCCTTCTCCCCCGCCAGCTGTGTCTCTGTCCTTAGGACTAAGCTCAGCCAGTCTGCTTTCATTCAAGTCCTCAGATTCTTGCAAGCACTGGGAAAGGAAAAGACACTCTTTTGTTCTGTGCAGATGAAATAAGATACTCTTCATTCTGTCTGGTTCATACCCCTCCCCAGGATTGCCTCTTTCACATAAAGAATGTACAGCTACATTCCTGAAGATGAGAAACCAAATGCTGTCAGGGCTGATTTGTGATTCTTGTGATTCTCAGAGGAAGAAAGGAAAGACCGGGGAGGGTTTATCTGGATGTGTGTAACAGTTCAAGAAGGACAGTAGGATTGGCTGGGTCAGGAGACGGCTAATAAAATACAGTGTCTTTGATCTGTAGGTCACCAGTTTATTTAGGGTTGCCCTGAGACGTTCCCTGGAAATATGTGTTCTTGGAATTCTTCCAGAAAAGCTTAAAACCTTAGGGTTATCTTTTTCTGTTTTGTAGTGTGCTGGGTTTGATTTATCATTCCCTATGAAGTTGTGGGTGAGATTTCACCTTTATTTGTTCAAAAACCATCCAGGCACACAAAAGCGCTCTCCCTGAAAGTGATGGTCTGAGGATCCTGCCAAGATAAGACTATAGGATTTCTATTACATCTTTCAGGGAAATCACCACCCCAGCCCGGGGTGTGAAGTGGAGGGTCTCAAGGCCTTGCTATTCAACTTGGCCATCAGACATCAACAGGGACTTTTTCCATCAGACTATGGAGCCCAGAGGAAATGCCACAGGACATTAAATATGTCAACACTATGCTTTTCAAGAAGAAATGTGAGAAGCTGGCTTCGGTCACCAAGATGGCCACACTCTATCAGTGAGTCAGTGCTGGCCATGTTCCTCTATGTTAGTACCTCACTATTCATCCAGACAGCAATGTGGAAAGTATAGGACCTTAACTGTGTTAAACAAAAGAAATAAAGAATTTAGAGTATAATGTCAAATTACCCACATTATGCTTATAAAAATAATGTTATATTTTTTCGAGGAGGTGTTTGGCGAAGAGGGAGGGTAGATGGTGAATTAAAGTTACATGGGGTTAAGTTTGGGTTTGTGATGCCCACTTTCACCCCAAAAAGCAGCATGCTAGGGTAAGCCCCATGGTGTAGTGGTTAAATCCTGCTCATACTCTTTCCGTGGCCCGGGTTCATGGGTTCGGATCTCGGGTGCGGACCTACACCACTTGTCAAGCCATGTTGTGGTGACAACACACATATAAAGCAGAGGAAGATTGATACAGATGTTAGCTCAGGGCTAATCTTCCTCAAGCAAAAAAAGAGGAGGATTGGCAATAGATGCTAACTTAGAGTGAACTTTCGTCACCAAAAACAGCAACATGCGTTCTCAAAAGTCAGTGTTACGATCTGCAAAAGACATTACTTGAAGAGTCAGGTCTTCTCAAAAAAAAAAGAGAGAGAGGCCAAGAGGTAGAAAAGAGCAAAGATCCAGAAGTGGGAAAGCAGACACTCAGGTTCACATTAATAGTGACCAGAGTGTTCCTAATATTTTAAGCTTTTTACTATGAAATTGACACATATTCAGAAAAATATGCAAAAGTCTGTAACAATGATTTGGCAAAGAAGCATATTAACCATGATCTATGTTAATAAATAAGATATTGCCAACACCCCAGAAGCCCTTCATACACCCTCCTGGTCATCCCACTGTGTACCCACAAGAGTAACCACTCTTCTGTCTTTTGTGGTAATCACTTCCTTGTTTTCCTTTACAGTTTTAACACCCAAGCACGTATTACTAACTAATAGATCAATTTCATCTGCTTTTTGAACATTATATTATATACATGGAAACAGGCAGCATACATTTTTTTCATGTCTGGCTTTCTTTGCTCAACATAATGTTTGAGAGATTCACTCATGTTGTTGCTGTGGTGTACCTCTAGTAAATTCATTTTCACTGATCCACACTACTCCATTGCATGGGTATCCCACCATTTATGTATCTATTTTACTGTTAGTAGACTTTTGGATTGATTCCATTTGGGGGCTATTATGGATAATGATGCTATAAACATTCTTGTATGAGAGTTTTGGAGCACGTGTGCTGGCTTTTGTGCTTGTGTACGTGTGTTTGTCTAGGAGTAAAACTGTTGGGTCATAGGGTCTGTATATCTTCAGAGTTAGTAGATATTGCTCAACTGTTTTGCTCAGAGTATATCACACGGTCATTTCAATATTAGCCATTCTGTTGAGTATGTGGTCATCTAATTGTGACTTTAGCTTGCATTTCTCTGATGACTGAGTCTGAGTATACTTCATAGTTTTATTGACCATTTCGTTATCCTCTTTTGTGAAACACCAAGTTTTCCAGTTGGGTTATTTTCTTCTTACTGATTTATAGTTTTTATTTATTTTTCTAATAGTCTGGATCACATCCTTTTCCAGTTATATGTATCATAAATATCTACTCACAACTTTGAGCTTTCATTCTCCTTGTTGTGTCTTTTGATGAACAGAAGTTCCTAATTTCAATGTTGTTTAATATTTTAAAAAATTTTTTCCTGTGGCATTAGTGCTTTTTGTGTCCCATTCAAGAAATCTTTACCTCCCCCAATGTCATGAAGATATTCCCCTATATTATCTTCTAGAAGATTTATTTTTCCACATTTAAATCTATAATTCACTTAGAATTTTAATATATGGTGTGAGATGGGGGTCAAGATTCACTTTTCTCTATATGGATATCTAAATAACCCAGCACCATTTATTGAAAACAACATAATTTCTCCTTTGTCACAAATCAAGTGTCTCTATATGTGTATTTCTGGATTCTATATTCTGTTCCATTGGTCTATATGTCCTTGCACTAACATCACACTTTCTTTTTTTTTTTTTTAATTTTTCCAAGTAATTTTATTGGGATTATAATGGTTTATAACATTATGTAATTTCAGGTGTACATTATTATTTATGAATTCCTGAATACACTTCATTGTGCTCACCTCCAGTAGTCCAATTTTTATCCATTACCATACATATATGCCCCTTTATCACTTTCACCCACCCCCTTCCCCACTGGTTACCACTAATCTGTTTTCTTTATCCATATATTTGTTATCTTCCACATATGAGTGAAATCAAGCAGTGTTTGTCTTTCTCTGTCTAGCTTATTTTGCTTAACATCATACCCTCAAGGTCCATCCCTATTGTTGCAAATGGACAATTTTTGTCTTTTTTGTGGCTGAGTAGTATTCCATTGTATATATATACCACATTTTCTTTATCCATTCATCTGTAGATGGGCACTTGGGTTGCTTCCACATCTTGGCTATTGTGAATAATGCTGCAATGAATATAGGGGTGTAAAAATCTCTTTGGATCATTGATTTCAAGTTCTTTGGATAAATACTCAGTAGTGGGATAGCTGGATCATATGGTATTTCTATTTTTAATTTTTTGAGACATCTCCATACTATTTTCCATAGTGGTCGCACCAGTTCGCATTCCCACCAACAGTATATGAGCGTTTTTTTCTTCACATCCTCTCCTAAATTTGTTGTTTTTTGTCTTGGTAACTATAGCTATTCTGACTGGTGTAAGGTGATATCTCATTGTAGTTTTGATTAGCATTTCCCTAATAATTAGTGATGTTGAGCACCGTTTCAAGTGTCTGTTGGCTGTCTGTATATCTTCCTTGGAACAGTGTCTTTTCATATCCTCTGCCCACTTTTTGATTGGGTTGTTTGTAGTTTTTTGTTGAATTGTAAGAGTTCTTTTTATATTTTGGAGATCAACTCCTTGTTTGATAAATGATTTGCAAATATTTTCTCCCAGTTGGTGGGTCGTCTTTCCATTTTGTTCATGCTTTCCTTTGCTTTGCAGAAGCTATTTAGTCTGATGTAGTCTCATTTGTTAACTTTTTCTTTTGTTTCCCTTACCCAAGTAGACATGGTATTCAAAAAGATGTGGCTAAGACCAATGTCCAAGAGTGTACTGTCTGTATTTTCTTCTAGGAGTTTTATGGTTTCAGGTCTTACATTCAAATCTTTAATCCATTTAGAGTTAATTTTTGTGTATGGTGCAAGCTAATGGTCTACTTTCATCCTTTTGTATGTAGCTGTCCAGTTTTTCCAACACCATTTGTTGAAGAGTCTTTCCTATCTCCATTATATATTCTTGGCTCCTTTGTCAAAGATTAACTGTCTGTAGATGTGTGGTTTTATTTCTTGGCTTTCAATTCTGACTCATTGATCAGTTTGTCTGTTTTTGTGCCAGTAACATGCTGTTTTGATTATTATAGCTTTGTAGTATGTTTTGAAGTCAGGGATTGTGATACCTCCAGCTTTGTTCTTTTTTCTCAGGATTGTTTTGGCTATTTGGGGTCTTTTGTTGTTCCATATAAATTTTTGGATTCTTTGTTCTATTTCCGTGAAGAATGTCATTGGGATTTTGATTGGGATTGCATTGAATCTGTACCCTGCTTTAGGTAGTATGAACATTTTAACTATGTTTATTCTTCCAACCCATGAACATGGACTATCTTTCCATTTCTTTATGTCTTCTTCAATTTCCTTCAATGTCTTACAGTTTTCAGTGTACAGGTCTTTCACCTATTTGGTTAAGTTTAATATTACACTGTCTTAATTGCTGTCACTTTATAATAAGTCTTGATATCTGACAGTGTAAGTCTTCAACTTTGTTCTTCAAGATTGTTTTGGCATTCTCAGCCCTTGAATTCCCATATACGTTTTACAATCAGATTTTTAATTTCTGCAAAAAAACTACTGGAATTTTGATTAAGACTATTTTGAACCTATAGATCAGTTTTGGGAGAAACACATTTTTACTATAATGAGTTTTCCAACTCATGAGCATAATATTTCCCACCATTTATTTATTTAGGACTTGTTTAATTTCCCTAAAAATATTTTCATTTTCTGTTGAGGTATTTGCCACCTTTTAAAAAAAGATTAATCCTAAGTATTTGACTTTTTCATGCTATTATAAATGGTATCATTTAAATTTTTTTCCTTTTCAAAATCCATGCAGGTTCTTTGTATGTGTAAATTGAAAAGTTGATTTTTAAATCTATATGGAAATTCTGAATTTGAGAATCAATAATTTTCATCAATTCTGAAAAATTTTCAGCTGTTAATTCTTCACATGCCTCTTCCCCATTCTCTTTAATATCCTTCTGAAATTTTGATTAGAAATATCCTTCTGGAAATCTATCCTTCACGTCTCCTAAATTCTCTTTTATTTTTCTCCGTTGCTGATATGAATGTGTTGCATTATCTCCAGAGTTATCCTTTCCTTCACTAATTCTCCCTTCAGCTCTAATCTGTTGTTTAACCCAGTAGTTCTCAAAAGAGGGTGATTTTATCCCCCAGCAGACATTAGCAACATGTGGAAACATTTTTGGTTGTCACAACTGGGAGGGGCATGCTACTGGTATCTAGAGGATAGAGGCCAGAGATGTTAGTAAGCATCTTACAATGCACAGGACAGTCCCCAACAACAAAGGATTATCCAGCCCAAATGTCAACAATGTCAAGCTTGACAAACCCTGTTTTAACCTATCTATTGAATTTCTAATTTCAATTATTATATTTTTCCAAGAGTTTCATATGGTTCCTCTTCAAATCTTTCTGAAACTTTCTGATAGTCTCATTTCCATGTTCTAAGTTGCTTTCCTCTTTTATTTCCTTAAACATTAAAAAAATTTTCTTTTTCTATGTTGTGTAATTCCAACATCTGTGGTCTTTGTCAGTCTTTTTATGTTGTTTGTTTCAACTGATTCTTACCTATCTATTGGTACACTTCTGATTTTTTATTGTGAATTCATATTCCTTGGAACCTTACTGGGATAAAGACTGTGTTCAAAGTGCATTCCTTCAAAAAGTTTATTCAATCAAATATCTGGCATCACATCAATCTGGGTGTGCCAGATATAAATTTTTGGCTTCAGGCCACACAGGGAGTATGAATCCAGTATAAGAGCAGCCTTGCAGTTAGGAATTATTAGAGAAAGATTTTTCTTCTTTTCTGTTTCCCCTTAACCCAGAGACAAATCTGAAACAGACAAGAACTCCATCAACATCCCTCTGTGGAGTGAGTTTTGCTGTAATTGTTGATCCACTTTTCATGGAGAATGGTCCTGGATACAGAGGATCCCTGAGCCAGCCTCTCACTCTGATGAATCCTGGGTTTTGTTCCCTGTCTCCAAGCATGCTCAGCCTATTTATACCTAAGTTTACCCCCTGGAAATTAATAGAGGCTTTCAGGGCACACATCACCTTTAGCATTCATTTACCTCCCTCAATTCATGCTTTATGGCCACCAAGAATTTCCCCGTTTCCCCACCAATTCAGCCATCCATATAAAAGGAAATTAAAAAAAAGTTTTATCAAATATTTTTAGTTGTTCTAAATATGTTTCTCTGGATGACTAGTCAGTCAGATTTCTGGCAACTGATATTTTATTGTAGTTTGCTCCAAATATACATTATTTAATAACTATAATGATACTAGATAATTATTATTAGATAATTATTTATAATAAAATTAATAATACTTTATTAGAGACCTTTCATATTCAGTGCATTTTTGTCATTTAATCCTTACTGTCAGCCTACGACAAAGCAATACAGGAATTATTTTCATTTTCTAAAATTGCAGTTATGTTCAGTAATTCTCAAACATAGATAAGTATTAGAATCAGCTTTGGAGCTTTAAAAAGCACATTGCTCAGGCCTAGTGGATCTGAATCTCCAGGGTTTGAACCAAGGGTCATTATTTTTTTTTTGGAAAATTCTTTAGATGGTTCTGATTCCAAGCCCTACTAAAAATCCACCAAACCTTAAAAAAGAAAAAATCCAGTGGAGAACTCAATGAACACAGCTAGGGCTTGAATCCAATAATTCTGACTCTAATTAATCACTCTGCCTTCCTCTCTCTGAATTGATTTTGAAACCAATTTGAGGTATAGACACTGGATTCAGAGAGATAGAAATCAAAATGTCAGTTTTATTATTCTGATGTATCACAATTGGGCCCCCTGATACTTCTCCTGAAATTTAGCTCTTGGATTGATCCATAAAGGGAGAGTTTGGGACTACAGAGTAGATACATACCTCAACCCAGAATTACTGCCCCATTAGGGAAGGAGGGAGAGAGGGGCCATCTCGTAGGCAAGCCTGGGCCTTGACTCAAGTGTGCTTATGTGGAGAGCAGGGCTGGAAGAGGATGCAACCACTCCTTTGGCAAGAAAGGCGAGCAGGTGAGAGTGCGCGAGAGGGAGAGAGAGGGAGAGAGAGGGAGAGAGAGGGAGAGAGAGGGAGAGAGAGTGCGCGAGAGGGAGAGAGAGGGAGAGAGAGGGAGAGTCAGGTCAGGCTGGTCTCGTTCCTTAAGTCACTCCTCCCCTGGAGTAAACGTCGAGTAGAGAGAGGCTAAATTGCTTCTCCTATTCTCCTTTGTAGCACGTAGAATAGAAATTCTCTCTCTTCTAAGGAAAATTGAGGGGGAATAAGTGTTCCTCCCAACAATGCTGTGTCTGACACCATTTTCCCATCAGTACCACCCTTAAAACCAGGCAAGAGGTGCCTTTGCCCTGGGCCTTTCACTTTAAGAGGTCCCTCTCCATCCCTCCTTCAGACATCCCTCGATCATGGACCAAGGGGACATGCCCGCCTAGAGCATGTCCAACCCTCATCTTCTAGACTATGCTCAGGTACCTGGGACCACACACTCCCCTGCCTGAAGGCCCAAAGCCTGCATCATAAGGGCTGTGTGGGCCTCTTCTCTGGGCCCATATTCCTAGGGGTAGAGTGGCTCTGGTCTGCACACTCCTAGGTCTGAAGTGTGGCATTATAGCTGTTTGTGGCTAGTGTGGACAGAACTGAGACTGGCACTGGGGTGTGCACACGGGAGCACACGAGGGCCCTGCAGAGCAGGGTGCACTGAGGGAGGGCGGGCTATCCCTGCGCTACCCTCTTCTGGTCTGGAATTCTGAGGTTCTGAGAATTGTAAATTAAAATATGGCCATCCAAGACAGTATAAAGGAATGTTTATCAAGATCAAAGCATAAAAGAAAATTTTTTAATAGTTTCCTAGCTTGATTTATAACTTAAATATTTAGATACATGGCACATGGAACTCCTTTTGTACTCTGGCTCTGGCCTACTCCATGTGCTTTATTAGAAAGCTTAATTAAGTTTAAGAAAAACCTATCTCGCTCTCTCAGATATATATATATACAGATAGCTAGATAGATGTGGATATATAGTCTAGAAGAATATGCAGAAAACTGTTAACCTGGTTATCTTCTACAAGAGTGGCATTTGAGGTGATTTAATTTTTTCCTTCTTGCTTATTTTTGTATTTTCTAATTTTTTGACAATGAACATGGGACACTTGCAGAATTTATTAAAGGGGGAAGATGAACATTAACAAGACATACCTACGCGAAGAAAATAACCTGTGTCCTACTGGTCATGGTCAGGAGAATCAACTGAGCATATGAGGCACACCCTGAGTTCTTGCTGCTGATACACATCTTTTGTGACAAAGAACTGTGGAGGCAGAAGCAGGTTTTCTGGCCAGACAGCTGTAAAAATACCAAGACAGCTTTTATCAACCCTGGCACCAGACATCCTATAGGCCAAACTGATTTCACTAAGTAGAGTGATGAAGGGCACACAGAAGACTGGAAAAAATTCTGCAGCATTGTTTCTCAAACCACAGGGTTATGACCCCCATGGGGATTACGGAAACTGGAGCCAAGCTGCTGGATGCCCCCATCCAGGGACTCCACCAGTCCCTGAGACCCGGAAGACCATCCACAATGCTCCTTTCTCTTGATCATAACAAGAACTAATTGTGCACAGTTGCTCACAAAGTACTTCACGCACATCATCTGATATGACCCCCACAGCAATTCTGTCTGGGTCTGTAGGGTGGCTATTTGCATTTTATAGCTGAGGAAACTGAGGCCTAAGGAGGTTCAGGGGCTCAGGTGTGCTCACGGCTACGAAGCGGTGAAGCTGGGACTCAAGTCCAGGCGTTCTCATCCTGAGTTCATCCTAGCCAGTCAATTCCCCATTCCATCATTTTTCTGCCTCCTCTTGCCTATCATCATTTTTCTTTTCCTAGCACTAACCTAGGAATTCTGATGATAGGAACCTGGTTTCCTTTCTCTTTCACTTCAGAAAAATCCACCTCATTTTTCCCTTCTTTCCTTCCCCTATCCACTGGCAGCCCAGACTCAGGCAGAGGTGGCTACAGAGTGAGAATGCTGAGAATCACAGCGCTGTGGCACCGTGGCCCAGGAAAACCGAATGTCGTCAGCTCCTGGCTGGGGAATAGAAAAGGCTGTGTTGATGCTTATTACCAAACGGTTTCTAAGACACTCTTACTCGTATTTCTATTAAACTTCTTTATTTTCAAAGTACTTCTACATGCATCTTCCCACTTGATTTTGTTATAACATCTCTGTCATGTGGCCCACTGACAGGAGAAGTTAAGGGCCTCCTCCAGTCCCACAGTCGCAGAGTCTTCCAGAAGCACCTCTCTGTCTGTGAACAGCGTTGTGTACTAATTTCCCTGTGCCCATAGATACTGATGTTCATTTGAGTCTCCAGTCTGGAAAGAGTTAGCAGTGCGTGGGTTAGCTCCTTAGGAATATTAATGTAATTTACCTCCTCCCCACACCCCTTTTTGACAATAACACCACAAAAGATTAAACAATGGCGGACACTTACCGATCAGAAGACCACTTTAATAATATCAGTTTTCCGCCTCACAGTCCTTGGCAGGAGTCCCTTTTCATAGATCATAATGTTGGCACAGGGCCAAGAGATGGTGTGGTTGACTCACCGGTCACTGCAGTTTATAAGAAGTTAGAATAATAAAAAGGAAGGCAGATCTGACATCACTGGCAAGGGAAAAATTTTAGTGTTGTGCTGGCCGAACTAATTACAGTTAGCTCTGAATAATGCGGGAGGAGGAAAGACCTTGTTGAACCAAGCCAAGCCTAAGGAGGAAACGGTCCATGTAAAAAGTCCAACCGCTCTCCTAAGAGTTGGCAAGTCTTCTCAAAACTGACGTTAACTTTTTATTTATCCTAAAGTCAAAGGAAAAAACAAAATCTGCTCAAGTGAACTCTTTATTCACCACTTTATTAACCAGGGTTAAAGAGGTGCTTTATAATAAAGTAATGAGAACACACAATGTGCACATGCACACACACAAATACACATACAACTGGTTTCTAAATAGGTTTTGCCGAAAGCTGCATATCCAGAGTAAAAAGTACCTCTTTGTCCACTAAGCTACTGCAATTTAAAAAAATAAGAAAAAATTGAAGATAAGCTCAGCTTTACAGTTCACTTGGTGAAAACCTACACAGCTACAATTATTAGGCCTTGGTCTGTGAAAGACTCTAAGAGTTAAAAGCAAGCCAGCACTACCTTTGGCCCATAAGGGATTACGCTTTTATTAGTATAGTCCTGGGATTAGTGCAAATGTCTGTCTAATGAATGCAGCTACTATATTTGAGCGCATGCCTGAATAAGCTACTTGTTGATTGAAACCTATCTATTTATAAGCACTTCTGCACGTTGTGAAAAATCCATCTGTATCACCACAGCATGGCGCCCACCATTCGAATAAAGGCTCTTTGCCATTTCACTATAGGGTCTGTTGAATGAACAGGCAGAAAGGAAGTGTGTTGCATCCACTTAACAGGTTTTATTCCTCACTCTTGGCCAGTAAAGTAGAGTTACCTTATCTAAACAGTGATTTAGATTGATGTGGATGTTAGAAAAACAAACGGAAAAAAAGAATACTTTTCATCAGACTCACCCATGGTTATAATGTGGTAGATGTACCATAATTTGAATAAATGGTCACAAATAGCCCAAACTAGCCATACTTCGGCTTATGTCACAGTCTTTGAATGTGGTCTGGAAAGTAGGTGGATTTACTACACATACTTGATACCACTTCTTTACATTTCTGCTTATGAATAGCACACGAATAGCATGTTCAGCAGAAACAAGCACAGCATGAAGAGGATAGTCTTGCTACCCAATTTAGTCAATGCTTTCAATGTTTGAGGTCCTCATTACCATACTGAGGCTCCATTTGAGGTAAGGCCAGGCTCTTCACCCCCAAATGGGCACCTCACGGTCCATTCTGGTTTTCTGTAGTTCTGAACTCCACCACTCTACTCACCTCTGCTCGACACCTACTCCATGGCTCTGCTTCCCAGACTCAGCACCAACTCTCGAAGCTTCCTGAGAATTGGGTTTGGGTGTAGAGAATGGATTCCTTATTCCACTGGGATTTATTTGAACTCCTCTGCACTTAGGGCCCTCATTTACTATGTTGCTTCTTTGGAAAAAGGTTGATGAAGAATTTATTAAAATTATTTTTTTAAAAAAAGACTAAATTATCTTAACAGATCACAAGCTATTGTTAACTGAGACCTCACAGAATGCCTTTCCTCAAAGAACTTTATAAACAATGACAGGCAAACTTTCCGGGTATAGCACTGTTAGAGCAGACTGGAATCGGCTGATCACTGCAAGCTGCTTCTAGTGCTAACACAGCAAATAGAAGGAACGCAGGCTTTAGCAGTCTTTGAATTCTGGCTGTTTTTCTTTCTAGAGTTTGTAACCTTTAGTTTCCTGGTGATATCACAAACCTACCTGGCGCAGAGTGAGAACTCCATAACCTGTAGCTATCAGCATGATTATTCATGATGTGGGAACTCAATAAAGATTAGAGGATCACATATTTTCTATTTTTCAACTTGACAAAGCAAAACAGTAGTTCTGAAAACAAAAGTATTAATACTAGAAAACTAAGGTTGAAATTTATAAAAGATAAGGCATTCAGAAATAAGTTTTTAAATCATAATATAGCAATCTAAAGCACCAAAGACCCTATAGTAAATGAAATGTATCTGTTTAAGCAGATACTGTGTTACCGACTCCGCAGCTGGGTGAAAGTGCTGTAAGAGACGTGAAGACCTTGATGGAAAATACCACTATCACCACACTCATTCTACAGATATAGTATCAAGTACCTGAGTGTTAAGTATTAAGTGTTAGGAGGTGGTAGAGATGAGGTTTTGATAAAACCCATGCTTTTCCTGCTTTGCCACAGTACCTTCCTGCACACTTTCTTCAACTATGCTAAACATTCACATAAGTAAGATTATTAAATATAACGGCAGGTCTATATCTTAAGAAGAAGATATGTAAGAGCTCTCTCTTTTGTGAGACCATTCCAAGATAAGAGAGGGTGTAGGACAGTGTCCTGCAGACTTTGGTCCAGCACAGCATTTGGGAACAGGACTGGAAAAGGATCATCCTTTTGTGACCTGGTTTGTGACAACTCACACTCACTTTCTACTTTGAAAGTGGAAAATACAAAGGAAAATAAACTGAGAACTAAAGACTTCTAAAACTCGGGACCTCTTCTTCAATCTTCCACTCGATTCCCGAAATCTTTACCCCTTTCAGTCTTTGTCTAGCTTCTATTGGGGTTCACAGTTAGGTACCGACAAAGAGTGAATCTTAAAACCTGGCTCACTCCATCCATCCATCCACCCACCCACCACCTATTCCCCAATGGCTTCTATAAAAGATCTGAGTGGACACTTAATGTTAACTCATGCTGTTACCTCATTTTATTGGTCTTTCTGCTATTATTGTGTCTCCTGCAAGAGAAACTGCCTTGGGGCATACATCAACTTTTTTTTGGCTAGTATGATACAGAAAAGAGAAGCAGGTGGTTAAGGAAAGCAGCATGAGTAAGCATTCATAACTAAAAATTCTCTGATGAAAGTTTTTAAAGACTGTTTTTTCAGTGTTCAGAACACTTATATTTGTGGATTATGTATTTTTAAATTTCCAAAGGCAGCTGAAACTCACAAAGCAGCAAGGAGTAGAAATTATTCACATTTTATAAATCAGAACACGGAAAAAAGCAAGGGTCTAATGACTTATGCATGGTACCCAAAATTCAGCAACCCAAGCCAGCACTGAGAATTCCTCACTATGATTTTTGTAGTAAGATTATTAAGCTCAGCTGCTGCCTTCGATATTTGTTTCCATAGACATTACTAAGAAAGCATTTTACTTTGGCATTTTTGTAATATGGCACCATTTATAGCTGTCTTCATCCATAATAACCTTATTAAACAGCTATCTTTAGGGCTGGCAGTACACACAATGAGGAAGGTCAGCCTGGTTACTAGTGGCTAATAGTTGAGTCAAAATCTGCATTATGTCATTTTTTCTTGCATTTTCTTGATTTAGAAGTTAAACCATGCTCACATTTCTAATTTAGCCAAGCCTGTATCTTTCTGACACAAACACAAAATCTCAAGAAGTGTAAAGGTTTCTGTCACCAAATCTACTCCTTTATCACTTTTGGATAATAAAGCAGCCAATCTAATGATTCTACAAACTTGAGTGTGTGATTTTTTTCCTGTTTAGACTAAGCTTTTCCAAAGAATGATCTAATTCATTTCAGGCCGAGAGAGAATAAACTCTATGCTAAAAGGAAAACTATAATCTTTGCTCTTTGTGCTGAAATGCCTCAAGAATAATAAAATACTGAATTCATCTGTAACTAAGCCTAAAGAAATAGGAAACTTTTTATCTAATGTACTTCAGAAAGTTCAAACATTTAGAAAAATCATAAAAACAAGGAGTGTTAGCCATAAAAAAGAAATTTATTTAAAAAATCAATATCTTGTGTTTCAGATACACAGGTATAAGAGAACTTCCAGAAGGTGAAAGTGCCTTTTCCAGAAATTGTTCCCAGAATGGTCAATACTGATTTCGAAATTGGTTGCTTAGGTCTTGGAGCTCTACTACCAAGGCGTCCATAGCTGCTATTTCATCAGCTAACTCCCCGGAAATTTCTCCACTTGCCACATCTGTAAAAAGTTGCTGCAACATAAAGAACAATGCAGAATTATCAAAACAATGAAAATCTCTTTAAAATAAAATAGATACAGAGTACAGAATTAAACTTCCCTTTACCTAATGATCCTACAACATTATACTATTATAGTACTTGTTCTGGTCACCATCCTGGAAATGTATGAGCTGCGACAATTAAATGATGAATCAAACAACACACCTGAACTTGTAAACTCAAATGAGCTCTGCTCTTCAAAATGGTTGCCATGAATATTGATTACTCATTTCAACGTCATAGGAGGGTTTTTGGGTGAATGGACATTATTCATCCAAATCTATTCATGGTATATAGGCAAAACAAATATATTTTAAACTCGAGTCCATACAAATTATATCCTATATGCTAATTATTTGAGAATTAATTATGGCACAGGACTCAGAAGCTACAAAGATTATCAAGATTTGGTAAAAGCAAAAAAGCCCAGCAAAATAAAGTAAAAATAAACGTGCCATCCTCCTATAAAAGGAATTGCCGGGGCTGGCCCCGTGGCCGAGTGGTTAAGTTCGCGCGCTCTGCTGCAGGCGGCCCAGTGTTTCATTGGTTCGAATCCTGGGCGCGGACATGGCACTGCTCATCAAACCACGCTGAGGCAGCATCCCACATGCCACAACTAGAAGGGCCCACAACGAAGAATATACAACTATGTACTGGAGGGCTTTGGGTAGAAAAAGGAAAAAAATAAAATCTTAAAAAAAAAAAAAAGGAATTGCCTTGGGAGGCATACTGCAACATACTTCAGTAATGGTACCATAGCGGAAATATTTTGAACTGCCTCTCTAGGAACTGTCTGCTGCGTCAATGTAGGTACGCAAGAAAATCAGCTTCAGGACTTTATGACCACCTTGTGTGTGGGGATGTGTGCGCATGCATGTGTGTTTTAAACAGAAATATAATGTACTCAGCTTACCATATATTTTTTTTCATCAGACTTGACTAGATTATTAGTTCACAAAAATCAAATTTACCATTAAAATATGATTAGTTACTATCACTCCCACAGATGATAACATGTGACAATTGTTCTGACAGTTTATTCTACAAAGAGAACCCCAAAGATGTTTTGAGTGGTGGTATAATCATTGAGATAAGCTTAGAGTTTCGCATAGTGATTTCTGGAGCAAAGAGCACTCACTTAATGAAGAACTTCAAAAATGTGTAGCAAAGATTTGTCCCATTACTGTGTAGTCACACCTTGGATAGCATTTCATAATAGAATGATATAAGAACTGCGACAACACGATCAGTAGAGAAAACACCTTTGAGGAAAATAACTGGGACTCATATAGTACATTTTACTTTTACAAGAATTACAGTGCTTGTAAATCAGCCTGAATCTGCATCACTTCCCTGGAAGGTAAAGAGGAAGCAGAGAGAAACTGAGGCTAAGAAAGAAGAAATAATTTGCTGAGGATCTCACTGAGTTTAAATGGTAAATCTCTTCTGTGCCCAGGCCCTCCAGCATTCTCACCAACAGCCCTCATGCCCCCTGCAGCAGACTGTGCAATGACATGGGGCTCGGGGCCAAGGATTACTCTGTTCTGGCAGAGCATGGACTGGAGGACTTTAGGGGAGTCTCTGGGTTCTAGGAGTTCATTTCCATGAAGTCCCTGGCCTGGCAAGAAAAGACCAGAGACTCGAGCAAACCAAGCTTACTGCAAGCTATTGAACACAGCTATCTTAATTCATTTTCACTTTTTAAAGAGTTCTAAAAAAGTGGCTTTTTTGGAATTCAGTTTGGCAAACGCAATTTGTTCAAAAGATAGAAAAGGCATACGACTACTACAAAATCGGAGACTCCCAAATATTACATGCAAAAAGGTGCTTTCAAAGGAGGCGCTGGGAAGCAATTTTCCCCGTTTTTGGATAATCCATTTGGGATCTAATAAGAAGAAAATCTAAACATAAATGATGTTCTGAGGCCTTGTTTTCAATATTTGGGAATCTACGACAATATGGAAGGATGGGCACTATGTGCCCAGACAAGACTATCTGTGTCATGTGAGTACAGATTCATGTAAAATTAATAACTTATTAGAAAAAGCTTTGCACAGAGATAAGGGAACTGGTAGAGCACATCTTGAAGAAACAAACAACCACGGGCAGGTCAGTGGTCTAACCGGAACTCAGACACTTAGCGCCTAATTGCAGAAGGAGAGTCACAGGACAAGCTTGCGTCCCTGACCTCCTTTGAGCACTTGCAGCCTTCCGAGAGACACTGAATTCTGAAGCTGCGCTGCCACACCCGGAGGAAACACAGTTCTTCCACGCACATTACAGAAACCTGGGTCCAGCATGCAGATTAATAAGGATAGTAAAGCAAGTTAATAATCTAAAGGGGCATGGATCTGAAAAGATCAAGCGATTAATAAAAAGGCATATTCTGGGGGCCAGCCATGGTGGCCCAGTGGTTAAGCTCAGTGTGCTCTGCTTGGGTGGCCTGGGTTTGGTTCCCAGGTATGGGCCTACACTGCTTTCTTAGCGGCCATGCTGTGCTGGTGGCCCACATACTAAAAAATAGAAGAAGACTGGTATGGACGTTAGCTGAGGGTGAATCTTCCTCAGCAAAAAAAAAGAAAGAAAGAGGCATATTCTGGAAAGGTTTTTACGTGTCCAGAAATGACCTTCACATGCCACAGACTTGCTCTCAGAAGGGAGTTAAAATTCGTTTGCAACCCAAGATTAAATAGTGAAGGCAAGTAAAGATCAGAAAAGAAAGTACTAAATTATGCTAGAAGTGATATTCCTTTAAAATTTGCTTCCAGAGGTATAATCCAAACCTAGCTGCACAGTAGAACCACCTATTTAAAATTTAACACAGATTTCCCAGGCTCCCTCCCAGACTTGATCTATCACAGGTAGAGACCCGGATCCAGGCTTCAAAAAAACTCCCCCACTGATTCTCAGGTGTCCCCATCCTGGCACTGCTTCACAGGTTGATGTGTGTAAACTGATGGTATATGTTTTAGTTGTCAAACCTGAGTCATCCGTCTATCTTAACTTTTGTCAAATCCATATACCACCTACTTAATATTTGTCTCTAAATCAATTTTTTACTTACATAAAAGTTTTTTAAAGGAAACACTAAAATACTACTATAAATGGAAAATAAGCAATAATATTCATGAAATTGTAGGTGTGATATGCTAGTTATGCTTTTTCCAATATGCAGTGAAATAAATGTATATTTAAATCAAAAGTACTCAGGTAAAAGCACTTTTACCCAAGTGCTACCAGTGGCATCTGTGCCACACTTTGGGAAAAGTGACAAGTATAGAAGAGCATTGTTTTAATTTAACATAAAGCATTAGGCTGGATTATAAATACTAATTTCAAAGAACTCCTAAGTTACCCATGTGTAGGGTGGTCTAGCCATTGGGCCAATAATATCCTTACCAGCACAACTAACCACCTGGGGCTGATATCCAAAATATAACACGGGCCTAAAATTACCTCTGATGTAAAAGAAGATTTAAGAGCTGATACTAAGACCTTTGTTTATATGACAATTCTAATTAATTCACATTTCACTCTCACCTTTGCTTTAGATAACAAGCCCCGTAAATTGAGTCGAACCGAAGAAAGCACTTGTACAGCCTCCTGAGGACTGGATTTGCCTTTACTGCATTTTATAGCCACTGGAAGATAAATGTGGGGAAAAATATCCATTAAAAATCAGTAATGATAATTTACAGGTACAAAATCTAATTATCTAATTAGGGTTGTATAGTAACAGACTTCAGAAATATTTCTACAGGAAAGTTTTTATTTTGGAAAAAGAATAATAATTATGTGCATAATTCTCCCCTTTATCCTTCTTTAAGAAGAATAATTTATTGCTGAAAGGAGAATTTTGAGGAAAATAGGTGATTTTTGGTGAATTACAGATCATTGGGAAAAGACTAACAAACACACACACACACACACACGGACAGACTAATGAAATTAGGCAAAGAGAGACAAAATCTAATTGAAAACACGGTGCCCACAGAGGGGAAAAACAGACGCAGCACATCTTAGTGTGGCTTCCCACAGTATGGAGTCCCTAATGGGGACTCACGCTGCTCATGACACTAACCCAGGGAAGTGACGTGCCAGACATTCACTGTTCACTTCTTCCTGCATTCTCACACTCAGGGTTTATATCACCATCCTGGAAGAACTGACATCAACAACCTACGTGCCTGCATTGAGGGAACGAGACCACAACCAGGCTCTCGGGTCGCTGAGCCACACTTGGCATCAGCAGGGAGTCGGGGAGAACCAAGTCATCCCCAACAACTCTGCCTCCATCATTCTGGGGAGCCCATTTCCCTCAAACTTGAAATTACAAAGAGGGCATAATCTTCCCTAGCAGAAGGCCTGGCTATTAATGCTTTATAAGAACAAGTGAAGAGCTTTGTAAGAATATAATGCCTGATATTTCTCCACTGATTTGTTCCTGCTTTTGTTCCTCTAAATTATGCTCACTACAAACAGATCAATATCCAGAACCTGTTTTAAAACTCACTAAACAGTGCAACAATTAAAGTCTACTAACTACCCTAGATTTTAGACGAGGGATGGAAAATGGATTTCTTTTTGTATGCAAACTCTAATTGTCCTGTGCCTGGCAAAATAGTTTTGTCATTAATTAGTATTTCCTATGACTGGCGAGAACTAGGTTTGACATTCCTATTTCAAAATAATAATTAGACTTGGACACTTCTCAGCTAAAGATTGAAAGAATGCGTGGTAATCAACAAGGTAAAAGTCATTTTCAAAGGGTTCAGTTAACCTGGAGATAGTGAGGATTACGATGTCTGTGTTTCTTAGTAGAGGAAAGTTGTAACTACCATGGCTGAAGTATTTAGGCTATTGAATACCTAGTAACTTATATCAGAAACAGCTGTGATTCTTTTTTCACTCCTTTATTTTCATTTGGAGAAAACAAAAATAGAGCAAAAAGACAAAAACACTCTATTAGTCCCCTCCTCAATCCCATTTCCAAAAGACAGTAGGGATTGAGAAAGAGAGACAGAGACAGAGTGAGAGAGCACAGGGCTTCCTGCAGGCAAACTAGAGTCAAAATGCGTAACTATTACTGTAAAAGTTCCTGGATGGCAAAGAAGGAATGAGCTTTCGCCCACTCAGAAAATAGAATAGCAGAGACTGTAAATGAATACCCTCCAGACAATACAAATGGGGGCACAATGACAACATTGCTATAGAAAGGTCTCAAACACTATGTAGAGAGTGCAATGTCTTATCAAGCTTTCTGAAGTACTGGGCTACTTCTAAAAATAGCAACCCAAAGGGACTCAATCATGCGGAGATTTTTTTAAAATGTTCTATTTCCTTTTCAGAATTGGGCGAGGTGGAGAACAATGTAGGGGAGAAAGATAAAAAAAGAGAGAGAATCAAGAGAAACCCATCTCATTCTTCGATTGAGCAATGGTATACAAAAGCAACAAAAGAAAAGGTTAAGATTTAGTTTCATAAATCTAAAATATGACTAGAAATTAAAGCTGAGCATCCACTCAAATTTGCTTAAAACATCGTAAGACAACCAACACATAATTCATTAAAGTCAAAGGGGAACTTAAAATAATAGACACTTGTTTTTTCTCTAAGTATTGCCTGATGAAAAAACGGTGCCAAAAATAGTTTTAAACCAACTTTAAGATGCAAAATGAAGATTTTTTTCCTAGAGTATTTCTTTAGCCTGCATATTTATATTTGACAGGTTTAATACCATCACTTAGTGATCACAGAAAATATCTTGGCTTTGACTGTTACAGAGCCAGCTGTTCACAGAAATGTTTAGGGTTGGCAAGTTGAAGTAGATAAGATAAATTCTTCAAAGTAAATTGCACCCTGCTATAATTATGTACATAACACACTTTAGCAGGGGTTTCCCCAGGCAAAGTACTACATCCACAACGGCCGAAGGCATAACGACTGCACTCCATTTGAGCCCACCCACCATGAGGCCAGTAGGAACCACAAAAATTCTCGCCACCCTAGACCGTCCTTCCACTGGTCTATCAGCAACTACTTCAACCTTTTCTATACTGAATTTCAGCTATGCAGAGTTCAGCACTTCTTCCTAATCTGTCAAGGGGTAGGTGACCCAGGAAATTGGACATTTATATCCTTTTAGTCAACGATATCAATGGCCCTGAGCAGAATTATTAACTACTAAGCCCATTTCTAAATTGTTTGAATGTTTTGCGATGTCTTTACAGGCAATTTAAAGTTTATTCTTGTTCATCTTTCTCTTTTTTAGTCTTGAGTCCCTTATCATACAGCTCAGATCCTCCACCTGAGAAGGAAAAGGGTGGGGGTGAGATGGTAATGGATTAACATTTAAATCTTGTATTCTCCGAAACAACCATAGGTAGGTATTATCTCCATTTTACCAAAGAGGGAAGTAAGGCTCAGAGAAGTTAAGTAATTTACCCAAAGTCACCTAGCCAGTCTACGGGAGAGCTGGTCCTGGAGATTAGATCTCCCTGATTCCAAAATTCTGCTCTTTCTATCATCCCTCATTGGCTCCCTATTTGCTGTAACTATTAGTTGCAGAAGTTAGAAGAGTACTTCAGGATACGTTCACAGTCCTTGGGATTCAATTCTTAGCATTATGGTTTCATTGTTTGATTTGCACTGCATTCCCAGGGTATTATACATGCATACTCAAATATCAATATAAAAATGCATTACCAAATTTAATTGTCCTATTTTTCATTAATACAAATAATTAAAAGCAGCCTTTATCTGGAGTATATTTAACCAAGAGGCATACAACTTTAACTGAAAGGTTATCCATCCCCTCAAATATCACCCACTAAATTCCCCAAGGATACGGACTAGCTTAGATTTTTTACTTCTTTTATATATGCCATAGCTCTTTGTATATTGCTATACATCCAGAAATCTATGTATTTTTGTGAATATTTTCATTTATAAAGGAAGAATATGATTCGGGAAAAATCAACAGATTTTCTTAACACTACATAATCAACGCAAACCGACTCTGTGTGAAGTGAAGGTTAAATACAATTATGAAGGTATTTCACATTTCTATCTGTCACTTATTCAAAGAGTATTTAAGCTTCTATCCTATCACTTCTTATTGCTCCCGAGTGCCTACTACATGGTAGTTGGTCTATAAATGTTTGCTGAATTAAATACAATTTCAATATAATGAACCTGAAATTATGTAATGGAACTTTACTTTCGACAAATACTTTCTCTTATCAGTAAAACTACATTGAAATATGCCATGGATATCAAATGTTACATCAAATACCATGTGCGAGTCCTAAGGCTCTCTGAACCACTTCCTTAAATGATGTAATATCTTTCTCCCAACAACTGGACTGTGTGTCACACTTGTATGCCTTAGATAGATACTGGAACGCCTGAGGAAAGAAAAAGAACAACGGTCAGAATAACAAGTGGAATTCACGTTTCAAACTTTGTTTCCTGGAAGTCATATGTAACTAATTCCAACTCGAAATTCAGCGTCTGTGCTATGCAGCACAGTCTCTATGATTCTCATCAAAGAAGGTGTAGATAAGCATGTCCAACAGCAAAAAGCCATTAAAAGAAATTAAATGGATGATTCTGGATAGAGACACTTCCCTCCAAACAGAAAAATACAAATGCCAGGTTTGGAAATCTGTAAAAAAGTGTGCACATTTCCTCAGTGTTTGCAGCCATCAGCTTCAGAGACAAGTTTAGAGAATGAGGTGTGAACTTGGTGAAAACTGTGCAATTACTGATATGTGTGTAAACTCACAAAAGTTTAAAACACTCTCTTTCACAATCCCATCCTTGTGGATTCTTGAGGGAGAAGTCACAGATTAGAGAATTCGGAGTACCCTTAATCTGTATATATGCAAGAGAGTACCTAATTCAAGAAGAAACGGAAGGACAGAACGTAGCAGTGTGTGCACATGTGCATGTGAGTATGTATTCTCTGGGCTGACAGGGCAATGGCAGAAGCCAGCTGGGTGGACTGAGAGGGGAGAGAGCAGTTAAGAATCCCACAGATTAGCTGTACTGTGGTTAATTCCAAACTCACGCAAGGAGTATATTAGATTTGTTGTAGATGTTTTGAAAAGAACACAAAATAACTATTCCAACCTTAGAAACTCCAGGGGCTCCTTAAAGCTCTAAGATAAGAGGCTACAGGCATAACTTGAGCGTAACTGGTGTCCCACTGTACTTGTGAGAAAGGGACAGGGCAACCTTGTAAAGTATTTTATATTTAGATTTTTTAAAGCTCTTCTCCAATATTCTTATCTAGTTCCTTTTTCTTTTTCCCTTTCATAGTCCCATCCCAGATTTAAATACTCTTTTGTCCTTGTACCCAGTCTAACTTAGTCCTTAGCGATGAGCCTGCAGAAAGGGGTGAGAGTAAATAATGAGCACCAGCTGTTTGCTGTAGCTTCGGTAGGGGAGCAGGTTAGAGAGACCCTTTTGCAGGAAACAGAGAACAATTATATAAGAAAAATTCATGGAAAGAAAAAAACGAATGCTTACAAGTCTTAATCTGTCCGCAGTTCAAAGTGCTTATGTTAAAGATTCTGAATCAAAACTGAAAACCTGAGCATATTAATCTTATCTTTCAAATTATTAAACTTCCTCCAACCATCAAAAAAGCAGATCCACTACACATATGTTCAAACAAAAGGCAAGAGCCCAGAAGGTCTGGAGAAATTACCTTTTCGTTTTCATCAGGCTTTTCACTTTGCCCATTTCCATATATCTGGGCATATAGCCTCCAGATTTCTCCATCATTTGTCACTCTTGAAGTTACTCTGCCAAATAACTCCTGCAGCTTTCCTTTGAGGCCAGTTGCAATATCTCCACTTCGATCAGTCATCCCATCAATCACTGCCTTGACCAGAATTTTAAGGACCTTAAAAAATGCACAGAAGAAACCGGTAAGCTAGAAACAACCAAACAATAACAACAAACAAAGGGCTACCATTACCATCATCAATGACAATGACAGTGAAAAACCTTGAGACCTGTTAGAATATCACTCTTACACTTTTTAAAAATAAAAGTCAAGCTGTCTTGAACCACGCTCTAGCAGTGCATGCTGACCAGCTCTCTAGTGTCCCTTCTCAGGATCTTGGGAGGGCTCTTGTTCCACAAGGCCCTATACCCGCTGATCCTCTCTTCTCACTCTAAGTGCTCTCTCTGAATGATCTGATCCACACCCATAGCTTCAAATATATTACCAAACCTACTCTGACAGCTCCAGCCAGACTCCTCACTAGAGCTCCCGGACTGTGCACCTCAACCCCACCAGGCATGTCCCATCAACATCTCACACTCCATCTACCCAAGAATGAAACAGCGACCCCAGATCCATCTTCCTCCTGTAATCTCGGAGCCAATGACCTGAGCATCAACATAGCTTCTCTTCTCTCCCAGTTTCTGCCACATATAAGCAATTCAATTCTACATTCCTAAGGAGTCCTAAATCCAGCTTCTCCTACCTTAGGTTAGGCCTCATTATTTTCCTTCTGGATTGCTATGATAACATTCTAATTCTGCTTAAAAAGGTCCTGGCCCTTCCTAATCGTTGAACGTTAAACTGCTAATGCATTTGCATTAGGCATGCAGGGTACCCAGAAAGTATCTCTTATCCCTCCAAACCCCAGATCCACTTGCCATTTAGCAACTTCTTGGCTATCATGCTTTCATTAGTCTTGTTTACACATTCTACCCCAGATGCTTTGAATGCTGATAGATGGATTAAGTTGAGCTCCACAGCAGGTTACACTGTTATGACAAGATACATCTGTCATGTCTATATTAGGCTGTACATCTCAAGGCAGCTTCCTGGAGGCATAAAAAGTGCATCCTTGATCATCCACTCCTGTGAAGGAAGGACACCAAAGATACCTGGATCCACTAAAGAACCAGCTAGAGGAGAGTGCTCTAAGACCTTGCCACTCAGCGTGGCCCATGGACTGACAGCCTTGGCATCACCCAGGAGCTTGCTAGAAAAGCAGAATCTTGGATGGAGGTCTTGTTCCATTTTGGACTGCGATTCTGCACTTTTAACAAGCTCCCAGGTGATGCTGATGTCGACAGACCACACTTTGACTAGCAAGGTTCCAAGAGACAGGGTGCCACATCTTTATTCTTACTCTGAACTTCTGGGAGAGGACCACATTTGATCATCTCTATCACCAGTGTCTAACGTACTACCTGACACACAGCACTGATGCAATAAAAACTGGTGCCTGAAAGAAAGACTGAATGAACACACCTCTTTCAGAAAGCGTTGCTAAGAGAAATGCGACCACTGTGACACCCTGCTCTGTCTCCCCATAGAGTATTCTGATCCAGGCAAAAGATGCAGCCAAGGAATTAATGCTCCTGGGGACCATGAACACTTTTAGGAATGTGAGCTCAGACTGATGGTCCTAATTATATTCAGTGGTAAAAGTAAACAGGAAAACACTCAATTGTGCTTTTTCTTTCTTGTTTGGACAAGGCACCTTATCTCTGCCTGTAAATTCACATTACAATTCCACATGTGTAGCTTTAAATCTGAAAGTAATGAAATTCATATTACAATCCCACTCATGATTTTAAATCTGGAAGTAACAATGCAAAAGAAATAGTATGAATGTGTACTACTTGTTTCAAGTTATCATTCTGTAAACATTTCAAAGATTAACATGTTTTGAAAGAGATAGTTCCTACTAAAATAGTTACTAACAAGTACAAATAAAGCATACTAAATTAGTAAAATACTTTTTCTGGGCTCTCACAGTTGGGCCAACATCCCTTCACTTCAGCCTACTTGAGGAGACAATGGGGGAGAGAAAACTTTTGGCCTTCTTGCCAAGAAAAATGGGCAGCAGCAGTGCCGGCATTTGAGAAGGGAAAAGTTGGTGAAGTGTGTGTATTTGGGTGTGTGAAGGGACCTGTGGAAGAGTAGGGAGGGAGAACATCTCTGTGCTAGGGGCCGGGGTAGGGAGAAGGGAAGTGCAACACATCCACCCAATTCCTACACAGATAGCACAAGAAGAGAGGGGGACCTTGAATAGGAGGGAAAGCAATAACAAATAAGTCTATTTCCATGTTCAATGGCCAGTTAACTGGATTTGGATGTTAGGAGAGAGTTCTAAATGGAGGAATAGATAATAGAGTCATTCACAGCCACGGCAGATATTGCCTAAAGAGACTATGTTGGGTAAGAAAGACTAAGGATAGAATCTTAAGGAACACAAAAGTTAAGAGGAGGGAAGGTGAACAAAGGTAATACACTAAGAAGACTAAAACGGTGCAGTCAGAAAGGTGGGAGAAAGTGACGTCATGGAAACAAGGGAAGGAGAAAGTAACAAGCAGAGTACATCTACAAAGACCAGGACTGGAGGATTCCACCGGATTTGGCAAGTACTAAGGTGAGTGACTGTATCCAGAGCTAAAGCCAGAACAAAGAGGGCAGGAGAGATCATGAGTTTAGACTAGAGGCTTACAAAGAGAGAAATGTGAAAACCAAGACAATTATTAACATCAGGAAAAACAAAAACCCTGGGGGCCAGCCACATGGCCGAGTGGTTAAGTTTGCACTCTCCACTTAGAGGCCCAGGGTTTCACCAGTTTGGATCCTGAGCACAGACATGGCGCCGCTCGTCAGGCCACGCTGAGGCGGCATCCCACATGCCACAACTAGAAGGACCCACAATTAACAATACACAACTGCGTACCAGGGAGGCTTCGGGGAGGAAAAATGGAAAAATAAAATCTTAAAAAAAAAAAAAAAACCCCAAACCCTAATCAGTATTCTGTAATACTCACTTTGAGTATCATATGTATAGGCAAATAATGTTAATAGAGAATATTCAGTTAACCAAAAATTTTAATCTAAATATGTTGGGAAAATATGAAAGGGAAGTAGTGGAAGTGCTGGTATATGAGAGTTAAGTCTCATTTACTATAATAGGAAGTCAGTAGATAATACCTAAGTTTGGCTAATAAAAAAATAGCAGTATATAACTACTGTTATAAAATATGGAAATGTGCAAATAGAAAAAGAAAACCAAAAGGATATCTCCCCTCTGGGGAGAAGAATCTTGAGAAGCAAGAAGGGGTAACGCAGGAAATTGCTGTATTTTGTTATAAGCCTTTTACTACTACTTAACCCGTAGAATTATATGCATGTTATTTTAATGAAAACAATTTAAAAATAGAGAAAAGGCAAGAATAAATACATGTGAATATTGGCAAAGATGAAACAAAACACGATGGCACACATGAATATTCACTTGAGACTTTGAATTTACATCCTTAGTTTGTGTGGGTGGATAGGGGAGGGGGTGGTGACTAAAAGGGGGACTGTGAGGGTTTTGGGGGTGCTGGTAGTGTTGACTCACATGCTGGGGGCTGGTCACACAGGGTGCGTTCCCTTCATGCAAATTCATATGTTTACATATGATCGGTATACTTTTCTGTATTTACATTATATTTTAATCAAAAGTTAATTAAAAAGTTATTTCCTACAATTAAGAAAGCCCTATGAACTGAAGAAAAAAATGGAATTATTAAAATACATTAACAAATAGAGCTAATATGTAATCTTAAAAAGTGGTTTTAGAGTGATAGAAATTATTTTAAAAACTATTAGAGTAATTTTATAATTTACTGGCTAATATCATTATTTTCTTTTCACTAACTAGTAAGTGAGAAAAATCACATTCTAGTTACCCAGGCCCATTACAAAAACAATAAGTTTCAATATATATTTAAATTTGTTTTTTGAAGGAGAAGCTTAGCCTTGAGCTAACATCTGCCGCCAATCTTCCTCTTTTTGCTAACATCCGTGCCCATCTTCCTCTACTTTACGTGTGGGATGCTTGCCACAGCATGGCTTGACAAGCGGTGCCATGTCTGCACCCGGGATCTGAACTGACGAACCCCGGCCGCCGAGGTGGAACGTGCAAACTTAACCACTACACCACCAGGCCTGCCCCTACATTTAACCCTTCTTTAGAAAAACAGATATTTGCAACTTAAAAGGAGCAAAGGGTGTTGCTGTGGAATTTCTGTGATTAAATGAATCACCAAAAAGTGCAATTTCCGGGGCTGGCCCCGTGGCCGAGTGGTTAAGTTCGCGCGCTCCGCTGCAGGCGGCCCAGTGTTTCGTTGGTTTGAATCCTGGGCGCGGACACAGCACTGCTCATCAGACCACGCTGAGGCAGCGTCCCACATACCACAGCTAGAAGGACCCACAACGAAGAATATACAACCATGTATGGGGGGGCTTTGGGGAGAAAAAGGAAAAAAAAAATAAAATCTTTAAAAAAAAAAGTGCAATTTCCTCTTGGGCAGACTACATTTAACAGAATCACACTCCTTTGCATCATCAAAAGCGGAAAAAAAAATTTAAATAAGTAAATGTTTTTTATCCACTGTAAATTGAGTAAAAAAGAGTAAATTGCTATGATTATTTAAATCATCAAGTAACTAGTTAAAACCACAAATTATTAAGTATGTAATAAGTCACTGAAGGGTAGAATATTGAAGTTTAAGAATTTAGAGGTGGAACAATTCTTAGGGGAACAGGATCTAAGACACGGCCACTTGGATGAGTTGCTCATATGGAATAAAGAAAAGGACAAAGAATTTGAAGTCCAAAGTACTGGATGTACCATATACCTAAACACCAAGTATTCAAGAGCAGCTAGAGCTAGAGAGGAGAGGAAGATACACAGAATCAGTCGCTGCAGTCCACCATGAATCCGGGGGAGTCACTAGGAAGCTGGTAAACAGCAGTAATGAGGACAGGTCTTTTGTCTACTACATCTCAGAGCTGTTGGATCGAGGGGTCAACATACGTGGAAAGAGCTTTGAAAACTATAAAGCAATAAACAAGCAATAAGTCTATAAACTATCATGATTATCACTGACCCTCAACTTCGTTACTCCAACAGAAGTAGACAGCAAAACCCTCACTGTTGACCCACTCTCTATGCGCCCCTTTATTTCCTTATGGTTCAAAATAGACGTAAAGAAAACCAGAATCCACCACCATGGTATCAGCCCCAGATACTGCCCTACTACCTCTGCTGTGAGAGCTCCCGATGTGCTAAGCCCTGCGCTAAGCACGTGACCAAGCTGATTTCATTTAGTTCCCACAGTAACCCTAGGGAGCAGGTACCTTATTATCCCCACTTGACAAGTAAACCGAAGCATGAGAGGTAAAATGCACGTTCTCAAGTTTACACAGCTGAGAATGAGAGGAGAATGATAAGAAGACAACAATAATGATAGGCAATACTTATAGATACTATATAGCCCTTCTTATGAGCCAGGGCCTCTACGAACACACCGAATCCTCCTCACAGTCATGTGAGGAAGGTGCTCTCATTATTTGCATTCTGCAGATGAAAAAACTGGAGCACAGAGAAGTGAAGTAACTTGTCCAAGGTCACATACCCAGGGAAGGTGGAGTTGGATTTGAACCTGCAGTCTGGGTTCTCGATCTTGCTCTCAAGCATTTGCGACATTACTTTAGAAAGCACAGCTCCTTACTCTTTCTTCCTTTATAACAAGTTCTTTTATATTGGAAAGATTTCTCTTTTACGAAATACGTATGCTATAACTTGGATCATTTCATTACCATTTCTTTGCCAAATCTTGAATCAACCAAAACCAGACAAGTTTTTAAAGATTTTCTTTTAATTAAAAATTTCCCCAAGACATTAGAGCCAATAAAAAAAGAAAAATTCCCAAATACAAGCACTACTGACACTGCAGTGAATTTCTAATTTTTTTCACTGTGTGTAAATTTTTCATATAACACTACATAAACCATTTTCTCTTACCTTTTTCACTTAAAATTATGTCACAGAATTTTTTCATGTTTTCATATACTCTTTAAATAGATCATTTTAATAGATTCCAAACATTCCACGAGGCTGACAAACCGTAGTCTATTCACTGATGCACCTGCAGTTAGGTTGTCCCCATACTGCCATTGTTATTACTATTAAACAACACTTCAATCCCTATCTTTGCGCCTAAAGATTTTTTTCATCCTGAAGCTTTCCTTAGGTCAGAATTCCAGGCACAGAATTACGGAATCAAGGGAATAAACATTTTAAGACTCTAGACATAACTCTGATACTTTCTGAAAGGGCTAAATCAAATTAGATGCCCATCAGTAGTATATGAAAATGTGTCATTTCATTGCATATTACCAGCACTGGGTGTATTATTACTTTTTAAATATTTGATATTTTGTTCTACTAAAGGTATGTCCAGCTATTATTCTGGATTTTATTTCCTTTATTTATTTATTAAGATTGGCCCTGAGCTAACATCTGCTGCCAATCTTTTTTCTTCTTCTTCTTTTGTTTTCTTCTCCCCAAAACCCCCCAGTACATAGTTGTGCATTCTAGTTGCAGGTCCTTCTAGTTCTGCTATGTTTGACGCCACCTCAGCATGGCTTGACAAGTGGTGCTAGGTCCCCGCCCAGGATCCGAACTGGTGAAACCCTGGGCTGCCGAAGTGGAGAGCGTGAACTTAACCACTCAGCCACAGGGCCGGCCCCTATTTCCTTTATTATTAGTGAACTTAAATCTCTTTCCAAATGTTTGTCAAGTACATATTTCCTTTTTAAGATATTTAAATTTTTCTTAATTTGTATTGAACACATTTTTTTCCAATGTGAAAACAGTTTTATTGTTTGGAGTATGGAGATTACACAGCCTACAAACTGACGGACTAACAATAACACATTGCTAGCTCTTTTTTCTGAGCCCCAATTCTGTACACTACTCCAAAAAAGAGAAAGTTGATGGATCTGCGAAAGTAACGGTAAACACGTGAGAAGCCCTGGGTAGACAGAAACTGGCTGGGTCCTGGGATGGTAGACAAGAGTAGCCCAGTGCGGAAAAGTGCCAGGTGCCAAGGTTCACGGATGGGCTGAGAAAAGCTTTTTGGTTGTGCCTTTTTTCTTCCACATGCTACTTGCCATCAGCAGGGAGAGACTGAAACACAGCAGTGCCAGCCCAATGCAAGCCAAGGACTGTGAGGGTACGGCAGGACAGAGGGCCTGGCTGGGGTGGGAAGCAAACAGTAGACCTCAGCTGCCTGGTGGGCCTCCACCTGTTGAGGTTAGGTGACTACACAGGAGGATGGGCATTGGAAGAAAGCAGTACCTAGCAGAGAAAAGGGAGGTTTCCTGAGGAGCCAGGCCACTCGGTGGGGATGGGAGAGGGCAGTGGTGAAGTGTACTCATGGTGACTTCTCCCTATGGTACAAACTCACCAGGAAGGGCACTGGTTAGATCCTGGGCTTGCTTTAGTCCCTCCCATCGAGTAAACATTACCAATGGAAAGCCAATATCCCCAGGTGCGTATGAGCCAACAGGGACAAAATTAAGACACCTGAAAGGTGCGTCCATAATGAAATAAACAAATTGAACAGCCTATGTGAAAAAGAATTAAAGGATCACACAGAGGAAAACTTCTACCTTGTTTTCATAATACATATTCTCAGGAAGATACGAGGGAAAATCAAGGGAATCATGAGATCTCTGGGTAGTAGCCTATGTGAGGAAGAAAAATAAGGCGAGGACTGAGCCTGGAGTTGCTGTCACAGAGAAGAAAATGTGAAGATGATTCTGCAAAGGAGATGAAGAAGCTGCAGCTGGTAAGGTACTAAGTGTGGAATTCTGGAAGCCAAGTGAAGAAAATGTTTCAAAAAGGAGGAGAGATCAACTGCGTTCAATATAGCTGATAAGGCGGCCCAGTGGCATAGCGGTTAAGTTTGCAGATTCTACTTCAGCGGCCCAGGGTTTGCAGGTTCCGATCCCAGGCAAGGACCTTCGTGCCACTTGTCAAGCCATGCTGTGGCAGGTGTCCCACATATAAAGTAGAGGAAGATGGGCATGGATGTTAGCTCAGGGCCAATCTTCCTCAGCAAAAGAGGAGGATTGGCAGCAGCTGTTAGCTCAGGGCCAATCTTCCTCTAAAGAATATATATATAAACTGCTGATAGGCTGAGAAACCTGAGGACTGACAACAGTCCCATGGATGTGGCAACACAGCCCTTGACAACAGCACATTCGGTAGACTGGTGGAGACAAAACCTAAATGGCCTGGATTCCAAAGAGGATGGGAGGAGGGCAAGTAGAGACCATATGGGAAGATGCTTCTCCCGAGGAGTCAGCTCTGAAGAGCAGCAGAGAACCGGGGTGGGAACTGGGGACGGAAGTGAGTGTGCGCAGACTATTTATGCCCAGCTTGAAAACACTGAGAACGCTCAAAAACTAGAGTAACAGATAAATGCATTCAGTAATATTTTCCCATTTGTAACATAATACAAGTTATAGAAGTAAATTTTAATCCATGATTATAAGGGAAGCCCACTTGCCCTTTTTTCTGAAAATTAATCCTAGCAGTCTACACCAAAGACAATTCTTTACTCTGCATTTATTTTCTTGGGGCTCTGGACACCCGAGTGAATCTAACGAGAGTTTTGAACCCTCTTTCCAGAATATGTACATATCCACATATGAAAATTTTTCTCCCAGTATTTCAGGTAATATTACAATGTCCTAAAGCCTAATAATAGATCCTTCTTAGAAATCCTAATTTGCCCATCATGGCCGGGGATTCCAGTCTTATCTCTCAATACTACATGTGACCAAGTCAGTGTCTCTCTTTGAAAAGCTTTACTAATTTTCTAACAACTCCCCTCCCTACTCTTACTACCTCTTCTGTCACTTCCAGATGTTCAAACCTCTGGTGTTGCCTGCTAAAGGCAAGACTTTCATATGATTAGTTGAGGTCTCTCTGGCCTTCCCTTGGTGTCCCTTTGTACATGTTGCCTCTGCTACCACCACAGGCACCAATGAGGTGTGTGTTGGATCCACTCCCTACCTTTACCAACCCCACTATTCTCAAAGCCACTGCTTCCTCCCTGAAAAGGAGCATAACAGTTGTGGTGGGTCAAACAGTGTCCCCCAAAATTCTCGTCCAAACAGAACCTCAGAATGTGACCTTATTTGGAAATAGAGTCTTTGCAGATATAATTAGTTAAGACAGGGTTAAACTAGATTAGGGTGAGCCCTAAATCCAATGACTAGTGTCTTTATACAAAGAGGAGAGGACGCACAAAGAAGGAGGTGAAGAAGCAAGTGAAGAGGCAGAGATTGGAGTGACGTTGTCACAAGCCAAGGAATGCCAGGAGCCACCAGAGCTGGAAGCAGCAAGGGAAGATTCTTCTCTAGAGCCTGCAGAGGGGGCACAGCCCAGCCACCACTTTGATTTTGGACTCCTGGCCTCCAGAACTGAATGGAGAGAATAAATTCCTGCCGTTTAAAGACACCAAGTTTTGTGGTAATTTGTTATAGGAGCCCCAGGAAACGAACACAGCAGTCTTAAGTAGAAAGACCAAGATAACATCGACAACATTGAGACAAACTTTCCTCAGCGTACTTAGCTGGCTTCTACTAATCATCTTCCAGTTTCAGTTCAGAAAGCACTAAATGAACGACTATCACATCACAGCCTATCCCTAACAAGGACGGGACCTCTAGCACCTACTCAGTCATTCTTTCCCCACGTGTAGAAGTTTTAAATGTCAAATCTCTCGAAATTTGCCTTAACGGAGTACGGTTTTTGTGTTATGGTTAAAAATGTTTTCTCCGCTCCCAAGCTTATAAAAATATTGACCATACTTTCTTTTAGTGCTTTTTGCTTTTCCCTTTTCAATGATGATGATGAGGAGGAGGAGGAGGAGGAGGAGGAGGATAGCAACTACACTTGTATGTCCCAGGCACTGTTCTAAGCCCTTTACGTATATAACACCCATTTAATCCTCACAACAATCCTGTGAGGCAGGAAGTATTATCAGCCCCATTTTATGAAAGTGAAGCACAAAGTGACTAACTTGCCCCAGGTCATACAGCTAGTGATTGGTAGGTGGAGACCAAGGGTGTCTAAGCCAGAATCTACGCTCTTACCCACAACATAATCTGCTTTTCAAGGCATTTCAATTTAAATATTCTATCCATTTGAATTTCCTTTGGTATAAGGAGTGAAGCAGAGTTTTAGTTTTTGGTCCCAAATGTTTGGCCAACTATTCCAATACACACTGAATATTTTATTTTTATCCCACAGATTTAAAATGCCATCCTCATCATGGACTAAATTCTCATACTTAGTTGAGTCTGTTTCTGAATCTTCTATTCTGTCACATTTCATTCCTGCAGCAGATGTTAACTCTTTATATAATAAGGATATTATTAGCTTTTTATCTTTCCTATTTGTTACAAATATTTTGTCACATATTTTTTTTAATGTGGCCATAAAAATTCCTTCGAGTTTTCTTTTATTACTTCAAAATTCAGGAAATTTGGGAAATATCCATTTTCACTCCTAATTTTTCTATGAGATGAAAAAATATTTCGCATATATTTAGTCCATTTGGAATTCATTTGGTATATCATAAAATAATCTAAGTATATTCTTTAAGCCTGGCTACTTAGAGGGATTTCATTTTACTCAATATAAATAGCCCTCTACTCCCTCACATCCTACCCAAACCAATGCCATACCACTGATTCCATGTAATGGCCTCTAGATCCATTACCCACATCTCTAATTCACTTAGGTGAGAGAGAACCTTCGCTTCACTCTCTATCCTAAGCTTATTTCTCACCCCTATCATGGGCTATGCTTGGGGGATGCAGCAAGCAGAGAATGACTAGGGAACCACAACTGGCCCCTGAAGAGAGTTGAAGTTTTCTCACATGGAGGAGCAGTGATTCTAAGACAAATGCTGAAGAATCTCCACAAAGAGAAAAGTGTAACTATCCTCTTCCCCAACACTAACCTTGAAGGCCTCAGCCAAGTCTCACCACAGTCTTCGCTGAAAGCACAAGGTGTTGGCCCTTTGAATCCCAGAGGTCTAAGAGCAGGAAGGAATAGGACTGCCTCAGGTCTAGTGACAAAAAGTTCCAGGAGGGCTCCAGGCCAAGAAGGAAGCCGTTTCCCATCTTCCAGCTTGGCTGACTCCCCGCTCCACATGGAGTTCTCTACAGAACTTGCTGTTTCCTGGCCTGATAACCCTGACCCTTGGCTTGCCCAAATCTGTTATCAGAGAGAGGTAGGCAGTTTAACAGTTTCTTTTTAACTCCTTCAGCAAAAAAAAAAAAAAAATTTTCTTAGAGTGTGGAAAAGGCATGCACAGGCTTTAGTTTAAATAGGCCAGACTTCAGACCTAAAGTCTTGGCTTAACTACTTACTAGCCAAGAAACATCAGCCATGTTAGTTCAGCTTGCTGACCCTCAGATACCTCAGCAGTCAATTGGAGATAATACCTATTTTACAGAGACATAATTTATACAAAATATATCCAATCCCTTCTCTCTTTTCTTTCAAGTAATACTCAGCCACAACTTTTTCCAGAACTTCAATTTGGTTGGCAATCTGCCCCATTGCACACCAACACTATCTCTTGCCTTCCCTAAAGAAAACATCAAATGGAAATCTACACAAAAAACATCAATATAAAAGAATACATATTGTATGATTATAATTATATGACATTCAAAAAAAACCAAAATTAAACTGTGGTGACAGAAATCAGAAAGCAGTTGCCTGGTTGGGGGAGTAAGGGTAGTGGTTCAATTGATTACAAAGGGGCAGAAGAGAACTTTCTGTAGTGATGAAAATGTTCCCTATCTGTTTTGGGTGGTAGTTATATAAGAATAGCTATATGACTGGTCAAGTTATATAACCCCTCCAGGTCTCATTTTCATCCATTGTAAAATGAGGAATATTTAGTATCCAGCTCAAATATTGTACGTCCTACAAAAGATAATCCCTGTTAAGTGCCAGAAACAGCAAACACTCGATATACGTTACTCCCCTTCCCTTCCTCTTCCATTTATAAACAGCAAATGGGGTATAATAATGTAATGCTTAAATTCTTTTCCAAAAATGATTGCCCAAGTTATCAAAGAAGGAAGAGAAGCAGGAGGAGAAAAAGAAAAGAAAAAAAGAAAAGAAAAAAAACCTAACAAATCAACATTAGAATTTACCCTGAGGAAGGATGCATGGACATAGACAAGGATTTATCTATAGGGATATTTGTGGCATTACTGACAATAGGAAATTGAACAGGGACCAATTATGCAGGAACATCAAAATTTGTTTTATGGTAAATAAAGACATGTATCAACCAGACATGATTAGAAATACGTACTAGATAGAAAAGCATTCCTGTTACTAATCTATGCATTGGTCAAAATTAGGACACAGAGAGAAAGGGGAGAAAATGATAAAGGTAGTACCCACTCATCCTTCTATTACAAATAGTAAAAAATACAGAATAATTTGTAGCTAATTTACCATGTCTGTATTAAAATGAATATAAATTTACACACCAATACATACACACAATAGAAAAAATTAAGATGACAATAAGCACATCTATAAAGAAGTAGAAAAAATAGATAAAGAGAAAATTTTAAAGCAAACTAAAATAGAATGGGGTCAGGTAGTGTCAAACATAAGAATATCAGAGTTTTTTGGAAAGACACCTGTTGCCAAACTTGTAGAGTCAAATTAAGTAAAATTTTTTTAGCCAAGATAAAAATATTCCAGACAATCTATCAATTGTCTCAGTCCACAGTGACTAGTTGTCATAGAGCATGATGACAGACAAAACCATGAAGCTAAATATGACTAAACTCATCACTAGCCATCAAGACTTTGCTTCAACGATTTAACCACTATGGAGCGACTCTACTCACACCTGCCAAAAACCAAACGTTGCCATCAGCACTCTATGACACTTCTGAAGAAGGCTATTAACAGTTCCCAGTAGAAAACCAACACATTATCTCACTGTGGCTATTTCTCCATCTAAATACCTAAGAGTTCTCTACTATAAAGTACTAAAGATGATGCTTTCATCTGAGCAAGTCACTGGTTATCTAGTTGTGATATTCTCTGTAATATTTCCCCAAATCCAAATGTAGAAATTAAGCTAATTGCTATACTATCTGACATCGTTATAGCACTTTGTGCTTCTCCAAGTGCTGTGTTTATACGGAATATTTCTCATAACAGGAATGGTTCTTGGTGCTCCTGTGCATGGCAGTGGGACTGCAAGGGGGAAGTCTCAAGAACCGAAATGCCATCTTTGATTGTTTATAAAAATACTGAATGTTTACAGAAACTATGCTCAAACTCATCAAAATATTCATGTTCAGATGAAATGCTATGATACAAAAGGAAATTTGTTTCATAAGCTGAATTTGAGAAACAAATGAAGAATAGAGGAATAAAGAGATAAAAATATTAGCTAGCCATGAATTTAAACTAAATTCTAATAATTTTCTCCAGGAAATAATAAAATTTTCATTTAAGGTCAGAATGATGTAAGTTAAACACTGCTAAAATAGGTACGGGATAAGAAAATTTTAAATGGGAATCAGAACATAATTTTTCTATAGGTGGTAATTCCTTTTGATTAGATTTGCTGGAAGGAGTGAGAAGCTATAGTTATGATCGCCAAAATATGTCTGAAAAAACTTTTTTTTTTTTTTTTTGCTGAAGAAGATTGTCCCTGAGCTGACATCTGTGCCAATCTTCCTCTACTTTGTATGTGGGATGCAGTCACAGCATGGCTTGATGAGCAGTGTGTATGTCTGCCCCGGGGATCCAAACTCCCGAACCACAGGCCACCGAAGCTGAGTGTGTGAACTTAACCATTACGCCACCAGGCTGGCCCCTGAAAAATCTACTTAAGATCAAAGTTAAATCAAAGCATCTCAATTCATGTTGAGAGAAGTCCTTTTTTTTTTTTAAAGACTTTTTTTCCTTTTCTGAAAAGTGCTCAAAATGCATCTTGTGCATTCAAAACAGAGGGTGGATAAATCAAAAAAGAAAAAAAAGTAATCCTATGCTATAGGATCATTCTTTACATTAATTAAGCTTTACCTCCTTTTTAATTCTTCATTAAAAACTTAAGAAAAATACATTTTTACTTCAAAATGAACTCTATTGATTGAGAATCACCCCAATAAAAATCCTTATTTGTGTCTCTTTACTCTTTCTTAGGGAAGGCTCCTGAAAGATTTCTAACCATGAGTTCTTACAATTCCAATGAATTTGATTTGGTATACAACTTGCCAAATCAACAACTGAAAGTTTTTCTTTTAGAATCAACTATACTCAGGTTATTTTTGCCAGAGTTGTCTTCTTGGTATCTACCACTGTGACTACCAATATATTATTCTAAATGTCACCTCTCTCCCCACACAGTTACAGATGCTCAAATACAGCAGTGTTAGTCTCAACATGTGCAAGAAATTTTTTCATCCTGAGAGAGAATGACACTCCTAAACTGGGAGTGGTAAGAACAAAAGAAAATCTTAAGTAAAATCCCCCAGTACATTTCCAGCTAACGTAATTGCAGGAGATTGGAATGACCAAGGCTGAACCTATTTTATTCTAAATCATCATCTTCAGTAAAGCAACTGCTCCATTTTGTCTTTTCTTTCTTTTGGAAAACATACATCTCAGGTATGAGATCACTAGATGACTTGGCATACTTGATACACCCTTCTAATTCAACTAAAATCAGCAATATCTTGATGACTTTATAACTCTTTACGATTTCGAAGTAACAGCTTTTCAAAACAATCTTTGAACAGTTATTTTGTTTCATATCATTAGTTTCCTTAAAACAAGGGGGAAGATACATACATACATTCCAGAGTCCAACATAGCTTATGATAGCACAAATCTATCCCACAGAGTTGTGATGAGAATTAATTGAGTTAAAACATGTCAAGTATTTAGAATAGTGTCTGGCACACAACAAGCCCTCAATAAATGTTAGTTATTATTACTTTACCATGTCTCACTTTGACCTGCTTTATGTGCCTTGGAAAGCAGAAGAGGGTAAGTGAGAGAGAAGATAGAAAAGCCCCCTCCCTTTGATGCTTATGTACCATAACCCACACAAGTCCATCCCTTATGGAAGGAGAGGGGCCTGGACCTAGCCATTTGGGTTCCTCACATAAAAGCAACTCCTATGGGTGCCAAGTATAGAAGGAGGATCAGGATTTTCTTGAGAAAATCCAAAAAGCCAATCTGGTTGGCCAATTGTTACTAATCCTTAGCAGATATGAAGGATTACTGTGAGTTAACATATAGATTTGGAGGGGAAATCCCACTCACATCAGAAAGAAAAGCAGATCAGTTAGAAATTGGAGACACATGACAGAAGATTAACAAGATCAGACTGACCAAGGAAGGCAATTCTAAGACGATTCAAGAGATGACAACGCCAGCAGCATACCAGTCGGAAAGAAAAGCAGACTGGTTTGGAGAATCGTCCCTTCTAGTCTTTGCAGGCAGGAGGGGAGCTTCACACTACTTTCTGACTCGGGGGGTAGCCTATTCAGCCCAGCCCTAGAGGGCTCCTCGAGGGTCCCTTCCTGCTCTGACAGTCTGTAATTGTAAAGAATGCTGGAACTGAGCCAGCAGTGAGATCCAAATGAAGAACGTTGGATGTGAGTGTTTTGTGCGTATTTTTTTTAATGTGAAAGAAAAAAATCATTAGAATTTATTTCAAGTGTAAAATGGAATGGAACAGCAAAGTAAATTATTTATAATCTCATGGAATAGACTACCAGTGTAAACTATTTACATTTTCCCTGAGATTTTAGGAACAAGCTTCAGAAGGCCTTCTAAAATAGAAGGGTCTTTTAAAAAATTACAGTTGAAGTAAACAAGAAATAAGCACTTTGGAATCTCTGCCCCATCCTCAGTGGTTCAGCAACATACTGAGATCTGTTCAGAGCCTCATCAGTGCCCTCCGTCCACGGGCTAAGCGTAGAAGAGAAAGCACAGTCTCAATGGAGAATTTCAGCTCTGTCAACAGGAAGCTACTAGACCACCAGGGGACCGTGCAAACAGATTTGCTAGGGTTCTCATCCTCTCTAGGATATAAAACTCTGCTTATGCCTCCATTCACATTTTAACTGATCTTTACACTATAAAATTCAAGTCCCTTCTTTCTATAATGGAAAGTCAATGTACGATATTTAGAAAGGGTAAAAAAAATAAGAAAAAGAAAAGTAATCGAAAGGGGTCAACATAGCTCCTGTAAGTAGGTATATGGTTCTACTTGAAGCCACAGACCTTTCAAGTGAATTGCCCAGAATCTGAGTCTTAACGTAACTTGGCCAATTATATCTGGCTAGACTTGCAAGACCATGCACACAGGTCAAGGGCTGGGCTATAAAACGGGGCCTAGATAAGGTAAATTTTGGAACAGCTGGAGTAAAAATAATAAGTCACAAGAGTAGCGAGCTATTATCACTTATTAGATGTTATTTCTGTGTTTTCATAATTTCAACTTCATCATTTTAAATAAAATATGTTGAATATTGCAAATAAAATGTTACATTTTCAAGCTCCCTGACTTTGTAACCCATAAGCTCCTGCATCCCCGTGTCTTCATACACTATCTTCAACCACATTAAACCCACAAGGTGTTGTACATTTAATCCTATTGGACGACAAACACAGTGGCTTCAAGTCTCTCATATTTTCTGAAAGCATATAGCACTTGTTGTATTGTGTTAAGAGTCAACCAGTTCTGACTTCATCTCACCAAGAAAACGAACGCCTCATTAAACATTTCAAAGAAATGTTAGTCTTCATTTCTATATTTTCAAACCATTTGAAAATATGCAGTAAATGCTTGTTTGATGAGCAAATAAATGAGTATGGGATTTACTCCACCTATTACAAATCACAGAATATATTGAGATATACCCAAAGTAATAAATAACACAAACATCACTCTATTTAGTTTCTGCAAGCTGACTGTATATACGGAAACCACATACCAGATTTTCATAACTGAGTCATGGTAATATTCAGCCTATGACTGCACAAACACATTTGACACTGGAATGCCAGAATTAACAAGTAACTAAGAATATTTGACTAGAGAAAAAAACACTCTTTTTATATGTTACATGTGTTTTAACAAAATTTTCCTGTATATATTCAAGAAAACAACTTATATCATATAATAAAGTAGTAATATCAAATGCAAAATGAAATAACAAAATATAAATATCCTACCTGAACATCTTTGTATTTGTCTTGTAAGTCCAAGAGCCGGTGATAAGCTTTAATGGCTTCTGAAAATTCCCCAACATCGGTGCTAGTGAGAATGTAGTTTTCCCAGATCTGCCAGTGTTCATAGTTGCACTTGAGGGCTTCTTGTAAAGTTCTAAAAGCTTTTTCTCTAGAAGGTCAAATTTTAAAGAGAACAATAGTGAATAACCATAGCTAAATGTATAAAATTCTAATGTTGACTCTCTGTCAGTCCTTAATCATTCATGTTAATAAACAGAATTAGAGGCCCAAACAACCCAAAACTACCTCAAATTTCCCTAAAAAAATTTTAAAAATTTGAAAGGAGCAGGAAGTTGCAAAACGAAAACAGGCAGAAATGAAACAAGAACAGGGAGATATGAATAAAAACTAACTGGAAATTTTGCAATCAAAAGGGACATTAAAACAAAGAAAAAAACTCAATGAGCAACAAAAACTAGACTGCACACAGTCAAAGAGAGAGGTGATGAACTGGAAGATAACAGGAATTCACACAGAATTCAGATTAAAAATTAAAAGAGTAGCAACGAGACAGAGAAAAGAGAGGTAAGGCTCAAACATACATTTGATAGACATTCCAGAGTAAACAAATGCAGAGTAAACAAAATGCAGGATGCTATAGTTGAAAGGAAAGACAATTAGAGAACAGCAGATATTTCATTAGCAACAAAAGATGACAGAAGACAACAGAATACTACCTTTAAAATGCTGAGTGAAAATAACTGTTGACCTGAAATTTATAACCACCTAAATGTACCACTCAAGAGTAAATGCAAAATCAAACATTTTCAGATATACAAAGACTAAGAAAGTTTACCACCTACTGATCCTAACTTAAAAAAACTACTAAAGGATCCCCTCTTGCAAAAATAAAAGGGAATTCAAACAGAAGGAAAAGGATACAAGAAATGATCAATGGTGAGAACAGAAATTTATGAAATCTGTCAGAAAATTTAACTAATTATTAAGGACAAATGATTACTAGTTATTTGAGTTTTAAAAATTAAATTTAAAAGTATATAGATTATATTTTCTGTAATTAAATAAGAAATCAACAGTAAATAGATAAATTTAAAAATACATGCCTGGAAACTTAAAAATGCACTCCTTAACAAAAAGGAACATACAGTGGGGGGAAAAACGGAAACTCAGAAAGTACGAAACATTTAGAACTTAATGAAAATACTGTATGTTACCATCTGCAGGATATAGCTGAAGCAGTATTTAGAGGAAAATTTATGATCTTATATGCATTGATTATAAGATATGAAAGATGGAAAATAAATGAGTCAAAACATTCAACTTAATTTTGTAGAAGAACATGAAACAAATTAAAGAAAGAAGAAAAGAATAGAGATAAGAAATAAAATATAAAGAAAGAATAGAAATGATCAACAAAACCAAAAGCTGGCCCTTTGAAAAAAACTAACAAAACAGACAAATGTCTAACTAAATTCCACTTAAAATGAAAGAAAAATGGCACAAACAAGATTAGTAATTTTTAAAAAATTCATAAGAGAACACTATGAACAAATTACACAAAAGGAACTAAAGAAACAGAAAACTAATTAAATCAATAAAAATTAAGAAAAGGCTAGGTAGTTTTACAGATAAGGTTTACCAAATCATCACAGAATCCTTGTCTTATTTATACAAGCCACTTGAGAAATAGAAGACTATTAAAAACTTGATATTGACAAGGAAATCAAGAGAACTTTACGTAACCTATTCTAAAAGTTACACATCTCAGCAAACCAAAAGATTCATAATGCTTCACTCCACTGGCTGGACAAACACTATAGCTCCTTTACAGATTATAAATGTTTTATTGGACAATTATAGTAACCTGTTTCAAATGTATGTTATCAATCTCCCTTTCCAGTAGCCATTTGAGTTTGCTAACTTAAGACTACAAGGTCCACCTCCCTTGCCCTGCTGAGCCTCACGTGCTTCATCAAGGCCCCTCCTCCTTGCTGGCTTCAAAGCAAATTTTGGAGACGATGATGGGGGTTCTTCTGGCCATTCCAGGCCATTGTTCTGAGAGTGATCCCCTTAAGCATATGCAGTGTGCCCATAACATCAGTAACTTCCCCCACAAGTCACTGAACACACAAATCATTTAATCAATCTTTAATATACCTACAATATCAGTCAAAATAACTTCCTTACAATTAAGTTCTTTTAGTCTTTTCCTAACAGCCAATTCACTGCAGTTTAGTTTTTTGTTTTCTGCATTGAACGATTTATCTAAAGTTGTTATGGAAGGTACTGATTCATTTACCCTTGGCTCACCATCCTTCACAGTTGAAAACGGAAGTACACTTGCTCTAACACTTCTTCAAGTTCAGCCGTAAATTGTTTCTATAGGATTTTTTTTCTTCTTTTTTCCTTTCTCTATTCAACTCCCTGTGCGCAACTCCCACATAATAGCAAGTGCCTGTCAACAGTCTCAGGTGGACTGAGAGTCCTCAGTCCTACCATCCACGTGGGGGCTGGGGGTGAAGTCATCCTACTGGAAAAGAACTCAACAAGCAGCAATCCACACCAAGAGGATTATCCTTTTCCCTGTGTGTCCTCCCACCACTAATCACAATTTCCTGGCCTCAAAATTTTTGTAATGAAATCTTTTTTGGTAAGTATGGCTTTTTTATAAGTTCAACTCAGGATTCACTTATCAAACCCAAAACGGTAGTGACACTGCACTATGAAAGTAATATAGAAAGAAGAAAAATTCTCCCAACAGACTGGTTAGGGACATGATGCCTAATGAAATCAGATGAAATAGCAAAAAGAGTGCTTTAGTGAAGACCCTTGTGACGGCAACGGGATAGACGAGATGGTTTAAAGGGTCACTTTAAGGCATGGAAAGGATTCTTTTGAGAGGAGGAGTAATAATTTACCCCTGAAGTAACAAGCTCGTGAGTCAAAAATTAGCTATGTCTGGAGCAGCAGCAAAAAAAGGAAAGAGTAAAAAGGCAAGAACAAAGGAGCGATCTACCTCTGACCTTACAGCCCCACTTTTACACAAAAACCTATTCATGGAGCTGCAGCAAGAAAAGAAAATGGCAAACTGAAGTTGAGGAGCAATGTGCAAGAACCCCTGAGAGAGAAAGCAGAATTCTTAGGATTAATGGGCTGGAAGACCAGGTGGAGAATCAAGAGACTCACTACATACACACTTATCAGGGTTACTAGAAAAAACCCCTGAGATCATCCTACAGCCATGACAGGGACTTCCCCCGCCCCCTGCTTTAAACCAAAAGCGTCTCTAGTGAGTTTTCACACAATCAGTAGCAATCATACTAGTATTTCCTGAAGAGAGTGGCAGAACAAACAGTACTTTATGTAGACTGTCATCCAAGAGCAGCAGAAGCATTTCATCTCAACGTAATGTGGTTTTAATCTTATCTTCAGAAATATCTTGTGAATCCACAAAGATAAATTGTTTGAAAATAAGTCCAAATAAAAATGGAAATCTAGTCATCCTTTAATTCATTTATTAAAACTCTAACAGCAGCAATCCTTGTCTCTTCCCTTTCCTTCGCTCTCTGTGGCTAGTCAACAAGCCCAGTTGGTTGTCCCCTTTATAAACTGGCATCTGCCCCTTCTTTTTCCAGTCTGGTTATCTCGTGCCTGAACTGTTACGACAGCTGTCTCCTAAGCGGTTTCCCAGCCTCCAGTTTCCTCTCTGTTCTGTCTCGCACACTGCCACTAGATAAATCTTCCTAAAAAGCTTCTTTCTTCATGAAATTACCCTCCTGAAATCTCTGGCTTCCTACTGCCAACAGGATAGTCTCAACTTGTTAGCCAGATAATCAGAACACACTACAGAAGGACCCCAACCGACCTTTCCAACCTTTTCTCTCACTACAGATCTCACCGTGGTCTAGAGCAGGACGATTTTACTTCCTATCTTCTGAAGTGTTGCATTCATTCCTGTCGCTCTGCATTTGGTCATATTCCCCTTGCCTGTAAGGCTTTCCTCTGTCCCCTCTACCCATTCATCAGAATTCAGCTTGAGTCCAACGTTCTCTCAGAAGCATTTTTTTTTTTGAGGAAGATTAGCTCTGAGCTAACATCTGCTGCCAATCCTCCTCTTTTTTTTCTCTCTTTCTTTAGTAAGGAAGATTGGCCCTAAGCTAACACCTGTTGCCAATCTTCTTCTTTTTCCTTGAGGAAGATTGGCCCTGAGCTAACATCTGTGCCAATCTTCCTCTATTTTGCATGTGGGACACCATCACTGCATAGTTTGACAAGTGATGTGTAGGTCTGCACCTGGGATCCAAACCTATGAACACTGAGGCACCAAAGCCCAGGTGAACTTCACCACTATGCCACCAGGTCGGCCCCTCTCAGAAGCATCTCTGAAACAGAATTGCACACCTTCTCTCTTCTGAGATCGTCAAAGGACTACATGAGTGTCTGGCACAGAACAAGTGTTCTTCAGATATCACCCACTATCATTATAGTCCTCTTTGTACTTCTCACTTGATATTTACCACATATTACTTATATTGCTAATCAACTTTTTAAATAATATGGCATAATGTTTTATTTTTTAAACCTACACTCCCTGAAGACATTGGTTCATATTTATATTTCTCAATAATGTCCAGTACACAGCAAGCAATCAATAAGAATCTATCAATTGAGTTGAGCAACTAAAGTTATGCCTGCTTTTATGATGTAACAAAATTCAGGATGCAAAACTTCAGTGTCAAATAAAGATTTCAAATAATATTTCATTTTATTACATATTAAATGTTTTTAAGAAATAAACTATATTTAGAATTCAAATGGCTATATTAAGTCATTCTAACTCAAAGATGTGGGTGAGCAAGGGAAAAAGATAAAGAGTAAGACACAATGTTTTGGTGTTCAGTTGAAGAAAATCTCATTCATTTATTTTGGAAACAAAGTTCTTCATATTTGTCTGATGTACTTACTTTTGTTTTAATCGGATATAAGATGTTGATAAATTGTTCCAAGCTTCAGCATTCTGAAATGATAGAGAACTCAGTTATGGACTACTCTCATTTAGGTAAAATAATTTTTGCAATCAAAAACATAACATATTTCCCTAGTCCAAGATGTGCTCTTTACAACTACAAATTTCAATAAGTATGTTTAAAGGTGTATGAGAAAATTAAATAAATTAAACTTTTATAATTTAGAACAAAAAAGTCACAAAAATAGTCAACAAAATGATACAAGTATTATAGCACTAATTTGGAATTTAGTTAAGATTTTATTTCCAAATTTAGATGTACAAAATAGTTGGACAATTTACAACATAATTTACACCATATATAGATTTATGACAAATCCAAGGCAATGCAAAATATTGTTTATACTATCTTAAAAGGATTTTCTATTTTATATCATCCTTCATCAGAACAGGAGAGTAAAGGAGTCTGTGTTCTCTAGTGTTATTCCTAAGTATTTCATCAATCAAATATATTTCTCTACCTATTCCTCTATGCAATGACAGAAATAAAGTCTTTATATAAATGTCAATTCTAACAAGAACAATATGAATTACGTTTGTTTCTCTTTCTCCCACTTTTTATAAAATACAGATTATATCATCTCAAATTCCATACATATGATTAAAAAATTAAGTAGCAATGAATCTCTGCTTGCAGACATAGCACAGTTACTATCAGACTAGCCTTATCACCATAAAAAGCTACAAACTGGTGGGGGCTGGCCCCGTGGCCGAGTGGTTAAGTTCGCGCGCTCCGCTGCAGGCGGCCCAGTGTTTCGTTGGTTTGAATCCTGGGCGCGGACATGGCACTGCTCATCAAACCACGCTGAGGCAGCGTCCCACATGCCACAACTAGAAGGACACACAACAAAGAATATACAACTATGTACTGGGGGGCTTTGGGGAGAAAAAGGAAAAAATAAAATCTTTAAAAAAAAAAAAAGCTACAAACTGGACAAAATTTAGGAAACAATTGTTTTTGAGAAGCTTTGAGCACAGGACTGTGATCCCTGAGAGAAGGGAAACAACTGAGGTGTCTCAAGAACCAATCCAGGGCTGGCCCCGTGGCCGAGTGGTTAAGTTTGCGCACTCTGCTGCTGGTGGCCCAGTGTTCCATCGGTTCGAATCCTGGGCGTGGACATGGTACCACTTATCAAGCCATGCTGTGGCAGTGTCCCACGTGCCACAACTAGGAGGACCCACAACTAAGAATATACAACTATATACCGGGGGGCTTTGGGGAGAAAAAGGAAAAAAATAAAATCTTTAAAAAAAAAAAAAGAACCAATCTAGGCTTCTGTCTAGAGGCATTTTCAGGGCTGTGGCACAGAGAAGGAGAAACCAAACAAAGCATAGCATGTTTTACTGGGATGAAGAATGAGAGATTAGAGTTTGGGGCTGAAACAGTGGCTGGAATTTGCAGGGCAAAATACAGGGAAGAGAGATTTGTGCAGAGAATAAGCTCCAGAAATGTCTATAAGTATCTCCTTGAGTCCTTGGCTGAATACTAAGCTATCCACATGTGCAGGAAAAAACTTCTCGAGTTCTGGCAGAGAACAACGACCAGAGAGCTGTGAGCTGAATGGAGATTCTGGAGGTCACAGAATGGTAGGAGTTATTCAAGTTCCAACCAACCAGAGTGGAGAATTCTTAATGATCACCCACAGCCCACCACAATTATAAGTTCAGCCCCCAAAAGTTACACCTTAAGAGATGGGTTTCTTCAATCCTAGAATAAGAACAACTCCAGACCCACCCGAAGAAAGCCTAAAATCAAGCTGATCCACAAGTGAATTTACTGAATGCCAAAATAAAACTCTGCCCCCCTTAAGAAGTGACAATAAAACCCAGAAACTCAACAACATAGCATCCACATGTGTGGGATACAATAAAAAATTGGTAGACATGCAAACAAGCAGGAAAATTCATCTATATCCAAAGGAGAAAATCAGTTAATAGAAACAGACATAGAAATGAGATGTTGGAATAAGCACATAAGGACTTCAAAGCAGATATTATAAACATGATAAAGATCTGAAGAAAACATGAACATAATAAGGGAATGACTGGGGAATCTCAGTAGAAACATGAAAACTGTAAAAAAGTATCAAATGAAAATTCCTGAACTAAAAAAGTACATTATCTGAAATGATGTTTCTTTTTAATTGAGACATAATTGATATATAACATTGTATTAGTTTTAGGAGTACAACATAATCACTTGATATATGTACACACTGTGAAATGATTACCACAATAAGATAACATCATCACCACACATAGTACGATGTTTTATGAATAGGTTTAACATTAGACATAAATGTAAGAGCCAAAACAATAAAATTCTTAAAAGAAAAGATAGGGGTAAATCTCCATGAACTTGAATTTGTCAATGAAGTCTTAGATGTGACAGTAAAAGCACAAGCAACAACAGAAAAAAATAGATAAGTTGGATCTTATCAAAATTAAAAACTTTTGTACCTCAAAAGACACTACCAAGAAAATGAAAAACAAATTAGAGAATGGGAGAAAATATCTGCAAATCACACAGCTGATATGGGACTTGTATATAGGATACATAAAGAACTCTACAACTTAAAAATAAAAAGACAAATAACCCAATTAAAAAATGGGCAAAGGATGTAAACATTTCTCCAAAGATGACACACAAATGATACACAAATAAGCATGTGGAAAGATGCTCAACATCATTAGCCATCAAGGAAATGCAAACTGAAACCACAATGAGATACCACCTACTAGGATGACCTTAATAAAAAGGACAGATAATAACAAGGGTTGACAGAGATGTTGAAAAATTGGACCTCTCATACATTGTTTGTGGGAATATAAAATAGTACTTTAGAAAATAGTCTGGCAGTTTCTCAAAATTTTGAACACAGAGCTAACATATGACCCAGTAATTCTACCAGGTATACCCAAGAGAAATGAAAACATGTTCACATGAAATCTTGTAAACGAAATGTTCATAGCAGTATAATGCATAATAACCAAAATGTAGAAAACTTAAATGTCCACCAATTGATAAACAGATAACACGTGACATACCCAAATAATGGAATATTGTTATTGCTAGTGCCATCGAGTTGATTCTGGCTGCTAGTGACCCTGTGGACAGCAGAGCAGAACCCGGCCTGCTCTTTTTGTGCCATCTTCTCACCTTCTAGAGCTCTATCAGACGATGCTCCACTGTTATCCAGTGTTTTCACAGCCAGTTTTTTCAGAAGTGGGTGGTCAGGTCCTTCTTTCTAGTCTGTTTTAGTCCGAAAGCTCCACTGAAACCTGTCCACCCTGGGTGACTCTGCTGGTATTTGAAATACTGGTGGTACAGCTTTCAGTATCACAGCAACATACACCTGCATGTATGTTGACATGTATGCCACCCGACAGACAAGTTCTTTGGTTCCCTGACCAGGAAACGAACCCCAGCTGTTGTGGTGACAAGCGCCAAATCTTAACCACTAGACCACTAGGGCTGGCTACAATGACATATTATTTGGCCATAAAAAGGGATGAAGTACTGATACACGCTACGACATGGATGAAAACATTAATCTAAGTGAAAGAAACCAGTCATAAAAGAGCACATATTGTATGGGTCCATCTACATGAAATGCCCAGAATAGGCAAGTCTACAGAGACCGAATGCACATCTGTGGTTCCCCAGGACTGGGGCTGGGGGAAGGGGGCATTTGGGAGAAACAGTGACTGCTAAAGGGTACAGGGGTTTCTTTTAACAATAAAAATGTTCTAAAATTAACTGTGGTGATGGTTGCACAATTCTGAACATACTAAAAAATCACTGAATTGTACACTTTAAATGGATGAGTTATATGGTATGTGAATTGTTTAGCATCTCAGGAAAGCTGTTAAATATTAAGACTTAAAGTAAAAGAACTTCCTAATAACACAACTCACACGGCAGCACACATTAGTGAGTGACAAAATATATGTGATACTTGCTGTATACTTCAGTGAAATATATTTTTAACTAGAAAACTTTTATCAAAACTATTTTCTAAATGAAACCATGAATAACTTAGCTATTATGAGAAGCAACTTACTTCTAGATTTCTAAGTCATCTACCTTAAGGAGTGACTTTCTGTCAGAGGTGCACTTTCCTCCAACAAACGAGAACTGCTGTTCTTTTTACTTTTTAACATAAAATAATAGAAAACTTGGGGCTGGCCCCGTGGCCGAGTGGTGAAGTTTGTGCGCTCCGCTGCAGGCGGCCCAGTGTTTCGTTGGTTCGAATCCTGGGTGCGGACATGGCACTGCTCATCAAACCACGCTGAGGCAGCGTCCCACATGCCACAACTAGAAGGACCCACAACGAAGAATATACAACTATGTACCAGGGGGCTTTGGGGAGAAAAAGGAAAAAAATAAAATCTTAAAAAAAAAAAAAAAAAATAATAATAATAGAAAACTTGAGTTTTTTTTGGCCTTCTTTTTTCTCTTTTTTTATTGTGATAAGAAGACTTAAGATCTACCCTCTTAACACATTTTTAAGTGCACAATACAGTTTTGTTAACGTCAGGCACAATGTTGTACAAGAGATCTCTAGAACTCATTCCTCTTGCATAACTGAAACTATCTACCTGTAGGAATTGCTGTTCTGAACTACAATACAATTCGAATAACTCAGAGAATATCAAAGGGCTATAACAAGGAAAGAATACCAAACAAACTTACGTCAGGTTCTAGAGCCACACAACGCTGAAATGCCTTCGCTGACCCTCCGTAGTCTTCCAAGGCCAAACAGGCACAGCCGAGAGAAAACCACACACCGAGCTGCAAGGACGAAAAGCCAGTCATTCAAACGCACAGAGACATTTACAGGATAGAATCGGAAAATTATTTAAGATACTATCAACAAATGTACAATAAAGAATGCAGAGCTATATAATAAATATTTGCCTTACATTTTATATTCGTTTAAATGTAGGAAATTTAGCAACAGAGATGAATATTTCCATATCATTTTCAAAGCTAATATACCACTGAAAGCACGTGCAATATCCCTGCACATCTTTTGCTGAGAAAGACCATTCTTTGTGTTAACCAAACTCCATGAACGCAATGGAGAGCTCTGTTTATAAGCCCTGATACTATAAACGTGGGATTCAGCTAACATTTTTACTGAACATCAACTGTATAAAAAGTACAGAGTATCAGTAGATTCACAACTGATGAATGTATTACAAATTTGAGAAGAACGATTTTTGCTTTCATCTTCAAGTTAGACCACAAGTACTTCTGCAGTTTAAGCAAGAGCCAAACTGCCCTAGCATGTGTCTGCTGAGGCATGCCTAAAAATAATTTAGAAAAAGTAGGCTCAGAAGCTGGATTACCAAATAGCCATTCAAAATGGAAAGCCTCATTTAAGCCAGTAAGATTTGTAAACCAGAGATTTAGAAAACAGGTAAATTAGGAAGTAGCTATTGAAATTGCAAAAGAATTCTTTACATCACAGAGTTTCCTTAAAATTCAATAGCCTCTATCAAAAGGAAGATAAAACTGATAAAAATTCAATGAAATTAGTCAGAAAAGCAGCTTTTACAAGTCAAGTCCGCTTTCCTTTCAGATACAGTCAGTGAGGCCAGCAGGAGAAGGCAGCCTACTTTCTTACTGACTCCCAGCACAAAGGCAGGGAGCCAGGAGACAGATTTGGTTGAACACATTCGGGTGGGAAAGGAAATGAGGTGCTCTGTGTTCTGTCCACAGCCTTCCACAGAGGCAGGGTAGGAGCCTGTCCCTCCATCTCTCCTCCCCCAGCCATTCCCACAAAACTTGTTCCATATGGCCAGTTGAGGCCTGAAAGTTCTCTGAGCAGATAAAGATTTTTAGCTGATAATTAGAGATAAGGCTTAGAAAGCAAACATCCCTGGGCAATTTAACACTTTGCCTTGAATTCAGAGAGGCTATAAATAACTGTTATCAGGAGGCTTTATGGAGAACAGATTCTGTTAGAGGAGTAGGTAGGCTGAAAAGGGGGTGGGCACGTGTGTGGAGGTGGCAGTGCAAGAAGCAGAGGTGGTAGGTTAAAACGAGGTTGAAGTTCACTTTTCTGAATCAAAGGATTTCCAGCAACTTAAATATTATCTCAATACACTTTGCTTTTTTCTGACTATTTACAGAATCAGATGAAAAGCGCTCCAATGCACCAAACCACGCTTACTAAATATGATACATTCTGAGAGGGCTGAAAAGTGTGATGCTAACTTATAAAACAAGATATAAAACTTTCTAACTTCCAACTAAGTTGAAAGTTTCAAAATCTGTGTATTATATTTCATCAGCTCTAAGGTACACTTTTTTTCACTATTTAACATCCCTGAAATAGATACATTTAAAAAGCCAACAGCTTGTCAGTTTTATTGGCAGTATTTTATTTTCTATACAAGGTGGTACTTAAAATAAATGTGCCTCTTACAATTGATGGCATCTTATAGCCAATGAATAATAATAGCCAGTTTACTTGGAATGAAGGATACCTTAATTCTGGGACTAAATTAAGAACAATGAGATTTGCCCTCATAGTTCTCAAAATGCATGTGCCCTGCTTGCTTTCTGCATCAGCAAAGAATAAACTTCCCACAAAACTATTTCACATGTTTTGTTATCAAAAATAGAGCGTAGGGGCTGGCCCCGTGGCCGAGTGGTTAAGTTCGCGCACTCCGCTGCAGGCGGCCCAGTGTTTCATTGGTTCAAATCCTGGGCGCGAACATGGCACTGCTCATCAAACCACGCTGAGGCAGCATCCCACATGCCACAACTAGAAGGACCCACAATGAAGAGTATACAACTATGTACCTGGGGGGCTTTGGGGAGAAAGGAAAAAAAGATAAATAAAATCTTTAAAAAAATAAAAAATAAAAAAAAAATAGAGTGTAAATTCAAGATGTAAATAACTTTATTTTTCAATCCACCTGAAAAGACAAAGGTTACAAATGTCTAAAATTAGCAGTTATCTTATAGCTCTAAAACAAACTGGTGATGAGATTACTATTTACCTTTAAATTTCTGAAAGAAGTCAATGTTTTGTAACCAGAGTATTAAAACCAAAATAAATTTAACAAAAATCAGGAAGATGACTTAATTTAATATACAATACTATGATTCTCTTTTCTTGTTACTCTTGGTCATTTGTGGTGTTGTTTTAATAATTTGCACCTGAAGGAAAATTCTAGAATCAATAACTGCTAGATTTTCATCTATAGATAACATATAATTATGATAGGAGACGATTTTTGTAAACACCCTATTCTTTGAATCATGAAATGGCCAAAAAAAAAAAAAAAACCTCTAGGATCTTCTAATTGCTATGGTTGACCCACCAAACCATCCATAATGCATTCATATCTTGCTTCTCAATTGAGGTCTTCAGAATTTGGGGGACTAAGGAGAATACTTGGTGCCTCTTTCACTTTTTTTCATTTTAAACTATTATTACCAATAGTGACTGGCATCTTGAATTCAGGATAACCATGCTCTTAACAACAGATCATAAAATAAAAAAATCAAAAGAAGCCTCAAAAAAACCTCTCACGATTCCCCAAATTAGAGCTGTATATGGTTGAACATCAAAGGTCTCTATCTTCTAGTCCAGTGCTATCAGATAGAAATATGTCAGCCTCATTATATTTTCTAGCAGCCACATTTAAAAAGTAAAAAGAAATGGGTGAAATCAAGTTTAACAACATATATTATTTAACTCTACATATCCAAAATATTATAACTTCAACATATCAGCAACATACGAAATTACTGAGATATTTCATATTCATTTTTTTTTATACTAAGTCTTTGAAATCTGATGTGTAGCCTACACTTACAGCACCTCTCAGTTTTGATCAGCCACATTTCCAGTGCTTAACTGCCACAGATGGCTGGCTACTGCATTGGGCAGCACAGTTCCACACTAATTTCTCTGAAATAGTCACACAGACCCTGGCATCCCTCCCTTCTTTCTCCAATAAAAAAACTAGCGCCTTCATCTGAGACCCTCCCTTGGGCCCCTTTCATATACTATGGTCACTCCTGTTCTTCTCTACAAAATAGCAACCAGAACAATCAGCACTCAACGAGCATCTACTATGTGTACAAGCACTGCTACCATGAGCCTTCCGTATATTTCCTCATTTATTTCTCACACCAGCCTGGTAAAGTAGTAAACATTACACTCACTGAGATGAGGATGGGTCACAGAGGCAGTCAGTGATACAGGAGGCATTTGACCCAGTCAGTACGACTCCAGAGCTCATGTCTTCACGTGGCCACATTGCCTCCCATGACACCATTCTGCCCACACACAGCCATGATTTATGGCAATACCATCCTTGTCACTGATAAAGAGAGAGGGGGAAAAAGAGTGCTGGGAACACACAAGAGATCCATTTTCTAAGAAGCAAGGCATATCTACTTTTCCCCCCAAAAGCTCTCTTGCTTAGGCAGGTAGACAAAAAAGAAGGGGAAGAATGCATGACCCTGTTTAGTTGGAGGGAAGAGCTAAAAGGCAAATCTTATCAAAGGGACTGGGCAAGAATGGCGAAAGATCATCATCTGATAGAAAGGTTCTGGTTGAGGTTTCAGGAGAGCCTCTTTCCAGGGCAAATTGTGAAGGCAGGTTAGTCACAGGTAGGGCAACGATCTTTAGAAACTGACAGCGTCGCTTTTTTTCTCTGGAGGAGCAAATACAGCAACACAAAAGTGGGCCAACTATTTATTTTGAATTTGATGAAATACGTACCTAAAGAATGGTTTCAAATAATTTTTAAAATAATTAACAAAGAACAGGAATGGCTGAGAACAGCTCTCTTTGAATTTCCCTCACAAAATCCCCTAGAGAAACAGTGGAACAGAGGGGAAAGATAGGTGACTGGGATTCAAGAGGTTCCGAGGAATTGTACGACCTTGGCCATGTCACTTAGCCTCTGAGTCTCAGGTCCCCAACTGTTAAATGGGGGGGTTGGATTAAGGAAAAATTCCAAGGCTCCTTCAAACCCCAGATTCTGGAAACCCAGAGGTTCCAGGGTTCAAGGTACATTAGTGCCATCTAGTGGCAAAACAAGTACACTGATGATAACAAACAGTATTTAGAATCAGCAGGTTTGAGGAGCGTGGAGGCAATCAATTCAATCAGAGGCCTTAGAAATCACTTCAAAAGGGGCCGAGAGGAAAACGAGGCCTAGAAAGGCAGTGATTTGCCTGAAGCCACGCATGGTTCCTGGTTCCTGGTGTGCACCATGTGATGAAGACAGTGGCTGCAATGCTTACTACACCTCAATAATTAAAACCGACATTAAACCATTTGCTACTCTGAGGGCTAACAAAGACGAGGCACCACTAGCCGATGGGCATACATCACTTTTACAATTGAAAAGTTCTTTTTTTACACGGGTATTTAAAGCACATATGCAAGAGGTGCCATTGGCTTATATATTACGATTTTCTTTCTTAAATTATGAGCCTACTATTCAAATTTCCTTCCTCCTCAAGGTTTCTGCAGAACGAATTATCAGTAGCTTCACACTTTTTGCTAATTTTCCTGACAGGATTGAGTGTCTGAACTTTTCTGATGTCACTCTCCATTCCCCACTCTCTACATCCCTGACCCATTCCCACGACCCCAAATGCAGATAAGTTGCTGCCTGTGGTTTCATTAAACAGGAAATGACCCAAGCCAAATCCAAGAGTGATATCAATGTTGTTTGGTAATTGCTTTTCCTAAAGTGATGCTTGCTGCTCATTTTTAAAAATGTGCACCAACTCTTTCATGACCAAATTTCTCATTTACTAAATACTAAGTTCTCCTCCCTGAGGAAACACAAACCCTAACCTGCCAGCTTCATTCCCTCTCTCTCTCTCTCTCACTCTCTAAAGGAAAAGTTTCCTCTATTTTGGTGTCTTCCTTTAAACTACAGGATCCATTAAATTTTATACATACATTTTTCTTTTACTAGATAGGCCATTAACTAATGCCCTCCTCTTATTCCTGTCCTAGATTTGGTTACCACTGGTTCTTACATTTGCCCACTCTTTACAGAGAATTCAACGTGAGGTAATACAGGTATTTAGGTGTCATCTGCATGTGAGACTCTCCTGTTAGATTTATCTCTCTGCTTTTAGGCTACAGACAATGGGGCAACATTACTACCACACTGCAATAGGCAGGATAGAAAAATGTCACCACGTAACATCTAGGACGAGAACTCACATGGACCAGGACATACGCTAGACACTTTACATTTATTGGCTCTAATTTTCCTAGCAGCAAATTGAGATAGGGATTCTAATCCCCACTTGACAAATGAGGACACTGAAGCTCAGAAAGTTGAAGTGATTTCCCTATGCCATGTTCTCGGGGATTGCTAGGATTCAGACTCAGGTCTGTGGCAGCGAAGTTTTTCCCTCCCCGCTACCCCTCAGTCACAGCTACAGCCCAGATGGTACCAAAGTGCTCGTATTTCTTGGCAGTTATGTAAGTTAGACCTTAAGAGTTTCATTTTTTATTGCTTACCAATATGAGAAAGGAAGAGCAAAAAGGAAAGAATCTCTTTTTTCTCTACATATTATTCGCACATGTTCATTCTGTCTTGTCCACTGGAATGTAAGCTCCAATCTCCTTGAGTCTCCCCCCACAGCTAATACAAATTCATCACAGAAACTCAATTACTCTAGTCCAAAGAAAAACACTTTCTTCTTTCAAAAACTAAAGAGAAAGTTTCACCCCTACAAATCAAAGAAGAGTCCAAGCTCCAGGGATAATTAACAATTCTATCCGAGTATTATTACATGGAGGAAGTCTGGTCTTATGTATACAACGGGCTAGGAAGGGCTGCCTCAGTTTCTCTCAGATTCCCTGGTCTCACGGAGACTCATCACCGTTATGTCCTGGGTCGTCTCAAAACATCAAAGTTGTAACTTCACTTTGCTCCCGATGAAAGCCCTGACAGTTCTTCATTAAAGGAAGGAAGAAGTTCAAACCTGACAGTCTTGTATTCAAGGGTTTCCGTAACTTCTAGCTTGACCTCAACCAAATCCACCATTACTTCCGAACATAAGACAATATCCTTTAGAGGCAAAACAGCAAAGAGGTTAAGAGTAAGCACTCTGGAACCAGAAAGCCCAGGTTCAGATCCCAGCTCCAGCTCTAATAAGCTGTGGGATCTGGTGCAAATTACTTAACCCTCTATTTCCTCATCTGTAAAAATGAGGGTAAAAACAGTAAATAGTTCAGCGATTGTGTTGAGGATTAAAAATACATGCAAAATGTTTAGAACAGTATCTGGCACCTAGTAAATATTCAACATTAGCTATTATTATTATAACTGAATAAAGAAATAAACGGTCAAAATCTATAGTTACCAAGAAAGCTCTGCTCACTCCATGGTTGGTTATTGCATCTGCTAGTCTCCTTTCCTGAAACATGTTTTCCCAATTTTTGCCTTTTATCCAAATCTTAACCATCCCTCTAAGTTCACAACATTTCCATCAGACCTTTTCTGACCAAACACATCTGCATTCATAACGCCATCATCAGGCACCCAAAGCATACTGTCTATGTAATCTACCCCTTGGTCACATGCAAAGGTATTTCTGCCTCGTCCCTCCATTTAGCCCACATAAACTACAGAAGAGCAGGAGGCCATATCTTAACACAATTCTTTTGTTTCCTCCTCAATGTCTCAAAATGGTTTATAAATAGTTCACATTTATATTGTAGTTTAGAATACAGAAGATGCTTAATAAATAGAAACTGCTATTAAACTAATGCTCTCATTTTCCTTCCAGACTCATTAGAAATATTACTCCTGTTTCCAGAGAGAATACCTTCATCTCTTCTCATTTCAGCCTTCCCCAGAATGATATTCCCTAGTTATCTTCTCCTCTCTCTATAACACTCAATCTCTCCTTCATGCACTAGGACTCCCCCATTTCTGCCTTCAACCATGTAAAGCTCTCCAGTATCTTGGGAAGTTTTACTTGACTCTTCTGTCCTTCTGACTACAATACTCCACAGTTTGACTCTCGTCTCTTTCACACGCTCCTAAAATGAACCAGATCTATAGAAGCTATATCCATTTCCTCATCTGCCACTCATTCTGTCACCTCCTGAAGCTGTTTTAGTCAGTAGTAAGCTCCAAATCCAATGACCTCTTCTCAGCCCTCTTTGGACTTTATCACTACATGTGATACTACTCACTGTCACTTGTTCTTCCTTTAGTTTCCATGAATCCCTTTCTCAGGTTTCCTTCTGTCCCTCTGACCAACACTCTGGTGTATTTTGTTTGAATCATATTTCACTGGCGCTCTTTCTTCTACCTTCCTCCAGCTGCTGGAGATGCCCAAAGTTCAAGATTTTACCTGGCGTTCTCTTCCAATACAGTTTTCCATGAAGAATCCATTCGCTTGCGTGGCTTCACCTTTTTTGTTTGTTAGTGCTGCTGAGTCAATTCCAACTCCTAGTGGAATCCTGTGTACAGCAGCAGTGAACTTTGCCCAGTCTTTCTGGGTCATCCTTTCATCTTCCAGTGTGATATCAGACAGTGCTCTGCTGCCACTCATAGGGTTTTCATGGCCAATTTTTTTTGTAAGCAGGTGGCCAGGTCCTTCTTCCTAGTCTGTCTAATCTGGAAGCATCACTGAAACGGGATGACTCTGCTGGTGTTTGAAATACCAGTGGCATAGCTTTCAACATCCCAATAACACGCTGCTGCCCACAGTATGACAACTGACAGACGAGTGCTGTGGGTCTCTGACCGGGAAACGAAGCCGGGCCGCGGCAGTGAGAGTGCCGAGTCTTAACCACTAGACCACCAGGGATGGCTTCACCTCACTGCCACAGAAAAGCTCCAATCTCCAAGTTCAGTTTGGCCTCACTACTGGACTTCAGGCTTTTATGTCCAATAGACTCTCAGCCATCTCGACTTAGATCTAGCAACATCTCATATTCAACATCCAAAATCACATCATCCTCCCCTGTAAAGACATTCTCCTTTTGAATCAGCCAATGGGGAAACTGGCATCCTCTCGGATTCCAAGCTCTCCCTCAGTCCTGCCAAGTCCAATGAATAAGTCCAAGAAAACGTTCCTTTCTAAAGGCTTCAACCTGTTCCATCTTTCCATCCTCACTGCTAAAGCCATTGATCACTCAGCCATGTCGCTCATTCTTTATATAAACGTCCTGTAGCACCACTTTTGTCATATCACTCTTTTATTCAAAACCACAACAGACTTCCACATCTATACGGCTAGATAACCCAGAAGAAGGGCATTAAGGTCCTTCACAAACTAGTTCTACCCATATCATTTCCCAGTAGAAACTCTTTGCTCTCTCCTCACAGGTTGACACAGTGTAATTCATTCCCACATCCATATCTGGTACACAATAGGATCTCGAGAAAAGCTTAGTTAGGCAACCACATAATGTACTGTTCAAATGGCAACATTTTTGAAAGTGAAGCATTAAAAATAATTAAAATTACATGACTTAAAAAAGATCTTATTTATTGACCAAGGAATTGTTAATCAATAAATTGGTTTTACTATACCAGGGGATCTCAAGATCATTCTATTTGAAAACCATTTTCAAAAGTAAAATTATTTATTGAAGGGGCTGGCCCCGTGGCCGAGTGGTTAAGTTCGCGCGCTCCGCTGCAGGCGGCCCAGTGTTTTGTTGGTTCGAATTCTGGGTGTGGACATGGCACTGCTTGTCAGACCACACTGAGGCAGCGTCCCACATGCCACAACTAGAAGAACCCACAACGAAGAATACACAACTATGTACCGGGGGGCTTTGGGGAGAAAAAGGAAAAAATAAAATCTTTAAAAAAAAAAAAAATTATTTATTGAAAAATAAAAATACATTACAGTAAAAAATTTTAAATGCTGATTACCTAAACAATTAAAAATAACAAAAGGAATATTAATCAAGCAATACATTTATGACAATTGCACATTACTGTAATCTATTACAGAATTAAAATTACTTTAATTTTTCTTAGTAGTTATTCACATACTTTAATCAGTTCCTTTGTCATACCTAATTCTAATACCATGTCATCGATAGTCTTCTGATGAATTAATTTTTTTCAATATGATCTTAGTACTTTTATTTTTTCATAAAATTGCCTGTTGTCTACTTCAAATTCGCTCTTTATTGTTAATTGTCAAATTTATCATTAACACATTTAAAATTGTTGAAACTTTTGATTGACTTTTCTCTGTAGGCCATAGTAACTTTGGTTGAGAAAATATTCTTTCTAAATGTACTAAGGAAAAATTAAAAATAGAACTACAATATGATCCAGCAACCCCACTTCTGGGTACATATCCGAAGGAAATGAAATCTCTCTCAAAGAGATATCTGCACCCTCATGTTCACTTCAGCATTATTGACAATAGCCAAGGCATGGAAACAACCTAAGTGTCCACTAACAGATGAATGGATAAAGAAAATGTGTGTGTGTGGGGTGATGTGTAATGGAATATTATTCAGCCATAAAAAGAAGGAAATCCTGCCCTTTGTGACGACATAGATGGACTTTCAGTGCATTATGCCAAGTGAAATAAGTCAGAGAAAGACAAACACTATATATTCTCACTTATATGTGGAATCTAAAAAAGCCAAACTCATAGAAATAGTAGAATGGTGGTTGCCAGGGGCTTGGCAGGTGGGGGATAGGGGAGATGTTGATCAAAGGGTAAAAACTTCCAGTTATAAGACAAATAAGTTCTGGGATCTGACATACAGCATAGTGATTACAGTTAACAATACTGTATTATTTACTTGAAAGTTGCTAAGAGAGTAGATCTTAAATGTTATTACCACATACACACACACACACACACACACACACACATAATTACGAGAGGTGATAGAGGAGCTAACACTACTATGGTAATCATTTCACAATATATACATATAAAAAATCATCATGTTGTACACCACTTTTATTTATTTTTTTTTTTTTTGAGGTAGATTAGCCCTGAGCTAACTACTGCCAGTCCTCCTCTTTTTTTGCTGAGGAAGCTTGGCCCTGAGCTAACATCCATGCCCATCTTCCTCTACTTTATATGTGGGACGCCTACCACAGCATGGCGTGCCAAGTGGTGCCATGTCTGCTCCCAGGATCCAAAACAGTGAACCCCGGGCCTACGAGCAGCAGAACAAGCGAACTTAACCACTGCGCCACCAGGCCGGCCCCCATGTTGTACACCTTAAACTTACACAATATTATGTCAATTGTATCTCAACAAAGCTGGAAAACAAGTTTTTTTTAAATGTACTGAGATAAGTGGTAACCTCAGCAACTTCTGCTAAAGTGGGGATATTCTTAACTCTAGTTTTGTTAATACTATAACTTATAAATATTTTTCTTAGGTATTGTTTTTTGGCCTCCATTTAGAGTCCTTTCTTCAACAAATATTTTTAATAAGAAAATTAATCAAATAAGTTGTCTCTATTTATGATTCTTTATAAGTTAAACCAAATTTAGACACTGCTAAATTACAGGCCTTCTCAATTACAATCTATTCTAGTATACAACATAAATTTATTCAATTAAAATCAGAAGCTCAATCAAAAGTTTCTTGTCAATTATCGTTGATGTTTTAAGTACAATGGTATCATGGTTACTTTGTAAATCCTTATTTTTTAGAGATACACACTAAAACATTTAAAAATCAAATGACTCATACTGGATTTGTTTCAAAATAATATGGGGTGGAGTGGGGAAATAGATGGAACATGATCAGCGATGAGGCAGTAATTGCTGAAGTGGGTTGATGGGCACATGGGAGGGGGCTCATTATTCTGGTCTCTCTGCTGTTGTATATTTTATGTCATTGAAATTTTCTTAATAAAAGGTTACAAAGAAAAGATTTCTCCTACGTAGATGTTATGGACTGAATTGTATCCTCCCCAAATTCATATGCTGAAACTCCCAGTGTGAATGTATTTGGAGATAGGGCCTTTAAGGAAATAAATAAGGTTAAATGAGGTCATAACAGTGGCACCCTAATCCAAAAGGACTGGTGTCCTTACAAGAAGAAGAAAAAGACACCAGAGATCTCTCTCTCTACATACGCAAAGGAAAGGCCCTGTGAGGACACAGTGAGAAGGCAGCCGTCTAAAACGCAGGAAGAGAGTTCTCACCAGAAACCAACCCTGAAGGTGCCTTGATCTTGGAATTCTAGCTTCCAGAACTATGAGAAAATAAACTTCTATTGTTTAAACCACTCAGTCCATTGTATGTTGTTACGGTAGCCCCAGCCAGATAATACAGTAGAGATATCTAATACAGTAGGGATATTCAAAAGTGCAATTATACATTTCAAAATTATATCTTGTACATCATTTGAACTCTCATTGTTCCTCTATGACAAATTTCAATGTCTTCCTGTTTGAAAGTGTTGCTTTCGTTAATTACAATTCGCTAAAAGCTAAAGTTTTTTTGGAATTCCACTAATTGAATACATAAAAGATTTCCAAATGATTGTGAACACAATGCAGTCAAAACACAAAGGACTCCTTTAAAACAATTTTTAATATCACTGTAGGACACCTTAATTGACATAAAAAAATTCCTCAAAAACTCAAACATTTTTAAAGTGCACTAGATGATGGGCAGCAAACAGAGAAAGTATATACTGCCACACTAGGAGAATTTAACTTTAATTCAACATCAGACATCATCACAATCAGACATCATCATATCAGACAATATCACAATAATTTTGTAACTCAATTACCCAAATGGTACGTATAAAAATATTTGCAAATGACAATAGCAAGTTTTTACTTCCATTGGTGGAAGCTTGTCTGGACCGTATTATGTCTACCACTACAACCAACTCCAAGCACGTTTCTGCTCCAGAGGTTTTCTTAATTCAGAAACAGCATTATTTTTACCATGTTGCCATCTTCCACCAAAATTCGTATCCTTATTATTACCCCTAAAAAAAATACTTTTATCTTTGATGTTCAACTTTTTAACTGAATTTACAATAGCATTCAGAATAATGTTAGATGTTTCACCTTTGATAGAATGAATTTCCAAAAATTTTGTTTTGAATCCACTAACTGGGGGAAAAATTAAACCATTATGAGAACCAAATTAACAAGTTTTCTGTTTGAAGTCTCTGACTGCCACTGATATAAAACAGGCAAATTCAACTGTTAGTGAACTACCCCTGCTAAAGAGCCATCACATTAACAGCTATGATCTCACAAGAACATTTGCCATCAACTAACCTTCTAAACTAATTTTGCTCATTTTCTTCGCTCTAGATAAAAAGTCAAACTCCACAGAATGACATGACAATGCACCTTCTACAGCTTCATATGAAATCCTCATCTTTGGATGAGCTTTCTATACAAATATTTTAAAAACCTATGAGCTTCTGATGTCAATGGTAATGTTTCCTCAGATTTTCTCCTGGTTTTCATGTGGTCAGTGATATCACTAAGGCCCCTGAGGGGGAGTGTAAATGTGAACTACATTTTGTACAAGTTATGCCTTCATTAACTCTCTTGACAAATGAAAATTGAGTTCTTCATTGTTCTCCAAAAATACACTTTTTTGGTTTGTTTGCTTTTTGGAGATGATTCCTGCCAAAAGGGTTCATTATAAACTATATAAAAAGTTACCAGGGCCGGCCCCATGGCCGAGTGGTTAAGTTCACGAGCTCCCCTGCAGGCGGCCCAGTGTTTCGTCAGTTCGAATCCTGGGCGTGGACATGGCACCGCTCATCGAGCCACGCTGAGGCGGCATCCCACATGCCACAAGTAGAAGGACCCACAACTAAGAATATACAACTATGTACCAGGGGGTTTTGGGGAGAAAAAGGAAAACAATAAAATCTTTATTAAAAAAAAAAGTTACCAAGCAACATAATACAAAAATAGTGATACAGTTAGACCATACAGTAAGTGACAAAACCACTGCAGCAAGAGAATTCCGACCGTTCTCCACGTGCTTTACTCTGGCAGGACTGCTCTACCTCTTCCCCATTCATCCAGCCTGCAACTCCCTGCATCCAGGCTCATTCTGCCCACTGGCAGCCAGGCAACGTCATGTGTCACGCAGGCCGCAGCTTGGCACAAATGTCTGATATACCAAGGGACTTACAGAGACATTGGCTCAAGCTTTTCTCCCACCACCACCCAAGACCTGAAGGAGCTGGCTGTCCTCAGCCACTCAGAGCAAGCTCAGGTGGTTTCATCAGCAAGCATCCTGCATGCTGTCCTCCAAAGGGCTATGTTAGTAAGTTGCATCCGAAAAGAGTTGGGAAAAATGAGACAGGCTATTACTGATCATCTTTCACGTTTTAGCACATTGTAAAGTGGGAGCTGTGTCTACTGCACATACGTTAAACATTAGATGAGACTATGGCAGAAGATGGAAGTACAAAGTGGATGTATGTCTACGAAAACCCATTCCAACTTCTTTTAAAGGAACTATTAATAAAGCTTCATGTAAAAATGAAAAATCTGGGACAAATGCTAAACTGGATGGGTTACCAGGATACCAGACATAAATTGGGACAGCCACTTATGTTTAGTGAACTCTAGAATCCATACCTTTCCTCCTGCTCGTCTCCTATCTGGGAACCCAGTCCCCTCCTGAACATCTAGTCAACTTTTGATCATTCAGTGCACACCTGAGCTAACTCCTGTCTCATCTCCAGCACAAAGCCTTTCTTGGCCCTGTTAGTCCACAGTGGCTGCCCATGTCCTCTCAACTCCTACAGCCCTTCTGCCTAGACATGTCTTTGGATATATATATACTGCCACTAATATGATATAACCTTATCAAAGTTAATCAAGGAGGAGAGTTAAGAAAATAAATTTTTTAAGGGGAGGAGGGGCAACTAACAAAAGAAAATGAATAAAGTATGTGTGTTGAGAGGGGGTGGAAAAAAATGATAGGAAAGGATATTTTCCTTTTTCAGTGCTACACATACTGGTTTGATATCTCAGCAATTTCTTTGTTTTTCCTTTTGCATAGAAGTAGGGGGCAATGGGAATAATAACTAGCTAAGAGTAGACATAAGGATTTATGTCTTAATTCTCGTCCTGAGTCTTGTGAAATCCTGCTTGGGAGGTTTGGTTACCACCTTCCTCCCACTTTCTTCAGCTTCCAATAGCCCACAAACCCCAGAAGTCTAAGGCTGAATTTTTGTAGTTTCAGAAGTTGCTTGGGAAAATGAAACAGGTAGGTATAAGTGAATGACAGCTAGCAATCTCAAAAGCACAAATATCAACAGATACACGTATTCCGGGTCTCTAACAAATGCACCACAGACAATGTGTTAAGTTTTGCACACTGGCTCTGATATAAAGCCAAACACTCCTATTTTTATACCAATTTGATTTCAGAAAGTCATTACAATGCACAAAAGCCATTTGAATATCAGTTTTACTTTGCCTAAATTTTGTTATTAAACCTAGTTGTCTGGATATGTCTGAAAAAAGAGGATAGAATTTTTTCAATGCCATTTTTCTGTTTTCCTTTTCTTCCAGGACTTAAAGGAGACAACAGCGTGGAGAGCTCTCCTTCTTCAGAGAGAGCTCACACTTGGATCACAAGCTATAAGAAGTCTATGGTCTTCAAGTTTACATCTTGTAGTAGTTCTGTGCAACTGTAGCATCAAATGCCTGCATATTTTGGTATGGCTTACAGCCTGCCTGAATTGGGTCCATATGACAAACTGCAAAATAACCTCACATAACATCTGTATGTACTGTGACACTGCTTTGAGCAACTGTCATTTCTTTGTCTTGCTAAGTAATTAATTCAAAATCATATAGCGAGACCATCAAGCCCTGCCAAGGCCTCCCTTGCAAATTCCCTCACATCCATCTCTTCTTTCCTATTGCCCCTCCCACACTAACAACTGCCACACTGGACTATTGCTAGTCTCTCCTAACCTTGCCTACATCTACTATCTCCCACAGCCAAAGTGCTGCCAAAATAATATTCCTAAATTACCTTCAGGCACACCACATTCCTTTATTCAAAACAAAGCCAAACACAAATCAACCCTTCCATGGCTCCTTATCTGCCAAACAGAAAGCCAAAGGGTTTAGCCTCACATTTAAGATCTTTCATAATCTGGCTCCAGTCTAGCTTTCTCACTGGAACTGCCCTATTCCCCTTCACTCTAAAACACTAGCCTGTTCACTAACCCTTCTGTTCCCCCGCCACACACACACTCCTCTTTCTGTTTCCAGGGCTGCCCTTCCCTTGGCCTCTTCCACTACTATTTGTCCATCAAAGCCAAATTCAAATCCTCTCTTTGTTGTCTACCGAAGGTAGAAATGTTCTCTCTGGCTTCTATATAACTAATGCTTTACATATAACTCACTTGGCGTTTCTCTGAGGCTTCGCATTGTTGGCTAGCTTTGTCTATGTTCGTTTCACTAGACTGTGCCAGCGGGGACAAAGCAGACGATCCAGTGACCTGCTGCTACTGCTTCATCCTCCGGCTCGGTGCTATGTGCACAGCAGACAATGAATATATATTGGATTGAATAACTGGCTAAAGATATTATCCACTCATTCAACAAATATTTACTGAATACCCTATATGTGCTAGGCACTGTTACAGACACTAGGAAAATATAAATGAACCATAGAGTTAAAAATTTCTGCCTTCATGGGACTAACATTCTAGTGGAGGAGAAACAGAATTTTTTTAAAAAGTAAGCTATATATAATATTAGAAGGTGCTAAGTTCTATGGAAAAAAATAAAGCACAGAAGGAAAACAAGGAGTGTAAGGTAGGGGTGGAAGGTGGAGGCGTGATTTTAAACAGAATGATCATGGAAGGCCTCTCTGGGAAAGTGACATTTGAGCAAAGACTTGAATGAGGTAATGGAGCAAGGTATGCAGATATCTAGAAAAAGAACATTCCAGGCAGAGGAACAGCAAGTACCAAAACCCTGAAGCAGGAATATGCTTGGAATAGTCAGGGAAGAACAAAGAGGCTAATATGGGGTGAACAAGAAGGAGAACGGGACGGGTGGTAAGGAAGTAACACGAGCTGGGCTGGGGAACGACCTGAGAGCCATTAAGGGACTCTGGCTATCATCACTAAGCATGGAGCAGAGGAATGACACATCCGATCTGCGTTTGAAAGGATCAATTTGGACGTTCATTGAGAATAGGCAGATGAGGACAAGGAAACAGGCAGGAGGACCACAAAGGAGGTAATATATTAATTAAGTGAGAGATAATGGGGATCTGAATCAAATTGGTGGCAAGCGGTAAGAAGTTGTCTGATTCTGGATGTATTTTGAAAGTAGGTCTGCTAGGATTTGCTGATGGGTTAGATGTGGGGCATGAGGGAAAGGGGAATCAAGGATGACTTCAAGACCGGATGGGGCTGCCATTTACAGGGATGGGGATAACCTTGGGAGGCAAAAGTTTTTAGGAGGGGGAAAACAGTATTTCAGATATTGGAGATGTTAAGTTAGAGTGACGAACGGGAGACTGAGGAAGTAGTTAGATACAGGAGTTTAGAGATCAGGGGAGAAGACAAGACTGGAAATAAGCTTTTGGGAGTTGTCGGTGTGCAGATGGTATTTAAAGCTATGGGACTAGATGAAATCAAGGGAGTGAGCGTAGACCGAGAGAAGGCCTGAGGACTAAGCCCTAGGAGCCGGCAAAGACGACTGAGAAGGAGCAGCCTGTGAGGCAGGAGGAAAATGTTAGTGCCGGTGTGATGAGAAGAGCCTGGGTGCTGGAGAGAACAATTCCCGTCTGCGAGGTACCAGGCACTGATTCAACGGACTATGGAGGCTCAGGGAGGGAGGTACCTTCCCTAGTCCCTACGGCAGCTATGGTTAGGTGAACTTTAGGCAGAGGCTACTAACATAACCAAGGATATGACACAGTTTTCCATAAAAGTAAAAGTAAAATTTTAATAACACAATACAGAGTTCTATTTTCTATCAAAAAAAAGAAAGTCTAGTGATGATCAACTTAGTGCAGGGTTTCTCAACCTCGCTCATTTCTGCTCCTATTCTGTACTCACGCCTGTCCTACTCTCTTCCCCAAGCTTCTCACCAGCCAGCTGATTTGGAAGGTTCTCCTTGTATTCACTACAGAGTGAAGAAAGTAAACAATTAGCTCAACCTGTCATAAAAAATTGTACTTCTGATTTTTTTCAATGTAAAAGATATGCCCCGAGTCTACTCAGTTCAAAAATGACCATTTCTGCACTCCCTCGCACACAGTGGCAGTATACGCAATAGCCAAGAGGTAGAAGCAACCCAGTGTCCATGAACAGATGAATGGATAAACAAAATGTGGTGTATACATACAACGGAATATTACTTAGCCTTAAAAAGGAAGGAAATTCTGACACACGTCACAACACAAATGAACCCTGAAGACATTATGCTTATGAAATATGCCAGTCACAAAAGGACAAATACTGTATGAATCCACTCATATAAGGTACTTAAAGTAGCCAAATTCATAGAGACAGAAAGTAGAATGGTTGCCAGGGACTAAAGGGAGAGAAGGATAAGGAGCTATTGGTTATTGGGGACAGAGTTTCGGTTTTGCAGGATGAAAAAAGTTGTAGAGATAGATGGTGATGATGGTTATACAACAATGTAAATGTACTTAACACTACTGAACTGTACACTTGGAAATGGTTAAGATGGTAAATTTTATGTTATGTGTTTTTTACCACAATAAAAAACAAGTGCAGGTAGGGGCCAGCCCAGTGGCAGATGCTTAAGTTCACATGCTCCACTTCAGTGGCCCACGTTTCATGGGTTCAGATCCTGGGCACACACTGTTCATCAAGTCACACTGTGCAGTGTCCCACATACAAAATAGCGGAAGACTGGCACAGATGTTAGCTCAGTGACAATCTTCCTCAAGTAAAAAAGTGGAAGAATGGCAACACATGTTAGCTCAAGGCCAATCTTCCTCATCAAAAAAACCAAAACAAAACAAAAAAAAGTGTGGGCTCCAGAGTCAGACCACCTGGGTTCAAATACTAGCAAAATACCCAGTGAGGTACCTGGTTCATAGCAGATGCTCAGTAAACATTAAGAGCTGATTATAAATTAGTATTTTAACTGGAATTAGACCAAGTCAGTGTGCATGTTTGTCAGGAGCCATGGTTGACAGTTATGTGGGCCTTTGGTGAAATGGGAAAGCAGTAGTCAAGAAAGTTTGGTTAAAAAATAATGACCATTTTGGAGAATAAAATCATTTTACTAACCAAATATCATTAAGTACAAAATAAGGTTGATCTCTTGCCCCTCAAAATTAGGTCCTCTCCTGTGGATTTTCTTGTCACTCAAAGATCCAGGCTCTTTTGGTATTATTTTTTAAAAACTTTAAAAATCTTTTAAACATTTAAAAATATTTGTGTACGCAAATACATTTTTTTTCTTAAAATGATCAACAATCCATTCTATATGTTATCGCATTTATGTAAAAGTTTTTCTTTCATTATTGACTTAAGCAATTACTTGCAGAGTCCTATACTGTCTATAATTTTGACTCTCATTCATTTCCTTCCTAACATACCTGCTCAAAATAGAACCTAATTTTAACAGTTGTATTTGCATTAAGGGCAGTTAACAGAAAGAAGCAACAAAATGAAACAGAAAAATGAATAAGAGAAACATAAGAGAAAGGAGTAAGAGAAAACCTACCAGTCCACTTTCAGTGACAAGCAAGAAGGACATTAGAGACTAAGTTCTTCACTCTCAAAGACAAGCTTATCATCCTTAGGACAGAAAATGGGCACTCATTCAGTAAGAATCAAATCCAAAGGAAAACCTAAGTGCTGAGAGCAGGTGGGGTTTTATGAATCGTCTGACCTGCATGGGATTGATCTTCACCGAGCGTTCAAAGCACTCCACACATTCCTTAAACTCCCTGCTCCGCAGATGAAGGAGGCCTTTGGAGCGCTGCGCACGGGCACTGCGGTGCCGGGACAGCTCCCAGGCCTTGTCGTAGTAGGAGTGGTCGCGAAGGACATCTCCAAGCAAGCAGTATAAACTTGGTGTTTCTTTTTTCTCCAGCTCTTGCCTAAGGATTTCTTCTGCCTAGAAATAACAATAGAAGCAACAAATGGCTTATAGTGACTGTAACAGCTATTTTTTACCACATATACAGCTTTTATCCCACATCATCCCAAACTTTATTTTCAAAGTTTGAAACAACCTGCTTATTTCACGCATCTAGGACCTAGGCTGAATAAGAGGGGCTTAGAAAATAAACACGGCACAAGTAAAAGAGAGGAACAACAAGTAAGAGGGGAGTACTGCTTTACTGGCATTCTAGAATCCCCAGGAAAGGCATGGAGGAGAGGCTTACAGCATGATATCGCGTGGACTTGCCCAGCCCCCCGTCTCCCTGCCCCACACTCCAGTTGTCACCACTGTGACCGTTTGTTAGAGCACCGCCTTTAATTCACCTCTACCAATGGCAATGAAAAGTACGTTTTCCTTTTTTAAAATGGTATGCACAGGGAGCCTAGGACTGCTGAAACACTTACAAAAGAAGGAGGAGGGTACATACAATAGCATAGATATTGCTAAAAACCTACCTCTTAACCAAACTACTTAGCTCTCAAAGACAAGCTCACTGTCTTTAGGACAGAAAATGGGTACTTATTCAATAAGAATCAAATCCAAAGAAAAGGCAAGTGCTAAGAGCAGGTGGGGTTTTATGACTCGTCTGACCTGCATGGGATTGACCTTCACCGAGTGTTCAAAGCACTCTTTTACCTCACCGATAAAACTTGCCAACACAAGACCTATCTGATTCTAGACAGTCTGTTCACTTTAGAAATTAAAGCCCATCCTCAATACACTACACAGGCTTGGTTACTCTCATATGTCCACAATTCGGGTCACCCAAGCTAATTCTGTACTTGCTACAACTACTACTCCACTCCCCAACCCGTGGCCCTTACTCCCCGTTTCTGATCACTTTCAGCAGGGAGCAGGAAGCGTGGCAGTAGCTCTACTTTCCATCCTCACACCCACGAACACCTTCACATAAACAGCAGTGGGGTCACCAAAGATGCCAAGATAGGCATGGCCACAATGGACACAGAGATCCAAGAAGCCATCCTTCAGTGGCTGAAACGATACTTTAGACTCCCTAACTTACGTAGCTGGCAATCTTAAGGTCTGCATATTTGATTTTCTTTAGGGTGGATGTACCTATAATTCTTAAGCAGTCTAATTTTTGTGAAATTGTTAAAAAGATGGCTGTGCTTCTAAAAGTATCTTTGGATGATGGCTCTTTTGCATTTCTGATACAGTATGGGTTATGTAGGCTTCTTAGGTCTAGTTTGAAAATGGAACCAGAATTTATAAAATAGTTTCTAAGGGAAAACAGTTCTAAGTCCCAAATAGCCAAAATAAGCATGAAGTTTTAAAATAGAATCTGTGAATTTCTCTATTCACAGATAATACAATAGTTATTAATGTATCCAACCATAATTCTGTAAGATCATCTATATATGTATTCAGTATATGTATATTTACATATACCAGTATATGTATTCACCCAAATTATGTGTAAAAGACTGTAGCCACAGCATGATTTTTGCCGAAATGATCTTACAGTGTAGTTGAAGGTATTTCTCTTGGAAACTTGATACCCACACCCTCCCAGAAATTCTGAAGGCTAATTCACTTAATACATTGTTCCTTTCTGTTTTAACTAGTTAGAGTGGATTCTGTAGGTCTGCAATTAAACAATGATCATTACAGTAACTGGGTACAGAAGTGATTGTAGGCAACACAGCCCTGTAGAAAATGAAAATTTGTGATTGGTTATCTGATCTGGTTGGATTTGAAGACAATGAGGATGCAGTGACCATGAGAGTGTAGAACAGTGATGGTCCACAATATCCAGTGACGAAACAATTACTTACATTATCACCTGTGGTAACTTAGAATAAAGCACCTATCTAATGCAAGGCTTTTATGGATTGAGTGATAAGACATTATGAGAGAATACAAGACTGTAAGGTAGGTTGGCTGCTTCTAAGTTCACTGGACACCTCAAACAAACAAAATGACACAGAGTTTTAAATCCTCAAGGTTGGAGAACTATGGAATTTCTGTGATTGCCTAAAAGATTTTCTTTTCCCTTTTAGCTGCCAAAAATCAAATGCAGACACTGCTCCTGTAGGATTGCTGAATTACAATATAGGATGAATTTGATTTCACTAGTTCTATGTGAAAGTCAAGGCATCTGATGGGTATGTTTTAGTCATTTATTTAACTTCCTCTACTGCCTTTTAGCTATACATCATTTTATTATTTTTCAGTGATTGCCCTTGGGCTAATCATGTGCATCTTCAATATATCAAAGTTCATTTAGAGTTAACATTGCATCACTGTACCTTTCTTATGCACAAGTGGCCCAGTCAAGCCCTTCCTAAATTTCTGTTCTACAGAAACAATGAGAGATAAACAAACAGTTGTTGTTGATTCAAGCCACTAAGTTTTGATGTGTTTGTTACATAGCAATAATAACTGCTATGATGGTTTAAAATAAGAGTGTTACTCTAGTACGACGAGTGTCTTTATCAAGGCCAGAAGCAAAAGGGGGCATTGATTAAGAGCGAGCAAGACCCAAGAATTTAAATGGGGACATTTGAGATGATTCAGATAATAGAAACCCCCAAACCCTATCAAATTTCCTATTCCAGCAGAGGCAACCCTCCCCTATCAGAGAGGCTAGTGCTACCTGGCTCAAAGACAGTATAAGGACTGCACCTCAGGCAGTTACCATAAGACAATGCCACTTCTCCTCATACCTGACCCTCCATTCCTCATCGCCTCCAGACATAGAAATAGACTTACACACAAAAAGAACTGCAAGATGTTGTTAATTTCTAGAAGGAAAACCTTGGGACCACGTGGAAAAAGAGATTCTAAGTGTGCTAGACCATAGACAAGGAGGATCAGAATTTTAAATCAGCTGAATTTGGCTACTCATCAGAAATTTTTGATTCCCGGTGCTAACTCAAGCAGCTGGGGATTGGTCTAAATTATTTGCTCAATTGCTTGACTAAAACCTAGACTCAAATATGGCCAAAACTAAAGTCAAAATGCCAGAAATTTCTTGTTGTGATACGAAGGAAAGAATCTAACAACTTAGAAAGAAAATGCTGTTGTTAATTTATCATTTGCAACCTGTTCACCCACCTCTAACTATGTCCCCCATGAGGGCTCAGGGGATATTCCTTTCACCTTGGCTTTGAGAAATGCACTGTATGTGGGAGTACCAGCATCCTTGAAAAGTGCTAGAGTAGATGTCCTGTGCAAGCTGGGGGAAAAGCCTGCAGGTCCTTTTATTGAAATGAGCTTCCAGATTTCAATGAGGATGATTAGAACCCAGGTAACAGAGACTGTGATAGCACTTAACCCCTGGAAGCAAGATGAGCACAGTTACTTGCAATAGGTACAGCCAGAGTGATAATTAGAATGGTGTGACTAGCATGGATCCTAGATGGTGGCTGACTGATCATGAAGCCTCAGGACCAAATCAGATGAACAGCCAACTAGGTTCAAACCTGATCTATATAACACTAAAAAAAAAAATATCTAGGTTTGGAGACCAGATGTCTGACCTGAATCACCATGCTAAAACATTGTCTCTCACCCAATTTCTATCTCTGAGTCACTTCACAGACTCAGAGACTCTTAAATAAAAAGAACAAATAAAGGAGAGGCCAATACAGGTGAGGAAGGACCCTGCAATAACATAAGTATATACCATAATTCTTCCCTGGTCTTCCCCAAAGAAGTGTAACCATTTACCAGGTAATTGTATCCTGGGGAAAAGGAAATACTTCATCTTTTCAGGGTTGATTAGCTCTTAGTTAATGCTAATCCTTTGGGACCCAGAACATCATCACGATGAGTTAGTGCGTTTATGGGAGTTAGTTTATCCCATGGTAGGCCTAGTAAGCCTCTGAATCCACCCAGTGGTTACTTCCTAGGTTTTGAACACCGAGTTGATATCTGCAACTAGCAGAGCCCTCAGTCAGTGCCACTACAGAATAATGGGCCAAGTGAAAGGCCCCGCAGCTTCCTCTCCCCATTAAGAGAGAAAATCCAAAGTAACACTGCATATCTATGTAAAGCACAGAAATGTGTGCTACTATCAAAAACTTGAAAGATACCGCAAAGTGTGTGTGCCTGTGTATGGGTGTACAGATGATTTAACATACTCATTTAAACCGAGCAGAACACAAATGGCTCCTGGAAAATGTCACAGATTATTATAAATTTAATATAGTGGTAGCTCTACTTATAGCTACTGTTCCAGACACGATCTCTTTACTGGAGCAAATCATCAGCCCCTGACACATGGAAAGCAGGTACTGATAAAGCAAATATGTTTTCCTTTACCCAACAACCAGGCAACATCAGATGCAGTGGGCTTTCACTAGCACAGAGAGAAGTACATTTTCCTATCTTGCCTCAGAATTACATGAACTTTAGAGTATAATTTAGTCTGCAAGGACCTTCATTGTCTCACCATCACATTAGACCTCACCAGTCTATGACCCTGATGACATCATGCTAATAAAACTCAAGAAACTAAGATAAAAAATTGTGTGCCAATGTCAACCAAAAACCAATTGGAAATGATAATACTCTTGATACTTTAACTTGTTATTAGGAAAATGTTTAATTTACAAACATTTGATACATTAACTCTGAGGAATTCATCCATTAAATAAAGCAAGATATGTAAAATAAATGTTTATATGTTTCCAGATATTTTTGTTCTTATATGCTCTAAGTATGCTCCAATATCTAAACATCTTTTGAGGAAACTACAAATTTCTCCAAATCAGAAACTCTTCTCTAACTGTGTAACACAATCTATAAAATACTCTGTACTACTCTGTTAGTAGTTTGGCACTTTCCAAATAAGTAAACTCCCAAGTTAAAGGGCTAAACCACTGCACAGTCATACGCACTGGATTACACTATGTCAATTTGCGTGAGCTGGAAGCTGTTTCCTAAAATCCCCTTCCCTTCGGATTTCATGTTAGAATTGGCCAAAAGTGAAACTCGTTGGGGATTTGAAAGGCAGAAGTAAAGCGACAGCCTTTACTCTTGGAAGGTTGTCATGGTTAAATATGGTATCAAACAAGATGCTGAGATATCCTGCATCGTCCTTGCTCTCTGTGTCCCACGTGCCTTTCCAATTGCTGTCGCTGCTGACCAAGAGCAACCCCAGGCCCACCATCAGACATTTCACTGCGGACCCACAGGTCCCAGTAGGGCTACATATCTAGCTACATAGATACAACAGCTTTCCACAAACCTCTCCATGAGCTCCTCCCTCACGCTCCCATTTCAATGGCTGGAAGTAGTTGGCTTCTCAGATTCTCCTGTTAAGTTCAGACTTATCCACTTGTGCCAATGTTACAAGCGTGCTGGTAAATGATTTTTTTCCTGATCTTGCTCCCTCTTCCACACCTTCAGTTCCCCAGCTCCTCTCACATCTGTGTAAGACCTAATTCCTTTAGTAAGACCCCTTAGTCCCAGAAATACTCCAAGTGGCTCTGCCTCCATAAATAAAACCTGAATGATAATCTTTTTTCACTTCTACCTTTTAATCTCCTTATGTGTCCTTCCATTTGATAGTAATTTACAGATTCATTTTTATCTAGCACATTGTTAAATGCATTATCTCACTTAATCCCTACAATAATTCTGAGAGGTAGATAGTAATATACCCATTTTTAAGATAAAGAAATAAAAATTTAGATTCCTTGGTCAACTGGTCAGCTCCAAACCAAAAGATACTAAGCTGAAAAACAGGACCTTGATTTCAGGTTCAATACTTTTCCTATGTTCCACAGGTGGATGTCAGCAAAAATGGTGGTGCAAAGGACCTCTGATAATTCCCCACTCCATTAAAGCAAGCAGAAAACTGGCAAAAAGTATTAGAATCAACTTTTTCAGAACTCTGGAAATTAACTAAGATTTGAAATTATCCAGGGAGTGTTTATTCAAGAAAAATGGTAAAATTTTGCTAAGAACAGCAAATGTCATGTCATTTTAACTTGCACCATTCCTCTTCCATTTTCACCAGCTCTGCAATAGCCTTGAAAACTAGCAGCAGGCAATTCATGGTGAAAATTAGTGTCCTGGCAGCCACCAGAGGGAATAGAATGGGTTTGCAGTGCCTCTAAAGTCTCGTTCCCAGAACACTGTCATTATATGACCAGTCTGGTGATTCCCTGGAAGAGTTCACTTGCAAGGTTATCTTTATTTAACCTAATTCTGAGCTTGCTCAGTGAAAAGCCTTTGTCAAAAACAATTAGAGACAATTAATTAATTTTGCAGCTGCCTGAGGTGGTAAATAACAGCTGGGTCAAACAATAGGCTAACCAAAAAACTTAAAAGGAAAAAAGGGAATGAGATATACATAAGGGCTTTGAAAAGCTCCAACATATTCATGGGAATCTAGAAGACTGTGCACATGTTCAGGAAAGACCTGAGAAGGCCCTAAGCTCTCACCTCAGGGTGACCTTCAGGCTTTTGCACAAGCAGTTGGTGAAAGCTAAGGCGGAGTTGTCAAGTGCCTGACTGAGTGCTGAAAGCATGCCCCAACACACACGCACACACAGAGGCCATCAGCAAAGACAGGGAGACTTGTTGATTTAGGCATTTAAGGAATTTTCTGTCCAATCATTAGCTGACCATTAAGCTAATCAGCCTGAGACTTCAGTGGCTACATAGGACAAAGAACATAGATTTTACAGAATTAGCCAAGAAATATCACTAAACAAACAAAAACAAAACAAACAGCAACAACAACCTGATTTCCAGAGTTGCAACATTATATTATTTTTAAATGTCCAATTTTCAGCAAAAATATGCAAAGAAACAAGAAAGTACAGCTGTTATATGGGGAAAAAAACAATGAACAGAAACCGTCCCTGAGGATGCCTAGATGATGGACTCAATAGACACTTAACCTCTACTATTTTAAATAATCCCTAGTAGGATGACTAAGAAAGTAACTAAAAATATATATAGTAAAGAAATGACAGAGGAATTAAATGGTGTGCTAGAAAATACCCATTTAGCCAAAAAGAAGGCAGTAATGGGGAAATGAAAAAAAAGTGAGACATACAGAAAACAAATAACATGACCAACAGACATCCTACATTATCAGTAATTAAATTAAATGCAAAGAGATTAAACACTCCAATCAAAGGCAGAGATTGGCAGAAAGAATAAAACAATGATCCAACTAAATGTTGTCTAAAAGCGACACACTTTAGATTCAGACACACAGGTTGAAAGCAAAAAAAACCCAGAAAAATGGAAGAAGATCCATCATGTAAATAGTAACCAAAAGAGAGCTGGAGTGGCTACGCTAATATCAGACAAAATAACACCTTAAGACAAAAACTATTCATAGAAGAAAAAAGGGCATATTTTAATGATGAATGTTCACTCCATCAAGAAGATATAATAATTATAAGTAAGTATTCACCTAACAAGAGACCCCCAAATCACATGAAGCAAAAACTGAAGGGAAAAATACACAATTTAACAATAATATTTGGAGACTTCAATACCCAACTTTCAATAACGGATAGAAGAACCATACAGATGACAGAAATAGAAGACTTGAACAATGTTACAAACCAACTAAACCCAACAGACATCTGAAGAACACTCCAAGCACCCAACAGCGGAACACACATTCTCAGGTGCATGCAGAACATTCTCCAGGATAGACTATATGTTAGGCTATTAAACAAGTCTCAATAAATTTGAAAGGATCGATGTCATACCAAATATGTTCTCTAATCACAAAGGGATGAAATTAGAAATCAATAACAGAAAGAAATTTGGGAAAGTCAGAAACATGTGGAAATTAAACAACACACTCCTATATAACCAATAGGTCAAAAAGGAAATCATAGGGAAATTAAAAACACTTTGAGATAAATGAAAACAAAAACATAATATACCAAAACTATGGGATGCAGTGAAAGCAGTGCTGAGAGGGAAATGTAAAGATATAAATGCCTATAATGAAAAAGAAAAAAGATCTCAAATCAATCATCTAATCTTCCACTATAAGAAACTAGAAAAAGAAGAGTAAACCAAATCCAAAGCAGAAGGATGGAAATAATAAAGATTAAGGTATAAACAAATAAAATAGAGACTAGAAAAACAAAAGAGAAAATAAAGAAACCAAAAGTTGGTTCTTTAGATTCAAATTACTACAATCAGAAATCAAAGAGGAAAAATTACTACCAACTTTACAGAAATAAAACAGATTATAAGCGAATACAATACTCCATAGGTATCTTACACTAAAAATATGATCCAAGATTCAGAATATCAAATCACACCCTTAAAGCACCTGCATGATCAAAAAACACCATTCTACAAATATTTACTCTACTTGTAACTATTATAGGCCATGAAGATTCACCAGAGTCCAAAGACATATAACACTGTCCTAGTGTTTGCAAAGAAGACAAAATATAAAAGCGAAAGATTAAATAGTAATCAGGAAAACCTCCACATCTGGAAATACTAAGGTACTGAGGATTTCAAATCCTTCCTCCAGCAAGTGGTACCTACCCGAACTCTTGTAAGATTGAGGAACATAGAGAGTGGGTGGTACGCCACTTCTGTTACCAAACATACCAACTCTGGGTATATTATCCACTGGAAGATGGGTCTGGAGGGCCAAAATGGGGCCGTTTCCAAAAGGTGAGAAACACTAGAGCAGCGACCCTGCTTGGTCTGAACTGGATTCTTCTTTCCTCAAACTCCTATCCCACATTTTTCTGCTAGATAAGTCAATTCTTTCTCCTTGAGATCTTAAGTCCTGCCAACAGAATTATCTTTCCCAAGGGCAATACTTGGAGGCAATATATATCCTTTCTTCAGTTAGTCACACTGCAGTCCTCAGTCTTCTGCACTCTCTCCAAAATGTTCTATTTTCTCCTCCCTCCCCCACTTACGCACTCAATTCACATAATTTATTACCAAATAAAGAGCTACAAAAGATGTGCCCAGTGAACATAAACAAAGCAGAAGCGCTTGTAATATCACTTTTGCAATATCGAAACGTGGGTGGCCAGAAATCTTCACAGAATGTAAAGCTTTGGTATTTGTGGCTTTGAGTTGCTACTTCCCTACAGGAAAATACAGGTGTACATTCTTATAGGATACAGGAAATTTGTCATCTAATGCCTATTAAATAGGATAAAAGTACATTCCCAAACACGAAAAGGCATACTTAAACGGGCAACTGGCTGCAATATACCTGACCTACTGGCAAGACTCTTGTCGGCTGCAAACCCCAAAGACCATTCTCCTGCCCACACATATATACACATCTTACACATCTAGGCTGTTTAACAATCTGTTTTATTTTGTCATTGCACACAACTAATGATTATTCTTAATACAATTTTGTGGCAACGACTATGCATAGTGAATCTCAGTATAAAATTAAGTCAGCCAACACTTAAGCAGAACCTACAATTATGGCTGGAATAACACTGTACTTACTTTACCAGGGAAACCTGCATGACTTGGAGCAAGGGTCACACACTCAAACGCCCAGAGATTCTTGCCAATTATTAAGTACGAATGAGGTAGGCTGGTGAGTGAGCATACAAAGGAAGGAACCACTGCTCAACTCCAGCCAGTTAGTACAATAATGTGAGAATTTGGCCCAGTGTTTCCACATCGTTTGATTCTTTAAGAGAAGCCAAGAAACCTAGATTTCTAGAGGAAATCGCCTGAAAATATTTTCTCTAATTTTTTTCACAACACTGTGTAAATCAAACAAAATACCTCCTGCAACTTCAGATTGAGAGTCTTAAACTTCCACCCTATAGTGGACATCAGTTGTTCTTCTCCTGCTCAACATCCCTTCCCTGATCTGATAACAGAACTCCTCTTCCCTGAGGGGAACCCATTCCGTGTGGTACAGGTAGGGCCTACCAGAGGCAAGGGCACGTGACTCAAGCCCTTCAGTCTTCTGAAGAACCTTTCTGTTAGACCCATGGAATTGACTATATCTTTGCACTGGGATTACTAAACTAGGGCCTTCTGTGGCCATCTTGTCTGCCTTATAGAGAGAGCTACAAAGTCATGATGATACCATCTCAGCCCCTGGATACAACTGTCATTACAGGTCTACTAGAATTTTCAGTTGCGTGAACCAGTAAATTCCCTTTTTTGCATAAGTCAGTATATTCTCTTACAACCAAAAGAATCCTAACACATCCCTAGAAAATTATGCTGCATAATCTGTTCTATAGACTTCCAAGTATAAGAAGGTCTGCGAGGACATAGGTGCCTTTAGTCAGATAGGCAGTTCAAATGCCAGTTCTACTAGTACTAAATGTCTGACCATGAGCAAGTTAACTAATATTTTGAGAATCTGTTCTTCATTTGCACCTTACCTACAAGAATTAGACGTGAAATGTACCTAGCACTTTGTCAGGCACACAGTAAGCCCCGAACTAATGTTTGTGTTCTTTCTCAACTCCCTCTACTGGAAAACCAGAGTAGAAAGTAAGATGCTTAAGGTTTCACTACTAGGAAGAAGGAAGGCAACTTGAAACGGCTTCTAGGAACATTAAAATATTCTATAAATAATCACACTGGTCAACTGTGTACAGTTTCTCCAAAGACAGAAGAATTACTCTCATCAACTAAGTAGGTGATTGTGTAACTGAGCCAACAAGACTGGAGGTCAAAGTGAAAAAACTACTGATATTACAAGGTTAAAGCTAAATTTTTCCACATAAGGCTGATTTCAACCAAATGTCAGTTTTTTATGAAAGTGTGTCGACTCACAGGAGTAGGTCTAGGGATCGCAGAGGGAGAGTCTGTACTAGACACAAACTGAGCGGACTATTACTTTAGACAAGAACATCAGAGGGAGAAATATTTAGGTGTAAATATGATGGCCAAATAGAATTTGGAATCTGGATATACTTCCATCTTAGCATCCGTCATCTTATACTAAAATATTCTGCTCATGTGTATCTGTACTATCAGACCATAAGCTCCTTGGAGGTAAATTCTGTTTCTTACTCATCTTTGGAGCACCACTGCCCAGCAAACAGTAGGTTTCTATAAATGTTGGAAGAATTCAACTAAAACTAATAGTAAAGTCACAAAGGGCTGCTAATGTTTTCTAAGGGTCTTCAGATTCTAAATAGAGACATAAAAGATTCTTCCCATTGGGAATAAAGGAAGAACTTCTTTAAGGGATATGCTTTGGCTGGCAGCAGTATTGAGTATAACTAAATTAGTACAGTTTTAACAAGAATTTATCCTAGTAAACAAAAGGTCATATGGCAGAATCTGAATTTCACAGGCCAGTCTAACTCAAGTAAAAACACCTAGGAAATTACTCTTGTTAAGACTAAAAACACTGAGGAGCAAAACTGATGGCCTGAAAGGAGATTCTGAGTCTCTGAGGAGTTCCCTACCCTTGTTGTGATGTACCTTTTGAGCAAATGATCCAGTGTTAAGAGGTAACTAAGAACTTCAGACATATGCAAGCAAAGGGGTTAATATACTGAAAAATATGCCACACTCGGACTCATTTACATTTATGACTGTACATTTTTCTGCAAGTTGTTATATAGGAAATTTGAGGTCTGAGCGAGGTAAGACCCCACCCTAAGCACCACTAGGATTCCAGGAAGCACCTTGTTAGGGACAAGGCCCTGGGTTTTGAATAAAAGTTTGCGCAAAAGTTAGGTTTAGTCTCCGGTGAAAAGGGAGATAATATAGTTCAGGAAAATTATTCATACTTGAGCCAGAGGAATTATCAAAACAAACTGCCCTTCTTGGCTGTGATTTGTGCCTTGATTTTGTGAATTAGTGGAAGGAATCAAAAATTCTAATGTGTGATAAGAGTGGCCTTCATCTGACATCGCATCTGGTCAGTATACGGGAACAGGGAACTGGCAGACCAACACCCATAGGAAGCTCTCCTGGCAAAGAACGAAGGGGAAAAAGCAAGCTCTAGACCCAGAGATGCTACCAACTGTAACGAGTGTCATTGAGAACTATAAAAACGACAGAATTAAGCTTAACAGCTAGAAGTTTGCTCCAAGGGGATGAAAAAATGGCAGGCTAAGGATTTAAGGTCACACTATTAGTCAGATTTGGCCTCCTGACAATAGCTTTAGGTTTTAAAACATGTGTTTGGGGCGAGGGGGCCGACACGTAACTCAAACAACTTTAGGCATGGTCGAATTCATTCTTCTCCCCTGAAGCAGACAACAAAATGGATTCTGATTTTCACTCTTTCACTCTTGCGGAGGCTGGTTCTCAAAGACAGGGAGACTTGAGATAGGAACCAGCCTAATGAGATAGGGTTGTCCAGAAGGCTCCTGGCCTAACAAGATAAGGTCCCTAACCAATTGACAAGCTAGGAGAATCAGATAGAGGCCACCAAGATCCACATTCCACAGCTTCGGGACTTTGTTAGGCTTACACATGCACCTAGCACCCAGGAGTTGGTTGAAGATGACCCCAGCCCCAATACGATAGCAAAAATAACACGCAGGGGTGGAGAGCTAGCATGCTAGTGATACATGCATTACATGCAGTAGCATGCTACGTGACAGCGCAGGTGCAACCACAACCCCACCTCTTTATGCCGTGACAAGGCTCTCCTCCCCAGCCTCTGCCTAATAAAAGCCCCACAATCCCGCTCCCTAATGAGCTGGTCACCTGCCCCTTTCCTTTCCTCACTGGCCTCCCTGTGCCTCTCCTGTGCACAAGCTAATCAACTTTTACTTTTCTACTCCCGTTTGTTGTCTCTCTTGATTGCTATCCTGGAGGACAACAAGAACCCAGGGTACCAGACTGACCACTGGAAAGGTGCTCTACAGTCCTTGACACAGTGAAAAGGATGGCAGGGCAGAGCTAAGAAAGCACCAATGCACCATCTCCTCTTCCAACTGCGAGGGACAATCCTTCTAGCAGAAACACAGTTCACTCCTAGTCTAAACTATTGTTCTATGAGCAGCAACTGAGAGGTGAAAAGTGCAAAACGCTTCATCCCACCCTAGTTGGTCACTCCCAGCTACACTTCTGTGTGGTGGTGCCTAGTCCTGTTCACTCTCTCACTGAGCCAACTGTTCACTAATTGTTTTTCACATTTGTGTGTGTGAGGACACTGTGCTCTGACTTAATTTTTCAAAGGGTACACGCCAACATAAATACTCCAGGTCCAACATAAAACAGAATAATTAAAAATAGGTCTAGTTATCCAATTGGCTGATCATTGCTCATTTGCATTCCCAAGATATAGAGTATTTTCAGTTGTTTTGCCTATTTTTTCATTCAGGTGAGCAGAATAGGTTTTAACTTACAATCAAATATCTACTTTTAAAGGGATTAACGATAATCCTGATGGGAAGCTGGTGTGGGGAAAGGACTGCACGCTTTAGAGGAAAGGAAGGTCTGAGCTTGGATTCCAAAATCTTCCACTTTCTAAGGCTACTCAGTAAAGTGGCAAAAACAATTCATATTTTGTAGGTTGTTATGAATATTATATGACAATGACAACATAATGATATAAGAATGTACTACATAAGAAGCACTCAAAAATTTCATTACATAATAACAGCATGCTCACAGTGTCTTTAACACCTACTGAGCAAGAATAAAAATTATTGGGGCCGGCCCTGTGGCCTAGTGGTTAAGTTCGGCACTCTCTGCTTCAGCAGCCCAGGTTTGGTTCTGGGCACAGACCTATACCACTTGTTCATCAGCCATGCTGTGGCAGTGACCCACAAACAAAATAGAGGAATACTGACACAGATGTTAGCTCAGGGCGAATCTTCCTCAAGCAAAAAGAGGAAGATTGGCAACAGATGTTAGCTCAGGGCAAATCTTCTTCAGCAAAAACAAAAAACAAAAAAAACCTTGAAGACTCCTATTTATATTCCTAAAGTTAAAATGTTAAAATGGGAGGGGGGAGATCTCATAACTTGTTTTTGGAGAGAGAATATATGGCAGGAGTTGGAGAGGTATCTCGCAACATGTAAAGTCCACAAGGAGTATCTACTCAGAGATTTGCTTCAACGCAATAACTACTCATAGTGAACAGTCACTAGTCATTCATTCTGCAAATATTTTTGAGTACTTACTATGTGCCAGGCCTAAGCTAGGTGTTGAGGTGACAGCTGTAAATACTATAGACCTAAGCCTTGTTCTTAAACAGCTTACAGTTTAGTAGGTGAGATAAGCCGACACACGGAATATTACAGTGGTGTTGGGTGCCACTCGAGCACCCAACACGGGAGAACACCACAAAATCAGGGAAGGAGGTAACAGGCAAAGTCACTGTAGAGAGTAATCGTCAAGGAGAAATCTGAAGAACAAGCAGGAGTTAGCTGAAGGAAGAGAAGTTCTAAACAGACAATAGCATGAACAACGGTCCTGAGGTGCAACAATGCTGCAAATCCAAAAATTACAAGCAGTATAGTCTTCCTGGAACTTTGGACACAGTCTGGACGAGAGAGTACAAAGGGGGCTGACAGCGAGATAAAAGAGATGGGGACAATGCAGTTAGCCACGCAAGCAGGAGTCAGGTCATGAAGTGGTCTGTGAACCATTCACACTAGAGCTCTGGCTTCATCCTGGAGACAAAGGGAAGTCATTGAAGAGTGCAAATGACATCAGATTTGTCTTTCAGGAAGATCACTCTGGCTGTAGCATGGGAAAAGAACATGTGGGAAATCTTTTAAATCATATAAAGAAACTATCTTAGAGGAAAAAAAAATCAAACCAAATGCTAAAGGAATCTCAGCTATTTCAGAAATAAAACATTTCCTTGCAACTTAAAGGAAAACTTTTTAAAAGCCAATGGCTGCAATGAGCTGCAAATGCAGCGTAATAAAAGAGAAGGCTATGTAATCTCAGGTAAACCTTGTTTTCTAGAAACAAGAGAAAACAAAAGAGATCCCAACCCTTATCTCTCCATTCCCTTCACCCCCACCCACTACAGGCAGCTCATGCCAGCTCAGTCTCTGTCTTTCATTCAGGGACCAAATTTGCCCAACAAAATAATAATTTTGTTATAGGAATGGGCTTGGGGAAACTGCTATAACGTAACACAGTTTTAAAAAACTAAATGCTCACAGATGAGAACCAGTTCTGACACCAAGGTCAAGCAAAAGTAATTTTAGCTATTTTGCCAATGGTCATTAAATAATGAGAATTTCTGCAGGTAGTTTCTAAATTAGAAAGGCTGACACCCTAAAACAGTGGAGTGCAAACATGAGCCCCAGAATACAATAATTAGAATTAGATACTTTTCCAAATTTGCCTCTTAAAATTAAATTATGCCATTAGGCACTAAATGCAAGGATTAAAATTTCACAAACTTCTAGTTAAATCAAAATGTGGTGACAACTACTGGCACATGCCCAAATACTAAAAGAATCTCAGCTGTTTTAGAAAAAAATAAGTTACTTCCAACTTGACGTAAAACCTTTTAGGGTCTATGGTTAAACTCATCTGCAAACATAGCATAAGAAAAACAGATAAGGAAAGTCTTTTATGTGGCAAATAAAATGCTAAAATCAGCCTTTAGGGGCCGGCCCAGTGGCGCAGCAGTTAAGTGCACACGTTCTGCCCCAGGCGGCCTGGGGTTCGCAGGTTTGGATCCTGGGTGCAGACCTATGCATCACTTGTCAAGCCATGCTGTGGCAGGCGTCCCACATATAAAGTAGAGGAAGACAGGCATGGATGTTAGCTCAGGGCCAATCTTCGTCATCAAAAAAGAGGAGGATTGGTGGCAGATGTTAGCTTAGGGCTAATCTTCCTCAAAAAAAATAAAATAAAAATGCTTTAAAATAAATAAATAAATAAATAATAAATCAGCCTTTAAAATCAAGATTTTGAGGGACGTTTGGCTGCAACTCACAAGACTTAAAGTAAATGACAATATATTCCAAAAATTAACATACACACATTTTTCTAGAGTAATTAAAAACATGGGAATTTATCATTATTGTAGCCGCAGGCCCTCCAGGACCAGTTCAACTGACCCCATCTCTTACCAACAGAGTGATTAAGAATTGCCTTTCAGAAAATCTGCAAAGTCACAGAGCCAGGGCATGCGCAAAAGAAGAAATTGTGATTTGAAACAAAGATCCTCCTTCCCACAGAACCCAAGGACCAGGAAACGACCAGAATTTGAAAGTTAGACCCTCATTAGAAGCGAGGGGTCCCTCATTCAGGAAGATCCAGAGTTAAAATTCCTTCCCCACCTCACCAAAAATGTTTAGAACCCCGTCGTAAAAGTTTAGAACCTTGTCATAAATGTTTAAAATCTTACCATAAATACTTGAAGTCCAACAATCAAAACCTGGTCTACCAGCATTTCCGTGCCAGCCTGTTCTTCCTAACCTCTTAAATTTCACCCCAAATCCTCAATCAGGGAGACAGACTTGAGGGCACATACCCCTTGTTCTCCCTGAAAATCAATCTCGCAGAATAAAACTGATCTCTTTTCCCAAAGGCCGATGCCATAATGAGTTGGCTTGTTTATGCGTGTTGGGCAGAGAACCCCAATTTTGTGTGGTAACATTAATATAAAACATTTCTTACAAGGTCATGTGCAAACTTTAAAAAATAATAATACCACAATGACTTTGGGGGACATAATAAATCTACTCTCTGAAAGGAACATACTTATTTTTTCTTCTGCAATTAGGCAAAGTCCCTACTTTCCACATTTTCTAAAAGTAATTAAATAAATTTATTATTTCAAAATGTGCTTTGGGTATTTGTGATTCAGTTAATTATTTCAAAAATCACTATTTCAAAAACTACCATAATTTATACACAGCTATTATTTATTTATTTACTGACCAACATAAAAGACTAGTCCAGTGAAGAATGACGCAATGAGAATTACGTCAGACTGGGAGTCAAGATACTCATTCAGCCATTCAGTCCTTTGTTAAACAAACATCTGAGTGCTGCTTTAGTGCCAGACAATGGGCACTAAGAAATATTTAAGTCCCTGAGGATACATAATACTACATTTCATCAAATTCGAGATGCCATTAATCATAAGACTAACTCTTAACTAATAAAGAAAAAATGCTCTCCATTAAATTACAACATAATGCCTTCAATGAGTCACATCAGCCTCTTATTGATACTTTTTGCTTTGATATTTTTTAAATCTGTTTAGAAAAATGTCTCAGTTTTTCCTGCCTTCAATACATTCCTTGACATTTTAAATGGCAACCTTTTTTATGCATCTCAGTACAAAACACCACTCCATCTTACTTTGGGGTATCTTCCATTCTTGGCTCCCATACAGCACTCAGTTGTTGCTTTTTAAAGAAAAGTAAATGGAATTGTGATGATTTGTCGAATGATAAATGTCTACTTCACTGATACCTAATGCACATCTCTCTACTTTGCTCCTGTCCTTTTCTGTGTGTTCAATAACTTTTGGTTTCAATACCAAATCAATGGAATCTTTTTGACGATAGTTTAAATGGCAATTAAATCCAACATACGTAGTGTTGATACCGTGTCCATACCTCAATTAAAATGATAACACTAAATATAGCTATGACTAAGCTTGCCCAGCACAGGCAATGACAACCTGGCCAGATGGCCGCTTGACTGACAGCAAGTGGAAGATGCCATTGAGTTAGATATATTCCAAATTCAGAGATGTTAAAATGTGAAAAAATATGTGCCTTAGAATCGCAGCAGTAATAGCAGCAAACACTCACGTAGCACTGAGGAAAGCATCATTCTATGTACTCAACATACATTATGTCGTGCAAACCCGTAACGCAGGTAGATTATGTGCCTCTAGATGAGGAAACTGGGGAGTCGAGGGATTGAGTAACTTGCCCAATATCACAAAGCTAGCATGCAGCAAGACTAGCATTTGAATCCAGGCAGCTAGAGTCTAGAGGCTATGCTTTTAACTACTATGCTATGTTGCCACTCAAGCTAATAATCAATAACTAGCTTTGTGACCTGAGGCAAATCATTACAGGCACCTTTCCTTATTTGGAAAAGGAGGATACTGGAAGAGATGATTATGGAGCTCTTTCCCAGGATGAAATATTACAATTCTATAATCTTCTACAATAAAATTTTATTCCCATGCTGGCTTTTCCGTAAGTCAATACAATTGAAAGACCTTTATTGCCTTTAGTGATTAATGAAAGCACTGTAACTTTTACCATGTCTAAAATCGGCATACTTGGAAAGGTATTGAAGAAACAGACACATAAGTTCTTGTCCCACTATTTCTCTCTCTTAGGGTGATGGCAAAAGGTTGACTGTAGATATAAATGATACAATTGGTGGGTTTTACTCTGCTTGTATACTACGATAGAAATTTAGTCATTTAAAATTTTAATCCAAAATTAACATATGACTTCAATATGTCAGTTTTAACAGCTATTCACAATGCAGAGCCCCTTATTCTTTTTAAAATTCTGTTCATTTATGAGGGATAAAACAACAGATTAATAACAGATGCAATATTGCAACATTTTCCCTCTTGACCCAATTTAAGGGTGGAATTGAATGTGCATTACACACTTGACAAGTCTGCCCCAGGGGGGTCGTCACACCCTTTGGACTTTCTTCTACAGGCTGAGCCAGCTGCTCTCTCTCCTAGGTAACCTCCCTTTAGATCCAAGGCCTCTGATCATCAGGCAACCCAATGATGCTTAAAATAATTCCGAATATTTCACCTTGAAGTTGTCCTACAGGAGAAGAGTACTAAAAGAAAGATCAAAATGCAGCGTCATTAAAGCTTTCATTATTCATTCTTAAACATCAAGTATCATATCAATTTTGGCCTGCTTTTCTCTTTTATATATACATACACATGCATACATGCAAAATAATCTGTCCCAACAGAAATCAGAGAAAACAGTAAAAAGATTTATGGGGAAAGAGGTGAAAACAGGAATATAAGTGAACTATTGGCAAAAGTGAGTTTAAAAAAACCAAAACAAGTGAGAAGATGCTCAAAGAGGAAAGGCTCTCACCGGTACACAGAATTTTACTATTACTTACCTTCCCATGCTGCCCGGCTCTTTCATAACAAATGACAACATCTTCCCACATTTCTAGCTTCTCAAATATCTGAAGAGCTGAACTGGTACATCCAAGCTCAAAGAGTAAACTTGCAAGTTGGTGCTAGAAAAATCGAATTAAAATAATGAGCATTTCCTTATTGAAAGATAGATTCCTGTTTCACAGGAGATATATCCAATCTGCCATTTTAAGGGTCTACTTATTGTAATAAGTTCATAACTTCTATAACCCAACCTCTACTAATTAGCAATGATTCAACACTTACTTTTCCTTTAGCAAGCTTCTTTATAGGGGGTGATGAATTAAAAATATAGAAACTGTTCAAAATACTCAATATATCAATTTTTTTCTATGAACTTAAAAAGTAAAATCAATACTTCTTTCTTACTTAGAGATTCCATACATGACAATCTCTGATTTGTAAAGCTGAGACCCAATAAATCAATTTTTAAAACTCTAGCTAGTATGGATATCATCAAAAAGACAAGACATAACAACTGTTGGTGAGGATGTGGAAAAAAGGGAACCCTTGTGTACTGGTGGTAGAAACGTAAACTAGTAAACCACTATGGAAATGTAACCACTGTGGCAATGTAAACCACTATGGAAAACTGTATGGAGATTCCTCAAAAAGCTAAAAATAGAACTACCACATGATCCAGCAATTCTACTTCTGGGTATATAACCAAAGTAAATTAAATGACTATCTCAAAGAGACCTCTGCATCCCCATGTTCACTGCAGCAGTATCAATGATAGCCAAGACATGGAAGCAATCTAAGTATCCATCTACAGATGAATGGATAAAGAAAATGTGTGTGTGTGTGTCTATATATACATATATACACAGTGCAATACTATTCTGCCATTAAAAAAGAGGGAAATCCTGCCATCTGCGAGAACATGGATGGACCTTGAGGGCATTACGCTAATAAGTCACACAGAAAAAGACAAATACTGTACAATCTCCCTTATATGTGGATTCTAAAAAAAACTGAACTCATAGAAATGGAGAAAAAATTGCTGGTTGCCAGAGGCAAGGGGTAGCAGAAACGAGTGAAGGTGGCCAAAAGGTACAAACTTTCAGTTATAAGATAAATAAGTCTTGGAGATGTAATGTACAGCATAGTAACTATAGTTAACAATACTATATTGTATATTTGGAAGTTGCTAAGAGACTAGATCATAAAAGTTCACATCACAAGAAAAAGAAATTTGCAACTATGTGAGGTGATAGATGTTAACTAAACTTACTGTAGCAATCACTGCACAATTTATACATATATCAAATCATTGTTGTACACCTTAAACCATACAACGTTATATGTCAATTATATCTCAAACTGGAAAAAAATAAAAGGAAATTGAACCAAATAATTAATTAAAACTGTAAGCAGTCAGTATAAATGACAAAATCTATGCATTAGTACTCGTGTACTTTATTCATGACAGCATCTCTGGCTCTTTCTCACTCAAGTCTACTTAGATTTATCTTAAGCACATTCTAAAAAACTTAGCTCCCTAATTTCCCAGTCCTTGGCAGATAAAAAAGGACAAATTGTGGTAAGGTCAATGAAAGTTAAACACATTCAAAAATAATATATTATGGTTTATAAGTGGCCCATCCTGCAGGAAAGGAAAAAATAACGGAAAAGTTACAAAAGTAGGTGAATACCTTGAATGAGCTATGAAACCCTATTAGTGAGAACTGTGCTGTTTTCTCTTAAATACATTTTACCACTTCCTCAAAAATTCAATACATATTTAAGAGTTAAGCTAATGGATATGGAAAATATAGGATTGACAAAATTAGAAAGTAAAATGAAATATACCTGAAAAATAAGCTAATATATTATCAAAATAAATAAGGAAGATGGTCCAACATTTCGTACCCCATGAAATACAGGAGCATTTGGCTTTTTTAGAATATATGATTGGACATTTTCAAAAACTGAAGATAGCATGTAGAAGCTGGAATGAACCTTAGGCTCACACAGTAAGTAGTTTAATCTTTTCATTTAATTGATGAAGAAAGTTACGGCATCCAAGCTGATATGGCTAGTTAGTGACAGAGTAAAGACTAAATCTCTTTTTACAATAACTTTGCCGTTATTTCCTGCTCTTTAAAAATAATACATAAGATATGGATTACTCCCTATAATGCAAGAAAAATGATTTAATTTCTTAATGAAAGAGAACATTTATCCAAGATCCCCAAATTTACAGATTCCTAAGCAGATAAAATAAACATTTAGCCTAAATTCTACTTGAACAGTATTTAATTGTACTAATGCTTCTGTTCAGAAAAAGATTAAAAGCTACACCCTCGACAGACATATGTTTTGTCATAATAATAGCTCAGAGTCTGCAATGTTTCTCCACCACAAACCACACAGTACAAAGCACTTAACAAATTTCACAGATCAGGGTCAAAAACACGCCAAAAAATTCCAGTTGTTAACACCAATTGATGAAGAAGCTACTCCTTTTGAGATGATATAATAAAGCTTTTTATTTGCCTATGTTTTATTGAGACTCCTCAATAGATAAACTGAATTCCAATGTGTAATAAATCCCTTAGTTTGCCCTGTGCTTGAGTATAACCTACTCTAGGAAATCTTAAAAGGAGGATTCTGAGAGATTGAATGGTGGGTTGGCATTTATAATTCTAAATCACTGCATGTGTGCGTAATCCACAAGAGAAAGAGGAGGGAAGCTAGTTAAAATGACAACAGTTACCAAATCCTCTAGACATATCTGGCTGGCAGGATTTGACTTCACTTAACCTTCCTGTGCCATAGCTTCTTCATCTGTAAAATGGGGATATTTCACAAAATTGTTGCAATAAAATAAGATAAGATGCTTGAAATGCAGAACAAAATGTGTGCCTTATGCGAAGTGTGTGGTAAAAGTCAGTTGTTATTAGCCAGTACAATTACAACCCCGTGAAGAGATAAAGAAGGAGGTAAGCTAGACTAAAAGTTGGGAAATTAGAGATCTAGTTTATGAACAGCTATGTGACCAACACTGGAAAACGGCAGTTAATTGCACTGGACCCCAATTTTCTTCTCTGTAAAATTAAGAAACTGGAACAGATGTCTCAGTTGCCCTCAGTGCTAAAACTTTTACAGAACAGGGGACCTATAACACAGGAGAACCACGGCGAAGGGGCCAGGATCTCCAGCCCAACACGCGGCTTTAGGAGCTGCACCAGGTATTCCTCAGAAAGAGGAGAGCAGTTAAGAGTTTCGCACAATACAGAGTATCAAATAGCTGTTTTCTTTTACTTTCTGCACACAACTTGGTTAAAAGGTTCACTCTTTGGCAGAAAGTTCTTAAAGAGCTTTTAAATATAAAAAGTTATTTTGAAAATGGAAGTTTTTGTGGTTCTCCTATTATTTAATTTCAAGGATTCTATTTAATCTAGTTTTAAATTCTTTCAAAAATGTTTTAAAAATCTAATATCACTTTAATCAAAGTAATTTAAAAAAATCAAATTTTAATCAAAACAGCTATTTGAAGTAACAGTCCATCCGTAGCTAGATACTTTTCTTTTCACTGAAATATTTGAAAACACAAACATAATTAAAAATCATTCTTTTCTAATGCATTTATCTTTCTTTCTTTTTTTTTTTTCAGGAAGATTAGCCCTGAGCTAACATCTGCCGCCAATCCTCCTCTTTTTTGCTGAGCAAGACTGGCCCCGAGCTAACATCCATGCCCATCTTCCTCTACTTTATATGTGGGACACGTGCCACAGCATGGCTTGCCAAGTGGTGCCATGTCTGCACCTGGGATGTGAACTGGGGAACCCCGGACTGCCAAAGCGGAACGTGCATACTTAACTGCTGCGCCACCGGCCGGCCCCTGCAATTATCTTTCAAATGCAAAGTAATTTCCATATGAAATGACAAGCAACAAGAAAAATACCTGAATGGCCCAGTGAGGTGGTACTCGACAGCAATAGAACATCTTCAGACGTTCCAATACAGATGTAGTCTTATCTTCAAATTGATCTGCAAGAGCCTTAAGAGCACATATCTAATCAGAATCTATATGTGTAATAACTTTTTAATATAAAGAAGATTCTTATTGTAAAAGTTATACAAACGTGCATATAAACAATAAAGAACACAAGTCACTTTGATAAGGTGATAGGAATATGTGAATTTTTCTTTAATTTCTTTATGTTTAAAAAACTTTAAAGTTAACCAATCTTTTTTTCATAACGCAGTAGTTAAATTTTTTTCTTTTCTTTTTTTTTGCCAGTTGACTAGTTTTCAGTTGACTAGTTTTCACAAGCCTGTCTTGTGAGGATTAGATGGTAACAATATGTCAATGTTAATGCACATATTACATAGGTTATATAGGAGAATACCCTTGTATTTGAGGATGCTGAAGCACCATATCAGCAACTTACTTTCCACTGCTTCAGGATACAAAAGACAGCTGTACTGTACTTGCAACTTTTCCGTAAGTTTGAAATTGCTTCAAGTGTTTACAAAATTAATTTTTAAAATTGAAAATCTCGAAGAAAGTAAGAGGTAACAAGTCCAAACCTCCTCAGAAGAAAGAAAAGGACAAGAATCTAACATATCCCAGGAAAAGCCCAAAACAAAGAGACCAGTTTCCAAGCAGGGAAACTGCCCCTAACTTGGGGCTTCTCCCTATCATAGTAGGTGGGAGATATATTTGTTAGCCTAAGAACACCCTGTACAATGAAAAAACACTCATTATGTCACTTCTTTGACAATCCAAGATGTTATTCAATCAAGTCAATCGTAACAAATTGAGACATAACCAGACTCCTAAACCATCATGGTCAAAATATTTTTAAAGCTTTCTGGCCTTACTTCAGAGAAACCTAATAGCGAAAAGGTTGCATGCTTTTGCCCGAAGCTATTTAGTTGTAGGAGAGAGAAAGAAGAAAAACTTCTGGCTGAATACATATGGTCACAATATATAAATAAAAGGTTCACTGAACTACTTCATCAAAAGGGGAGCAAATTTTTCTTTTCATCAAATTTTTTTCCTTTCTTTGGAAAGAAAAAAATAACTAATTCTTAATAATAATAATAATAAAGCCAAAAACAACATCATGACACTTTTTTTTTTTTATTAATGTTATGATAGATTACAAGCTTGTGAGATTTCAGTTGTACATTTTTGTTAGTCATGTTGTGGGTACACCACTTCCCCCTCTGTGCCCTCCCCCCACCCCCCCCTTTTCCCTGGTAACCACCGATCAGATCTCCATATCAATATACTAAATTCCACCTATGAGTGTTGTCATATAGAGTTCGTCTTTCTCTGACTGGCTTATTTCGCTTAACATAATACCCTCGAGGTCCATCCACGTTGTTGTGAATGGGCCAATTTTGTCTTTTTTTATGGCTGAGTAGTATTCCATTGTGTATATATACCACTTCTTCTTTATCCAATCATCAGTTTCTGGGCATGTAGGCTGGTTCCACGTCTTGGCTATTGTAAATAATGCTGCGATGAACATAGGGGTGCAACGGACTCTTGAGATTTCTGATATCAGGTTCTTAGGATAGATACCCAGTAATGGGATGGCTGGGTCATAGGGTATTTCTATTTTTAACTTTTTGAGAAATCTCCATACTGTTTTCCATAGTGGTTGTACCAGTTTGCATTCCCACCAACAGTGTATGAGGGTTCCTTTTTCTCCACAACCTCTCCAACATTTGTCGCTCTTGGTTTTGGATGTTTTTGCCAATCTAACGGGTGTAAGGTGATATCTTAGTGTAGTTTTGATTTGCATTTCCCTGATGATTAGCGATGATGAACATCTTTTCATGTGTCTATTGGCCATATTCATATCTTCTTTTGAGAAATGTCTGTTCATGTCCTCTGCCCATTTTTTGATCGGGTTGTTTGTTTTTTTGTTGTTAAGCCGTGTGAGTTCTTTGTATATTATGGAGATTAACCCTTTGTCGGATAAGTGGCTTGTGAATATTTTTTCCCAATTAGTGAGCTGTTTTTTTGTTTCAATCCTGTTTTCCCTTGCCTTGAAGAAGCTCTTTAGTCTGATGAAGTCCCACTTGTTTATTCTTTCTATTGTTTCCCTCAACTGAGGAGTTACAGTGTCCGAAAAGATTCTTTTGAAACTGATGTCAAAGAGTGTACTGCCTATATTCTCTTCCAAAAGACTTATTGTCTCAGGCCTAATCTTTAGGTCTTTGATCCATTTTGAGTTTATTTTGGTGTGTGGTGAAAAAGACTGGTCAATTTTCAATCTTTTGCATGTGGCTGTCCAGTTTTCCCAGCACCATTTGTTGAAGAGACTTTCTTTTCTCCATTGTAGGCCCTCTGCTCCTTTATCGAAGATTAGCTGTCCATAGATGTGTGGTTTTATCTCTGGGCTTTCAATTCTGTTCCATTGATCTGTGGACCTGTTTTTGTACTAGTACCATGCTGTTTTGATCACTGTAGCTTTGTAGTATGTTTTGAAATCGGGGATTGTGATTCCGCCGGCTTTGTTTTTCTTGCTCAGGATTGCTTTAGCAATTCGCGGTCTTTTGTTGCCCCATATGAATTTTAGGATTGTTTGTTCAATATCTGTGAAGAATGTTCTTGGGATTCTGATTGGGATAGCATTGAATATGTATATTGCTTTAGGTAGTATGGACATTTTAACTATGTTCATTCTTCCAATCCATGTGCAAGGAATGTCTTTCCATCTCTTTATGTCATCGTCAATTTCTTTCAAGAAAGTCTTGTAGTTTTCATTGTATAGATCCTTCACTTCCTTGGTTAAGTTTATCCCAAGGTATTTTATTCTTTTCGTTGTGATTGTGAATGGGATTGAGTTCTTGAGTTCTTTTTCTGTTAGTTCATTGTTAGTGTATAGAAATGCTACTGATTTATGCACGTTAATTTTATACCCTGCTACTTTGCTGTAGTTGTTGATTATTTCTAATAGTTTTTCTGTGGATTCTTTGGGGTTTTCTATGTATAAGATCATGTCGTCTGCAAACAACGCGAGTTTTACTTCTTCGTTACCTATTTGGATTCCTTTTATTTCTTTTTCCTGCCGAATTGCTCTGGCCAGCACCTCCAGTACTATGTTGAATAGGAGTGGTGAAAGTGGGCACCCTTGTCTTGTTCCTGTCCTCAGAGGGATGGCTTTCAGCTTTTGTCCATTGAGTATGATGTTGGCTGTGGGTCTATCATATATGGCCTTTATTATGTTGAGGTACTTTCCTTCTATACCCATTTTACTGAGGGTTTTTATCATAAATGGGTGTTGGATCTTGTCGAATGCTTTCTCTGCATCTATTGAGATGATCATGTGGTTTTTGTTTTTCATTTTGTTGATGTAGTGCATCACGTTGATTCACTTGCGGATGTTGAACCATCCCTGTGTCCCTGGTAAAAATCCCACTTGATCATGGTGTATAATCTTTTTGATGTATTGCTGTAATCGGTTTGCCAAAATTTTGTTGAGGATTTTTGCATCTGTGTTCATCAGTGATATCAGCCTGTAGTTCTCCTTCTTTGTGTTGTCCTTGTCAGGTTTGGGGATCAGAGTGATGTTGGCTTCATAGAATGTGTTAGGGAGTTCTCCATCTTTCTCAATTTTCTGGAACAGTTTGAGGAGAATAGGTATTCAGTCTTCTTTGAATGTTTGGTAGAATTCTCCAGAGAAGCCGTCTGGTCCTGGACTCTTGTTTTTGGGGAGGTTTTTGATTACCGTTTCTATTTCCTTACTTGTGATTGGTCTATTCAGATTCTCCATTTCTTCCTGATTCAGTTTGGGGAGATTGTAGGAGTCTAGGAATTTGTCCATTTCTTCCAGGTTGTTCAATTTGTTGGCATATAGTTTTTCATAGTATTCTCTTATGATCTCTTGTATTTCATTGGTATCTGTTGTGATTTCTCCCCTGTCATTCCTAATTTTATTAATTTGCGATTTCTCTCTTCTTTTCTTGGTGAGTCTGGCTAGGGGTTTGTCAATTTTGTTAATTCTTTCGAAGAACCAACTCTTTGTTTCATTGATCCTTTCTATTGTCTTTTTTGTTTCAATATCGTTTATTTCTGCTCTTATTTTTATTATTTCCCTCCTTCTACTGACTCTGGGCCTTGTTTGTTCTTCTTTTTCTAGTTCTGTTAGGTGTCGTTTGAGGTTGCTTACGTGAGCTTTTTCTTGTTTAGTGAGGTGAGCCTGTATTGCGATGAATTTCCCTCTTAGGACTGCTTTTGCTGCATCCCAAATGATTTGGTATGTCGTGTTCTCATTTTCATTTGTCTCCAGATAATATTTGATTTCTTCTTTAATTTCTTCAATGATCCATTGTTTGTTGAGAAGCGTGTTGTTTAGTCTCCACATTTTTGCACCTTTCTCTGCTTTTTTCTTGTAGTTGATTTCTAGTTTAATAGCGTTATGATCAGAAGAGATGCTTGATATTATTTCAACTCTCTTGTATTTATTGATGTTTGCTTTGGTACCCAAAATATGGTCAATCCTTGAGAATGTTCCATGTGCACTTGAGAAGAATGTGTAACCTGCTGTTTTTGGATGAAGTGTTCTATATATATCTATTAAGTCCATCTGGTCTAATTTTTCATTTAATTCTATTATTTCCTTGTTGATTTTCTGTCTGGATGTTCTGTCCATTGGTGTTAATGGTGTGTTGAGGTCCCCTACTATTATTGTATTGTTGTTGATGTCTTCTTTTAGTTCTATTAAGAGTTGCTTTACAAATTTTGGTGCTCCTGTGTTGGGTGCGTATATATTTATAAGTGTTATGTCTTCTTGGTGGAGAGTCCCTTTTATCATTATATACTGTCCCTCTTTATCTTTCTTTATCTGTTTTGCTTTGAAATCTACCTTGTCTGATATTAGTATAGCGACACCTGCTTTCTTTTGTTCATTATTAGCTTGGAGTATTGTTCTCCATCCCTTCACTCTGAGTCTGTGTTTGTCTTTGGGGCTGAGGTGTGTTTCCTGGAGGCAGCATATTGTTGGCTCTTGTTCTTTGATCCATCCTGCCACTCTGTGTCTTTTGATTGGGGAGTTCAATCCATTTACATTTAGAGTGATTATTGAGATGTGGGGGCCTACCACTACCATTTTGTGTCTTGTTTTCCACTTTTCTTCAGTTTCCTTTGTTTCTCGTCCCATGGTTTAATCTGTTCTGATGTAGAGCTGCTACTCTCTGTTGTTGTCCTTCTACTTATCTCCTCTGCTCTTGGTTTTGTAGCCCCTTTCCTTTTTTGGATTTTTCAGGAATGAGGGTTTTCCTGAGGATTTCCTGAAGAGGAGGTTTTGTGGCAATGAACTCCCTTAATTTTTGTCTATCTGCGAAAGTTTTTATTTCTCCATCGTATTTGAAGGATATTTTCGCTGGGTAGAGAATTCTCGGCTGTAGATTTTTGTCCTTCAGATTTTTGAATATATCATTCCACTCTCTTCTAGCCTGTAAAGTTTCTGCTGAGAAATCTGCTGAAAGCCTGATGGGGGTTCCTTTGTAGGTTAGTTTCTTTTGCCTGGCTGTCCTTAGTATTTTCTCCTTGTCGTTGACTTTTGCTAGCTTCACTACTATATGGCGTGGAGTTGGTCTTCTTGCATTGATAAAAGTTTGGAGATCTATTGGCTTCTGTCACCTGAAGATCCATCTCCCTCACCAGATTTGGGAAGTTCTCAGCCATTATTTCTTTGAATAGGCTTTCTGCCCCTTTCTCCTTCTCTTCTCCCTCTGGTATACCTATAATCCTTACGTTGCATCTCCTAATTGTGTCTGATAATTCTCAGAGAGTTTCTTCATTTCTTTTTAGTCTTGCTTCTCTCTCCTCCTCTGCCTGCAGCAATTCTATATTGCCATCTTCCAAATTGCTAATTCTTTCCTCCATATTATCGGCCCTACTGTTCAAAGCATCTAGATTTTTCTTAATCTCCTCTATTGTGTTCTTCATTTCCAATATTTCTGTTTGGTTCTTCTTTATCATATCAAACTCTTTTGTAACATAGCTCCTGAACTCGTTGAGTTGTCGGTCAGAATTCTTTCTTAACTCATTGAGAATCTTAATGATGGCTGTTTTGAAGTCATCGTCATTTAGGTTATACATCTCATTTTCTTTGGGATTGTTTTCTGTGTATTTGTTGCTTTCTTTCTGTTCTGGAGATTTAATGTATTTTTTCATATTGCTTGATGTTGTTGATTTGTGCCTCCGCATGGAAATAGAGTTTAGTTGCTCCTTTCACTTGTTTCAGCTGCTGCGGTGGGAGGAGCAGCTGTTTATATTTCACCAACCAGGAATCCTGTCCGTAGTTGCTAACTGGGCCTGGGCCCCTCTTCGTAGCCACAGTGGCCCTTTGGATTCCCTCCTCTGCCGTGGGGGCCGTCACAGGGGGGCTTCAGGCTGCAGGTGCCTACTGTTGCAGCCCACCTAGATGTGCTCTCTCCTTGGGGTCTGCAACGGTGTTATGGGCTTTTCCAGCGGCCAGGGGTGGGATCACTTATATTTGTCGCTCCGTTGCTGTCGGCACCCACAAAATCTCACTTGTCCTCTATGGGTCGTAGGAGAGCTATTGGCATCTTCTACAGTCTGTGGTTAGTTCACCTAGCTATGCTGCTTTTGCCCTGGGGTCTTCCAGCCTTGTGGCTGGTGGCTGGGTGCCTTCTACTGGTGCTGTGCAGAGGCTTTCCCTAAGGCTGCTGTGAGCCTGTAGGGTTTCCCCCTAGGCTACGAAGCTGGGTCTCTGGAACTCCCCCCAGCCCCAGTCCGTTCCGAGATCTCCGGCTATCCCTAGACCCACGGGGCGGGCAACGGCAGCTGGGGGTCGCCCCGCCCTCTGGGATTCTCTCCGGGCCTCTCCCGGAACCGTGAATGCTGGGCGTGGCCCCTCTGCTAATGGCAGACAGAGAGTTTTGTCTGCTGCCTGGGCGGAACTCCGGCGCTTCCCGTGCGGGTCGCAGAGCCGGCCTGTGAAACTTCCCCCAGCACCGGTCCTCTCCGAGATCTCCAGCAATCCCTAGTCCCACGGGGCGGGCAACGGCAGCTGGGAGACCTCCGTACCCTCAGCGACTCTCTCTGGGACCCTCCGGGCGCCGCGAACACCCGGCGGGGACTCCCCGCCAATGGCGGGGAGACATTCTCCCCGCGGGCTCAGGTGTGCAACTCCAAAGTTTCCCTCTGCGTTTAGGAGTAATTGCGGGGGGTTTAGGTAGGGTTCTGGTCACCTGTTTCCACCGTCGCTCCTCTGTTGTGTGCTCGCTCCTGCCCTAGATGTGTGTAGATCCTCTGGGGGCGTCCGTTGGAAGAAAGCCGCTTGCGGGTACTAGGCTGCTCGTCGGGGTCGGAGAGTTTTCACCTATTTCCACATCCTCCCGGAGGAAAGTCCATCCGCCTTCCGATGTATAGTCGCGTGGGTCTCTCAGACGTCCTGAGATGCTGTCTGGATATCCTTTGTCAAGCGACAAGTGTCCAAATAATTGTAGACTCGAAGGGGGAGAGACAAAGAGGACTACTCACGGCGCCATCTTGGATCTTCTCCTCATGACACTTACTTTTATGAAGTCCTAACTACATGCAAAACGACCTATTTTCAAACACAACTCACGTTGTTTGCTGTAGTTCTGGCAGCTAATGAAAACATATTAAGCGTTCAGTAAATACTCCCCCAATTTATTAATAAACAAATTTATTATGTATTTCAGGTATTCTCAGATACTCTCCAAAATTGCAAAGACCTCAGGAGAGACAGCAGAGAACCAACACTTATTTGAGCTGGATACCTTGAATAAGCCCCCATACAAGTACAGTCACACTTCATAAGAACTTGATTAGGCGATGTGTATGATAAACATTAAAAACAGAATTTTTGCCTTTGTTCACTCCTGCACAGAATATACTTCTTCCTACTTTAAGCATGACAACCACCTAAATAAGACTTTCCTACCAATAAAACTAACAATATTAAATTAATATGCAAAGGAAAGGGGTGGTGGTGTACTGCTACTTGCCTATTTCCTCTACTGGATTCAGAGTACTCCTTTTTATTTGTTAATTCATTACAAATACATGGACATATTTATAGTATATCTCCAGATTTTTCAGAGCAGGATTATTTCTAGCAACTCATTCTGAAAAAATTCCATTATACTCAAACAAACTGGAGTCCTTTACAGGAAAAACAGTGCTAGTAAGTGAAGTGACCTGGATTCTGTTATAGGCTTATCTCCAATAAGCAAGTTGTTTAACCACAAAGGCAACTCACCTGTGAAATGATTTTCTAAGTGATCTTTGCACTTGCAACATTCTATAAGTATATGGCTTTATCAAGAATATTTTGTTTTGGGGCTAGCCCAGTGGCGCAGCAGGTATGTCTGCATGTTCCGCTTCGGCGGCCCAGAGTTCACCGGCTCAGATCCTAGCTGCGGACCTATGCACCACTTGTCAAGCCATGCTGTGGCAAGTGTCCCACATATAAAGTAGAGGAAGATGGGCACAGATGTTAGGTCAGGGCTAATCTTCCTCAAAAAAAGAAAAGAATATTTTGTTTTATTTTAAGCATTTGAGGAGGTTTGTTGGTTAGTTTTAGGCACTGTTAGCTGAACACAAGTATCATGTACATTCATTAGGGGCAAACCAAGTACCCAAATAGTCTGGAAGACAACAGTAGGATGTTAAGTACTAGGAGAATGTGACTGAATGAAGGCGAAGCCTCAATTACTACTGTGTATATTTATGTACATGAACATAAACAATGTGTTCAGTGAGAAACTGGCACTTTGCAAGCTTTTACATACTCCCAGAAGTTTAGGTAAATGCCCTCTAAAGCAGTGTCCTACCTTTTACTTGCTACTTTCTCTTTCCGGTTTCTAAATTTCATACCTGAAAACCACAGGCACTTGGTCATAAGTTAAAACTGGCACGAGGAGGCGGTCTTTTAGGAAATGTCAAAACGGAGAGGGAGGGAGACAAGCAAATATACCTCAAATCAATCATTAAGAATTGAAAGCAAGACACAGTGTACTTTAGGAGGGCGACAGAAGAGATGTGGGTAAATTGGAAAGACAATTAGTAAAGAGTAAGGAATAGTCTAGGGCTCAGTCTAAAGGCAGGGGGAGAGCCAAGTCACAGAAAATTCAGGCATAACTGCTGCAACACGCTAAAGACGACTTCATGATGTACAGACTATTGTGACAGGAGACTTTTCAAGTTTGGTTTTTTTTTGAGGAAGACTATCCCTGAGTTAACATCCTCCACCAATCTTCCTCTTTCTGCTGAGGAAGACTGGCGGGGAGCTAACATCTGACCCCATCTTCCTCTACTTTATATGTGGGATGCCTACCACAGCATGCAGTGTATAGGTCCGCATCAGGATTCAAACTAACGTTCACCGGGCCACTGAAGCAGAACGTGTGGACTTAACCACTGCACTACTGGGCCAGCCCATTTTCAAGTTTTAAGACTCCCCTTTAAAATCATTTTCTCCCCAAACTCCACTTCAAAGCATTTATAGTTTGAATGTCCTTGAGAAAATATACTTGTGCATATAGATTTTCTAATCTCATGCAATAACAACTCTCAAACCTTCCAGGAGCCACCATATCACAGGTCAGGGGATATCTCTATGAGATGGGGAATAAAAGAGTAAAACCCCAGAAAGTGATGATGTGCCCTCGTTTTTCAATGCTGTTTTCAGTAAAGAACTTCCCCCAAAACTAGAGAAGATTGAGACTACATCTCAAAATTAGCACATGGAGAATGATTTAGCACAGAAGGACAATTCTGAACAAGGTGTGGTATGGTTTAGACTTTATGTGCTCACATCCAAAAGTATGGCACACATATCTTCAGAAGAAAAGAGCCCATCCCTAAGGACCTACCTTTCACTGAAGGCTATTCATTCTTGCTAGCATGATATCAAAGTGTTTATCAGCTTTCTGAAGAGACAGGTAGAAATTAGCTGATAATCTAAAAGGTATAATTGATCATATGCCAAATCAACTTGCTTTATTGTGCAATCTGTGTGTGCAAGTATGTTATGAAGGAAGGTGAGATTCATTACAAATATGTGTACTTAATATATATATCTGATATATATTGGATATATATCCAACAGTTGGGCAGAACAGCTTTCTCTCACAGGAGTCTGCAGTCATTCAGCTGTGATTTACAAATGGAGGAGTTAGGATAACTGTCACTTCGAACCCCCAAGCCCAAGAAAATTTACAATAGGAACAAGGGGAATAAGAATTAAAACCTATTAACACACCTACTAAGTATCAACACCATTAAACCTATTGTTAACCCAGTTTTACCCCATGCACAGAAAACTGCAGCTAAGAGAGATAAAAATGACTTGCCCAAAGTCATAAAGCTATGAAATAGGCGAGCCTGTCTGATTCCAAAGACCAAGCTGACAGCTTCACTGAAACCTTACCTACCACACAATTAAGTGGACAATAACCAGATCTGCGAAAGTAAAAAGCAGCTTCTAATTGGAAAACTATTAAGAATCCTATTTAACTGTGTTTTTTTTTTTCCACCTAAATCTCATAAGGCAGGAGTCAGGGCGTAGCCTGGTCAAGATCTTCAACTATTGCTTCCTGTCTTAGACACAGAAAAGACTTTAGTGTGCGGGGCTGGCAGGAACTGGGTCTACTAACGGGGGCCAGGAGAACCTAGATCTCTTTTTTATGATTCCAGAGCAAAGAGATGAACACACAGAGGCAGTCCTCAGGGAAGCCCAGGTCACTATCTTGGAGCATTTCCCCTAGTCATACCTTAGGTCAGCAGTTCTTAAACTTTCTGGTTTCAGGACCAATTTAAACTCTTATCAATTGTTGAGGGACTCCAAAGAGTTTTGTTTATGTGGGCTATAACCCATCGATATTTATCATATTAGAAATTAAAACTGAAAAATTTAAATATTTATTAATCCATTTTAAAATAAAATAAATCCATTACATTAACAGAATAACATGTTTTATGAAAAAGATTGGCAATGTCTTACATTTTTGCAAATCTCTTTAATGTCTGGCTTAATAGATGACAGCTGGATTCTCATGTGTGCTTCTGTAGTCAATCTGTTGCAATACGGTGTTTTGGTTGAAGTTTATGAAGAAAATTTGGCCCCATACAGATAGGCAGTTGGAAAAGGGAAGAGTACGTTAATAGCTTTTCCAGTTGAATATGGATATTATTCTTTGATACTACACCAAAATTCAACACGTGGTGGTAGCTTAGAGTTACCTGCACTGTAGAATTTGAAATCCTATCAATGAACTTTTCTCTGTTACAGTAAAATCCACAGGGCTAAAAAACACTCAATCACTAATCTATCTTGAACTTTGAATGGATCTTTCACCCACGCTTCATTTTTTTTTCTCTAAGGAAGATTAGTCCTGAGCTAAGATCTGCTATCAATCCTCCTCTTTTTTTTGCTGAGGAAGACTGGCTCTGAGCTAACATCTGTGCCCATCGTCCTCTACTTTATATGTGGGACGCCTGCCACAGCACGGCTTGATAAGCAGTGCATAGGTCCACATCCAGGATATGAACCAGTGAACTCTGAGCCACTGAAGTAGAGTGTGCAAACTTAACCACTGCACCAGTGGGCCAGCCCCCCATGCTTCATTTTTTTAACATCATGCATTAATCATTTGGAAAATGCACAGATCTTCCATATGTTGACATATTTCATATAATATTTAAAAATTATATGCATTAATATCATCAAAAATCTCATCAGAAGACTCTCATCCCAATACCTGAATTACTGGGAAGCTGTCAAGTTCATAGTTGCAGATATAAGTTTTCCAAAACTCTCATTTTTTTTTCTTTAAAGCTCAAAATTTTATCATTGGTAACAAATACTGTCAATTATTTTCCTTGAAGTGATGAGCTCACTTCATTCATTTTTGAGAAAATTTCTGCCAAATACCCAAGTCTGAATATCCAAAGTTTGTCAGTCGTTCTTCTAAGTAAACATAATGCTCCACGGGAAAAGTAGCTAGTTCAGCTTTTTCTTGAGACAACCACTGTACTTTAGCATGTGGCACAAGTGTTTTGCAAGTACTTCCCTTTTCATCACATAGAATATTAAAAAGGCAGATTGTCAAGGGTAAAGACAATAAAGTAATATTTACAGCTTTATCAAAGACATTCATAAATAAAACTGTCTTTTTCTTTTTCTTTAAAGATTTTATTTTTCCTTTTTCTCCCCAGAGCCCCCTGGTAAATAGTCATATATTTTAGTTGTGGGTCCTTCTAGTTGTGGCATATGGGGCGCTGCCTCAGTATGGCCTGACAAGTGGTGCCATGTCCATATCTAGAATCCAAACCGTTGAAAACTGAGGCCGCCGAAACGGAGCGTGCAAACTTAACCACTCGGCCACAGGGCCAGCCCCTAAAACTGTCTTTTTTAAAAAATTACGAATGTGTGGCAGTGAAGCATATGATGGCCACTAGCACAGTTTGGTGGCCCTACCTTGATTTGGGTGATGGGGCCAGCAGTTTGACCCCCTACTGCTGATTCAATATCAACACAGAGAAAAGGTAAATAATATCCCAGCACTATTACAAAGATAATTTTCACCTGTGGACACTCTGAAACTGTCTGGGGACCCCCAGGGCTCCACAAATTACACTTTGAGAGCTGCTGCTATAGGATTAGTAGATGAACACCCTCTCATACCTTCCCCACACCTCACCCACCTCCAACTTTCTCCCAAAACTTCTCCAGGGGACCCTGCTTAGCGTTTAAGGAAACACTTAGAAGTTCTTTTTTACTATCTTGTCTTAAAAGATTAGGAAATGAGAACACATGTCGGCCTGTTTATAATCTGCAAGTATTATAAGAGTGTAAAGAATAACAAATGGTTATTATTAAAACCTAGGTGAATGTTTTAAATTTCCAGTAATATCCTTTCTAAAAAAGTTAAAGTAGTTAAGTCTAATAATAATTACACCCTACTTTCCTGAGTTGGTCTCAGTCAAATGCAGAGTGCCTGTTCCTCAGAAAGCTCAATTTCAACGGGCCCCAGGTTCTGTGGCCCTCAGTAACACTCACCTCTAAGGTTCCTTCTGGCACTCAGTTCCCTGTTAAATCACAATAGTGGCCTCCAGACGCTGGTAAATGCCCTTTTAGCCTCTGTTCTGTATGTGCTTGGGCATGAGACAGAAAAACATCTGGAGCTGCTAAAGATTAACAGCCTACCTCTGCTCAAGGCTGTCTTTTCCAAAAGCATCTATAATCCCCACCCCCACCCTGACCCCAAAGCTCTGAGGACTAGGCTGCAGATACACACACACACACACACACACACACACACATATATATTTTTTTTTAAGGAAGATTAGCCCTGAGCTAACATCTGCCACCACTCCTCCTCTTTTTGCTGAGGAAGACTGGCCCTGAGCTAACATCTGTGCCCATGTGCCCATCTTCCTCTATTTTATATGTGGGACACCTGCCACAGCATGGCCTGACAAGCAGTGCATAGATCCATGCCTAGGATCTGAACCTGTGAACCCCAGGCTGCCCAAGCAGAGCACGTGAACTTAACTGCTACGCCACCAGGCCAGCCCCTAAAGAGCTGTATTTTTAACAGGCACCTCAGAAGTGGTTCATATCTTCAGACAAGTTTGGGAAATGCTGCATAATGCTGTTACGATGTACACAGGGTGCTCTCCCAGGGAAAACTGAAGTGTCAGCTCAATCAACATAATCTCACTCTGTCCAAAGAACTGAAGTGTGTCCCTGCCTGGGATATGACTGAAGTTATCATCTAGTGCTTTTGGAAGTGTGTTTTAAGTGAGTGTAATTTATTCCATTCTATTAGTAAGTTCCTTTGCTTTTCTCTCTTTTTCCAATTTCCACTCTTCTGTAACTTCCTAGGGTTTTTTTCCTACTATCAATAATAAAGTTTATTTTATGCTGTATATCACTTGTCCCACTCTTTTACCCCCACTATCTATGAACTAATCATTGCCTATTTTGTACTAATCCATTATCATGAAACTCATATCCTGGATTTAGCCTATCAGCATCCTTCTGGTCAGCCGCCTTTCTTGGCCTTAGCAAAAGCCAATTTCGCTCACCCGTTGCATGTTCTTTTCCCACACCATATCCTGATATTGTGTGCATTCCGTTTCCCTCCCCTTTCACCTAAATTGTAGGCTTTGAGACGCTGAGTTCTGCAACCCTAAGCCTTTCTCACAAAAGCCTCCATTCACTTCTTCCTGCCTAAGCTCATTCAACCCCTTTCCTCCAGATGATGCCAAGTCTTCTACTGATATCTTTTTTCTTTTTTAAGCCAGTTCTCATAGCTTCCTTAGAACAATACAGCGTGGTAGATAAAAGCATGGAGTCTGAAATCCAAGGTAAACCTGGATGTAATTCTAGCCCAGCTATGAGACCCTGGGTAGGTCACTTAAATTTTCCGTCGTCCATTTTCTTCATCAGTAAAAATGGAGATAATGCCTACTTACTAGGATTATTTAGCACTGAGCATGAGTGTTCGGTAAACAGTAGTAACTATACACAGTTCTCAATAAGTGGTAGTAACTACAATTATTCCAACAAATAAAAGCACAGCTACAGTCACACAAGCAAATCCTAGTACATTTTTCAATATCTTTCAAATGCTGCCCATGGTTATCAATGCAGGTGAAGGACAGAGCTAGAATGGAAGACACGTTTTCATATCTCAGACATTTGAAAAGCTCAACAGCATGTCTCAGCATACTAAACACGAAGCACTGAAATCACCCCAATGCTTTCAGATTTTCTAGGTAGTGGAAAATGATTGCTTCTAATGAGTTATAAAAGATTAGGCAGTTTTATTTTCTTGTACCTAAACCTCCCCTCCTGTAAACAGAGCATAATAATAACAGCCAACATTTATGGAAGGTTTACTATGTGCCAGGCACTATTCCAAGCATTTCATAAATATTATTTCACTTAACCCCTCAACACCTGTGTGAGGTAGGCACCAGTGCGCTCTGCGTTCTACAGCTGAGCAAAGCGAAGCACGAACAGTTAGGTGCTTAATCTTAGCCACAGCACGTGATCTCTCTCTTCCTCTTGGATCACGAGGTCTACGGACAACAAAATCTGGTGCTTTTCTGACAAGAGACATTCTGATACTGAAGCAGGCAAATAAAAGCAGAGACATGAGAATGAGGGAGAAAAAAGAGAGAAAGAGAAAGACATGATGATCTGTTTGAGCCCCTGAGTCTAGCTGTCTCTGAGATTAGAACAACCCTAGACTTACCAGTTATAAGAACCAATAAAATTCCTTTTTCACAGCCAGTCTGAACTGGGTTTCTGTCCCTTATTGAGATTCCTTATCGAGACCTATTCTTATATTTTACTGATGGAGAAGAGTACAAAGTCTTGAAAAGCTCTAAACTTCAATCAGTCCATTATAAGCACCTTATATTTAGCATAAGGATATTTAAAATAACTGTAAAAATCATATACAATTTCTCAAATTTTGAAGCTATACTCACTCATTAGGCAAGCCAAATACATCCAAAGTTGGCTTGAAATACTAGATCATACACCCCACTCCAGCTCCTGGTCCTTCTTCAGTGGTTCCATAAAGGAGCAGTATATTCTCACACAAATAGTCACACATCAAGGTTAATACCAAGCCTGGCGAGCACAACGCATGTAGATGTACTTTTTGAAGAAGATATATGAAAATACAATACAGTAAATGCATATTCTGAGACATGGGAGAGAAGTCTTTAAGGGAGAACAAATGGACAGTTTGTAATATAGAGGGAAAGCTTCGTTTTCTGGTATGTTGAGAAATACAGAGTGAACATAATTTCCAGTTAATTAAGTAGTTAATTCATGAACTCCAGTCTCTTATCACTTCTTCTAATGACCTCAAAGGGTAGTGATTTATGCATGTAAGTCATCATTTTTTTAGGAAACCCAGAAAGAAAAAACTGACATTCCTTTATCTCTTTTCCTTCCCCTTAAAAAAATACAACCAGCCAAACTGTGAATTACTACCCTCTGAGAACTCTACGCTAACCTCAGTGTGATCACGGTAACTGCTCTGTTCCTGTTAGCTTTGGCACTGGGATGAAGATTTGGACAGGAATGATATTAGAAAGGCTGGTCTCTATAGCTCTCAGATTACTAAAGTTGCCTCCAGATTAGCATAACTAAATACTGCATCCTATAGTTGTGTCCATTAGCTTCTTTCTTGAAGTCATACCCCCATCCCTTTGAGATAACCACACACTTACATAATTACTCTGAAGTTGAGATAATCCTCATAAGCTAGCTCTCTGCGCTCCCAAACTCCTGCACTCCTGCCAAGTGTTTCTCTTTATGACTACATGCAGAGGGCAATTCTGACGTGATGCCTTGACCTGAGGCCTGGCTCTGGTCTAGGGGCATAAGAGGAGGCCCTGTGTTAATACATTTGATGTAGAGCTAATGTAAGTTTTGCATATAATCAATCTCAGTACCCACTATCTGGACAGTTGAATCATTTTTTCCTGACCCTGCTATCCCATCCTTTAAACACTTTAACCCTTTTCTTGATGAACAGGTGCCTCTCCTAATCACTCTAAGCCTTTTGTATCTTTTGCTGTCTCCCTGAGTTCAATGACCTAAGAAGACTTCACAAACTATTTAGTTCACTGCTCTACGCATAGCTCATCTGTTGGGCTGTGACCCTGGGGAGGGTGATCCTGTATTCCAGGCTATGATTTCCGGGACTCACTACCATGGCTGATGCTTCAGACATCCACTGAGAGGAGGGCCTCCTCTTTGGGGTCTCTATCCCTTGTTCCTGGCTCTTCACGTGGGATCCCTGCTACCAGCTCCTCTGGACACCAACTCTGCCCCCTAGGCTCAAGCACACTGCCTTCTTGCATCATCTAGGAGATACTGTCTCAGATCTTACATGTCTTGTCAGAAGGAAAGGAATGAGGGAATGAAGCAACAGGAGATATGGGCCTATTTGAAAAAGCAAGCATCTCTGTTTTAACAGTAATTTCCTCAGATCCAGCATTCAGGACCCTAGGGGAAAGTGTACAGAAAAAATTCCTGGCAACCCTAAATACGCCTGCCGGTTAGACACACCTTGGCCAGGTGTGCGAAGTCGTAGTCAGCCCTCCCATTCAATGGAAAAGCCTCTCAGACAATGAGATCCACATAACCACAGAGGGAGCTCACATTAAGCACTAATACAATCAACAGGTATTTAAGGAAAAGCAATACCACGAAAAAGAAGGGCCAAGATGAACATATAAAACAATTCACCACGGAGGAAAGAATTCACGGAAAGAAAAGAATTTTTATAATTCTAATTAACAATGTCCAAAGAAATTAAATGAGATTTGCATGTATAAAACAAGAAAAGGCTATCAGGAAAAAGAACAATCAGAAAAGTACAGACTTGCAGGAAATTAAAAGTAATTGTCAAAATAAAAAATTACATGGGTGGACTAAATAAATATTAGGAATTGGGCTAATGATCAAAACTAGTGCTATAGAAGAAAAGTTGAAGAAATTTCCCATAACATCAAGCAAAAAGACAGAAAGCAAGGGAAAAAAGTTGAGTCATACGACAGAGATCCAAGAGGTCTCAGATAAGTCTGCTAAAATTCCAATTGTAGAACTCCTTGACTATAGAAACATGAAGACATGATTGTTCACATTTAAAGAACCCAATAAGTACCCTAGCAAGAGAAATAACTAGTTATGACAACTAACATTTATGAAGGGTCTCCTACTCTCAAGACACTGTTCTAAATATTAACTCATATAATCCTCATAGTAACTACATTTATCCCATTAAACACATGAGGAAACTGAAGCACAGAGAGGTTAGGTAGCTTGTCCAAAGCACAGTCAGCAATTACATGGTAGAGCTAGGAAGTGAAACCAAGCAGTACCACTCCAGACCCATGCTCACATTTAGATACACGCAGAATTCCAAGAATGAAGAGAAAATTCTTAAACGTTTTAAAAAGAAAAGAAAAATATATAACTTAAAATGGAACAAGAATCAGACTTCTATACTTATCAGCAAACTGGGATGCCAGAAGATATTAATCACCTCATTTATAGTCCTAAGGAAAGATGATTTTGAAACTAGAATTCTACACCCAGCCAAACTACTAAATTATGATGGAAGAATATTTCCACAAAGAAAGACTCAAATTTTCCACAAAGACTCAAATTTTACCAAGCATGTGCTTTATATGAAAAAGTTCTACAAAAAGGTAGTACAGAAGGACAACAAGGAAAACAAGACAGCTGACATCTGAGATAAAACAAACAGTGGTAGCTGACTCTGGCCTAGAATGAGTAAAGAAAGCAAAAAAGAAACAAATGGAGAATCAATTATGAACAGAAAAACAATTATGAACAGTGACATAGTTTAAAAAAACAAAACACACTTTGCCACTACTAACCATGGACTTGGTCCAGATTTTACACATAATGCCTGCAGAGTGTGGTATTCCATCAATATAAAAAATAATCTAAATGACTTCTTCCTCAAATTATTCAAACGGAAGTACAAGGCTCAGTGTATAAATCTTGACAGTATATTACTGTGACCAGTTTTTCCCCCAATTAAGGCTTTTGTTATGACATGCCCTTAATCATTACTAGACATTAAATAGCCATATAAATGACCAGGTTTTAAAAGAGAAATTTTTCAGCCCACCCATGACCAATAATCTCCATAATGGAACCATCATCCTGTTCTGGGCCCTCCCTCCTCCATCATGAACCACGATAAAAATCCCTATTCCATCAAAGCATGCATGCAACTACAGCATCAAGAACAGATGTTTTAAAAAAAATTCCACTTAAAATTTGTGAAATCTCAATTAACTACCACAGTTAAGAAAGTCAAACTGCAGTATGAACAGTCTCTGTGACAGAAAACTGTTGTCCTCTCAAATTCCCAATTCAAAGCATTGTCCTCACAGAAATTCAAGGGTGAAGAAAAAGATTCCTGCTGAGCAATCACCTTCAGAGGCACAACTACCTGGACGGGGCAGACCTTCCTAATTTAAATTAACAGGTTTAAGTGATAACTAAGTAATTAACATTCATTAGCAAGATTATTTTAATGATGAACATAAAATAATCTAACATCAACCATCGATGTCTGAGCTGAGTTTATCTAATACTAGGTTAAAGCAGTTAATAGGAAAGTTAGAAAACAACGATGACATTTGGTTTGCACAATTTTTTTGGTTTGGACATAAGATAGTCCCTTTGAATGTATGTGGTTTCAATTAACTTCTTTCATACTTGGATCATACGTATAATACCCTGCTTTCACCATACTAAAGGGAAGAAGAAAACGATGTGACCTTATGATAATGTTGATTATTTGGATTTGGATCAGAAAGGAGGGGAAGCTGAATGATGGTAGATAATACAACTACTTTATACTTCATTGGTAAAAAGCAGGATACAAATAAATATTGGAGAATATAATCTCATTTTAATTCAAGCTGCTTCTGAATCATAACCATTAAAGTAAACAGTGTCCATAAACACTACTTTCTTCATCATCACCACCAACAACATAGCCCTGAACATGCAAAATTAAAGAACTCCAGCCTCGTATAATTTTCATGAAATGGAGTGTTTTTAATGGATTGTCCTCAACTTGGAGCTCCTTCTTCCTCTGTGGATCTTATAAGGTTGATTAATTTATCTTTAGGTGTTATGCGATGTTTTCTTTCTAAGTTTGGCATGTCTCACTTAGAAATCCCTTCCAAATCTGCCATCTTTAGGACCTGCCACTGAATCCTTCAGTGTAACTGCCTGTCACCGTGTGAGTTATAGTCCAGACTCTGTCGTTAACTAGCCAGGCAAATTGGGGCAAGTCACCTGACCTCAACACACCTGCATATCCTCAACTTGTAATATGACAAGATTAAGCTTTTCCCTAAGAGCTCCTTCTAGCTTATTTTTCTTTCTGCTTTAACAGTTTATCATTTTATTACTTTATACAGCTGAGGAAGGGAAGAGATTTTCACGGAAACTAAAACAGAGAATTTTTTTAAAACATTGTTTTATATATATATGTATTATTTCAGCCATTTTCCTCTTATTCTTCAGGGATGCAGTAACTTCAACAAACACAGTAATATCAAACTCTGAATCAGACGAACTGGCAAAAGTTCAGACTATGACGTAAGTGGCTCAAGAAGTGACAGAAAATTAGACAAATTTGGCATTCACCTTGTCACATGATCTGGCTAATTTCCAAAATTTCTGGGTTGGAGAGTGAAAAACCTTTCTCTGAGGTATCACCTGTAGAAGCAGAAACAACTGCCTAATTCTGCTCTACAGGTAAGGAGGTACACATCTCTTCCCAAAGCAGCATCTGGATGGCAAGATGAAGAGACTCCAGGCACAGTGAGGCCAAGAGAGGGGCAAAATGCTAGAGCACGGTGACTTGGCTCTTTCTTTAACTCCATTTTCCCCAGTCAAAGCACATCCTTCTTATTTGATATCTAAAAACACAGTCTGCACAACTCAGAGAATGATGCAGGTTTCGAACTGAAAATATCTATGATACTTATAAACAAATTTACTTCTACAGGTTTTTAGTTTAACTGCCGCTGCAAAAGAAAAATCAGCGATGACTTGGTTATTTCATATTGCCAAAGTTAGTGGAAGAGATGGAGACAAAGCAAATTATTTCTAGGTCACTATGTCCTTCATTAATAAATGAAAGTATTCTAGTACCGTTTGTATTCAAAAGGCCAAAACTTTAAAAAAGACATTTAAACTGTCTCCAAAATGAAAAAGAAAAAAAGAAGAAGAAGAATTATGTGCAGTTTCCTTGAATGAGAAACTATATACTTATTTTAACAAAATATGCATAGTTGATCATTTTAACACTTTGCTCATTTCAACATTCATCACGAATAACTTAAGAAGCTGATCATGGAACTACGTCCTCACCTTCCTCCTTTGCTTTATACTGAACCCAGCTGTTGGGAATGGGGTCAGCAGATGGCCTCAGGCTGACAGCTGTTTGAGAGTCCCTCTCAGCTATAGAGAGCACCTGGCCTGAGGTCATACTCCTCTGAAAGCCACCTATATCCAGCTTGGGGGAAGGGAAGGTAGAAGGTAAAGGGGTACTCAGGTGGGAAACACCCTAGGCGGTGTTGGGCCTGCACCTCAGTGGGACTTCTTCCTCAGCGCAGTCCTGCTTCCTCCTATTTCTCTTCAACAGGCATTGAACCTTAGTAACAGCTCTGTCTCACTGTCCTGGAGAAACCAACGTGTGACAATAATATGAAGGGCCCTAAAGTAAGATAGTAATTACTGAAAAGAAGTAAAATGATTAAAACAATATGTGACAAACTACTGAGCAAATACTAGGCCCTCAACAAAATGTTTGCTGATTCAAACACTGTGCACGAAGAAAAGCAGAAGGACATGGTACCTGCATAGTATTTTGCGGAGAGAGAGTCGGGGCTGAAAATGAAGATGGAATAGAAAGTAATTCCAAAATACATAATCTGGCCCTTACAATTTAAGCTCCTTGAAGTCCAAGATTATGTATTAATTATAACGGAATAACATTCCGTTATTCAGAACTTAGTCACATGGCCCTTCCTACCAGCAATTGAGGATGGCAAGTCACGTACCTGGATAAAATTCAGGAGGTTCTATTACTGAAAGAAGGGGAGAATGGATAATTGGGTACAGTTAGTTTTCTCTGACACAGAGAATCTACTTCTGCTTTTACCACAGCATTTTGTCTGTGGATTTATTTTTAATACAGTAGCAAATAATATGCTCTATACGTAGGCTTATCTTACTCACATGAGATGAAATTCTGTCAGAACAAAAAAAATTCAGAGTAAATAAGTAATGATAGTCTAAGAATACATCCCATTGAATAAAACAGAAATCCATAAGTCCACACTCTAATAAATAAAGAAATGCAGGAATAAATAAGAAGAGAAAGCTCTTCCCTACAGAATATCAACTAAGATGTTATTAAATAATTTTGAAATTAGAAAATTACCACTTGGCAACCATCATGGTGATAACTTGCTCAGGCAGGAAATATCAATAAATGCTGAAACTTGCGGGTGAAAGTTGGATGACAAACAGGATAACTTCAAAGTAACTCTCCCAAAATGCTTAGTAATTACAAAAGGGAAAGAGTAAATTTACACTGGGGAGAAACCCTACAAACATGACCTTACTCAAGTGATCAAATAATATCACCAGTGATGGGAGAAATCCCATCACATGCCACCTAAAGGAGGATGCAGTGAGAAGAACACAACAGTATTTCTGTAACACTGTCAAAATTGTACAACCTGAATCTAATCATGAGGAAACATCAGACAAACCCAAACTGAAGGAGTCTACAAAATAACTAGCTGGTAACCTTCAAAAACATCAAACCCATAAAGGTCAAGAAAAGACTGAGGAACCGTTCCGGGTCCAAGGAGGCTGACAGGATATGACAGCTAAATGCTATGCTCAGATCCTTTTGGTACAAAGAACATTATTAGGACTGTTGATAAAACTCGAATGGAGTCCTATGGTGAAGGGTAAATGGGAGTTCTTTGCAATGTTCTTATAACTTTTATGTAGGTTTGAAATTGTCTCAAAATAAAAATAAAATCTTAATATCACTTTCATTGACTTCATGAAATCCTACATCTTTTATAAGATTTTTTTATTTTTCTCAGCAATCAATTTGTATAATGGGTAGTTAGACAATCTGTGAAAGAGATTAACCACTATTGAGTCATTGGGCAGGAATAAGCACTAGTATTAAATGGAGCATGATACCTGAACACAGATTAATTTTATACATGGTCAGCTCGTTATGATATCAGCTCAACACAAGGTTGACATAAAGGAGGATATATTGTAAAAAAGAAATTATATTGCAAATTTGAATGGCCTCTAATTATACCCTCCAGGAGATACACATGCTCTGTAGATCTTATGGCCCCTGCTTGTGTATGTACCTCCCAGCTCCGATAAGTCGATAACATTGTTCTTTTGAGTTCCTTAGGAATGAGATGATCCCCGGACAGAGTCTATGCTGGTAGCCTTCATCAATGACAATTGAAAGATCTCGTGTGGGCACTCCCAATCTGTAACACCAGAGGGTCAACATTTCTAACCCCCACCCCAATAACCCACTGGTCTATACAACTGCTTCAAGATTTTGTGCCCCCCTTAAGATGATTCGTTAGGACACTAGTCCCCCATCTTCTGATTTGCTAGCTTATCACTTAATAAATGCCCTTTCTCTGCCACCATCTTGCCTTTTGACAGTGGCTTTTGTCTTGCAGCAAGCAGATCGTGCCCACTGCATGGTACCAGTTAGAGAATCTTTTGCATTAGGATGAATTTTGTGTCCTTATACAATCTGTACCTGTAGAACTGCATTATGGTTTTAAATTAAGTCTTGGGGCTGGCCCTGTGGCAGAGCAGTTGAGTTCATGTGCTCCGCTTTGGCAGCCCAGGGTTTCCCCAGTTCAGATCCTGGGCACAGACGTGGGACTGCTCATCAGGCCAGGCTGAGGCAGCATGCCACATGCCACAGCCAGAAGGACCCACAACTAAAATATACAACTATGTACTGGGGGGATTTGGGGAGAAAAAGCAGGAAGGAAAAAAAAAAAGATTGGCAACAGGTGTTAGTTCAGGTGCCAATCTTTAAAAAAAAAAAAAATTAACTCATTGTTTCTTTTAATGCTCACCGCAAACCTATACTGTAAGTACTATTACTATTACCTTCTTTTACAGATGATGAAAATGAGGCTTAGAGATATGATCCGATATAATAAGAAATATATATAATTGGTTATTATCCCTGGTTCCTGGTACAGAGCTTCTAAAACTCTGGTAACTTCCTAAGTGATAGAGGTTAGAGGAGCATCTTTTGTTATTCACAATAAGCCTTTTTCACCATATGGTGGCTCTTGAAAGATGGGGGCTGGTTGTCAGAGGAACCAATCATGTGATTAGAGGAGTGGAACTTTCAGCCCCACCCCCAACCTCCAAGGAGGGGAGATGGGCTGGAAATCGAGTTAATCATCAATGGCCAATGATTTAATCAATCATACCTGCAAAATGGAGCCTCCATAAAAATCCTAAAACAAACGGGCTCAGAGAGCTTCCAGGTTGGTGAACACGCCCAAGTCCTGGAAGGTGTCACACCCCAAACTCCACAAGGACAGAAGCTCCTGTGCTCAGGATCCTTCTGGACCTCACCATATGAATCTCTTCGTCTAGCTGTTCATCTGTATCCCTTATAATATCCTTTATAATAAACCAGTAATAGTAAGTAAAGTGTTTCCCTGAGTTCTGAGAGTCATTCTAGCAAATTATCGAACCCAAAGAGAAGGGCATGAGAACCCTCAATTTACAGCCAGTCAGTCATAAGTACCCAGACTTGTGATTGGCATCTGAAGTGGGAGGCAGTCTTGTGGGACTGAGCCCTTAACCTGTGGGGTTTGCACTAATTCCAGGTAGTGTCAGAATTAACTAAATTGTAGGACACCCAGTTGATGTGCACAGGGAAGCAGAGAATTGCTTGGTGTGGAAGACCCACACGTTTAGCGTCAGAAGTGTTGTGAATAGAGGAACAATTTTCCTTTAGGTTAAATATCGTGATCACAGAGCTACTAAGGAGAGCTGGGCTTCAGAGCCAAGCAGTCAAATTCTAGAACCTACACACTAACTAATAACAAAGTATTTGAGTAAAATAAAGGCCATCTCATCCTTTTATATTCATAATGTAAGTGTATGCTTATTGACAGCAATAAAGAGTTGGAAGAAAAGCAAAAATTGCCCCATTAATTCCTACCTGTGTCTGCCTCATTGCCCGTTCCACTCGGCGTGTGCTTCCTCTTTCAAGTTTTGTCCGGAGGAGCAAGGCTGATGTCTGAATGGCCCAGAACTTTGGTTGTGAAAGCAAACACTGATGGAGGAGGAGAAAAAAAAAAAAAAAACAAAGAAGAGATAAGCTGAGTGATCCCACTCTGAATAGAACAAAATTAATTCTTCCAAAAATGTCAGGATACAGCTGAATGTGGATTTGAAAATCTCAGTGAAAAATAATAAAATGTACTTTCAAATATTTTTGTGCAGGATGTAATCATTTAAGCAGTCATTACTTAACCCAGGCGATTCGTTCTACTGAATAAATCAATGAAAGAATGAAATCAGAATCTTTCCAGATAATCAAAACAGTAACCAGAATATATCACATCATGAACTAATAAATCTTTTTATCTCACAGGTTACAAAATATGTGAGTAAATAAATGCTATTTTTCTCAAATTTGAAATAAATGTTTTAAAATCACCCAAACTCACAAATAAAAATAAATAATTAGAAATCTGGTAACTCTGCACTTAGAAAACATCCTAATTCATAGAAGTAAATGCAAGTCAAGCTTTAAGTAAACAGAATGCCCAAAAAATCAAGCAGTTGTTCAATTAAAGACAAAGATATTTTTTTCATCTCGTATTACAGAAAAACATTTAAAAATGTATGAGAATGCTTTCCAGCCTTGGTTAGGGTAAGCAGTCTCCAACTTTAGTTAAATGCTTTCCTAGAGGAGACATCTTAAGAAAGAATGGCCTGTAACAAAACCTTGAATATGTACATACTGAATCCTAACCCCAGAGAAAGCTGTGACTGCCATCAGTTCAGGGAAGGTAACAGATACCGCTGAACATGCCCACAAATGTGGTGGGGAAAAGTGAAACTGTGGGTGAGTAAAAACAGGGACAAAATATAACACAATAGGGACTGCTTGGTATAATGAACACAAGTTAAGCTTTTTGCTGATGATTTGGAATCCAATACTGTCTTCATGTGAAAAAAACACTGCAAAGAAAGGGAAACGGGAAAACAAACTTTGTCTTAAAGTTGATTACATCCTTGATCATCTACTTGTTTCTAAGAGTCAGGTGTGGAAAATATCCTAGTTAATTAGAGTCCAATTAATCATTCAAAAACCTAGCTGCACATTAGAAGCACCTGGGAAGCTTCTGGTTTTTTGTTTTTTTTTTTTAAACGTAAATCAGATCTCTGAGAACAGGACCTGGGCTTCAGTGGTTTTGAAAACTCCCCAGGTAATTCTAAAGCATAGCCAAGTTTAAGAACTACTAGGCTAAGTAACACAAGATTTTGTCTTTGGTCAAATTCATTTATAACACCAAATTCTCATTAAAGGTTAGCAAGAAATCCTTCAGTGGAGTGTAAACTCTATCACAGTCCCACAAATCCTTACTGTGCCACATCAGCTCACTTCATTCATTTGTATTATCTGCCCGGCCCCTGTAGGCATATGAATTTTCACCTCCGAATCTAGGCCAACCCCCTTACAATCAAGAGGAAAATGAAGCAGCAGCTGGTTAAATCACTTGCTCAATGCCACACCTTCATTTGTAGCAAAAGCTGATTCTGACACTTGGTCTCTTGATCCCCAGAACAACATCTTTATATTGCTTTTTAACACTTTATCCAAATGCCCTCATGATCGTTTAAATTGCTAATTAAGATATGATTACCTCCTGGAAGTGGACGATACTACCCAGGAAACCCTGATAGAGTAAAGTAAGATGAGAACTCAATAAAGAACTGTGGGAAACTGCTATAGTAAAGGGATAAAGGAAGAAAAGGAGTAGGCAAAGAATACACAATTAAGGGAGGAGGAGAACCAAAAGAAAGGGGTCTTACTGACGGGTGTTCATTCATTAATTCACTTGAGCACCTACTCTGTACAAGGCGGTGTGCACAAGGCCCAGGACAAACTAGCAAACAAGACAGACAAGGCCCCTGCCCTCACAGAACTTACATTCTAATGCAGTGCCTGTTAGGTATTTTTATTCCTCTATAACTAACTTAGTAAATTAAAATATTTTTATCTCTTTGAAATATAGTTTACAAAATTAATGTATAACCTTATCTTGTTAGCCTCCATTAACTTAAATCTACAAAGGAGGAATTTACCAACATACATTGGTGTAAATAGCACTATAAAGACATAAATGATGAAATAGAAGACACTAAAAAACTAATTCTTTAAAATGTGTAACACTATATGGCAGAAGATTTTATTATAAAATGTGATCTAAAGAATTTTCAAAGGAAAGAACTTTTTTCATTAAGTAAGTCTGGAAACTGATTCTATTACCTACAGCGGGTTGCATCACTGCCTTTTTTCCTGTTCTCCTTATTAAAGGGATTGTCATCTGTCACCTCATGATAACAAGATGGAAGAGCGCTGAGGACACAGCTCTATAGAACAGGAATATTCTCCAGGTCAGTCAGAGCTTGAGCAGAAGCCCAGCTCCATTAAGTGAGGGGATTAGCTCTGTGACCTTGGGAAGTTACTTGACCTCCCTGGGTCTCACTTTCCCCCTCTGTAAACAGCAACAGCAATTCCCACCTCACACAGAGTTGTGCGGATAATAACTATGAGTAAGTGAAGCTTAAGGAAGCCTCCAAGAGTACCCACTGAAAAGCACACGTGGCCCCCTCCAGGACATCTCTTCCTAGAATGCCTTCTCTCACCCTTAACAGAAAATCGCAATCCAGAGGGGATACAGGTGATGTCACTAACCTCTGATGGAGTTCAGGACATGCTACCCCAAAATATGGCACCTAGGCACATTGAATATTTTAACTGAAGGACTTTGAGAAAACAGCAAAAGCAGGAAGATCCCTCTGACCTCCCCTGATCCAGTCCTTCCCCCCCGGAAAGGTCAGTCATAAAACTCTAAGGTGAGAGGTGCCTCCCAGAGAAAAGGAGCACCTTTATCTCCAAAAAGACAAAGGGGAAGAACTGGAACAAAGAGGCCTTGCTAAGTGTCCCCCAGTTTACCACACTTACCTCATATTCTTTTTTTTTTTTTCTGCTGAGGAAGATTTGCCCTGAGTTAACATCTGTGCCAATCTTCCTCTACTTTTGTATGTGGGTCACTGCCACAGCATGGCTGACAAGTGGTATAGGTCCACGCATGGGATCTGAACGCGCAAACTTGGGCCTCCACGCAGACCATGCCGAACTTAACCACTAGACCACCTCATACTCTTTGACCTATCATATTCCTCCACAACTGCCTACTCTCCATCAAACCTAGCATAAAAACACTCAGGTTTAACTGTTTCCTCAGGTTTTCATTTCCTTATGGAGGCTCCCATGTCACGCAAAACCTATATTAAATAAATTTGCGCACTTTTTTCCTGTTAATCTGTCTTTGTCAGTTCAATTTTCAGATGCAGCCAGGGACCCTAAGAGGGTGGAGGGAAATTCTCCTCCCCTACCACCCCCAACCACATGATCACTTTACCAATAACATCGTGGTACACCCACAGATCAGCTCAGGCAATGGGCTTGCAGAGTTACAGTCCAGCTTTAAGAAGGTGTGCACACCAAAGAGGGGAGAGATTTTCCTCGGAAAAACAACAGAGTCAGACTGTTTTCTATGCTGGCATGAGAACAAGAGGTTTGCCTGAGACTTTTATGTGGAGGTCAAGCAAAACATTCTCATTAAACACTGAAAGTAAAATGCAATCTGACAAACAGACATTTGAAAAGCTTTAAAGAAGGAACTGACTGGGTAATGATATCACTGAAGAATGCATTTATCGTATATCTGTTTGGCTGGGAGACAGAAAGACTTGGGAAGTCCTTCTGAAAGGAGGTGACTGCAGATAGGCTATGTTTAATATATTTTACAAAACACTGCTGCCCACAAGGTAAGAATCAATCATGACATGGGACAATAGGTGAAGAAAAAGAAAACTAAGCAGGAGATATACATTATAACGTTCTATTGACTTCTGAAGAAAATTGTATATTTTCAAAGTTTTCAGTCCCACAGTTCAGCAAGCTAACCCAATGGAGGGAGCACCAACCCAACTACCTAAGCAGCAGGCTGCCCGGCCTGCTGGGGAAGACTCAAGCTACAGTCTGTACAGGTGGATGGGGAGAGTTGAGCCAGAGTCTCCACACAGTCCCCAACAGGGGTTCCTGCTCGCAAGTCCACTCGGTTTAGGACCTGAGAATGGCCACCCCACTGCCTCCTGCTGGTCTCTCTCACTCTTCAGGTCTCAGCTTCAATGCCACCTCCTCACAGAGCCTTTCTCACTCACCTCCCTAAGGGCCTCTGTGTCTAGCCAGTGATTCTCTATCACCGCATCCGCTTTGGGATATTATTCAGCCTTACAAAGGAAGAAGGTTCCGATACACACTACACGGATGAACATGACAATGTGCTAAGCAAGATAAGCCAGACACAAAGGACAAATGTTTTATGACTCCACTTATACAAGGTACCTAGATAGTGAAAGTCATATAGAAAGTAGAATCGTGGTTGCCAGAGGCTAGGGGAAGGAGAGAATGAAGAGTTACTGTTTAATGGTTACAGAGTTTCAATTTGGAATGATAAAAAAGTTCTGGAGGAGTCGGCCTGGTGGCGTAATGGTTAAGTTCACACGCTCCGCTTCAGCAGCCCAGGGTTCACGCGTCCAGATCCTGGATGTGGACTGCACATCGCTTGTCAGGCCATGCTATAGCAGCATCCCACATACAAAACAGAGGAAGACGGGCACAGATGTTAGCTCAGTGACAATCTTCCTCAAGCAAAAAGAGGAAGATTGGCAATGGATGTTAGCTCAGGGCCATTCTTCCTCACTGGAAAAAAAAAGAAAGAAAGAAAGGAAAAGTTCTGGAGATGGATGGACGGTGGGGATGAGTGATGATTGCACAACAATGTGAATGTCCTTAATGCCACTGAACTGTACACTTAAAAGTTGTTAAAATGGTCAGTTTATGTTATTCATGTTTTACCACAATAAAAAAATAGCATATATTTTACAAAATCATTACTGACAAAGTCCCTAAAAAGAGAAAGAAAACTTACAGTCTAGTTCAGTGTTGCTAAAGACTTAAAACAGAGAACAGAAGATAAAAATATAACTGTGCCCAAACTAATATTTCATTGTTTTTTAAAGCCACTAATGATATTTTGGATGAAATATCCTGAACATATACTCAGCATCTCCCAAATTTCAGAATTTGTTTCCCAAAAGCTGGGCTATTTTAGTGCCTGAAAATGTTCTGATATGTTTCCATGTAATCAAATTAAAGTGAACACTATTTTTTAATCATCTCATCCTCTATGCCCCCAAAGAACACACTTTCTATGAAGACATAAAATATTGCATGTTGCTAATTCTTATAAAATTCACTCATTTCTCAGAAATGTCCTGTAAATTTCTAAAAATTTTGCTCTAAAATTGGTGCTAAATAATAGAATTTAGTAAAAGGCTGATAACTAGAGAGTTAGCTACTCGTTCTGAGGGAAATACAATAACTACTCAACTATAAAAGCCTCTACATCAGTGGTTCTTAACCAGGATTTTATTCACCCCAGAGGAGCAATCTGCCACGTCTCTGCAGGCTCAGTGTACGCCAGCTCCCTCGGAAGGCAAACCACCCACAAACAAATTAAGCTGTGACCGCACTACCTAAGCTTTATGGCCCTGCTCAAAACGCCAGTGCAGGGCTTAGCGAGTCACCCATGAAAAGGTACTGCTGTCAGTTATCTTAAAATCTAAAGTGAGTAATACTACTTAGCTATGTGAACTGGCAGGCAGCAGTTGTGCACAGCAATAACCTTTTCTCTTGTACAAATATTCAATTTATTAGAATTCTTTCCAAGTGACATAAACCCAAATGACGTCCCACTATGATTAAACTATTTCCTTGTAGACTTCAGAGTACTGACAGCTCCATTCTGACATTTGGTGAAACGTTCAGATAGCACTAACTTGAAGACAACTGGCTGCACATTATTACAGCATACTGCTCTATCTCTTTTGTATAAAACAACTCCTTACAATCATAATCGTTACATTTATTTTTCTTTGTTAAGATGAACAAAAATATACAGAATCACCTAGATAATGGCAAAAGTTCATTGTGAGAATAAGCTGTGATTGATGCTTCTGTGCTTTTTGCAAGAAATTGTCACTTTTTTCATACAGAAATGAGTGGGTCATCCTTCATCTTGACGCTTTCTAGCACTGATGGGCTCAAAGGTGTAACTCAGATTTTTCCCAAGCAAAGCACTCACATAGGTGATAAGTTTGGAAGTTCATAGCTTATCTTTACTTAGACTATACGGAAGATATACTCAAACACTTAAATGAACTTAAATACATCCATACAAGAAACTACAATGAATTTTTTCAGTTAAAAAGAAATCATTGTTATATAAGAAATTCTAGTTTGGTTAAAGTGTGCTGAAGAAAGGTTCTTTATTAACATTCATTTTCTTGAAGATACTGTTCCTTCAGAATATTGAAAGAATGACCACTGCAACTCATCTTCCATGAATGTGAACGCCTTATGTGACTCCACGTATTTTTCAGTTTGAGGTAGCAAAGAAATGGCTACTAAATCCAATTTTCTCTTTATTAAAGCATTATATACATACAGAAAAGTGTGTGACGAATTTTCACAAACTGAACAGACCTATGTAACCAGCACCCAGATCGAGAAACAACATTACTAGCAACCCAGTGTCCCCCTTGTTCTCTGTTTTGGTCATTTCCCTGCCCCACTGCAAAGGGCAACCACTATCCTGACTTCTGACACCACTGATCAGTGCGCATGTTCTTCCACTCTATACAACGTAATCACAGAGTACTGTTTTGTATCTGCTTCCTTTTGCTCAACACTGTTTGAAAGAGTCATCCATATAGTTATATTCAGTTGCAGAAGGTTCATATTATTCTAATATTGCATAATATTCCACTACATAAACATAAAATTTATTTAACCATTATCCTGCTAATGGGCATTTAGGTAGTTTCCAATTTGGGGCTGTTACAAATGTGCCATGAACATTCCAGCTGTGCTATCAGAATTGCCCTTATGCACATTCTAAGACACGTTCTTTAGGTGAACACGTACTTTACGTACAAGTATTTCTGTTGGGTGTATACATAGGAGTAAAACTGCTAGGCCATAGAACATGCATGCATTTAGCTTTCAAAGATACTGCACATCTTCTAAAAGGTTATTCCGCTTTACCCTCTCATGAGAAATACTAGAGAGTTCTTGTTGCTTCACGTCCTTGCAACATTCAACATATATCACCTATTTTTTGCATTTTAGCCATTCTGGTGGGTATGTAGTGGTATTCCATTATGATTTTAATTTGCATTTCTCTAATAGCTTTGCATTTATCTAATGACTAATAAAGCTGAGCACATTTTAACATGTTAATGACCATTTTAACGCCCTTTATTAAGTCTCTACTGAAGTTCTTTACCCATTTTTTTCAATTGGAATGTCAGAACTTTTCTTGATAATTTGTAAGTATTCTTTTTTTTTCTTTTTCTTTTCCTTTTTTTTATTTTGAGGAAGATTAGCCCTGAGCTAACTGCTGCCAATCCTCCTCTTTTTGCTGAGGAAGACCGGCCCTGAGCTCACATCTGTGCCCATCTTGCTCCACTCTATATGTGGGACGCCTACCACAGCATGATGTGCCAAGCGGTGCCATGTCCACACTCAGGATCCGAACTGGTGAACCCTAGGCTGCCGAAGCGGAACGTGCACACTTAAACTGCTGCAGCACTGGGCCGGCCCCTGTAAGTATTCTTATTTTCTGGACATAAGTCCTCTGTCTTTTTGGTGGAGGAGAGTAATATATGATTTACTTATTCTTATATGAGAAACACATATAACACATACTATGTGCTGACATGGCACTGGTCTAAGTGCTTTACAAATATTAACGGTATACAGAGAAGGGAAACAATAGAAAGAATAAACAAATGGAACTTCATCAGACTAAAGAGCTTCTTCAAGGCAAAGGAAAACAGGATTGAAACAAAAAAACAACCCACTAACTGGGAAAAAATATTTGCAAGTCATATATCTGACAAAGGCTTAATATCCACAATATATAAAGAACTCACATAACTCAACAACAAAAAATCAAACAACCCGATCAAAAAATGGGCAGGAGATATGAACAGACATTTCTCCAAAGAAGATATGCAGATGGCCAATAGGCACATGAAAAGATGTTCATCATCGCTGATCATCAGGGAAATGCAAATCAAAACTACACTAAGATATCACTTTATACCCATTAGAATGACAAAAATATCTAAAACTAATAGTAACAAATGTTGGAGAGGTTGTGAAGAAAAAGGAACCCTCATACACTGCTGGTGGGAATGCAAACTGGTGCAGCCACTATGGAAAACAGTATGGAGATTCCTCAAAAAATTAAAAATAGAACTACTGTACGACCCAGCTATCCCACTACTGGGTATCTACCCAAAGTGCTTGAAGTCAGCAACTCCAAAAGTCCTATGTACCCCAATGTTTATTGCAGCATTATTTACAATAGCCAAGACGTGGAAGCAACCTAAGTGCCCATCAACAGATGATTGGATAAAGAAGATGTGGTATATATATACAATGGAATACTACTCAGCCGTAAAACAGAACAAAATCGTCCCATTTGCAACAACATGGATGGACCTTGAGGGAATGGAATTATGTTAAGTGAAATAAGCCAGCTAGAAATGGACAATCTCTGTATGACTCCACTCATATGAGGAATTTAAAAGTAGACAAAGAGAACAGTTTAGTGGATACCAGGGGAAAGGTGGGGTGGGGGGTGGGCACAAAGGGTGAACGGGTGCACCTACAACACAACTGACAACCAATAATGTACAACTGAAATTTCACAAGATTGTAACCTATCATTAACTCAATAGAAAAAAGTTAGTATTAAAAAGAAGTACCTAATATTAATAATAATCCAGTTTATCATTTTTTGTTTTATGGTTAGAGCTTTATTGTCCTAAGTTCTCAAAGATGTTCTCCTACATTTTTCCTCTAAAAGCTTTATAGTTTTGCTTTCACTTTCACAAATTCAATCTGGAATTGATTTTTGTATATATAGCATGACAGGGGTTAAGATAGCTTTTTTTCATATGAATATAAATCATCTAGTACCACTTACTGAAAAGCCTACCCTTAACCACTGTACTGCAGTGCCAACTCCGTCAGATGAACGGTATACGTACGGATCTGTTTCTGGACTCTCTATCAGCTCCTCCACCGCTTGGTGTGCACTTCTTTATGTCAAAATGTCTCCACTCGGCGTTTCTCACTGGCATGTTTAAAGTGCATAAGAATATCCTAGAAAGATTGTTAAAACACAGACTCCTTGGCCCCAGTTCCAGAGATTCTGATTCAACAGGATTTGAGGTGAAGATGGAGAAATTTCATTTCTGACAAGCTCCTAGGTGATGCTGATGCTGCCAGTCCAAGGACTACAATATGATAAGCACTGTCTTCATTAACATAGTTTTACAATAGGTCTTGCTATCTGGCAATGTAAGTACTCCAGCTCCGTTCTTCATGACTGCCCCAGCTATTCTTAGCTCTTTGCATGTCCATGTGAATTTTAAAATCAGTTTGAGTTACAAAGCCAAAAAACAATAGCAACAACAAAAAGCCTCAAACTGCTAGGACAGTGTTAGGGATTGCATTCATTATGTAGGTTACTTTGAGGAGACTTGAAAATTTAAAATATTGAGTCCTCTATGAACATAGCATATCCCTCCATTTATTTAGGTCTTCAATAATTTCTCTTAATAATGTTTTGTAAAACAGTGGGACTATATAAAACTAAAAACCTTACGCACAGCAAAGAAAAATATCAACAAAATGAAAAGGCAACCTATGGAATGCAAGAAAATATTTGCAAATCATATATCTGATAAGGGGTTAATATGCAAAACATATAAAGAACTAATACAACTCAATAGCAACAAAACAAACAATCCAATTAAAAAATGGGCAGAGGATCTGAATAGACATTTTTCCAAAGAAGACATACAGATGGCTAACAGGTACATGAAAAGATGCTCAACATCACTAATCATCAGGGAAATGCAAATCAAAACCGCAATGAGATATCTCCTCACACCTGTTAGAATGACTATTATGAAAAGGACAAGAAATGACAAGTGTTAGAGAGGATGTGGAGAAAAGAGAACCCTTGTGCACTGTTGGTGGGAATGTAAATTGGTGCAGCCACTATTGAAAACAGTATGGAAGTTCCTCAAAAAATTAGAAATACAACTACCATATGATCCAGCAATTCCACTTCTGGGTATTTATCCAAAGAAAATGAAAATACTAATTTGAAAAGATATATGCACCTCCATGTTCACTGAAGCATTATTTACAACAGTTAAGACATGGAAACAACCTAAATGTCCATCAATTGATGAACAAAGAAAAGACACACATAAATACACATATATAATGTGATATTATATATATAAAAAAACATTATTAAGCCGTAAAAATGAAAGAAATTTTGCCATTGCAACAACATGGATGGACCTTGAGGGCATCATGCTAAGTGAAATAAGTCAGACAGAAAAAGATAAATACTGTACGATCTCACTTATATGTGGAATCTAAAAAAAACAAAAAACCGAACTCATAGATGTAGAGAGCAGATTGTTGGTTGCCTGAGGCAGGGGGTGGGAGACGGGTGAAGGGGTTAAAAGGTACCAATTTTCAGTTGTAAAATGAGTATGTCATGGGGAGGTAATGTACAGCATGGTGACTATAGTTAATAACACAATACTGTATTGCATATTTGCAAGCAGCTAGGTGAGTGAATGTTAAAAATGCTCATTATGAGAAAAAAATTGTAATTATGTATGACAATGGATGTTAACTGGACTTAACTGTGGTGATCATTTTGCAATATATACAAATACTGAATCATTACATTGTACATCTGAATCTAATAATGTCACCTCGATTATACCTCAATAAAAATAAATAATGTTTTGTAGATAGATTTATTCCTAGGAATTTGACTTTTTTGACATTATTTCAGGTGCTATCTTTTTTCCCCTCGTTTCAATTTTTTCAAATTATGGTAAATACATATAACATAAAATGTATCATCTTAACCATTTTTAAGTGTACAGCTCTGTTCTAAGTACATTGTTGTGGAACCAATCTCCAGAACTCTTTTCATCTTGCAACTGAAACTCTATACCCATTAAACAACTGCCCAATATCCCCATCCTCAGTCCCCTGCAACCAGTATTTTACTTTCTGCTTCTATGAATTTGACTATTCTTGGTACCTCATATTAAGCGGAATCATACAGTTGCAAATGCTCTTTTTTAAATCCATTTTATTTTTACCTGGAGTCTAATAACAACAGTAATTTGATGAAATATTGGCTAACTAAATTATGAGTACTGGCTAAAAATCCAGTAAAAAAAAAAAAAAAGGAAGCTTAAGAAATTTGGTGTGTTCAATTAGCAGCACTTTGAGAATCAGGACAATGCCAAACAACACTGTGCCATTTGCAACCATACACTTGTATATGAGATGGAATTCTCACCACTTTCACACATCAGGGCAGAAGCCACTCAACTGTGAGAGAGAACATTTGTGTGGCTGTTTTAAGTTGTCTCATTTCTCAAATCTCATTGACCGAAATCTGTGAAAGTTGACTCAATGAGTCAGTAGGCTTTTACAAGTATATAATTCTTCATATACTCTTCAATATTTCCATTATTATTGTAAAAGTTGAAATGAACTCCAGTAATATCTTTCATTTATAGTTGCAACATTTTATAAGTTAAACAATCAATCCACTTCAGCAACTGTTAAGGAGTGTAAGAAGATATTTTGAGAGCAAAAGGGAGACTGCTCTGCACACCTCAGTATGAGCTTATCACTTTAAGATATGCCAGCTGATGCTCAGACTCACACTAAAAAAGGAACTGTAATCATCTAACATCCGAGGAAACTCCATCAACTGCTTGAAATGAAAAAGTCAGTGAATACCACCTTAACTCCCACTAAAAAGTAAATTGTAATATTACGACACGCTATATATACATATGGGCATTATTTTATTTAGCTAACAATTTCCCAGTCTATGCAACAGTGCCCTAATTCCCAGATAAGTAGGAAAGAAAATTTTGTAACACCATCAAAGAGGACCTGGAGTGTTGTTTCTATTAAAAACAAATTTCCTTTTCATTTTTATCACTGCACGTTTCAAATAATCTTCTTCCAGAGGTCACTGGGATCCTTTACATGACAGACAGACAGTCTGCTCCTTTAAACATGAAGGAGTTTTCAGATAGCTGCTTTTTCCACACATAAATCAAAGCTCAGAGCTCTCCTTGTGGGTGAATAATTGTTTGGCTACACTAAAGCCAAATCCGGCAATGCCCACCCAGGTCAGGCTGACCTTACAGAGCAAAGAACAAAGAAATACTATCAAAAGCCGAACTACTGCTGCTTCTTAATGATTTATCTAAAAGAGTATTCATTGTTAAAATCAGTACCAAACGACAATAAATTTAAATTTCAAATTTTCTCTATAAATTCTTCCCAGTAGAAGTGACACAGCAGTCCAAATTCCCGATTCTTGCTCTGTAGCCCATTTAAAATCTGTCTCAAATATATTTTTCCCTAAGTCTCACTACTGCCCTAAACAAATCTTCCAACACAGCTAAATGAAGTCAGCACAACTCACACTTTCCCATCTCCTTGCCTTTGCTCTTGCTATCACTCTATCTAAACCCCATCTGTCTTTCAAGGCTCAAATCCTCCCTTAGTGCACAAAGCCTTCTTTGACAGCTCTTCTTCTAAATGTTTTCTTCTTTGCTAAGTACTTAGGAAATTTTTTATCTGTGTTATCAGCTTGTAGTTTAAACTGCCTGGTATTGCTAATTACAGTTTCATAAGTTTATCTGATCTTGGCTAAATTAAAAATTCCATGAAGGATAATACAGAGAATTCCAATATACCCTTCACCCAAGTGTTAACATTTTGCCACATAACCAATAGTTTAATCTCCAGACCCAACATAGACTTTACTAAAAATGGCATTTACAGATTTAAAATAATTAAATCCTACTAATTAGCTATTTTTATATCAACTAACACAAGAAGTTACCTGAAATCATGTATTAACACCACTTTAGTTTAGTAGATGTCAATTACCTATGCTATTGTATACACAAGTTTTCTGCCCTATGAACTCTTAAGGTTTTACATTCATCCCAGCTATCTTTCTGTTTGTTGTTTCTGTTGACTCTCAGTCATGAGGGGGAATAATTCAGTTCCACAAACATTTTAATACTGACAACTTGTGTTAGACACTAAGGGTCAAAAGTGGCCCCAACAGGAGCTCTACACAGCAAATTCTTCCACTTAAATTTGGGGTTTCTTTTGAATATAGGTTTCCACAATACTTGGGGAAAACTAGCCTGATTTTGCCTTAAAAAAGGAGTAAGCTTCATACTGAATGTGAACACAGCGTAATTTCCTAATGGGAATTTGTTCCTCTCCTTTTACATTGTTTCCACCTAACCCTTAGATAAAGTATTTTCTGTTGTACTTCTGAAGTTGATGACAAGAACTCATCCACACTAAAACCAAAATCTATTTTAATAAACTAATCAATCATAAATATTATAGCTCTAAATGACACATATGCATTTCTCCCTTTAGGTTATTCTTCGTGACTTTATTGAAATGTAAGACAGATATAATAAAATAAATCAATATTTAGTGTAGTGTTACATATACATCCATGTAACCACCACAAAATCAAGATATGCAAAATTTCCAGGAGCCCAAAAAGTTCCCTTGTGCTGCTTTGCAATCAATCTGTGATCTACTTTCTACATTACGATTTGGGTCTATTCTAGAATTCCAATTAAACGGAATCACACAATCTAGCTTCTTTAACTGGAAATCATGTTTTTCAGATTCACTCACACAGTTATTGCATGTATCAGTACGTCACTTCTTTTTATTGCAGGGTATTATTTCTTTAGATGGATATACTGCAGTTTATCATTTACTTGTTGATGGATGTTTGGGTTGTTTCTAGTTTTAAGCTATAACGGATTAAACAGCAAAAATGTTTGTGTGTAAGTCTTTGTGGGGATAAATACTTTCAGTTCTTATTGATAAATATCTAGAGTTGGAATTGATGATTAACCATATGAGAAAACGTCAAACTGAAAGTGGTTGTACTACTTTACATTACATTACACTTACAATGTATCAGAGTTCCAATTACCTCACATGGTATTTTAAGTCTTTTAAGTGGTATATAGTGGTATCTTGCGGTTTTAATTTGCATTTTCCCGATGACTAATGATATTAAGCCTCTTTCATGCTCTTACTCATCATTCACATATCTTTGGCAGTATCTGTTCAAATCATTTGTCCATTTTTAATTGGTTCGTTTGTCTTATTGAGTTGGAAGGGATCTTTATTTATTCTGCATACAAGTCCTTTACAGGATATATGTACTGTGAATATTTTCTCCCAGTCTGTGTCTTGTCTTTTCATTTTCTTGATGCTGTCCTTCAAAGAGCAGAAGGTTTTAATTTTAATGAAGTCCAATTTACCGGTTTATTCAATTTTTCTTTTATGATTCATGCACTTAGTGTTCTAGCTAAAAATTGCCCATTACCCCAATGTTACAACAATTTTACTTTAAGGAAACACAGTAGAAAATTGTTGCAACATTTGGGTCAATGATTGACTTTTAGATATAAATTTGCTTTGTGATTTCTTCATTGATCCATGGGCTAAGTATGTTGTTTAATTACTTGGTTTCCAAATAGTTGGAGTTTTTCTAGATATCTAAGAGTTATTTATGTCAAATTTAAATCCATTGTGGAAAGAATATACTCCATATGATGTTAATTTCTTATTCATCGACACTTGTTTTATTGGCCCAGTATATGGTCTTGCTGAACGTACCATGCACACTTGAAAAGACCCTGTATTCTGAGCTTATTGTTCTCTAATATCAATTATGTCAAGTTGGTCGATAGTATTGTCAACATTATCTACGTATTTACTCACTGTTTTTATCTAGTTGTTCTATCAATTGCTGAGAGAGGAGTGTTAAAATCTCCAACTATGATTGTGACATTGTCTGTCTCTCATTTCAATTCTGTCAATTTTTGCTTCATGTGTTATGCAGCTATTATTAGGTACATACACATTTATGATTATGTCTTCCTGGTAAATTTTCCCATTATTATTATGAAATAGCCCTCTTTGTCTGTGGAAATAGTCTTTGTAATGAAGCCCATTTTATCTGATATTACTTTAGCAAATCTAGCATTTTAATACTTAATCTTTGCATGGGATAATATTTTCCATCCATTTTTATTCAACCTATCTGAGTCTTTATACTTAGAGTATATCTCTTAGAGACAGCATATAGTATGTCCTTTTTTCTCATTCTGACAACCTTTAACTTTCACCTGCAGTATTTATCCATTAACATTTAATATCATTACAGATACGGTTGCATTTATTTGTTATTCCATTGTACTGCCTTTCCTGCCTTCTTTTTGGGTTATTTGAACATATTTCAGATTGCAATTTTAACTTATCATTGGATTTTTAGCTAGATGCCTTTGCATTTTTTAAGTAAGTGCACTAGAATAACATCTTTAATTGTTCACAATCTATTTAGAACAAATAGTGTACATATGTTTTCACTCATATATATAAGATAAACAAACACATGGATAAAGAAAACAGATTAGTGGTTACCAGAGGGGAAGGGGGTTGGAGGGTGGGCGAAAGGGGTAAAGGGGCACAAATGTATGATGACGGAAAACAATTGGACTATTGGTGGTAAGCACAGTGCAGTCTGTGCAGAAACTGATATGTAATAATGCACACCTGAAATTACACAATGTTATGAACCAATGTGACCTAAATAATTTTTTAAAAATGAATAGTGTAATCCTTCACATAAAATTTACATGAGAATAAGTCCATTTATCCACACTTGCATGCTTTCTACATAGTTTAAAAAGTACCAAGGGACAATCATATAATTTATTTAAAATAGAAATATCTATTTTAAAGACACTGTAAGGAAAATGATGCTCTTTTATATTTATCCAGATGTTTACCATTTCTGATGCTCTTTATTTCTAACTGAACATCTGAGCTTCCATATGAAATTATTTTACTTGAGCCTGAAGAATTTCCTTTAGCATTTTTTATAATACAGGTCTGCTGACAACAAATTCTCTTAGTTTTTTTTTTATCTGAAAATGTCTTCCTTTGGCCATAATTCTTGAAAGATTTACTAAATATGGAATTCTGGGGTGATACATTTTTCTCTCAGCACTGTTCCACTGTCTTCTGCCCTCCACAGTTCAGGATGAGAAGTTGGAGATATTTGGAATCATTGTTCCCACTTATTTAATGTGCCAATTTTCTGTTTTTCATCAAGACATTCTCTCTATGTTTTATCTTCACCAGGCTGACTATGATGTACATAGGCCTGGTTTTCTTTGTTTCACCTTGCTTAGGTCTCACTGTGCTTCTTGTATCCATAAATATATGACTTTCATACCTTTCGGCAAAGTTTTAGCCATTACTTCTTCAAACATTTTTTCTGCCCTATTCTCTCTTTCTGGCACTCCAATTACACATATGTTGGGCCTTTTGATGTTGTCCCACATGTCCAGGAGGGCTTGTTCATTATTTTTATCTTTTTGGTCTCTCTGTTCTTCAGACTAGACAGTTTCTGTTGATCTATCTTCAAGTTCTTTAACTCTTTCTTGTATCATCTCCATTCAATGGTTAATCTCATCCAGCATATTTTTATTTCACATATTTTATGTTCAGTTTTAAGATTTCCATATGGCTTGATTTTGTAACTTCTATTTTTCTCTACAAATTTCTCTCTTCATCACTACTACAAGCATTTTCTCTTTATGTCACTGAGTATAATTAAAAGAGCTTTTTTTCTTTAATCTTTGTCTGCTAATTCCAACATGTAGGTCATGTTAGAGCCAGTCTCCACTGACTCTCTTTTCTCTTATGAATGGCTCACAACTCCTTGGTTTTTTAAAAGATTTTATTTTTCCTTTTTCTCCCCAAAGTCCCCTGGTATATAGTTGTGTACTTTTGGTTGTGGGTCCTTCTAGTTGTGGCATGTGGGATGCCGCCTCAGCATGGACTGATGAGCAGTGCCATGTCCGCGCCCAGTATCCAAACTGGCAAAACCCTGGGCCGCCGAAGGGGAGAGCGCGAACTTAACCACTCAGCCACGGGGCCGGCCCCTCCCAATTTTTTCATTCTTCATTTGCTGAGCAATTTTGCATGGTATCCTACGTATTATGACTGTTATAGTGTTGAGACTGTGACTTGGGTTATGCTGTTCCAAAGTGTTGGGCTTTTATGTTTTTTGTTTTTGTTTTTTAAAGATTGGCACCTGAGCTAACAACTGTTGCCAATCTTCTTTTTTTTTTTCTGCTTCTTCTCCCCAAACCTCCCCAGTACCTAGTTGCATATTTTAGTTGTGGTCCTTATAGTTGTGGTCCTTCTAGTTGCGGCATTTGGGATGTTACCTCAGCATGGCCTGACTAGCAGTGCCACGTCAACGCCCAGGATCCGAACTGGCAAAACCCTGGGCCGCCAAAGTGGAGCGCGCGAACTTAACCACTCGGCCACGAGGCCTGCCCCTGGGCTTTTATGTTTTAACACATAACTTGGTTTGATTAAACCTGAACACACAGTCTGTTAGGTGGTTGCTCAAATCTCATCTGAGTTCCTTTATGCTTAGCTGAGCTACTTAGAGTATGCCCTAAACACGTGTAGCTCAGGGGTGAGCCAGACACAGACAAAGTTTATATACAGAATGTAAGAATCCTCACCTGTCACTCTCTCCTTTATGAAATGCCCCCTTCACATGACAGCAGTCATGGCAGCCCCAAACTCTGCCCTTAGATTATTGAATTGTTATGGAGTCTTAGCTGCCCTGCATGTAAGACACTGAGATTTAGCCACAGGATAGAAACAACAAAAACAAGAAAATGGCCCAATGTCATTCTTCCAAGTAAACGATCATCTCCAGAATCTTTCTGCCTTTGGTCATTCCCCAGTGTCATTAGGTAGTTGCTTTTTGGTTTTTTGTATTTTGTCAGTAGATTGTAATTTTTATCTGCAGAAGGATGGTTCCAAGAAGAGCTTACTTGGCTATCACAGAAGCAGAAGTCTTCCAAACAAATTTTAGAATCAGCTTGTCAATCTCTGCAAAGAAAAAAAATCCTACTACAATTCTGATTGCTATTGGATTTAATTTATAGTTTTTGTTTTGTTTTGTTTTGTTTCGCTGAGGAAGATTCACCCTGAGCTAACATCTGTGCCAATCTTCCTCTATTTTGTATGTAGGTCACCGCCACAGCATGGCTGACAAGCGGTGTTAAGTCCACGCCTGCAATCTGAACCCACAAATGTGGGCTGCTGCTTCAGAGAGGAGCATGCCAAACTTAACCACTATGCCATGGGGGGCCCTAATTTATAGTTCAATTTTGGAAGAATGGTCAGTTCAACAATACTGAGCCTTCCAATCTATGAACATGGTAATCTCTCCATTTATTTAGATATTCTTTAATTTCTCTCAGCATTATTTGTCTTTTTCAGTGTACAGGTCTTCTACTTCAGTTAAATTTTTCACTAGACATTCAAGATTTTATGCTATTATAAATGGTTTTGAAATGTCTTTCCCAATTATTCATTGCTAGTAATATATAAACACAACTGACTTTTTATGTTGACCTTGTATTCTAAGACCTTGCTTAAGAGTTCTAGTAGCTTTCATGTCCGTTCTTTAGGGTTTCCTAGGTACACAATTGTGTCATCTATGCATAACCAGTTTTATATCTTCCTTTCCAAATTGCATACCTTTTGCATCTTCATGTCTTATTGCACTAGCTGGAATTTATAGTTCAATGGAGGATAGGAGGGCCTTTTTCCTGACCTTAGGGGGGAAAGATTGTTTTACATCAATAATGATTTTAACTATAGATTTTTCACAGGTTGATAGTCCCTTCTATTCCTAGTGTACTAAGAGTTTTTATAATGAAAGCATGTTGAATTTTTTCAAATGCTTTTCTGCTTCTATTGAGATAATCCTTTGGCGTTTCTCCTTTACTATACTAATAAGATGAAGTGCATTGATTGCTTCATGCTTAAACAAATTTTGCATTCCTGGGATAAACACTATTTGGTCATGACTTATTATCCTTTTTATACATTGTTGTTTCATACATATATTTTGTCCAATTTTGTAGTTGTTTACAATGAGAGTTCAAATCCAGTATCAGTTACTCCAACATGGCTGGAAGTAAATCCACAAATAAGTGCTAATCTTAAGCATGGTTAACTGTCAAGAAAGAAGTCTAGCAGTTATCAAAGTAGATGGTGGAGCCTTGTAAGATTCCACAAATCCTTTTACTTATTCTATCTATTCCTAAAATAGGATATATACAAGTAACTCAGTTCAACTCCAGTCAAAAAATATTAAATATTAAAAAATATTAAGCCTCTGCTTAATAACAGTTAACCTACAAACCGATACAAGAAACAAAATACACCCATCTCCTGCTTCTTTATAAGTAACCAGGTTTTAACCCAGAGATAGCTACAAGGTTCATTATGCCAATGAGTGCCTATTAAATTAAAATGCATTAGTAACATTTTAGAGACAAATATTCAAACCAGAAAGAAAATCAAACTGGTGGGCTATCTTGCTTAATATAGAAAATGTCATCACGAAATGCTAATACAAACTATCATAAGTATTGTGGCTATCTCACAAAGTTACACTGCCTATCTTAAAAAATTAAAATTAAGAAATGAATATTCCCTAAAAGAAAAACAGGTGATCATTTTAATCTGTAAAAGTGGTTAGCAAGCGATTTTATGTTTATAGATAAATATTTAATAGCTTTAAAACTGATAGCAGAAAGAGAAAATACATATAACATAATGTGTAACTTCCAAAGGTCTTTTTCCTTTTTTCATTTACAGAGACCTTGGGGCTTCAGACAGACAGTCAGAAGGCAGGCTGCCAGTATCAATTCACGCTTAAGCAAAACTTTTGCCAATGAAAACTGAAACACCTGTATGAATTAACTAAATAGTTCCCATTTTCAACAATGAAAGGAAATTAAAAGCATTACTGAATGTCACTGACTTGGCTCATCTGAAAGGAAATAACGTAGATAACCCAGCTAATTTTAAATTATCAAGCCAATATGACATAAATGGCTCTCTAAAACAATATGGGCTATTTTTACTATGACTCATTCAGCTTTCCTGAAATGTGTGAATATAATGTCTCAGGAATAGCACTACACAATGACAACCTTAAAAAGTCAAGTATTTCTTTTAGGACAAGCTTCCAATCTTGTGGAATTAAAACATTTTCCAAACACATCTCACATACATTTCAACATGCTGTGCACCAACCTGAAAACACTGGCAAAAATTCCTCCAAAAAAGAGATTTCACCATCACTTTACTGAACAAAGTTCAAGACCAATAAGCCACTCATTTTTCAATAAATATTTACCAAATGTCCAATAACCATGGTTCGTTTCCCTCCAAGTGCTTACAATCTTCTGGTCTAAGTATCAAGATTTCTACTGCATTTGCTCTTCCAGCAACAGAGGAAGACACGTCACAGCCTCAACAGCTCACAAGCCCAGTCCCAGCTACCAGGCTGCTGCCAGAACAGGGAAATGGATGCCCAGCAAGAAAGAGTATACTGTTTCCTCTCTGCTTCCTTCTCTTCCACATCTACAGCCAATTCCAAACAGGTCTCATCCACTTGGGAATTCCTACTCCTTAAAAATAGAAATGTGGGGCTGGCCCCGTGGTGGAGTGGTTAAGTTCGCATGCTCCACTTTGGCGGCCGGGGGTTCACCAGTTGGGATCCTGGGCACGGACCTACGCACCACTCATCAGGGCATGATGTAGCAGCATCTGACATAGAAGAACTAGAAGGCCCCACAACTAAGACATACAACTGTGCACTGGAACTTTGGGGAAGGGGAAAAAAAAAAGAGGAAGAAAGGCAACAGATGTTAGCTCAGGGCCAATCTTCCACACCAAAAAAAAAAAAAAGAAAGCATACTTTAAGAAAAAAAGTGTTGCATAAAAAAATAGAAACGTTCTCCTACAAATCAATGACCAGAAGATCTAGCTCATCCCTGAATACTACGGGTACAACAGCCTCTACCTACTCCAAAGTACCTTCATATACGTTCTGTAATCTGATCCTCAAAACTAGTTTTCAGTGCCGAGGGAGGGACACATCACTCCTTCCCCCATTCTACAGAAGAGGAAGATGAAACAAGTGGTTATCTTTACCAATAGGTAGTAGTATTACCTAAATTATGGGCCTAAGTGGAGCATTGCAGCAGCAAGCTGTAGAACAAAAATAAATCCTGTTCCAGACTTCTAGCATATTTCATTCATTTTCTTATTCTGCATACATTCATTAAGCAACAACTATGAGTAAAGCCTTGAAGCACTGTACCAGGCCTTGTGGAAGACTCAGAAAAGAACAGAGCCTAGTCCCTAAAACTGGGAGTTTATAGTCCTGTGGGGAAGGTAAGACATATACATAAATAATTATAATATAAGCCAAATGTGATCCTTGTTAAAAGAGACGCACAGACAAAAGTTCAAGAGTTCAGAAGTGGGGGAGTACCTAAAAGTGGCCACCCTTGTCTCAAATAACTCTTTTGGAGTTATATAGGATATAAATAAAGGGTATTTTATACATAGGATATATAGTTATGCCACTTTTTTTTTTAAAGATTGGCACCTGAGCTAACATCTGTTGCCAATCTTCTTTTTTTTCCCTTCTTTTCCCCAAAGCCCCCCAGTACATAGTTGTATATTCTAGTCGTGAGTGCCTCTGGTTGTGCTGTGTGGGACGCTGCCTCAGCATGGCCTGATGAGCGGTGCCATGTCCACGCCCAGGATCCAAACCGGTGAAACCCCGACTGCTGAAGCAGAGCGCGCGAACTTAACCACTCGGCCACAGGGCCGGCCCCAGGATATATAGTTATATAGGATATAAATTTCAATGAAATTCTTCATTAAAACCAGGGGCCACTTTTAATTAATCTTACTATCCGCTTCTGTATCACGCGCAAGGAAGGGATAAGAAGACGGACTGATAGAAAAAAGCAAGAGTTGACACGGGTTGATTTGGGTTTTTCTGGTGTATTCTGCATGCTTCCTTTAGGATAAAAAAAAAAAGGGAGGATTCAGAGCCCAAAGGATGTCTGGGGCTCCTAAAAGCCCTCCTCATATAAGAGTTCCTTGCCCTACTTCTTACCAATTAAAGATTTACTTGGGATGAACAAACTCATCTTAGAAGAGTTAGGCATGGCCTTGTGAATCACTGTAATCTAACAGCTTTCCTCCAAAAAAGAGATCGGGCCTCAGGTCAGTTCTGATCTGGAAAAGAGCTGGAGGAGGAGAGAAAGCATAAATTTCATGTATTGTAAAGCCCTTCGGGGAAAAGTATCAAATTTGAATTTATGACCTTACCACAAGCGAGGAGGGATGAGTTACCTACTAGCAGAAGTTATCAGATTAATTACTTCAGAAGTATCTCACGGTATACAAGAAGAAGAATGGGAGAAGAAATTTTTTAAAAAAGATTCAAAAGAAATAGGAAAAGGTTTAAAGAAAGGAATAAATATACCCCTACCCACAAGAAAAGCTAAAAAATTTGTTTGACTGTAAATAGAGTATTTTAGTGTGATTTCAGGAAAACTGTGGATAATATAAATACATCACACTAAACTGCTTATGAGGCCCATCGCAAGAAGATGTTGCTACTGACCATCCTCCCCAAGAAAGGCCAGCAGGAACACTTCTTATCATATGCTGCATCCTGTTTACCTCAGCCATCAGAAGAAATCCAAGCATCCTGGTCATCATTTATCATCTGGACACTTGTCCCCATCCAGCTCTCTACTTCCCTACTCCGACTCTAACTCACCACCATTCCAGACTCTCCGCATCCTTCCCCGTGCCTCACATCACGCAGACCCGGGTCAACGTCACCTTCCCATCAAGATAGCCCCACCACCCTATCTAAAACAGCCATTCCCATCCCATTTTTACTCCCTTACCCTACTTTACATTTTTCTCCTGAGCACTTTTTATTAAATGTCTATTTCTCTCTTTGTCTACTGTGTATTTACCCCACAAGAATGTAAACTGATGTAAATTCCAGGAGAGAAAAGACTTTGTTTATTGCTGTATCCCCAGTGACTACCAGCACAATATCTGGTAAATATTAAGTATTCAACAGATATTAGCTGAATGAATAAATGAGAAGTACATAGTAATTTTTAATATATCTTTTAAAAATGTTTAACACTTTACTTGTCAAATTCCTGATGGCATATGTAACAAATAATTAGGGACATTTTCACATAGTTATGTAAACACATACATGCTATAATGATAAACAGCAAAGATTTCTAAGAATACTGAAGTGGGAAAATAAAGGCTCAGAGAGGACTCAAAGGATTAACATCTAACCAATTCCAAAACTGTATATAGAAAACAGTAACTTGCAAAATTTATATTACAGTACAAGTACAAAGTAAGCTAGCTTTCCTTTCTACAAGATAAAAGTACTTTATTTTTGCCTTATCTATAAAATAACAAAGGAAGAAAACATCAGAATTCTAACTTGTTTCCTAACTACGATAATAAAAATGCCTTTGGAAAAATGATGTATCTTAAGCAACTTGTGTTCATTGAAGACATGCATATCTTCTTTTTATCCATAAAACTAAAAATATATGGACTGACTCCTTGCTCTATGCCTTTTCTCTTCTTGAAAAGCCTTCTTTGATCTCGAATCCTCAAACATCTATTACTCTATCTTTCCATTGCACTGCCACTCTTTTCCAACTGAGGCCTTCATGTATCGACTTTATTTTCTTACACCCCATCCCCTCCTTAATTCTCAGGAATGAGGTGACTACCCAGCTATTCCACTGAAACTGTCCTAGAGAGAAGCAATGCACTTCTAATTACCAAAGCCCACAGCCTTTTCTCCTGACTGCTCTACACTGTTGAATGCTAACGAGCACCCTCCATGCTCTTGGTATTGCTTCCTTCCTCAGCCTCTATAACCCATCCTGGTTTTGCTCCTAGCTCTCTAAAGTCATCTTTCTCATCACACCCATGTAGGCATCACCTTCAGCTTTAGACAAGAGAGTTGCATACTATACTAACTTTGGAGTGATGATTCAAATTTGCTGTGTCACTTCATTTATTCATTCAACAAACATTTACTGAGCACCTATTATGTCGGAGATAGTGGACTAGGCCCTGGGATCAAACAATGAAACAAGAAATGTTTGGTCACAGCCCTCAAATACAAGCAAGTACAAAGAAAAATGATTATGTTTAAATCAGCAGCAAGATATAGGCAGCCTGGAAACTAAAATGATGATTTTTTCCCCCTTAATTTCCTTAGGTGGCAGTGTTTCAACATAAGCAATCTAAGGCAAGAACATACCAGAGGCAAAATAATTTACAAGGAAAAAAGTATGAAATGAAAAGGAAAAAGACTTTACTTACTGTTGTAAATGCCAGCAGCTCCTCCTCAGTTAACTTATGCACCGGATTATTCTTTTGGAAATTTGTGCTTTAAATTAAAAAAAAAAGAAAATTAATTCTACAATGCATGTTGTAACTAATGAAATATAACTTTTAAAAGGCAAAGTAAACTCTATTTATATATTTGAAAGCACATATTTTTATATTATTGTATTGTATACAAATATAGATATGAATGTGTGAAAGATAAGTAGTACAAAAAGTAATAAATGCCGACAAATAAAATGTGGTTGGTGTACTAAATGTCAACAGAATTTATCTTACTAGGAAAAAAGAAAACCAGTATGTGCCACTCCACAAAGAAAAAGAAAAGAATTAATATGGCACCAACTCCTGTGTATTAAACTCACGCCAAAAAAAAAAATTACTATAACCATTAGACAGGCAAAACTTAAGAGGCTGTCAAAGAGGCAGAACGAAAGGAATCCTTAGATCCTGCTGGTCCAAGTATGATTCGGTAGAATAATTCTGGAAAACAATTTAGCACTATCCTATAGAGTGATCATTCACGTATCCTGAAATCAGTAATTCCATCCTCTGTATAGAGTCCAGAGAAATTCTTGAACAATTGTACCAAAAATCATATACACAAATATCCATGGTAATATTGTGTGTAATAGGGGAAATCCATTAACAAACCAAATATCCGGATGGGGCAGAGCAAAATGGCGGGGTGAGCTGACCCGGGATTTTCTCCCCTCCAAAATACAACAAAAGATTGGAAGAACTGAATTTCAGAGAATAAACATAATGCCAGCTCGTTAGAGACCTACAATACCAAGAAGGCGGAGATCATAAACCTAGCTTTACCCCTTTGGAGGCGCTGGAACGGTAGGAGAGAACATCGCTCCCTCCCCTAGAGTCTGCGATTGCTGTGGGGCGAGTCAAGAAGGAGCGGGGGAGGGGCCGTGCCACCGGGGGATCATCCAGGACTCCTGCCGCTGATTCAGTGGAGACCCGCTGACGGGGGGGAAAGCTTCCCTCTGCGGGGACCCCATAAATCAAGGGCCTTGGGAGACCAGAGAACAGAACTGATCTGAACCCAGACCGGCGCGTGTGAGTAACAGCCCCTCCCCCCCAGCAAAGCCAGTGGGCGCAGCCATCTTGCCCCAAGGCGGAGAGCTCATAACACGCCGCTCTCGACCCCCATCTAGTGGCGACAGGCTGTAACTGCAACTGAATTCTACCACCATGAGAAAAAACCGCTCCTCTACCATCCAGCAATTTATAAAAGCCCCAGACCAGAAGGAAAACAATAAAAACATAGAATTAAGTCCTGAGGACTTGGAATTAGGTAAACTAAGTGATAATGAGTTCAGAGCAGCTATAATCAAAAAACTCAATGAGAGAGAGAGAAACAAGCCGAGTTCTGGAGTTACTTCACAAAAGAGATTGAAATCATAAAGAAGAATCAAACAGAATTACTTGAGATGAAAAACACAATGGACCAGATAAAACAAAATACGGATTCCCTCAATGCCCGTGTAGACAACATAGAGGAGAAAATCAGCATAATCGAAGATAGACAGGCTGAATGGCGCCAGACAGAGGAAGAAAGAGAACTAAGAATTAAAAAAAATGAGGAAAATCTCCAAGAGATAATGGATTCAATGAGGAGTAAGAACATAAGGATCATAGGAATTCCTGAGAATATGGAAAAGGAAACTGGAGCAGAAAGTGTGCTTAATGAAATTATTGAAGAGAATTTCCCAAATCTAGGGATCGACGGAGAAATGTGTGTAGAGGAGGGTTTTAGATCTCCTAGATTTGTCAATGTAAAAAGACCTACTGCAAGGCACATAGTAGTAAAGTTGGCAAAAAGGAAAGATAAGGAAAGAATACTCAGGGAAGTAAGAGAAAAAAAGAGAATAACCTATAAAGGAGCCCCTATCAGACTGTCAGCGGATTTCTCTACAGAAACCCTACAAATTAGGAGAGAATGGAGTGACATATTCAAAGCTTTAAAGGATAAAAGTCTTCAGCCAAGAATACTCTATCCAGCAAGAATTTCCTTCCGATATGAGGGAGAAATTAAATCTTTTCCAGACAAACAAAAGTTAAGGGAATTTGTAACCAAAAGCCCTCCATTACAAGAAATCCTCAAGAAGGCTCTCATACCTGAAAAAAGAAAAAAGGGAGAAAGGGGACACAATCCACAGACTAGGGAGACCGATGGATAGAACCAGAACAGGATAGCAAATATTCAACTATAGCATTAGGGTAAAAATAAGGAAACTACCAAAACAAGGACGATCTTAGCACTCTAACTACAAATTAATAAGACGAGTTGGAATAAGAAATGAAAATAATTATTTAGGAGGGGAAGAGCAAAGGGTCTAAATCAGTATTGGTCAAGTAAGTAAGAGACCACCAGAGAATAGACTATATTATACACAAGATTCTAAATACAAACTTCAAGGTAGACACTAAAATAAAGTACAGAACAGAGTCACAAATCATAAATAAGGAACAATCTAAGAAACCCAGCATAAGAAATTGCAGTATTAAATGGGTAGTCTAAAGCAAACAGGAAAAGAAACACAGGAAAACAAGATAATGAGTGACAGATTAACAGCACTAAGTCCACATGCATCAATAATCACTCTCAATGTGAACGGATTGAACTCTCCAATAAAAAGACACAGAGTGGCAAAATGGATTAAAGAACGTGATCCAACAATTTGTTGCCTCCAGGAAACACACCTCAGCCCCAAGGACAAACACAGACTCAGGATGAAGGGGTGGAGGACAATACTTCAAGCAAATAGCAAGGAAAAAAAGGCAGGTGTTGCAATTCTCATATCAGACCAAGTGGATTTCAAAATAAGACAGGTAAAGAGAGACACAGAGGGACAATATATAATGATCAAAGGGACACTTCATCAAGAAGAAATAACACTTATAAATATCTATGCACCCAACACAGGAGCACCAAGATTCATAAAGCAACTATTAACAGACCTAAAGGAAGATGTTAAAAACAAGACAATAATAGTAGGGCCCTCAACACCCCACTCACATCAATGGACAGATCATCCAGACAGAAAATCAACAAGGAAATAGTGGAGCTAAATGAAAAACTAAAACAATTAGACTTAATAGACATATATAGATCACTCCACCCTGAAAGAGCTGAATACACATTCTTCTCAAGTGCACATGGAACATTCTCTAGGATAGACCATATGTTGGGAAACAAGGCAAGCCTCTACAAATTTAAAAAAATTGAAATAATAACAAGCATCTTCTCAGATCATAGTGCTATAAGGCTAGAAATTAATTACAAGAAGAAAGCTGAGACAGGCACAAAGATGTGGAGACTAAACAACACACTACTGAACAAGCAATGGATCATTGAAGAAATTAAAGTAGAAATAAAAAAATACCTGGAAACAAATGAAAATGATAGCACGCCATACCAACTCATATGGGATACAGCAAAAGCTGTATTAAGAGGAAAATTCATCGCAATACAGGCACATCTTAACAAACAAGAAAAATCCCAAATAAGCAACCTTAAAGCACACCTAACTGAACTAGAGAAAAAAGAACAAATGAAGCCCAAAGTCAGCAGAAGGAGAGAAATAATAAAAATCAGAGCAAAAGTAAATACTATTGAAACGAAAAAGGCAGTAGAAAGGATCAATGAGACAAAGAGCTGGTTTTTTGAGAAGATAAATAAAATTGACAAACCACTAGCCAGACTTACAAAGAAAAAAAGGGAGAAAGCTCAAATAAACAAAATCAGAAATGAGCGAGGAGAAATAACAACAGACTCTGCAGAAATACAACAGATTATAAGAGAATACTACAAAAAACTATATGCCAACAGAATGGATAACCTAGAGGAAATGGATAAATTCTTGGACTCCTACAATCTCCCAAAGCTCACTCAAGAAGAGGCAGACAATTTGAACAGACCAATCACAAGGAAAGAGATTGAAACAGCAATCAAAAACATCCCAAAGAATAAAACCCCAGGACCAGATGGCTTTCCTGGGGAATTCTACCAAACTTTCAGAGAGGATTTAATACCTATCCTTTTCAAGCTATTCCAAAAACTTAGGGAAGATGGAACACTTCCTAACACATTCTATGAGGCCAACATCACGCTGATACCAAAACCTGACAAGGACACCACGAAAAAAGAGAACTACAGGCCAATATCACTGATGAACATAGATGCAAAACTTCTAAACAAAATTTTGGCAACCAGAATTCAGCAATTCATCAAAAGAATCATACATCAGGGGGAGCTGGCCCCGTGGCCAAGTGGTTAAGTTCGCGCGCTCTGCTGCAGGCGGCCCAGTGTTTCGTCGGTTCGAATCCTGGGCGCGGACATGGCACTGCTCATCAAACCACGCTGAGGCAGCGTCCCACATGCCACAACTGGAGGGACCCACAACTAAGAATATGCAACTATGTACCTGGAGGCTTTGGGGAGAAAAAGGAAAAAAATAAAATCTTTAAAAAAAAAAAAAAAAGAATCATACATCAGGATCAGGTGGGATTCATACCAGGGACACAGGGATGGTTCAACATCTGCAAATCAATCAACGTGATATACCACATCAACAAACTGAGGAATAAAAAACACATGATTATCTCAATAGATGCAGAGAAGGTATTTGACAAGATCCAACAGCCATTTATGATAAAAACTCTGAACAAAATGGGCATAGAAGGAAACTACCTCAACATAATAAAGGCCATATACAACAAACCCATAGCCAACATCATACTCAATGGGCAAAAACTGAACCCCATCCCCCTGAAAACAGGAATGAGACAAGGATGCCCTCTATCACCACTCTTATTTAACATAGTACTGGAGGTCCTGGCCAGAGCAATCAGGCAAGAAAAAGGAATAAAAGGTATCCAAATAGGGAGGGAAGAAGTGAAACTCTCACTGTTTGCAGACGACATGATCTTATATATAGAAAACCCCAAAGAATCCATTGGAAAACTGTTAGAAGTAATCAACAACTACAGCAAAGTCTGCAGGGTATAAAATCAATTTGCATAAATCAGTAGCATTTCTATACTCCAGTAATGAACCAACAGAAAAAGAACTCAAGAATACAATACCATTCACAATCGCAACAAAAAGAATAAAACACCTTGGGGTAAATTTAACTAAGGAAGAGAAGGACCTATATAATGAAAATTACAAGGCCTTTCTGAGAGAATTGGATGACGACATAAGGAGATGGAAAGACATTCCATGTACATGGATTGGAAGAATAAACATAGTTAAAATGTCCGTTCTACCTAAAGCAATCTACAAATTCAACGCCATCCCAATCAGAATCTCAATGACATTCTTTACAGAATTAGAACAAAGAATCCTAAAATTCATATGGGGCAACAAAAGACCCCGAATTTCTAAAGCAATCCTGAGAAAAAAAGAACAAAACGGGAGGCATCACAATCCCTGACTTCAAAACATACTACAAAGCTACAGTAATCAAAACAGCATGGTACTGGTACAAAAACAGGTGCACAGATCAATGGAACAGAATTGAAAGTCCAGAAATAAAACCACACATCTATGGACAGCTTATCTTTGACAAAGGAGCTGAGGGCATACAATGGAGAAAAGAAAGTCTTTTCAACAAATGGTGCTGGGAAAACTGCAAAGCCACATGTAAAAGAATGAAAATTGACCATTCTTTTTCACCATTCACCAAAATAAACTCAAAATGGATTAAAGACCTAAAGGTGAGACCTGAAACCATAAGCCTTCTGGAAGAAAACGTAGGCAGTACACTCTTTGACATCAGTATTAAAAGGATCTTTTCAGACACCATGCCTTCTCAGAGAAGGGAAACAATAGAAAGAATAAACAAATGGGACTTCATCAGATTAAAGAGCTTCTTCAAGGCAAATGAAAACAGGATTGAAACAAAAAAACAACCCACTAACTGGGAAAAAATATTTGCAAGTCATATATCTGACAAAGGCTTAATATCCTTAATATATAAAGAACTCTCGCAACTCAATCACAAAACATCAAACAACCCAATCAAAAAATGGGCTGGAGACATGAACAGACATTTCTCCAAAGAAGATATACTGATGGCCAATAGGCACATGAAAAGATGCTCATCATTGCTGATCATCAGGGAAATGCAAATCAAAACTACACTAAGATATCACCTTACACCCATTAGAATGACAAAAATATCTAAAACTAATAGCAACAAATGTTGGAGAGGTTGCGGAGAAAAAGGAACCCTGATACACTGCTGGTGGGAATGCAAACTGGTGCAGCCACTATGGAAAACAGTATGGAGATTCCTCAAAAAACTAACAATAGAACTACCATACGATCCAGCCATCCCACTACTGGGTATTTATCCAAAGAGCTTGAAGTCAGCAATCCCAAAAGTCCTGTGCACCCCAGTGTTTATTGCAGCACTGTTTACAATAGCCAAGACGTGGAAGCAACCTAAGTGTCCAGCAACAGACGAATGGATAAAGAAGATGTGGTACATATATACAATGGAATACTACTCAGCTGCAAAACAGAACAAAATCATTCCATTTGCAATAACATGGATGGACCTTGAGAGAATTATAAGTGAAATAAGCCAGCGAGAGAAGGATAATCTGTGTATGACTCCACTCATATGAGGAATTTAAAATTATGGACTAAGAACAGTTTAGTGGCTACCAGGGGAAAGGTGGGGTGGGGGCTGGGCACAAAGGGTGAAGTGGTGCACCTACAACACGACTGACAAACATTAATGTACAACTGAAATTTCACAAGATTGTAACCTATCAATAACTCAATTAAAAAAAAAAAAAAAAAACAACAGGGGCTGGCCCCGTGGCCGAGTGGTTAAGTTCGCGCACTCTGCTGCAGGCGGCCCAGTGTTTCGTTAGTTCGAATCCTGGGCGCGGACATGGCACTGCTTATCAGACCACGCTGAGGCAGCATCCCACATGCCACAACTGGAAGAACCCACAACGAAGAATACACAACTATGTACCGGGGGGCTTTGGGGAGAAAAAGGAAAAAATAAAATCTTTAAAAAAAAAAAAAAAAAAATATCCAAAAGGAGACTGATAAATTGTGAAATATTCACCCAACGGAATGCTATACTGCCAAGTAACCTGCAGCTCTACACAACATGAACGAATCACAGAAACACAATAACGAGAGGGAAAAAAATCACAGAAGACTACATATAGTAAAATACCACTTTTATAAAGCTCAAAGACAAACAAAATGAAGCCAATGTGAGTAAATATATGTTTTGAAAAGGCAATAAAATGACAAACAAAATTCAAGCTAGTGGTTACCTTTTGAGGAGAGCAGGACGATGAGACAGGGAAGAAACACAGAGACTGTGCTAATGATATTTGTAATCTTCTAGTTCTTGAGTGGTGGGTTCACTTTATTATTAAACTATATAATTTACATTTATATATTATATAAATTCTTTTGTATGTAAATATTACTTATATTAAGAATGAAAAGAAAATACCACTCCACAAAATAGGAGGACTTCCTTGTAATTTTCAATATTTTTAGAGGAGTTTATAATGAGCATTAAATGTTTATATAATAATTTTTCAATGAACTATTTTTATTGTTGGTAAGAAAAAATAGCAAATGAAGAGAAAAGAATTACGAAATCACTTCATTTAAAACATACACAACATACCCACACACAGACATTTCTAGTTTGACTGCACAAAGGACTTTTGTACCAGGGCAGTAAGATGACCCAATTAACGCCTAAGATCCTTTCAGTTATAAGACTATGATTCTGATGAGTGAACAACAGCATAAATGTCATTCCATGATAAGAACCTCATCCAAAATGGATCAACATTCATCTCTCACACAGAAAATTCCAATCCTAAATTCATTGTATAAAGCATACAGACAAAGTGAAATGTGACAGGGTCATTACAAATAATCAGTGACACAGTCACTGAGTCAGGCCACCACTTTTGACCATAATTTACTGATTTAGGCTTAGCATATATTAATGCATACCTGAAAATCAGACAATTTTTTTTTTTGGTGAGCAAGTTTGGCCCTGAGCTAACATCTGTTGCCAATCTTCCTCTTTTTGCTTGAGGAAGATTGTCCCTGAGCTAACATCTGTGCTCATCTTCCTCTATTTTTTTGTAGGTGGGAGGCCGCCACAGCATGGCCTGATGAGCAGTGTGCAGGTCTGCACCCAGGATCCAAACTCGCGAACCCTGGGCCACCAAAGTAGAGCATGGGAACTTAACCACTACACCACCAGGCCAACCCCCAGATTGTTAATTAAAAAGAATTATCCTCCCCACTCCAGCAGTCTGAATTACTGAAGGACTGCTATATTTTAAGCTATATACTGCTATACTTAATCCCTCCCACAATGACTTTACATAAAAGCAATCAAGTATACTGAAGTATACTTGACCTGGGACAAGTTCCAGTGTGCAGTCCAGGTAGAATCAAACTCAAGCAGGAGGCCACAGAAGGGCAACAGTAGAAGGGAAGGAAATGAAGCCGGCCCCAGTGTTTTGCCAATCTATCAATTATAAGAATTTACCTTCTCTACGTCTCCATTCCAAACCAACCCAGCCTGCCACAATGTCCAAGTTGCCTCTTCATAGGGTTTAGTGGCCATGGGGATCAGACAAATATCAGGCAGTATAACAAAATCACTGTTTACAAACCGCACAGTAACTCAGTTCATGCAAATCATCACTTCACGGGTGTTCTAACCCAGAGGTTTATAAACTGTATTAGATGCTCTAAGATTCAGAATATGATCAAGTAGTTTCTACCAAACAATGAAGATGTAAATTGTCCATGAAATGCAGTCAGCACCTTAACTGTTCTATATATTGAGATTCCACCAAGATCTTATTTGGGGAAAATAACAGTATTAGAAGACAAGTATTTTCTTCTTGGCTTTTAGTCCCCTCTCAACTGTGAAATCTAATTCAGTACAGCTAAAGCTCAACAGACAGGAATGCCTAAATATATATATATTTGGCTTGATTTAATTTTCTGATTAATTGACAACTATGAATGCATGAAAATAATGTTTTAAGAAACAGCATAAAAGAGAACTCAGAATTTGGGGTCAGTAAAACCTGGATTCAAACCCTAATTGTTGCTTTGTTATTCTGAGCAACTCATTTAGTTGTTTGAACTCTGTTTTGCCATCTGAAAAATGGTGAAAAATAACAACCTATAGGGTTACTAGAATATAAATCAGGGATAATGTGAAAGTACATGATATTCCTAGCACATAGTATTGCTTGTAAATGAATGCTATTTAGATTATTTAAACACTAAGTATCATTATGAATCAAACAGGTAATTTTTCAGTGGTAAGCATAAATTCTGTCACTGGAATCAAATAATATGATAGGTCAATTGATTTGGATTTATAAACAGAACTCTACAGGTATGCTCCCTTTTAAACAAACAAAAGGGGACTGCAGAACTGAATTCTACTTTTGCATAAATGAAAACCTACCGTGAGTGTAAAGGAGGTAAAATGCTATGAGGGAAACACAAAAGAATGAGTTCTACTGGTTAAAAGACAAGTCTTTTTTCCAAATGCATCCTTTTTTAAATTGCTATTACTAGTTCAGTTTCAATACTGTAACTTTGTGAGATATCCTATTTTGAACATTCCTAAATCTCCAGACAGGAAATGTGCTGTTTATATAATCTGAGAGTACCTACCTAAAAAATGTTAATTACAAAGGTAAAAAAGAATAACTTTACGTTGGAGAAGCCTGGCAGACACCACTTTAATCATGGATCAAAGTTAATACCAGCAGTAGTGGGACAAATCAAAATTGTGCTCTATCTGCTGGGATATGAGAACCACAAAACTTCCCTTCTCTAATATCCCTGCTAATGAAGCATAATGTGAACCTAATCATAATTTTATAAATCAGACAAATTCAAATTGAGGGAACGTCTACAAAATAACTGGCTTATAAATTTCAAAAGTGACAAGATCATGAAAGTCAAGCAAAAATGAGGAACTATTTCAGATTAACAGATAGTAAAGAGACATGACAATGAAATGTAATGCATATGTTCTAGACTGGATCCTTTGCTATAAGGGAGATTATTGGCACAACTGGCAAAACTTGAATGGGGTCTGAGAATTAAATGATAGTAAATATAAATATTAATTTCCTGATTTTGATAGCTGTATTGTGGCCATGTACAAAAATACTCTTATTTGTTGGAAACACACACAAAAGTATTCAAGGGTGACAGAGCATCCCATTGGAAAATTATTCTCGAAAGTTCTTTCCAACGCCTTGCTCTTGCAACCTTTTCCAAGTTTGAAATTATTTCAAAACGGAAAAAAAAAAGGAAAAACTATTTCCACCACACATAAGGTTCTGTTCCTAGGTACGGCTAACCAAAGAAATTTTACTTATGAAGGAAAGAGAAGGATGAGTTTACAAACTCACAGGAGATTCCTGGGATTCCTAATCTCTAACCCTTTAAACGGCTGCCCAAGTATTCCTTCTGGATCTTCATAAGCATTACAAGATTCCCTATTCAACTAGAACTCTTGGGATCTCCTTGAATAAAGATTTCCCCAACACAAGAGAACCACATGCAAGGTGTTCAAAGTAGCCCACTAAGTCACTAACTTACCAGATCCCAAGGATAACAGCTAGCTCTTCAGCACATAGGTCAGGCATCTGAAACTGTTCACAATCTGCTAATTTTATCTCATTCAGAACAGTATCATCATTGAGCTCAAGATTCTGGTGGAATACAAAAAAAATATTTAGACCAAAAATTAAATTTGATTCATTCAACAAATGGTATGCAATAGATTGCTAAGGGGGATAACTTGCATTTTTGTTTAAGATTATACAATGCCTACATATGGTCAACAGTCTGTTTCTAGTGAAAAACGTATCTAGGGACAATTTCTGTGCAGAAATGGAGGATGTGCCATCTAACCTCAGGAATGTACTGACAATAACAATAATAGGGAATAAGAGCTATCATTGGTTGAGCCTAGTATGCAAAAGCCCCTTTACTGATACAGGATTCAAAGCCAGACTATTCTATTCTCTACCTCTAAATTCTACTCTAAAACATCAACACCCAACTCTGTCTCTCAACAGTATAGTGTAATTAGTTGTGAAATGTTACAAGTGATTTGTTGTTAATTAATGACAGAAATACCAAATTGACAACCTGATTCTAAAATTTATATGGAAATACAAGGATCTACAATAGCCAAAACAACCTGAAAAAGAATAAAATCTGAGGACTTAGAGTACTTGACAGAGTACTTGCTTTCAAGAATTACTACAGGGGGGCTGGCCCCGTGGCCGAGTGGTTAAGCTCGCGCACTCTGCTGCAAGTAGCCCACTGTTTCGTTGGTTCGAATCCTAGGCGCGGACATGGCACTGCTCATCAAACGACGTTGAGGTAGCATCCCACATGCCACAACTAGAAGGACCCACAACGAAGAATATACAACTATGTACTGGGGGGCTTTGGGGAGAAAAAGGAAAAAAAATAAAATCTTTAAAAAAAAAAAAGAATTACTACAGGGCTGGCCTGGTGGCCAAGTGGTTAAGTTCTTGCACTCCGCTTCGGCAGCCCAGGCTTTTGCCAGTTCAAATCCTGGGCACAGACATGGCACCACTCATCAAGCCATGCTGAGGTGGCATCCCACATGCCACAACTGGTAGGACCCACAACTAAAAATACACAACTATGTACCAGGGGGCTTTGGGGAGAAAAAGGAAAAATAAAATCTTTAAAAAAAAAAAAAAGAATTACTACAAAGCCAAGAAAGTGTGGTACTGGCATTAAGACAGACATGAAGAAGAATGGAATAGAATAGAGTAAAAAATTTTAGACCCATGTTATATGGTCAATTGATTTTTAACAAAGGTGCCTAGGTGATTCAACAGATGAAAGTCTTTTCAATAAATGATGTTGGAACAACTGGATATCCATTTGGGGAAAAAAACGACCCTCTACCCTTATCTCATACCAAATACAAAAATTAAACCAAAATTGATCAAAGACCTTAATGTAGAAGCTAATACTAAAGTACTTCTGGAAGAAATCATAGAAGAGAATATTTACAACCTTGGGGTAGGCATACAGTCCTTACTTAGGACACAAAAACATGAACCACCAGAGAAAAGCTTAATAAATCAGATATCATCAAATTAAAACTTCTGCTCTTTAGAAACATAGTTAAGAAAATGAAAAGCCAAGCTACAGAGTCAGGGAGTATATGCACAAAACAAATATCTGAAAAGGGACTGTATTCAGAACATGGAAAACTCTTAAAACTCAATAATAAAAAGATAAACCCAATTAAAAAATGGACAAAGGATCTGTACAGACACTTAAGAAGATATACAAATGGCCAATAAGCACACAAAAAGATCCTCAATAATAGTAATCAACAGAGACATACTAATTAAAATCAGAACTACTTAGTACGCACACATTAGAATGGATAAAATTAAAAGGACTGACAATAGCAAATGTTGACAAGGATCTAGAACAATTAGAACTTTCAGATATTGCTGGTAGAAATGTAAAATGGTACAACCACAGAAAAGTTTGCCAGTTTCTTAAAATTAACATACATTTACCTTATGAGCTATGAATTCCACTCCTAAGTAGTTTCCCACAAGAAATGAAAACGTATGTCCACACAAAGACATGTATATAAATGTTGACTGCAGTTTTATCTATATTAGCCCGAGACTGGAAACAACCCAAATGTTTGTCAACAGGTAGATTTTAAAAAGTTATGCTACATCCATCCAATGGAATTCTAACCAGCAATAAAAAGGTGGTACTGATGCAAGCAACCACATAGACAAATCTCAAAAACATCATCCTGAGCAAAAGAGGCCAGATACAAAAAAGTACATACTATATGATTTCATTCACATGAAATTCTAGAAAAGGAATACTATCTCTAGTCACAGAAAGTAGATCAATGATTATTTAGGGCCATAGGAGTGGCGGATTAACTGTAAAGTGGTATGATGGAATTTTCTAGGGTAACGGAACATATCTTGACAGTAATGGTTGAGTGTATATATTTGTCAAATCTCATCAAATTGTACGAATAAAATAGGTCAATTTTTCTGTAAGTTATATTTCCATAAAATTGATTTTTAAAAAAATGAGTTATCAAAAAATAATAAAATCACAATGAGATATCATCATACACACACTTGCTGGAATGGCAAAAATTAAAAAGACTGACAATACCAAGCATCAGCAAGGACACAGAGAAACTGGCGCTCTCACAGATTGATGGTGGGAATGTAAAATAGTACAACCACTTTGGGAAGGAGTTTGGGAGTTTCTCATCAAGTTACAAATATACTTACCACACAACTCAGTCATTCCATTCCTAGGTATTTACCCAAGAGAATTAAAAACATATGTTCACACAGAGAATTACACATGCATGTTCCAAGCAGCTTTATTCACTACAGCCAAAAACGAGAAACAGCTCAACTGTCCACCAACAGGTGAATGGATAAACACACTGTGGTTTATCCCTACAATGAAATAATACTCAGCAATAATCAGGAGCTAATAACTGGTATCACACCATGGATAATCTCAAAAACATCATGCTAAGCAAAAAAAACCGGACAGAGTATTATTATATGATTCCATTTATTTGAAATTCTAGAAAAAGCAGCTCCAATCTGACAGAAAGCAGATCAGAAGTAGGGGAAGTTTGGGGCCAGACCCGTGGCCGAGTGGTTAAGTTCGTGTACTCTGCTGCGGGGGCCCAGGGTTTCACCGGTTCGGATCCTGGGCATAGACATGGCACCGCTCATCAGGCCACGCTGAGGTGGCGTCCCACATGCCACAACTAGAAGGACCTGCAACTAAGATATACAACTATGTACCGGGGGGATTTGGGGAGATAAAGTAGGGGAAAAAAAAAAGACTGACAAGCGTTGTTAGCTCAGGTGCCAATCTTTAAAAAAAAAAAAGAAGTAGGGAAAGTGATTGACCACAAAAGAGCAAAAGTGGACTTTTTGGCATAAGGGAAATTGCTCTTTATTTTGATTGCAGTGGTGATTACATGGGTCTATCTGTTTGTCAAAGCTCAGTGTTCATTTAAAATAGGTGAGTTTTATTTTATGTAAATTATTCCTCAAAAAACTTGATTTAAAATCTTTTTCTTATTCAATAAGAATAACTAAAAACTAAGAAGACTTTAGAAGCTAAATGGAGCTAGGCTTAGCCCCCAGTTTCAGAATGCTGGAAACTGCCTGTGGAGAAGAGGCCAACCTCTTAACTGGTAACGTCTTAACTGGTAAGCCGTTATTCTGCCCAAATCGCTGCCCAAAGGAACAGCTTTCCTTGTCTATCCTCAAATTCCCCCTAACTGTAAGCCTAGCGCTATCCACAGGGATTCAAGAAAAGAGTACAGCAACCTCCAGCAACTAATGATGGGAGGAAGACAGGATCCAGGCTGCTGTTCAGTCTCCACTGAACAAGTGGCCTTTCCTCCCTGAAGCAGCACCTTCAGAAGGCAGGGCTGGCAGGTGGACAGCACAGCCTCGTGGCCATCCATTTTCAACACAGGCCTTTCAGAATTTTTAAAACACAGCCAGATGTAATTTTAAATTTTCTAATAGCCACATTTTAAAAAGTGAAAAAAAGAAATTATTTAACCTAATACATCAAAATTATCCCTGTATCATTTATCAATAGAAAATTACTAACTAGATATTATACATTCTTTCTTCTTAGACAGTCTATGAAATCTGATGTGTCTTTTACACGTCAGCATATCTCAATTTGGACGAACTTTATTAACAATCACACACGGCTGACGGTCACCATAGTGGACAGTGCAACTCTAGAGTACCCCAAAACTCACCTTTTTACATCCTTATGGGGTTGTACCAACCTGCTTACTAATATCCAGTGTTTAATAACACATTTGTAGAGTGCTTTTATAAATCTAATCTGATCCTTTAACAAAGTGTGATGTAGGAAAAATAAATGAGGAAACTAAGAATATAATATCCTTCCCAGGTTCTCACCCAGGCCAGACAATAAGGATGGGACAGGAACCAAGTCTCCTCCTCCCAGCCAGGCGCTCCTTCCCCTTCACCACAGAAGATCTGAGACATGCCAGTGCTAGCAGCAGGGCATTATTATTTGCCAGATACAACCAGGTGATCAAAACAGTTTTGATATTCACTCAAGATTCTGTAGGTTCCTATTCGGCTCTCTTTGAAATTAAAATGGGTCTGCCACAGCACATACTTACCTAGCTGTTCTGTTTAACATATTGTTCTACTTTAGTCCCACTCGAACCACATAACATTCTACTGAATCAAGAAATTAGCTACCATCTTTTAGACCTCTTCAAGTGATACTTATGATACTGTTCCTGGGTACCCATCATAGATTTGTTTCTGTTTTCAGTGTTGCCTTTGCTGTAATTAATGCTATATCTAGCTTACCTAGCAAAAGCCTGACACTGCGCTAGGATGGACTTTTGGACAGGCTGAGGTTTTGCACATAACCTTGTACAATCCTGCAACAGAGGCCAGCCACATAAGACAGATATCAGGACTCTCTTGTATTATAGAATTTTCCATCGTGAAAATCTTTGATGTTACAGCTGACAAAAACAAAAACTGGTACTGCAGAGCTGTTTTCTGAAATCTATTAAGCTAAAATCACATGCAAGAATTGAGTTTGCAGCTACTAATTTTGACACCTTTTAGACCTGTAGGAAAGTGTTATGTATAAGCAGCAAACCAATCAGTGCTGCATCTTGGATATTTAGTTTTATCTTTTGTTAAACACCATCCTGGTGCATTCATTCATACCATCTAATATATGACATACTGTTGTAGTATGTATAATTCTGTGAACTTTAGCTCCCTTTGTATTCATTTTAAGCATCTAAATAAATTGCTGTATTGTGCTTAATGGAAAAAAAGTATTACCACATAATTTATCTCCAATATGTGGGACATACCATATTCAGCATTTAATGTATTTTTCCTATCCGTGATGGCTGATTGCATGTATGTTTGTGTTTTCTGTGAATACACAGTTTTAATTTATTCTCCCTCCCCCCGACACACAACTGAACAATAAAGAACAGAGACTGTGTCTTTGATTTCCACATGGGTGTTGCTCATAATTGTTGACTTATTAAATTTGGATATCCAATAGCTTTAGTCCATGTAATTCCCCATTAATAACAGGTTAAAAATCTAGGAAGGCCCAAAGGGAAATATGACGTTCCTCACTGGCAATAAAATTACCGTATTTCCTCAATTCTCAGATATACATTTTGAAATTGTAACATTTTTAATCAGGATATATTCTGTAATCACTATAATTGGTATAACAGTGCTCCTTTTTTTCCCGAAGAGAGGTTATTAAACAGATGCTTTATTTTATAATCTAATAGTGTCTCTGACATAAGGAAATATGATATATAACTAATTAAACAATTCTATCTTCCATCCTTGAGTATAAAGTTGTTTCTATCTAATCCATACCTACATCACATAATTTGTACTTCCCACCTTTAAGTAGTAATTAATGGAGACCCTAAGACTATCTGAAGGTATACTGAAAGATTAAATAAATTCTGTATTAAATTGTACATCATTTTCATACATTCCTCATAATAGTCATCATATCCTGTTTATCATCACAGGGGGCAATTCTCAATAGAACTCCATATGGATTACTAAACTATAAGCAACAATGGATTACTAAATTATATACTTGGATTGCAGAATTAAATCTCTTCCCATTGGTGCTGTGGCCTAAAAATCAGGCTTATGACAGTGAATCTAAGACTTCGGCAAGGACTTAGGTTACATCAAAAAGCTTAAGAAGGAGGATCAAGTCTATATAAGGAGGAAATGGGGGATGCAAGCAGGTATCAACACAGTTCCCTACAAGCATCAACAGAGCAGTACAAACATTCGTTCAGCTACGGTTCTACCTAGGTCAGGAAGTACAGGCTGCACCCTCTGTAGTCTTATCCTGGAGTGGGTACATCTTTCCCTTCCTTCCTTCTCCTCTTGGAATCAATAGCTGTTCCTCTCTGAAGTTATCAGAAATGCAAACAAGTACTCGGAACAAGCCCAGGAGGTATTCAATATCTCATCAAAGGCCTTCCTTGGGACTCCTGAGTGCTAGCATCCATGGACCCTAGCCTTGGCATTATTTTCAGTACAGGATAGAATTTTAGTGTTCAATGTACCCAAGGTAAATTTGTTTGCAGGCCCTGGAATGAAGGGTTAGCAAGACATGGGCTTCAAGGATACTAACATCAACCAAAGGACAACCAAAAGTGTTGGTTTGGGGTCTCTGGGATAAGGAAATATAAATGCTAATGACTTCCACGGAAGCAGACGGAAAGGCCTAAAAGCAGATAAACTGACCAAGAGCCATAAATTTAAGCTACAAGAAGAGAACGCATCAGCCAACTGAGGAAAAACATACTAAGACAGCAACCAGCCCAGTAATGACAGAGTAACAAAAGACAGATCAGAAAACTGGTAAAAAGGAATTCTGATCATCTGTTTACATATTTAGAAGAAGCCCAAGAAATTTCAAGTCTCTTAATCTTAGAAAATATCCATGGAAGGCAAAAGTAAGGCAACAAATATGGTACCAGCTAGAAAAATTAGTCACTACTCAGTCTGCCATTTGGATTTTTTCAAGGCGGGTAACACATAACTAACTGCATCATTAACTCATATTTACTGAAGTCAGGAAGAAAAACAACATTTTATCTCCACTTAACAGTGAAAAAGGCTTAAATATGGGTTGTTTTTTTTTTTAACCCCCCAGCCACCTTGAGAAAGCTCAAGAAAGGACAAAATGAAGCCTCTTCCCACCTCATGCAGTGTTTCTACAAAACTTACCTAAAGAAGCTGTTAGACTTGGATGTTAATAACTTACAATCCTACCCACCTTGGTTAAATGTTCCTGAGGAGTAGGGGCTGGACTGAATTCACAATTGGAAAACACATCTCCCTCTCTTCTTACATCTAGAATAAGTTGTGCCACATAATTTTCCTGGAACCGTGTCCTTTTTCCCAAAGCGCCTGAAAAAAATGAAATTATATTTATTGATTTGTCAATCAGATCTACTGTACAATCATAGACAGTAATATTTTCAGACTGCTTTAGAGTTTATAAAGTATTTTCTCCATTTCAAATAAGAGAAATCTGAGGCCCAGTGATGATTTTAAAATGACTCATAAAATCATAAAGCCAGTTAGCTGTGGGGATAGACCTCAAACCCAGGATTCCTGTCACTAGATTCCACGTATTTATTTTTGCCTCAAACTACTTCCTTCCTCAAAAAAGAGTAACTCATTAAGCGTCGTAGGTAGAAGAAATATTATCATGTCCACATAACAGATGAAAAAACAGAGGTTCTGAGGTGCAGCCACTTGCCTAAGATCACAGGGTTTCTCTGTATCAGAGCCAGAGCTTAAAGCCAGTCTTCAGCTTCTAAGTCCAACAGTATTTCTATTACACTATCTGGCTTCACGTAACACCAAAATTTGTTTCATTTTGTATCTGAAATAACTTGCTGCAGAATAGCTTTAAGAGAAGCAAAAGTTCTAATACCCATTCTCTGGCAACAGCCAGATTACAAAGACCAGTGTGAGAAGTCTGGACTTCATCCTGAATGAGTCTGGCTCTAAGTGATACATCCACCTTTTAAACATGGCACACTAAAATAGCTATTGAGATGGTCTAATACTGCTTATTTTTTTATAGTAAGGCTACAGCTGAACGGAACAAAATAATAATCTGATTCTCATTTTATATCTGTGAGCGCCACATTTGTATCAAGTTCTTCCCTCTTAACTTGGAAACGAATATGAAGAACTAGCTAGTAAACACACCAACAGTTAAAGCTCACTATACAGAGTACTGTGATACTAGTTTTTTAAATAGTCCTAGGACCAAAACATAATCTCTGAAACTAACCTCACAAGTTATATTATATATATTTTCAAATACATACAGGACTCCAACTTACACATGGTCATTGTTCCAAAAGTTATAAGCTGGATATTTAACAATTGTCCTCATACAAACAATGTAATAAAAGATGGCTAAGATCCCAGATCAGGCCACAAAGTCATATTTAACTCATATCTGAAGGATTTTATTGACAGGACTAGCTCAATAAGAAGCATAGAATATGTGGGCTAAGAATGGGCCTTAGAGATGATCTAGACTAGCCCAGAAAGGACAAATAGGTTCAATTATTTCCATATTCACAGGTTAGCAGTCATAGGCTGGAAGGCTGAGCCCAGGTTCAACAGGTATAAATGGTGTGATCAATGCTGATGTCTGACTTGCATACTATCTTCAATATTGAATGTCAATTTATTATGAGACACTAGGGATAGAGCAATACATCAAAAGAAACCACTGTTTCTAATTTGGTATTCAGAAGAAACACAGAGGTTTTAGGAGAAATTCTGTGATTTATTTGTTCATTCAACAAATATTTACTGAGTGCCAACTACATACCAGATAGTGTTGTAAGGCATTGAAGAAACATCTAAACACAACAGTCAAAAATTTCTGTTCTTAAGAAAAGCAGGATGGAAGCCGTAGGTGGGTATTTACAAGAAAAGGCCATGTAGGAAAGCCAACCTAAACTTGGGAATCAAGAGGAGCTTAGGAAGCCCCCACCCATGACCAAATGGTCAAAAGTTCATTTGTGGACTGCCTGGCTGCTATTTATTCCTAACATGTGTCTAACTAGATTAGAAAATAAATAGACATCCCTGGCATAAAGAAAATATGTAATTTCAAATTTGTTCTAAGACCATGAATTTTTAAAACAAAATCTTTAAAAATCTATTTTTGTAAAGCAAAGAATAGGACATAGAAAATCAAATACAACCAAACAATACAACCAAACTGCCAATGTATGTATTAGTTTTACCATAAAAATAAATTAATTATCCACAAAAGGTAGAAAAAGTCTTACCTGTCAAATCAATTTGTAATTTGCTGATGTCTTTAGCAATATTGAACTCATCTTTTGCTTTTTTATATTCATAATAATATAAAAATATATATGCACATTCCAGATGGAATTGAATAGCCAAATATCGACCTGAATCGCCTACAAACAGATTCTCTAGTTTTATCACTGCAAGAGGAAAGATGAAAATTAAAAACTATGATGAGAATAAAATCATATTAATGATTAAAATGTTGAGTCCATAATATGTGAAGGATATATTATATAGTCCCTGCTCTTAAAGAATTTTAAATCTGGAAGATGAGAAACATATAACAATAGTTCACAGCTGGCATTCTCTGAGCACTTGCACATTCCAAGCATGAAGCTAAAGACATTTACCTCCTTTATACCACACAGTCCTAGGAGAGACAATTCATAACCCTGCTCCTTCATGTTTTAGAGTGCTTGTCTTAATCACGCTGTAAAAAAAATAACGGCAATACAAAGTGATGATACAAAGTACCAAATGAATCTACAAAGAGTTAAACAACACGAAAATCTAATGAAGAAGGGATCAGTTTAGTTTCCCTCCTAAAGAATATAGAATTTCTCCCTTAAAAGAAAAGGAGAAACAGATATAAATCCATATATATCTAAGACAGTATGAGTATCATATAGAGAATGAATGAATATTGGCTTAGCAGTCAGATTCTAAGTTATTTCTTTAAATACCTGAGATGAACAGATAGGCGGATAATAACGTACCAACATAGTATCTGAAATAAAATGATTGTCAAAATGAATTATATATAATAAAGGGGCTAGCTGACATCCACCCAGTTGCAGGGGGTGTCTACCAGGTCACCTCATCCATCTCCATCCCTCTACAATATCCCTGATAAACTGCCCCTCACAAATGTTTCAGTATGGGTTAGTCAGCATTTCACAAAGCAGTCCACAAGAATAAATGCATAATGAAGGAACAGAAAACGCATTTCCAATATCCAAAGTCTGAGAATCAGTTTTCTATCATTCAAGCTAAAGGGGAAGTGATAACACTGAATGCCTACTCTGGCTAGCACTAGGAATTTTACACGTTGTGTCATTTAATTCTCGCAATGATGTCTCTGAGGTTGACATTATCCCCACTTAATTCATTAGAAAATTGAACTCAGGGGCTGGCCCCGTGGCCGAGTGGTTAAGTTCGTGCGCTCCGCTGCAGGCGGCCCAGTGTTTCGTTGGTTCGAATCCTGGGCGCGGGCATGGCACTGCTCATCAGACCACGCTGAGGAGGCATCCCACATGCCACAACTAGAAGGACCCACAACGAAGAATATACAACTGTGTACGGGGAGCTTTGGGGAGAAAAAGGAAAAAATAAAAAAAATCTTAAAAAAAAAAAAAAAAAGAAAATTGAACTCAGACAGCTTACTGACTAGTCACCTCAGCTGTTAAAATGGCAAAGCCAGGATACAAATCCAAGCTTGTTGGAAAAACGGGGGAGGGAGTTGGCAGAGGAAGGAGTAAGGTCAACAGGGTAGAGGTGTTGTCCCAAAACCCAATCTACCTTACCACGGAGTAATCTAGCAAAAACACCTCTAGCTAAGAAATAGACATCCTTTGTCTTACTATGAACTGAAATTAAAATGAGTTTGAAAAAGAAAGATAGTGTTTCTCTATATATGGCCAGCCTTTTAGAGATTCCCTTGACTCAAATAAAGAGAATAAGTCAAGATTATATGTCTTACTTCAAAAGGCAGAGACAGGCATCCAAACAAGAATATCTCACAGTGAAAATTCTTAGATTTCCTCCATGCAAACCAAACTGAAGAAAAGCTGGATCTGATGATACTCAGTGTTCTCAGTGAGTGCTTTTTCTTTAACTCTCTTTGCCTTTTGTCTGCCCATTATTCCTGAGTGTCTAGCCATTACTCTCAGAAATATAATAACCTTCTATGATCTTAGCCCAATTCACAAGTGACGCAATTCTGCTTGGTTGTCAACGGCAACAAAGTCGTCTTCCCTAAAGGTTCTGGATGCAAACGTATCAAGAGACGTGAAGCTTGGGCAAGGCCTTTAAAAATCCTCTTTCAAATATCACAGAAAGGCCACTTCTGCATTTAAGTAGACTTGTTATGTTGTGATAACTCATACACATCTAGCGAAGACAATCAAATTTACACTGTCCTAAGAAGAGATAAACAAGTCACATAAATGCCCAAAGCTGTCTGTCTGTATCTATCTTCCCTCCTACCTACTTACCTGCTTGTCTATATGTATGTAAGCATGTGTGTGTATACATATATATATATATGTATAAGTATAATTGGCTTTGATCTTGTACATTTGTACTTTATCTGCATCTCATGTGTTCAGGGGTCAAAGACAACATGTTAGACAAATAAAGTAGGGGGACAGATCTTGTTTCTTTTTTTAAGAACTAGCTTACTCTTTAGATTCCAACAGCATCATCAATGACTCTTCCAATAAAAACACCTTTAAAAAGCTGCATTAAAAATTTTTAATATATCTTTATGTTAACAATTGTGCTGGGAACAAAATAAGAAATCCTCAGAGAACAAAAAGTAAATGCAAACAGCAACTTCGGGAATTAAGCATGCACTGAAGCCCTATTCTGCCCTGAAGCTATCTATCAAACCCTAGGGACTTTAGGATTCCACTTTGATGGCAAAAAGACGCACCAAAGACAAAAGATCAGGCCTAGAGGCACCCAAAGTAGGCAATCTAGAAGGAGATCTCTGGGGCCAGCCCCTCGCCCCAAGCCCGTGGCGGAGTGGTTAAGTTAGCGCACTCCGCTTCGGCAGCCTAGGGTTTCGCTGGTTCGGATCCTGGGCGTGGACACAGCACTGCTCATCAAGCCCTGCTGAGGCAGCATCCCACATGCCACAATTAGAAGGGCCCACAACTAAAAACATAAACTATGTGCCAGGGGGCTTTGGGGAGAAAAAGGAAAAAAAAAATTTTTAAATCTTTTAGAAGGAGATCTCCATTTAAAGCTGAGACCCAAAGAATTGTATGTTTACTGAAAGGTTAAAAAGGAGATAAGCCTGCCATGCAGAAGTTAGCAAGAAAAATGTCATTGGGTGAAGGGGAAAAATTTTATCCCAAGAATTCATAACCGTAAGACTGACTTCACATAGATCTGTAGGTCAAATTCGGGCTATCCATGTAGTTCCAAAAAACCCTCAAGCCAGGAATTTAGCTCACCAGAGAAGGGGCAGAAACAAAGATAAATCCTCTTCTGAAGGAATGCCACTTCAATCAGGATTCAAATTCAGGATTCTCACACATAAATTTCCTAGGCACTTGAGCTCATAGTAAAAAAAAACCAAAAAACAGAATGTAGAAAACATGGTGCTAGAATTTGAAAGTTAGCTTTCTCAACAAAATGCAGAAACAGACTCTCAAAGCCTTCAGAGGCTGAAATGACCAGATACAGTATATGAAATGTTTAATAGGTTTCAAGAAACAAAAAGCTAAAAAATATGAACAAGAAACTATAGGAGCCAGCCCCGTGGCATAGTGGTTAGGTTCAGTGCATTCTACTTCTGCAGCCCAGGTTCATGGGCTCAGTTCCCGGGCGCAGTCCTATACCACTCGTCAGCCTGCTGTTGGCGCTGACCCACATGTGAAGTAGAGGAAGACTGGCATAGATGTTGGCTTAGGGCTAATCTTCCTTAGCAAAAGATGAGAAAGACTGGCAACAGATGTTAGCTCAGGGTGAATCTCCCTCAGCAAAATAAATAAATAAATAAGAAACAAGAAATTATAGAAATCGACCAGGAGAATTGGAAAAGGAACGAAAAAGAAGTTTAGACACTTTTTAAAAATTAAAATTAAAAATTAAATGGACAGACCAGAGAACTAGAAGATCTAAATATAATTATGCAGACTGCAACACAGGGAAACAAAGAAACAGAAAATTTAAAAAATTAAAGAATGTTGAGGATGCAGGTGAGAAGTTGTAACATATCTGAAGATCTAGGAGAAAACAGACAATGAAGAAGAGACAATATTTGAAGAGATAATGGCTAAGAATTTGCCAGAAACGTGGAAAGACACTAAATCTCAGAATCAGAAAGCCCATTAAATCCCTAGTAAGATAAACAGAAAGAAATCCATACCTAGTCCAGTCAGAGTCAAACCAAAGAAAATCAGATACAAGGAGAGGATCTTGAGAGCAGCAAAGGAAAAAGGCAGACAACCCGCAGAGGAAGAGTAATTGAACCAGTGACTGATTTTTCAACACTAACAGTGGAAACAAACAAAAAAAACAGAATATCTCACAGTGCTGAGAAAAGATAGCTATGAACCTAGAACCCTTTAGCCAACACTTCAAGGGCGAAATAATGTATTTCCAAGCAAATGGAAACAGAGAGTTCATCACCAGATAAGCTTGTTTACAGTACAGCAACTGCTAAATTACTTTATATAACTCTAGTATACAAAAACATAATGTCTGAGTTTTACTTCACCTCACCTCCCCTAAGTAGAGAGAAAACTGAGGAAACAACACCCAGGAGAAAGCCAAGGACCACAACCTAACATTGCAGCTTCAAACTTCAAAAGACAGGACATCTTCAAAGTTTGGAAAAGAAGGCTGAGTCTCTTGATAAACAAGTTTTAAGGAGAGTTAGGTTTTCATCTATTTTTAAAGCTTCTGATTTACAGTAAAAGTTGAAAGCTGCTGGAAGTATCTACTTCAGCAGAGAAATGGTCACCGACTGACTGCCCCAAGGAACTCAAGGGTGGGTTTGTAAGCATTTAACTGTTTAAGAGATGCAATCACGAACCACCCTGAACCAGAACAAGCCCACCACAAGAGCAACACCTATGACCTTTGCCTCTTTTTTCAAACACCTTTATTGAGATAATTCACATACAAACAATTCATCAATTTAAAGTATACAATTCAATGGCTTTTAGTATATTCAAAGAAATGTGCAACCATCACCACAGTTAACTTTAGAACATTTTCATCACCTCAAAAATATATCCCATCCCTTTTAGCTGTCACTTTCTCCTTCCCAAATTCCTCCCACAGCCCTAAACAACCACTAATCTACTTTCTGACTCTGTAGATTTGCCTATTCTGGACATTTCACTATAAATGAAATCATATAATATGCAGTCTTTTGTGACTGGCTTCTATAACTTAATACGATGTTTTCAAGGCTCTTCTGTGCTTTAGTACGTATCAGTACTTCATATCTTTTTATGGCTAAATAATATTATAATGGAATCCATTGTATGGATACATAACATTTTGTTTATCCATGTAGCGGTTGATGGACACTTGAGTGGTTTGCATCTTTTGGCTATTATGAATAACGCTGCTATAAACATTCAGACACAAGGTTTTGTGTGGATCTATGTTTTCATTTCTCTTAGGTAGATATCTAGAAGTTGAATTGCTAGGTCATATGATAATTCTGTGGTCAACCATTTAAGGAACTTGCCAAACTGTCTTCAAAGTGGCTGTACCATTTTATTCCTACCTGTAGTGTATGAAGGTTCCAATTTCTCCACATCCTCAACAACACTTGTTATTATCTGACTTTTTGATTATATCCATCCTGAGGGTGAACTGACATCTCACTGTGGTTTTGATTTCCATTTCCATAACGATTAATAATATTGAACATCTTCTCATGTGTTTATTGGTCATCTGGATATCTTCTTTAGAGAAATGTCTGTTCAAATCTTTTGCCCATTTTTTCAATTGGGTGATTTATCTTTTTAATTATTGAGTTGTCAGAGTTCTTTACATATTCTATATACAAGTCCGTTCTCGGTTGTATGATTTGCAAATATTTTCTCCCATTCTGCAGGTTGTCTTTTCACTTTCTTGATAGTATCCTTTGAAACACAAAAATCTTTAAAATTTTGATGAAATCCAATTTATTTTTTTCATTTGTTGCTCATGTTTTTGGTGTCATATCTAAGAATCCATTGCCAAATCTGAGGTCATAAAGATCTACCCTAAATTTTCTCCTAAGAGTTTTATATTTTCTTCCTACATTTAGGTCTTTGATGCGTTTGGGTTTAACTTTCGCATATGATGTAAGGTAAGGGTCCCGTTTCATTCTTTTGCATGTAGCTACCTGGCAGTCCCAGCACCATTTGTTGAAAAGACTATTCTTTCCCCCACTGAACATGTTATATGTAGAATAAAGCAAGTAATCATGTTAATATTGTTAGGAAAAAGATTTTCAGTTCACAAAAAGAAGGATACGAATGTCAGTCAAGGACATAAACACTTTGCAAGGTTAAATTTTAACTGGAGCTCCCTGGTCAGGGACTTGATAGGCATGTTTGCTGGGGCCTAGTCTTGGCTGGGGATTCAACCAGAGTGTGTGCCAGGAAGAAAGTCTCAAAAAAGGCCTCAGGTGGAGTGCTTGCCTAGGTTGGAGACATGATCTATGCCTTCACCTAAACCAGGACTGGTGGCTTGACCAGAGACTCAGCCAGCACAGTTGTAAAGTTCAGGGCTTGCCCCGAGAGTTTGCTGGAGCTGGGGATCAGTCAGAGACTAGTATGTCTGCTGGGGCTGGGGTCTCAACTGGTGTATCTGACAGGGCCAGGGACTTGACCAGCGTTCAACAGAGCCAGGTCAAGAACTAAGCTGTGCGTTCCACGAGGCCAGGGCCAAGGGATCAGCCTAGATGGTAGAGGCTGGAATTGCAGAGACAGTCTACAGGCTGGGAGATTTATTACATACTGGAAGACTGTACAAATAAATATATTAAGGTTAATGGAAGCCTGGTTTTTCACTGTCACAGAAGGGAGTTACAAATTTGGAAGGAGAATACTAGCATAAACCCTGTGATATTAGATTGGAATTGGAGATGATGTAAATTCATGTTTTTTAATGCAGAGATAAATATAGAAATAGAGACAGATGTACATATGTATGTGTGTATACACACACATATACTTTCTAGCTATGTCTGTTGAAAGGCTTTAAAAGGAGCCAGAGCTCTTTGGAGAAATTATTGATTCCAGGGCTGCAGCAAGGAAATACAAAATGGTGCTAACACACCTTCTTCTGTCAGAAAATACAGAAGTGCTCAAAGATAAGTCAAAAGGGCATAGAAGTCTCTTTGAACAAGCTCCCACTAGCCAAATCTGGGAAATTTGAGTATCACAATAACGATAGTAACAAATTACTATAATCTATTGAATGAACTAGACATCCATGAGTCCATACTAATATCAATATATAAATGTATATATTCAAAATTTGGTGAGGAATAGGAGACTTACATGGTCTCCAAGTATCTCACTATAAAACACTAATTAATTATAAAGAGTAATAGCCAAAAATTGGAAACAATCCAAATTTCCACCAACAAACTGTGGTATTTCCATATAATGGAACACTACTCAGCAACTAAAAGGAATGAACTATTGTTTTATGTCACAATATGGATGAATCAAAATAATTATTTTGAGTTGAAAGAAGCAAGGCAAAAAAGGAGCACAGACTGTATGAATCCACTTTCACAAAAATCTAGGAAACGCAAACTAACATATAGTCAGAGAAAGAAGATCTGTGGTTGCTTGAAGAGGCAGAGTGAAAGACCAGGAAGGCTGAGAGGAAGGGACTCCCAAGGGGCACACGGAAGCTTCTGGAGGCCATGAATAGGTTCATTACTTCGGCTACAGTGATGGTTTCATGGGTGTAGACGTATGTCCAAACTTCACAAATTGTACACTTTAAGTATATCTAGTTTATTGTCAATTATATCTTAATAAAGCTGTTTTAAAAAATTTTTGATTAAAAAATGTCTAAGTTTTTGTACTGTACTTGCAACTTTCTAGAAGTGTTTTAAATTTTTTTTAAATCCCAAACTATGAGCAATTAAAGAAAAAGAAATGTTATCTTGCCTTTCCTGCCTGAACTATATTTTAGGGTTATCCAATAGCCTGGTTGATGAGGAGGAATTCTTCTTTACAAAAGAATTTCAAGGGGAAAAAAAGTAGAAGGAATGATTGAAATATAGAGTTACTAGGTACGATTAATAGAAAGATTGCACTTTCTTGGCCAAATGAAGCCTGGTGTCTTAAGTAAAATGTCAATCAAAGGGAAACTTCATAAAATCCTCAGCAGTTGGATGGAGGGTATCCATCATCAGCCATGAAGACTAGGGAGGCACACAGCCTATCACGTCTAAACAGGAAAGTACTAGCCAACTCCAACTCACTTCCCTTAAAAAAATCCTCTTTTCCATGACCTCCATACTTCTCAAGCTTTGTTACCTACTGCTGTTCCTTCTGATTTTTCCATCCTTTTCCTGCCTCTCTCCCCTTCCCAACTATTTCCCTCTCTTCCACCCTATAACTTTTAATCAATATCTGTTGGATTCTTCTATGTGCTTATAACTGTGCTAGATCTTACAGCAAAGTTTAAGCCCTGCTCTCCTCTAAAAAGGGGGTGGGGTCAAGGAGAGAGAAGAGTTAGGAAGAGAAGTCACACAATCATTGTTCAACACAGTTAATTTGATTTGAAAGTGTGTGGTACTGGCCAGGGAAATCCATAAGGAGGGGATAGTTGAACAAACCTTGTCAGGGGGCTGGGCTTTGAAAGATGGGTAGAATTTGGCTACATCTTCACCTCTAGACCGTAAGGTTCACAAAATCCACATTGAGTCTTGTTCACTGCTGTATGCCTGGCACCTATCATAGCTGATGCTCAATAAATATGCTTGGAGTGAGCAAATATTTAAAAACCCTTCCACGGTTATCACCAACAAGACAGAAATCCAATGTTCTAGTCATCTAGCTCCTATCTACCTGTTCACCCTCATCACCTATACACAATCCCTCACACTCTGCTCCAGCCATTCCAAACTACTGGAATTCCCAAACACACAAAGGTGCTTCAAGTCTCTGTGCCTCTCTCTGTACATATTGTACACCCTTTCCAACTTTACCTAATAAACTCTCACTCATTCTTCAAGAGTCAGTTCAAGCATCAGCCACTTTGTGAAGCCTCCTCTGATCTCTTAAGTTTAGATTAATCTCATCCTTTTTTTCATTCCTTCCTCTTTATGCCCTTTTTTCTATCTGTATGTTAGTTCCTAACCCACTGAGTTCATTGATATCCCTAGCACCTGGCACAGTGACTGGAACATAGCAAACACTCAAAAAACTTTTTTAGTTAAATCTCAAATTGGGCAGGAAATAGAAAGTCAAAGATAAAACTGGAAATAATTAAAGATTTTCCTAATCCAAAAAAATGACATGATGAAATTGGTATTTAGAAAAACCAATCCAGTACTGACATACAAGGAGAAGGAACAAAGGCCAAGAAAGAGCGTACAAGCCAGATGCAGCCCTTTGGACATGAAGTAATAATGACAGTAGCTGTAAGTCACTGGAGGGCTAGCCGTGCAGAAGCAAGATTAGACCTATCCTGTCATTCTCTGTGCTCAACAGCAGTGCTCTCCAATACAACTTGCTGTGATGAGGTAAATATTCTGTATCTGTACTGTCCAAAATGGTAGCCATTAGCTACACATGGCTTCTGAGCACTTGAAATGTAGCTAGTGAAACTGAAGAATCGAAGATTTAATATCATTTATTTTACTTTATTTAAATAGTCACATGTGGCTAGTGGACATATAGTGGACTATATTGGACAGCAGAGCTCTAGCTAGCAGTTGTAAGCGACAGAAAGCAGATATTTTTAATTAATAAAAGAAAGCACTTTGTATCAATTATGGGTCCTAACAATGGAATTGGCTCCCTCTCAACGTCATCTCAGAAAGTGCCCAAGGAGAAAGGAGATAACTTTTTTGAACACAATCTTCCAGTAGACTCCAGCATTAGGGATGGATAGGAAGTTGGCCTACAAAGAATCAGATTATTTCACATTTGGCAAGGATTCAAAGATTATTTTTACATGGAAGGAAATCCTGGTTTGGAAGTCTGATAAGTTGCCTGAGGTCACATAAGGAGTAAATGATGGAGTAGGAACTAAAAGCCAGATGTTAAAATGGTATGTTTTGTTAATTGTCCTTTTTTTTCTTTTTTTTTTTTTGGTGGTGAGGAAGACTGGCCCTGAGCTAACATCTGTTGCCAATCTTCCTCTTCTGGCTTGAGGAAGATTGTCGCTGAGCTAACATCTGTGCCAACCTTCCTCTATTTTCTACATGTGAGACGCCCCCACAGCATGCAGGGCTTGATGAGTGGTGTAGGTCCATACCCAGGATCTGAACCCACAAACCCCAGGCCGCCAAAGTGGAGCACATGAACCTAAACACTATGCCAGCAGGCCAGTCCCTGTTAATTGTCTTGATTGTGATAATTGCAAGGGTGGATATACATATAAAATGTCATCAATTGTACACTTTAAATATGCCTTATTGTAAGTCAATTATACTTGAAAAAGCTGTTAAAAAAAACATTATATCCACTACCATACCATCCTTTGTCAACCCATCAGTTCTATCTCATAAGACTGGTTGTGAGGATAAACTAGTTAATACATTTAAAGACTTGGGACAGTGCTTGGTATGGAGTAAGCACTATAGAAATGTAAACTGCATTATCATTATTAGATGCTAGAATCCTGACTTACTGACCAGTTTGGAGAAATGTAATGGAAAGAAGAGCGGGCAGGATTTGTAGTCAGAAACTCCAGATCCCAGTCTGGTTCCTGGGCAATCTCTGAGTCTCAATTCTTTGTAAAATGAATCAGTGTGATGGAGAAGATAATCTCTAAGGGACCTTTCCAAACTAAATATTTTAGACATGGACTAGGATACGAATTGTAGGAATGGAAAAGAAAGGATGAATTTGAACACTTAGGGAAGAAGTGATAAGATTTAAGAACTGGCTAGATATGCAGAACGATGGAAAACAATGAGTCAACCATGAACACAAAGTTTTGAGCTTTGGATGACTCAAGGTTTAAATAAAAAGAGGAGCATATTGACCCAACAGACCTATATTTATTATTTTAATAAATCAGTAGGTTCTCCATGGAAATGAATATTTATGACCTTCTGCATCAAAATGTCAACCAGGACATTTAAAACGTAAGCTAAAACCAAAATCTCTTCTCATGAGATTATTTTAATGTTACATTAAAATGAAATCCCTATGGATAATTATAATTAGATAATCATATTTAATACATTTAATAACATTCACTCCAAAGTATCAAATTTATATTAAACAAATCAATGCATACATCAGTCACCAAGAGACTAATCTCTTGAACAACTCTTTCGACGTGGAAACAATCTAACCCAAGAGTCACAGAGCTGCCTGTAGATGTCACAGCAGAACTCTCAGACAAAGCACTTTAACCTGTGCTCTCTTAGACAGTGACTTCTCCTTGAGCTCATCTGCAAACAGCTACACCGCAATACTGCATCCCACGTACAACATGGAACGCATTTTCAGTATCAGATCCTTCAATAAATGGTTGCGCGCCCTTAAGCAGTCTTTAGAGAATCATGGTTTCATTAGTGAGACATCCAAAAGAGTGCCTTTGATGGTGCTGAAGAACATAATTTTCAAGATTCTAACCCACTCCTTTCACAGATGTGATCAGTCCAGCAAAGTTATGCTGATGTTCTGACAGGCTCTACCCCACTACATGGTACTGATGTAACATTCCTGGACACAGCAATACAGACCACAGTTGTTCATAAAATCCTTCCTATACTCCAGAGACCGAAAAAAAACGCTGCCAAATTTCTGATGATCCTTCAAGGGCAACATTTCAAATATAATGTTCTTCTCTGCACAGTGAACAGTTTTTCAGTTATACCTGACTGCTTGGTCAACATTTGGGTCAAATCCCAGAACAAAATATTTTTTAACATAAAATTGTTTATGAAATGTTGCAGTTTAAGACTATCTGCAGACCTATTTAGACATAGCCAAAATGCACCAATTTGTGACTAGATGAAATGAAAAATGTCATTGATTAGCCTAGAAGAGCAACATAAAAAATTCTTAGTACAAGGCAAAGTAAATGATATGCTGAATTATACTGCAGGAAAGAACTGAGACCACTTGGGGAATGAGTCACTTAGAGTCATATTTTCCAGATATCTTACTTAACCCTTTGAGTTTGGGAACTTAATTTTACCTCTTAGAAGAGAATTCTCTCTAAAACACACCATACGGTTCCCACCTTTTAAATTAGCACGTAAGGAAGGTACTTTTTCTTTTCTTAATAATTAAGGGTCATTATTATGAACATTCATCACAGAGATGTGGTAAAGATATACATAAATGCAGATTATATAATATGAGATAAAACGAAGAAATGTGACTTTTCCTATAGCAATTGTATCAAATATGATTTCCTTAAAAAAAAAAAAAACTCTCAGTAAAACCTTTTTTGTTCATTTACCAATTTTCCATCAAAGCATAATGAAGCATAGGAAACTGTATGATTTCCTACACAGTATATTGTAATAACCTTTTTTGAAAATTAAATAGTGGGCTGAATCCTGATGCCATCGTCTTCCAAATGCTTTCACTATCCTCTGCAAAAGGCAACGTTTTTTTCCCATTACTATCAGTGACATTCAGCTCATCCCTGGCTTTCAAAACTTTATCCATTGTAACCAATCATTAACTCAATAAAAAATAATAAAAAAAAAAACTTTGCCCAATTTCATGAACTAGAAGCTTATCCCCACCTCTTTCTCCCTTGCACTAAGTTTATTTATGGAGTGTATCTCACTTCATTTCAAAAATATGCAATGGCATGAATGAAGGAAGACTCAGTCTACACATTTTTCATTTTCCTAAAAATAGAAAGAGGACAATGATACCCACTGAACTGGGCATCAGGTCTGAATTTTCTCCAAGTCCCACTTCATATTTCATTTTGAAAAGAACTACCCATCCAGGCAACAGTATTAAGAGAAGATTGAAAGTCCCACATGGTATCTAGTTAGGATCAATTTTCTCACAACTTCTATAATATTCCACTTTTTAAAAATGTCTTATACAGATGTTAACTCAGATAAAAACTGCTATCAAGATGGAGGACAAATAGAGAGTTCTACAACTTCTCTAAAAAGTGCACGTCTATCACTGTCCAACAAACATGTACTAAATGTTAACAGTTTTCTAGGCATTGTGTTTCTACATTCTTTTGCTTCTGTGCTAAGCAGAAACAAGTAAAACATCAGCTCTCAAGAAGCTCACAACCTAGACAGTTGCTTACAGTCTTGTGAAAATACAGATGGTTTCATAGGCTAAATATGCTCATAAAAATCTTAGGAAACCCAAAAGCATTAAACCAAAGACTTTTGCAGAAAAAAGGGATAGACTGTTTTTCAGTTCTGTTACTTAAGAAATATCATTGTATAGAAAAGTAAACTCCTTACATTTAATAAAACAACTAATCTGCCCATTATATGTCAGGTTTAAGTCCCATGGCAGAATAAACATTTTTTTATACATACAAAGTTTGGCCTAAAATGCCCTTGCTTGTTTCACAGCCCTACATTACTTAAAATCCTGAAAGAATATAAATTGTCTAAGTCCTGGTATGAACAACATAATTGAATCAATTATTATACTGACTGAATAATATTTTCCTTTCTTTCTCTTTTTGAATCATGTATATATGTTCATTTTATCTAAGATTAACATATGCTTATGTATTTCTGTCCTAGAACAAAAAAGAACTGAGAAATTAGTTTCAACTGATCATCTAGCTTAGTAATATTTACTAATATTACTATATTACTAATATTACTAATACAGTATACTAATCTATATTAGTATATTACTAATAATACTGAACAAACTAATGTCCTTTCTAGTGTATTCTGACCTAGCTTGTTACTATACAGAGGTACTGTTGAAGGAGACAGACTCCAGAAAGGTACCGGAGCTTCTTGTAATTACACAAGCATACACATAAGAGTTGCTTTATACCTTCATGAAGGTGCTACCTCCATCAAACATGGGCCACTGCTTCCCCACGCAGAGGGAGGCTACCCACCACTCCCCCAACCCGCAACCACACAGATGCGCACACATAACTCACTCCACACTCTCGCAATGTGAAAGGAGTGTGGGCTTTGGAATCAGACACACCCTCTAGGCGGCTCAGAAGCTCACTACCGAGTCTAGGTTCGATTGTGTTCTAGTATACCTGCACTACAAGAGAATTTGGTTTGTTTTTATTTTGTTTTGTTTGGCAACTTTTGCCAAGAAAATCGTTTCAAAAGCCCAGGGAAACCAAGTGTCAAGGTACCCAAGATTTTCCTTCTTTTTCAAAATGCTTCCCTAGGAAACATGAGGGGCATCTGCAACAAAGGCATTTACATGGGTGTGTGGTTTATAACTACAATTGGAAAATTTTATACATATTTTAGGCACTTTTCTATATGTACATTATATATTACAATAGAAAATAAGGAAACAAAATGTAAAAATGCCTCTCTACCCATTGTTATCCTCAGTAAAATATGTTTTCTGCCAAATGTTTAAAAAACAACAAAGCCTTTCTTCATGTACTCAACAGGATATAGGACAAATAATTTCCTATTCTGCATGCAATTTGGCACAATTTACTCCAGCTCAAGTTAGTTAAGAACTGTTTTCTTTAAATAAAGGGAATTCACATTTGTTTCCAATGAGGCTTCGTAGATTAAAGAACAGAGAAAATATTAAAATACTTTTAAGCAATTTGTGATAAAATTATGGTGACCTACACAGAACAAATCACTCTTTCTAAGAAGGTAATATAAATGATAGTGATTGCCTTTTTTAAAAATTCAAAGACGAAAAGAAATTCTATAATGATGCCCTAATAATTTGTGATATTCCACATCCAGAAAAAAAGGAAATAATGTCAAACGAAGAGTTACTAATACCTTTCAAAGAATAAACTGAAAAGGAAAGTCTCAGCCAGGAAATGAGAATGAAGCTAAATGCCCATATCAAACAAAATCTGATACATACCTTGATCAATACAGGCTTCAGCAAGAGCAAAAAGCTGAGGCGAGCGTTCCTCAAGCAACTGCTGATGAATATTTACACACCTCAAAGTCCACCACGGCAAGCTCTAGAAAAAGAAAGCACCATGTAAGCTGAAACAAAAGGACCCTTTAGAAAAAATTTTTACATTAATTGAAATTAATTTTTAGAACTGCTTTTTTACTCTTGTGAAATTAAACGTATTCCTCAATAAGCTTACCCATCCACGGCTATGTCTTCAGTAACAATACCCAAATCCACTTCGACATCTTCCACAAGAACATCACCTCTTTTAACCAGTGGGGCTTCCTGACGCCATTTTGAACTTAACCATCTCCTCCTCTAAAACGTCCGTCGTAATCATCCTGCCCTGCTGGGCACTCTATCAGCACCATAACTCAGTACCTGCTCATCTGGGAGGCCTCCCCCAAGAACCTCACGTGGCGGTGGTTTTTTCGCTTGTCTGAACTTCCAGCACATTATTTGTACAGTCTTTGCAACACATTCCACTGTATTCATGTATGTCATCCCTAGCTTTCAATGTCATCTGCCATCTATCCAACAAGATGAGAAATCAAGTCTTACTCATCTCTGTATCCTCCTCCAAACAATGTATTTTGCACAAACTACAAAGTAAGGAATACCTTGGATTCAGATATTCTCCACAACTGGGAAGATCCCTTCCACACCTTTGTAAAAGCTCTTCCATGAGTCTTCTCCCACTAGTTTGGCACGCATTGGTCTCTCACTTCTCTGAACTTCTACACTATTCCCAGAAGTTAGCACCACATTGGACAGCTCTTGTGTTTCAAGTGTGTAACTCTACCTGGTCCGTACATTTTTGAGGGGAGAGACTGCATTTTATACACTGTCTTGACTTATGTCCAGGCTGAGAACACAGTAGCTTTTTCTCCATCCTCTGATGCTTGTTCTTACTTGATCAATACAACTTTATTTTTAAAAAAGGAACAAAAAAAGCAAACAAGGCAATACAGAAGCATACACAGTCAAGAGTGAAAGGCTCTCTCCTGCTGCCTCAACGTCCTCCTCCTTTCCCAGAAAAATCCACAAGAAAGGTTTATATTCTAGATCTTCCTCTGTGTGTGCACGTATGTGTGCAAGTTATAATAAGTATTAAATATCTGTGATAGGTTCATTAAAGTATCAAGTATGACCATGCATTGAATCATCTAAATTAATTATTACTATGTTACTTCGAATTATATTGCATGAAGGTGTGAGAAGTTAATTTTCTCTTTTTTTGCTGAGGAAGATTTGCCCTGAGCTAACATCAGTTACCAATCTTCCTCTTTTTTTGCTTGAGGAAGATTAGCCCAAAGCTGACAACTGTGCCAATCCTCCTCTATTTGTATGTGGGCTGCCACCACAGTATGGCTAATGAGTGGTGCAGGTCCACGCCTGGGATCCAAACCCACAAACCCAGGCTGTAGAAGCAGAGCACGCCAAATTTAACCACTAGACCACAGGGCCAGCCCCTCTTTTTTTTTTTTAAAGCAATACCTATTAATAGGAGACCATACTTAATTAACAAAAGCTTTTTTTTTTTACTTGAACGTAATTTCTTCACGTGATGAAAGGGTAAAGCTGCCTGGTTCCTTTCTAAACTGTTACACATAATTGCTGCAACAATGATGTAATCACAAATGAATTTTGACTCTGTGACAAAATCCTTTCTAATTATTAATGCTGCCCCTCAGTCCATGTAAGGAAAGGTGAATTATCTAACAGAAGGAAGCTTCACATCATTTTTAATTGAATTCCCAGAGGTGTGGCCTCATTTTCATTCTTTTCCTATCACTCAGGCTAATGAAGTCAGTCCATATTTCAATTCTCTGTCCCTTATCTGCTGTCAGCAATAAGTGAGTCAGGTTTGGCAGCATATTCTTTCCTTTTCTAGACACGGAAATTTAGATAGATCCAGCCACAGGGATTGCCCTTTTAAGAAAATATACAACATAAGATGTTGAACTCTTAAAAATCAGATCTATAAACTAACTCTTAACCCAAAATCTTTACATGGGGGAAGCAGGAATGTGAAACAAATGAAGAAAGCATACACTATTTTTCTACTAGAAAATAAAGGTGCCTTTTTTCTATTTGCCAACAATTGCTTAATAGGAAATTTGAGGCATTAATAAAAAAGGAAACTTGAAGCCTTGCTTTAGATGGTTTCTAGATGCTGTCTCCTGATTACAGCGCTTATTACAGAATGTTTTGATTGAGAAGTCACATTGGTCAATAACCTCCTAGAAGGCAGGAAGCATTAGCGTACTCAAAAGGCACCCAATAAATGTTTGCTGACTTATTCCATTTTATAAACAAGGAAACTGATATTCAGAGAAATTAACTAGTATAAGGTCACACAGCTGGTAAGTGGCTGAGCCAGAAAAAAGTCTGGTCTGATTTCAAAGCCAAGACTCTTTTTACTCAACATTTACATATTACTAATACGAGGCTATATATTTCACAGATTAGGGGGTAGAGGAAAATCATCTTTTATAGTTTGACAAAAACAATATCACAGCAAACAACTCGATACATTCCTCAGGAGTTAGCCTATTCAAAATTAATTTAAAAGGTTAAAATTAACTTGGATAAATGTGTGATGCTTCTTTGTCATTTTATCTTCATTTATCGAAGAAGACATTTTTAACATCAGCATTTAGAGAACGATATAGTAAAGAGCCAAAGGGAAAAAAACTTTAATGTTTCAACTGAAAGGCAAGATTTCAGCACAGAATGATGTTTGCATGGTGTTATACAACAAGAGAAGAGGGTTTTGAGCAGAAGTCAAAAATCATTTAACATCTGCCAAGAAATTAAGGTGACTTGTCTCTCCAACCCTACAAAGCATGACATCTACAACCAGCAGTTCACACATTGGCTTATTCTCCTAAGTTGTTGATAGCATATGTATCTTTTTACAAACGATGCTTAACACACTTGCTGATGAAAGTTTTCCACCAACAAAACTTAAAACTGTATCACTAGCTCACTAATGACATTAGTCTCACTAGAAAGAAAATAATGCCATTTGGCAGCCTCATGCCTCGGTGACACTTTCTTTAGAGCCAAGTACTATAAGACCACTTAACTCAGATCAACTTGAGAAAAAGTTTTTTGATCAAGCTAACATCGCTAAAAAGTCAAAGGTAAGACATTATACCTGCTAGGAAAGGTGGAAAGCCCTCTATTAAAAACTCTTCTAGCACAACTGATTGCAAATTCTCCGGCTCTCAGGAGAGTTGCTGAAACAGGCATCATGTCCCTTCCTACCTCTTCTTTGCCTAAACTTAAATGCTCAGGGAAGCCCTCATACAACACGGACTAAGTCTACATTTTGCCTAGAGAAATACTGTGTTTCCTAAAAGTTTTCAGTTAACACTCAAAAATTGGGAGATTTCACATAAAATTTAGATTCACTATTTCTGGCAATATGGAGTCTGCATCCTCAAGTTACAATAATCAAAACAGGAGTCAGCAAGCTACAGCTAGTGGGCCAAATCCAGCCCACCACCTGTTTTTATACCACCCAAGAACTAAGAACAATTTTTACATTTTTAAATCATTTAAGAAAAAAACAAAAGAAGAAGAATATTTTGTGACATGTAAAAAGTCTAAGGAATTAAATTTCAGTGTCCATAAATGAAGCCTTATAGGTACACAGTCGCACCCGTTCATTTACATACTGTCTACAGCTGCTTTCACAGCGCAGCGCACAGCTGCAGAGCTGCAGGGTGGAGTGCTTGTGACAGAGACTGCACACTACACAGCTGACAACCTCCGCTAAACCCCCAAAGACTGGCCCCCCCAAATCTCTGTCTCTCTCCTGTGGTTTCTGCTCACCTCCCACTGCATATTAGCTTCCCGTGATTATGAGTCTTCTTCTCATTAACTTATATGTGAGCTAAAAAAACCACATAACACATATTCAACAAATGCTCTACTAAATCCAACCCAAACAGTGAAAGAAGGTAGGATGTGAGCCAGGAAAAAGTAATGAAGATCCACAGCAAGAGTGAGAAAAGTTTGCCTATTGTTCATTATCCTTATGTGAAATTCATAAAAGACTATGAAGGATGTTTTTAAACCTATATTTAAGATTCAGAAAATGAACACTGATACTCATGCACCCACACACACACATATATATAATCCTATTAAAGAGGATATATAATATAATTTCATTTTATACTAGATGAATCTCATGATGGGAGAAAGTTTTTGCTTATTTTCATCAGATTTTAAAATTAAATACCTAAAGAAGACTTAGAAAACAAATATACCAAGACATTGTCAGCACACGTAAAGTCTGATGCTAATCAGCACAAAAGTCACTCCTGGGTATGCCTCTCCTGGCTCCGTTTCTTCCCTTACCTGAATGGCAGTCAGTTTATGTCTTATATTCACTAGGATAACTCGTGCTAATAACAGCAGCAGAGGCTTCGAGGCCAGGCTGTAGACTGATTCGCCATCTAGAACGAGCAGACTCAGAACAACCGCATCCAGTCCTTTGACCTGAAAAAAAATTGTAAGCTAAGATGATATAATTTAACAAAACGTTAATCATCATACATCTTGTAATAACACATATTTTCAGTTAATTCAGCTTTGAAACAAAGGCATTGATCCATTACACAGCAGCCAGCACTGACAGTCATAACATTATAAATGCCCTTAGTGATCTACAAACCAGCCTGCCCTCACAGATGGCCACCCATCTGCTTGTACCATAGAGGAACAGGGAAGTCAAGAAAATGCCAGCATTGAAGAGGCATCATGACTTTATAGATTTACTTACAACAAAACATCACCTCAATGAAAAGCACTGCTATGTTAAGGTTTTTATATTAAACACCTACATTTCACATATGCATCACTAGCTCGCAAGTGTCATCATACAGCATGTCCGCTCCATAACATTATCAAGCTAAACAACAAGGTCTTAGATGTCAAACACCGAGTAGGAATATAACCACGGACCAGAGTAAAGGCTCCAAAAAAGGGATGACTTTGAAAAATTCACTCCTCAGCTACAGAGAGATCTACAATGGACAAGGCACCTGCGTTCCTAAAACACAGACTGCATAATTTTGACAGCTGCCACCAAATACACAGCAAGAATGCTTAACCGTTAGGAACACAGGCTCTAAGCTCACAGACACAGGAGGCTGTCCTTTTTCTGCTTACTAGGGGGGCATAGGGAAATTTTTAATGGAAGCCTCAGTTTCATCAGTTATAAAATGAAACGATAGAACCTATACTTCATAGGGTTCTTGTAAGGATTAAATTAAATAATCCAAGTAATAATGCCAGTGCCTGGCTCGACACTTTGCTGAAGTATTCAAGAAAGAAACAGCCATGGGTTCCTCCTCTGTCCTACCTTCATCATCATTAACAAGTGTAACAGAGGAATAAAGACTAAACATGAATGACCACCACCTCTAAACCACACGTAAAGCTTACGGTTACCTACACTAAGGGTAGAAGGAATTTTTTTTGAAAACTTCAATAATTAAGGAACTGTTTTGAAGTGATTACAACTGCCTCAATTTTAGAAGGAAACAGATATAAAAAAGTGCAGTACAAAACTATACAGAAGTTAGTGACTGAACAGAGATTCTAGCCCAAGTTTTCCAACTCGTAAACCAATGTTCTTCCCATGCTGCCTTCCCCCCAGATCTCTCTACCTCTCCCTGCCCCTCAGCAAAGTCCAGGGCTATGCTAAGCATTAGGAGGGCTCGAGGACAGGGCCAGGATCACTTCTAGCCCTCTGACTGGAACAACCACATTATGGTGCTGTGGGTAACTGAGATACGAACACTAGAAGAGGACCTGGTTTGGACAAGAACCTCGCCATGAGTTCAGTCTTGGACACGATGAGTCTGAGGTACCTTGTGAGACCTCCAAGTGGAAGTCCTGAATACACAAGTGAATACACTGACTTAAGACCTCGAGAGAAGAATCTGCTTAATGTGCCCAAACTGGACTCGCAGGCTCATCGAATCATCTTGTCATTTAGACGGATATAACAATCTTTACTTCCTAAAGTCTGAATAAACCAAACTGGTGAAGTACAAGAAGATACAACATGCCTTTAAGAAAAAGAATCCTTATTCTAATCATTTTATTTATTTTTTTTTTTGAGGAAGATTAGCCCTGAGCTAACATCTGCTGCCAATCCTCCTCTTTTTTTGCTGAGGAAGACTGGCCCTGAGCTAACATCCATGCCCATCTTCCTCTACTTTATATGTGGGATGCCAGCCACAGCATGGCTTGATAAGCAGTGCCATGTCCACACCCGGGATCCGAACCGGCGAACCCCATACCGCCAAAGCGGAACGTGCGAACTTCACCGCTGTGCCACCAGGCCAGCTCCCATCTAATCACTTTAGATAAGAAATATGTCTACTTGTTCTACCACGAATTTAGATCATTATCTTCTAAATGAAATCCGTAAAGATAAAAAACAAGTAATTAAACAGAGCAAGAAATAAAAACTTATACAAAGAGAGAGCTCATACTAGACTACCTGGACAGCACGACCTCTGCTATCAAAGCCACAGACTGGTGACCAAAGCTCCTACTTGTCAACTCAAAGTTCTCTGAGATGGTATTAAGAAGGCAAATAATAAATAAATAAATGAGTGAATGAATGAATAAACAAGCAAATTTCTCTTCCTAGTGTCACCTTGCATCATCATGAAAATATTAAATGCTTTTCTATCTTCTGCTGAAGTAAACCAGCCTCTGTCTACCCCTGTGACATAACACTGATATTCCAAATAAGTTCAAAATGTGCTTTCAGAGGTTTTGGGAAATGGTCCATTTTTAAAAAGGATTGTTTATATTTTTAATAAAAACAGACAAAGGTTACAATTCCCTTAGGAACAATTCCTCAGTCAAGAGAGCGTATGACATAAAAATACATATTTGTCAGCATAATAGTGAAAAAAATTCAACATCTGGAAGTCTGAGGTAAACTTAATATAAAACCAGATTACTAGGAGATCAACCTTTAAGTGTGAGAGGTGACCTGCTGCTCAGACAGGGACTTTTCGTGCTTTTCCTCCGAGGCTGGTTAGCACCAGACGTCAGAAAACAGTGCTGAAGATGCCAAGGCCGTAAGTCAGAGGCAGGGAAAATTAATTTAGCTCTGGTGACTATACTCCATGACCATGAAGTATATTCACAAACATCTGTGCTTCACAAGAACCAAAAAACATGAATCAGCCCAGGAAAGTGACAACTAGAAAATACTGATGTGCTACTCCCCAGTTTAAAAACTTCCACTCTATCTTCCAAATCCCCAGACGGCTGGTGAAGACTAATACTTGACTAATCCTTTTAAAAACAACCTGACTTTACCAAGAAGAGTTGACCGTGCATAGGCCCCAGGGTACAGCAACTCCACTCAAAATATACACACTACAGCAGAGTTCCCAACTCAGTGCTGGGCAGGGGTTTCAGCGTGTCAAAATATCAATCCCCTCAGCCCTCAGGGGGCCCAGCTCTAGCCTGGGGGCCAGTAAAAACAGCCTCTTCCATTTAGCACACTGCACCAAATACTATCATTTCTTAAGTATGCTGTGCTTTGAAACTCTTGCAAATGATTTCCCGAAGATGTGTTCCTAATAGCATTGTACATAATATATTGCAAAAAATGGAAACATCCCATATGGCCATCTAGAACGGACATACAAGTTGTGATATATTCATACAACTGGAATACTATACAACAGTAAAAATAAATAATGGGGGTCGGCCCCGTGGCCAAGTGGTTAAGTTCACACCCTCTGCTTCGGTGGCTCAGGGTTTTGCTGGTTTGGATCCTGGGTGCAGACATGGCACCACTCATCAGGCCATGCTGAGGTGGCATCCCACATAGCACAACCAGAGGCACTCAAAACTGGAATATACAACTATGTACTGGGGCGGGAGGCTCTGGGGAGAAGAAAAAAGAAGACTGGCAACAGATGTTAGCACAGGTGCCAATCTTTAAAAAAAAAAAATGAATGGGAAATTTCAAAAATATACCATTAAGCAAAGCAAGTCACAGAAGAATATATACAGTTTGTTTCATCACTATAAAGTTCAAAAATTAGCAAAACTAAATAATATGTTTTCTGGGGACACATATATAGATGCTAAAACTATGAAGAAAAGGAATGGAATGATTAACACAAACTTCCTGAGAGTGGTTCGTGAGAGAGGGGGCTGGGGAAACTATCAGCAGCACACACAGGGAACCTGCTAAGGTGGCATTTCTCAGCCTTTTCCAAGTCAGAGCACACGTAGAAGATAGGTACACCAGGTAACTAGAGAAGGCTGCTTAACCAGAAGACACCAGTTCAAAGGCCCTCCCCAGCCCAGGCTCCGCAGAGCCACTGCAATGGCAGAGAGGCTTGACATCTGGGGAAGAGCAGGCAGGAAGTTCTGTCCTACAGTGCTGGTAATGTTCTCTCTCTCAAGCTGGGTGGTAGGAACAAAGGAGTTTTATTATTTAAACTGCATATATTTTGTATGCTTTTTTGAATATATATGGTACTTGTAATTAAAAAGCTAAAATCAAGGTCTTAGTTAAAGTTTCCTATAATCAGGTCTGAACCTCATCAGGTCTGACCTTTTACTGCTACTCCAACAGGCTCAAAGCATCGCTTTCCCACAAACACCACGTTCTCCCCTCTACACTTCTGCTCACATGACTGCACCTAGAAAGCATTTCCGCCTCTTCTCTACCTATCCATTTCCACATCACCCTGCAGGTTCTAGCTAAAGGTCCACTCCCAACTAAAAGGTCTTCTCTGACAAAACTCACTTTCCACATCTCTTCATTAATTTCTGATTACATGATTCTCTCACGTAACCCATTTCTGTACTGCTTTGAATAGTTACCTGACGTTACAGGCACTGCTACACTAGCATAGTAGAACGAGTACTGGATTTGGACCCAGAAAACGTGGATTCCAATCCCCCAGCTAGAAGACCCACGACAAGTTTCCTTCCCCACTGTGAGCTCCTCAGCTATAGAATATCTCAAATTGATAAACACATGTGAATTAAGAACCACACAGCAATGCTCAGTAAATACTTATGACTTTGACTCTTTGGCGGATTTCCAACCTACACTGTAGGACTGTAGAGGTCAGAAACTGTTTCATACAGAATAAGAGAGGGAATGAGATGTTCCATGTAAGTACATTTCTGGATAATTAAAGCATATCTCTTTAAGTGCCATAATCTTTGGGATTATTTTACCCAGTTTGGTTAAAAACCTTTGTAAAGTGTAGGTTAAATTCCCTTCTTGGATATAAGATTCAGAAGATCTTTTAACCTTTCAATAATGATTGCGGGTTAGCATTATGAATTTCAATTATTCTACTGCAATATAACACAGTGGCTCCCTACGCTGATGCACACGGAGCTCATCATTGTGGCTGCCACACTATGCTTGCTTTTGTACTTCTCCTTCCACCCCACCAGCAAATTATTAACACTTATTTCTATCAGCTCCACTCCCCTTCATTTGCTACTTCTAATTCTGAAAAACCAAGTAACAGCAAAAGGTCCCTTTTGCTGCATAAGCTTTGCATGCTAAGGGGCCCTTTTTCCAGGCTGAGTGATTGCTGTCTATGCTCTAGATCTGAGGTGACTGGATAAATCAAAGTTTCCATTGGACAGAACCAGACTTGGTGGTGAACAAGATGCAGTCCATACAGAAGTTAAAACATAATGATATACACTTGAAATTTATGTATTATAAATCAATGTGACCTCCATAAACTTTTTTAAAAAATTAAAGTTACCGTACTTCTTCTTAGAGCATGTCATACTCACCAAGCCCTATGCATATGTGCTGGAAAACTCCTGAGGAATTCGAACTGCAAGCTCTACTGATGATCTACTGACGCAGGTCAATAATATTACCCTCATATAGGAATAATAATTATCACCACGGAGCACCTCTGTGCCAGGCACTTTAAGAAAGTATTTGTAATATAAAGGAAATCACCCCTGGGAACCATTCTTAAACACAGCAGCAAAATTTAACTGCAACAAAACTAAATAGATTTCTAAATTTGCTGCCTTGCCAGAAAAGATCTTTATGTAACTGCGGAAATATATGCAACCGGGTAACTGGTGCTGCTGCCTGCACTTTAATAAAAAGAACGGCTAACAGCACTCCATGAAATGGGAAGCATCTGAAGAGGAGTCAGAGACTGACAAAGGAACTTTTGGAAATATCTGAAAATCTGATCAATGAACAAGCATTCTTAGAAGGTTTTGTGCAAGCTATTAAGTCTTGTTTCTTTCCTACTTACTATTAACGCCAGTTTATAAAGACCAGTTCCTAAAGAATAACTAATAAACTAATAACTATATATGAACTTTCCAAGCAGCATACCTCACTGAATTGCTGGAACAAAAGAGATGGCAAGAAATCCTGAGGGTGTAAATCCACAAGAGGCCCCGTCCAATTACTCTGAACAAAAAGTTGCAAACTGCTCACACCAAGTAGGAATATCAGCTGTTGTCTGCATATAAGAATAAAGAAATAAATATGCACCGCTATCATTGTATATCCACACATATTATTTCATTTCAGTTTTATTAAGAAGAACATATCAACCAAGATTTATTGCGATTACTCAAGAGCATTACAAAAACATTTCTGAAACCTAAACAATTTAAGTCTGCAATGTCCAACATTATAACCATGAGCCACGTATGGCTCTTTTAAATTTAAATTAATTACAATTAAATAAAATTTAGAATTTAGTCCCTCTGTTGCAGTGTCCACATTCCAAGTGCTCAATGACAAACGTAGCTAGTGGCTACCGTACTGGGCAGCACAGATACGGAACATTTCCATCATCACAGAAAGTTCTCTTGAAAAGCACTGCTTTAGGTCCTGAGCAGGCACTTGCAACTTTTCTTGCATTTTATTTAACAGCTCTGACGCTGCCAGATGATATATGTAAAACTGATCTGATACAAAAGAAAACTGCCAAGAAGTTGTTTTTAAACATTTTTACTGACCCTGTCTTACCAACTGCTAGAACAAAAAGACCCTTAGAAATTTTACTTGAACCTACTTTTTTTCAATCCTGCTTTGGCTTAAGACAGGTGTGGGTAAACTTTATCTGGCAAGGGACAGATATTAAATATTTTAGGCTTTTTGGGTCACATGTGTTTCTTTTTTTCCAACTCTTTAAAAATGTAAACAGCATTCTTAGCCACGTTGACCCACCAGTCATAATTTGCCAACCTCTGGATTAAGAAAAAATAGGTGGAGATTCAGCTGTAACAAATAACAGCCAGAGAATTCTGGTGTTTCGTGTGAAGAGAAAATAAAAGCAGTCACCTTCTTCTCCCCATGTCCCCTGGGGGATCCTTCTCCCCTTATCCCGTTTAAGGAAAAGAAAAAATATCAAATCCACAAGCCTGTGGTAGCCAGAATATAAAGCTCTGGATGCACCACAACTGAGAGCAGAGCAAAGCAGCAGCAACACTAGGGAAAACAGGTGACAAAAGAGCCTGTTGTAATTAGAAAACTTGGGAAAAACAGGTGTGCAGCAAGATCTTAAAGCCTTCATATAACTGTCAAAATTCTACCTTTCCGTTTTGTCCAAATCTGCTGAGTAATCCAGGAATGCTACTATCTGCTTCTCTAGGTAGCTGTCAATCTTTTCTTCAGTCATCGTTGTTGAATTAAAAATATTTTGAGTCACTGAATTTAAGAATATAGCCTCATAGTTCCCTTCTAGCAGCAACTGTAGATAAGATCCACTCTCTGTAATACAAAAAGTTAGCCCAGTAACCCAAAAGAACAATTATTTTCATACTGTAAAGGATAATATTATTAGGCAGATCTACCCTTTTAGTACACAAAAAATGCAGATACTTAGAATGCTTGCTATACATTAATCACAAAGCACTGAGCAAATTCCTATTATTACACAAACATCACTTCTCCTAGAATTAGAAGCTCATCCACATGATGAGCAGCAAGGTAGAAGTTAGACCCTGGAATAATATTCCTCATTAGTAAGTATTATCACCTTTCTTCTGGGAATTAGAAAGATTCCTACTGACAACAGACAAGTTTCCTCAGTCAGGATTCTAAGACCTCCCACCAACAGACTCCTCCTACACCCACTACACTCCCTGATGAAAAGTTGGTTCGCTCATTGTTCCTCTAATGTCCCATGCACATTCCTGCCTCTACACTTCTACACTTGTGATTTCTCCTGCTGAACTTTTCTCCACTTGTCAGTCTTACTCTTTAATCAAAAATCAGCTTGTCTTACTTCTTCCATGAAACTTTTCCAGACGACCAGACTTCAGAAAGTACCTCTCTCTTGAAACACCTATTGTGTACACACACACAGCACTTATATAATGTCCTAACTTGTTATCTCTCTTCCGAGTGCAGCCTAAACCAGATGTGCCTATATCCCACTAGTAAATGTGCCTTTTAACTCTTTCTCTCTCCAGTAAATGTGCATTGCTCACAAGATTACATCTTTGCTGCCTCGTTTCAGCTGTTCTGCTTACCAGCTGTTTCACCTTAAATAAATTACTTAACCAATCTGAACTTAAATGTCTTCATCTGAAAAATGCGACTAAAAGTAGTATCTACCTTACGTGTCTATTATAAGGATTAAATGACTGAAGACATGTGAAGGGCTTAGAAAAGTAACTGACATTACCATTATTATTACTGAACCTGCGCGGTGAGAAGTTTAGGGTAAAGACACTCACGGAGCCTAAAGACCACGCCCACCACGTCAAGGACACAACAAACCAAAGCTGTAAGAAATCAGCTAGATTTTGGTAGGAAGAATATAAAACAAGGAGGGATGAGAACCCAGCCACCACCACCCCTTCTCGCCACAGTCCCCACGCTGGCCTAAGTCCCTGGCAGGTGCACCTCTCTCACCTGAGCCGGGGACTCCCTCCTGCTTCCATTGCTGCCGCTCAGCCTCAGTGGAAAAGCCCCTCAGAACTGCCAGCTCCGGGGTCCACATCAACCCGGACATCGCTGCAGCTAAAACGTCTTCCTACAAGGGCCACACAGGACTCAACAAAAGAAAGTGAAAGGAGGAGGGTCCAAAGAGCCGAAGTCTAGAGGCGACAGTTCCAGTAAATAAGTCCACAACCCTAGAACCCCATGTGTGGATACAGGCTCATGGAGGCGGCCATGACAGCAGCGCGGGGCATCCTGGGAAACACACACCGTGCTCAGCACCGACTTCCGCCTAGGAGGCCAACCAGAGTCATTGGTACTGAGCAGGCCCCGTGGAGATGCCCCGACCCGAGCACAGGATAGGCGGAGTTGGAGGGGAGTGGCTGATCTCCGCCCCGCCCCTAAGGGGGCGCTGCCGCGAGGAGCAGAAGTGGAGGGCGTGGAGTCCTCGCGGGCCGCCCACCGAGGACTCGGGTTAAAATGTGGCTCAAAGCTGCGGTCTTGCTCAAGCGCGGTTTAGTTGGAGGGTCTACCGCTTTGATAACTAAACCCTTTTGGGTTAGAACCCTCCTAACTTCCTGATGAAAGCAGTAGTCCTTCCCGCAAAATGCACGTGGGCCCTACTACCAACGTTTGGGTACCGTGGCTGGGAGTTAGAGACCCTGTAAAGTGGAGTGCGTGAACCCCAGGTTAAGAACCGCATCAACAGAGACTCTTTATTCCCGAGTGAACTAAAGTGTAAGAAAAGTATCTGGTTTTGATACTGATAGCACGTAAACCATGACCGAGTGGGACATCTGGCCGGACCGCTGGCGCAGCGACGTTTTTGGAGGATAGACTGAACGCTGTCGAAATCCGCCTGCCACCCCTCCTGCCTGCTGCTGAGCACAGAGCTGATGCCTTATCCGCACGTCCTTTAGTCTTCACAGCAGCACTCCTAGGCGAAAACCAAGGCTCCGAGAGCCGGAACTTGACAGCGGGGCACTCTGCCCGAGTCGCCTTGAAGCCTGCACTCAGTATGCCACTCACGATGCGGGAGAAAGCTGCAGGGTAACATCGACCACGCAGGATTCTTGGAGGAATCACGTGCAGCTCTCTGGAAGACCCTCGCCCAGTACCTGGCTCCAAAGCAGAAAAGCTAAATAATTCTTAATTCACTCTGTCTCACTACCTAGAGCCCCTCTAGACTTCGGAGGGAAGAGGTTCTCAGCTCAGTTCAGCCGCTGCCAGTAGATGCCAAAGGAAGCCAGACCTGAGCTCTAAGAGAAGAGCGGATGCCCTAGGATGTCTTCTCCCTGAGAAGTAATGAAAAGCTATTTGTGCAGGGAATGGTATTTGATCAGTGTGTCCATATGGTTTTCCAAGCACAAGATCCAACACTGTCAAAACTATTTGACAATTGTTAAAAAGATCAACAGTTGTAGAAACACACTGACCACTGACCACTACACCAAGTTCCTCACTTGTGTGTGGAACCCCATTGACCCATACTGTGAACTTGCAGCTTTCACTATAGTTCAAGGTTGGTTTGTTTTAAATAATGTGTTATGCTAGACAGTGATTGTAATTAAGTCTGTCTCCCTTCAGGCTAAATGGACTCCAGTAATAAAATGGGCTGAAAAAATATGGTCTCAGTTCTGGCCCAGTGGCATAGTGGTTAAGTTCACCCACTCAGCTTCGGCAGCAGGGTTTGTGAGTTCGGATCCAGAGGGCGGACCTATGCACCATTCATTAAGCCATGCTGAGGTGGGTCCACATACAAAATAGAGGAAGATTGGCACAGATGTTAGCTCAGGGACAATCTTCCTCAAGCAAAAAGAGGAAGATTGGCAAGAGATGTTAACTCAGGGGCCAATCTTCCTCATAAAAAAAGGAAGAAACAAAGAAAAAAATATATGGTCTCAGTTGAAAAAAAATACTAAATGGAAACGGAGCCGGTGGGTGAGATATGCTTTAGAATCAGTGTGGAGTGCTTTGGCTGGGCGGTCTGTTGGGAATTCAGATGTCACTATGTCTTTTTCTTGGGCTGGTCGGATTTTTCAGACAGACTCTTTGAAACTCCTACCTGTATGGTTAGGGCCTGGCTGCCAGAGTTCCAGAGCCAAGTGGAAGGAGAAAGCCAGGAGTCTTGGGCTGGCCCCGTGGCCAAGTGGTTAAGTTTGCGCCCTCCACTTCAGCAGCCCAGGGTTTCACCGGTTCAAATCCTGGGCGCGGACATGGCACCGCTCATGAGGCCACACTGAGGCGGCGTCCCACATGCCACAAGTAGAAGGACCCACAACTAAAAGATACACAACTGTGTACCGGGGGGCTTTGGGAGAAAAAAGAAAAAAATAAAATCTTAAAAAAAATTTAAAAATTTAAAAAGAAAAAGAGAAAGCCAGGAGTCTCAGCATTCAAGACCCAGTCTGTATATCCGACAGTCTACAGCTCTACACACCGCTGCGGACCGGGCGGGGGAGCAGCGCGCAGTGATTCCAGCTGACTGACTCAGCTTTGCAGGAGTCCTCCTCATTTTAGCGCCTCCTCCTCCCACCCCAGAGCTCCGGTCCCACAGGCCTCTAGTGCTTCAGGGATCATTCAGTGTAGATAAAAGTCTACCTTAGCTTTTCCCACTCCATTTTTAGGATTGGGCTTTCTCGGGTCAGCTAGGTCACTTATCTAGCTTCCCAACAGTGTTACCAACTCTCATCTCTTTCATTGTGAGTTATGTCTTAATTTTTTTCTTTACCATAGTTTTAACAGGTTTCTGAAGGAAGAGAGAAATTAGATGCATTTTTTTAAAAAATTTTTTAAAGATTTTATTTTTCCTTTTTCTCCCCAAAGCCCCCTGGTACATAGTTGTGTATTTTTAGTTGTGGGTCCTTCTAGTTGTGGCATGTGGGATGCCACCTCAGCATGGCCTGATGAGCGGTGCCATGTCCGCGCCCAGGATCCAAAGTGGCGAAACCCTGGGCCGCCAAAGTGGCAGGCTCGAACTTAAGCACTCTGCCACGGGCCGGCCCCCTAGATGCATATACTTAATATGCCATGTTTACCCAGAACCTTAAACTATATTGTAAATGACACTTCTCTCCAAGCAGCTTCAGGTTGGATACATTTATGTACTTTAATTCTATCTGATGTCTTTTTAGGTAGGAAAGGGGAGGCAGGCTCTTCTCACTAGCTCAAGCATGGAGAAGTCGGGATGGTAACTAGCATTTCATGACCCTTCAATCCCTTTTCGCATTCTTTAACGAATCTCATGTTTAATAGTAATAATTTTAAAAATGTTTATAGCAGTATTTTTAGTAATAGCCAAAAACTGGAAACAATGCAAATATCCATCCACAAATGAATAAACAAATTGTGATATATTTGGACATTGGAATACTGTTCAGCTGTAAAAAAATAATGAACTATTTATATACATAACGTACACAAATATCAAAATAATTATGCTGAGTGAAATAAGCCAGAAAACAAGAGAATATACAATATGATGCCACTTATATAAATCTGGAAAATGCAAACTAATCTATAATGACACAAAGCGGATCAGTGGTTGCCTGGGGATGGGGAAGATGGAGCGGAAGCAGAGAGGGACTCTACAGAGAAACAAGGACACGTTGGGGAGTGATGGCTATGTTCTCTATCCTGATTGTGCTCATGGTTTTGTGGGAATATACATATGGAAAAATTTATCAAATTGTATGGTAAAAAGATGTGCAATTTATCCTATGTCAATTATACCTCAATAACACTGTTTTTAAAAAATTGTCTGTTGTATAAGGCTTAAAAACTGATCTCCCAAGACTAATATTCTTCAAAAGCCTTCTGCTTACATACAGTTCTTTCTTCGCATCCCACTGTGGGAAACACTTCGCAAAACACTGTGTCCCTCAGAACAATAGCTCCACAACCACCACTAACCCTCAGAGAGTTAGCTAGCCCTTCACCCGTCCAGAAATTCCCTTGGGGCCATTACTATTCTTTTTTTATCTTTTCTTTTTATGTATTTATTTATTTAATTTTTGGTGAGGGAGGTTAGCCCTGAGCTAACATCTGTGTCAGTCTTCCTCTATTTTGTATGTGGGACGCCACCACAGCATGGCTTGATGAGCAGTGTGTAGGTCTGTGCCCAGGATCCAAACCTGCAAACCCTGGGCCACTGAAGTGGAGGGCATGAACTTAACCACTAAGCTACTGGGCTGGTGCCTGGGGCCATTATTTTATACAGACTCCTGACCTCCTTAACCCTTGTTGAATTTACATTTCTGGCCATGCACCTTCCTCCTATTTTCCCCCTTACGGAGGCATAATGCAGAATTTCCCTATCATACAGTACTCCCAACTAGAAGTGTTATAATTGTGTTTATTTTTCACTGTAGACCAAAAGTTACCATAAACATTTTAGTAGAAGCATGAGTATGGAGAAGATGAAATGTTTTGATGGGCCAGGAGCTTTTGACACAAATAAGAGAAGAGAAAGGAAACAAGTTCACATGGATGGAAGGCATAAGATAAACCAGCTATAGTGCTAAGCACAGTTAAATAGATGTCTCATTTAACTCTTACAATAACTTTTTGAGGGAAATATTAAGCTAGTTTTTCAAATGAGGGAGCAGAGATAAGTACCTTTCCCAAGGTTACGCTAGGATTTGAACCTAGCCTGACCCCCAAAGCTCCATGCTGTACCTCTGGCGAACAAAGATGGATGAGAAGTACATGAGTGGATGTAGGACAGGGCAAATAGGTAACTAAGTAAAATAACCTCCCTAGGGAACATGCTGGAAATAACTCTGGAGCCAGGATCAATGCAGATGCAGGAGATCCCTCAAAGCAAGGAGTGAAGAAGCAGAGGAAAGAAAGGATGCATTTGGTTGAGGTGGAAATGTTGGTAGAAGGTAAGTCAGGCTGGAGACAGAACAAGACAGCCACACTCCCTAATGACAAGCAACCAGATCCTGTAAGATTTCATTCAGAAACCGCCCTCGTGAGTCAGGGCCAAAGCCAGGCAGCCCAGTGATGTCCCCCTTTACCTTGTCTTTGGGGATCTTAAAATTTGACGATTCTGGGGCCAGCCCCGTGGCCAAGTGGTTAAGTTTGCGTGCTCTGCTTCGGCGGCCCAGGGTTTCGCTGGTTTGGATCCTGGGCGCGGACATGGCATGGCTCATCAGGCCATGCTGAGGCGGCATCCCACACGCCACAACTAGAAGGATCCACAACTATGTACCGGGGGGCTTTGGGAGAAAAAGGAAAAATAAAATCTTTAAAAAAAAAAGAAAATTTGACAATTCTAACTGCTAGCATGCTTCCCCTAAAGGGTGTGCTGTTGCCCTCACAAAGCAAACAAGACCTTTCCCTCTGGTAAGTCTCAATTCGGCTGAAAAAGGATAAGGCTTTCAATGAGACTTCATTAGATGCAGCATGGAGACATAAGCGTAGCTATAGGAACAATGCCACTCAAGCTCACGCATTCTGGGCTTGACCCAACCAGCCTTATTTAGAGAACGCTCTCTCTCCCTTGACTCTGGAACTCTCTTCTGGCTGCTTAGAATCACACAAGGGGGCTTCTGTCCTGGGCGCTGTGCTTTAAAGGGCCCCCCGTATATCACAAACACACAAAATAAATCGAAGACTATGTGGGGGTTCCTGTCACTCAAGATCTAAGGACACAGGGTGACCTTGAACAGCTACTCTCTTGATTTACACTGTTCAGGCTCCAGAGAAAAGGCATCTCTGCATTTTATCTATGTCCTTCAAACAAAAGGCTCCTGGGTCCAAATGCTGTAAAGGTGTGTGGGTTGTGCTGCACGTAATGTGGGAGACAGGCACTGACGAATGAAACGTACAGGAGGAGGGAGGATTTGAGCTGCAGAAGCTCCCAGGTAAGAAAAAAGACAGGGGCCAGCCCGGTGGCGCAGCGGTTAAGTTCACACGTTCTGCTTCTCGGCGGCCTGGGGTTCGCCGGTTCAGATCCCGGGTGCACACATGGCACCACTTGGCAAGTCATGCTGTGGTAGGCATCCCACGTATAAAGTAGAGGAAGATGGGCATGGATGCTAGCTCAGGGCCAGTCTTCCTCAGCAAAAAGAAGAGGATTGGCAGTAGTGAGCTCAGGGCTAATCTTCCTCAAAAAAAAAAAAGGATAATTTGTCAGATCTCCAGCATGGATGCAACAGATTCTTGCATAATTAGTGTCATTTCTCAGTAAGAATGCACTCAGTAATGAAGAAAATGATGTCCATTTTCTTGCAACTCCTTGTGTTCTACTTTCGGTTTTGGAGGTACTCATGAAATAGAATTTTATTTGTGACAGATATGGACAGTGGCCAGGAGACATTTACCAATTTGAAACAACTCAGATGTAACATTCAAATGAGATGAAATATGTTTGACACATTACCGATTCTTTACATTAGCAATTAGATGACATTAAACACTAGAAATACAGAGTTTTGTTTCTTTAAAAAATAAGATTGAACTAAATTTAAAAACAATTTTAAATTTTTTAACTTTCTTTAACCAGTACTGATTCTACTTTATATTTTCCCTTTTAAGTTTAATAAATAATTTTAAATGTTTTAGAAGAAAAAATGGAAAACATGAAACTTTGTCAACATTTACTTAAATTTACATTTTCAATGAAAGTACATTCAAACTTTATATACTTTGAATAAAATTACATTGTATTTTTTTTAATCCTTTAGTTCAGCAGTGTTCATAGAACCAGGAAAGTTTTTTTTTTTTTTTTTTTTTTTGCTGAGGAAGATTCACCCTGAGCTAACATCTGTGCCAATTTTCCTCTATTTTTGTTTGTGGCTGCAGCCACAGCAGGGCCGCTAACAAGTGGTGTAGGTCAGCACCCGGAAACCAAATCTGCACTGCTGAAGTAGAGTGTGCTGAACTTAACCACTAGGCCACAGGGCTGGCCCTAGGACACTTGATTATTGTAGTGAGCTGACTAGTGGCCTCAAAGATGTCAGGTCCTAATCCCTGTTCCATTAATAGGAAAAAAGATGTTCACAGTTGTGGCTAACGATTTTTATATGAGATAATCCTGGATGATCCGGGTGTGTCCAAAGTGCCGTGACTAGTGTTGTAGAAGAAAGAGGAAAATAAAAAGGGGCCGGCCCTGTGGCCAAATGGTTAAGTTCACACACTCCTCTTTGGTGGCTTGGGGTTTCGCTGGTTCGGATCCTGGGTGCGGACATGGTACCGCTCTTCAGGCCATGCTGAGTTGGTGTCCCACATGCCACAACTAGAAGGACCCACAACTAAAATATACAACTATGTACTGGGGGGTTTTGGAGAGAAAACGCAGAGAAAAAAAAGGAAGAAGATCGGCAACAGTTGTTAGCTCAGGTGCCAATCTTTAAAAAAAAAAAAAAGAAACAGGCAGAGGGACATTATACACAGACACACAGGAGAAAGATGTGTGGAAATGGAGGCAGAGGTTCGAGTGATGCACCCACAAATCAAGGAATGCCGGCAGCCACCAGAAGCTGGGAGAGGCAAGAAATGCATTCTCTCCTAGAGCCTTCAGAGGGACAGTAGCCCTGCCAACACTGTGATTTCACGGTGGAGACGTTTGGTCTCCAGAACTGTGAGAGAGTAAATTTCTGTTGTTTTAAGCCATTGAGTTTGTGGTAATTTTTTACAGCAGCCCTAGGAACTAATACAGTGAGTATTAAAACATAGTTATTGATTTTGTAGAGATAAAGACAAGATCAATTGTTATGGAATAAATATTTAATAATATGTTAATTATGTATGTCTTTATTACTTATCCAAACATTCCTGGCCCATCAACAGAATACTTCAACATAATTTAATTTTTTAATTAATTATTTTGATGGCTAGCACTTACACATAAGGCATAGCTTAACACTTTTTTTGGGTTATGAAGATACATTTGTCAAAGTAGGATGATAGGATATATTTCACATAATACTTTGCCAGTTTAATTAATAACCTAAATGTGTGGACATATGGCATGTGCATCTCGGTTGGTATCTTGCCTCTTACCCTGTAAATGTTATGGGCACACTTCCACGTGACTTAATCACTTTACAGTTCAGAACAAGAAAGGGAATACTCTCTGCCAGTCTCCCTGTCTCCTCAATTCCAGTTTGGGGTCTGAGGACACTTCTCTCATCCAAGTGATCAATGTGACTCATGCATTCATGCATTAAAAGGATGGCCACTTGAAAGTCATATCAGAGCCAGAGACATCCTGCCACAGACTGTGCACATACGGCATGGGGAGGGCTCTTCCCTCTCTGGGATACAGGAGAAAAACTGCTGACATTTGGAAAGGGGATCAAGTTCAGGGTAAAAATTAATAGAGATAGAAGAGGGTGGATTGAAAGAGAATTACCACTTTTTGGAGTAATTAATACTGGTTCTCAAACCTGGATGTCCCTTAGAACCACCTTTGGAGTTTTGTCATCACCCACCTGGAATGAACCCTGACTAATTAAATCAGGATCTCTGGGTGGTGGGGCGATTCCTAGTCTCCGTTATCCAGGTGAGTCTAATAAGCAGAGATGAGAACCATGACTGGAACATACCAGATACTGCACTAGGCATTTCACTTAAGTTATGTTGTTGATATTCATAACAACACAGATAGTTATTATTATTTCCAATTACAGATGAAGAAACTGAATCTTAGAGAAGCCACGTGTCTTGTCTGAGGCCAGGCAACCATTGATCTGAGGAGCCAGGATGGCTCAAACCTGCGTTCTTTCCTGTGAAACCCAACAGAATATCATTGACTTGGATTCAGAGTGTAAACATGTGTATCAGCCAGAAAGTACCACAAATTCCCATGTCTAGAGCTGAGAGATGTTAGATCACTTTAGACAAAAACTGTGACTAACTGAAAGCCACTTTTTATATTGAGAATAATATTCCCACAAACTTAGGAGAAGACTGGCTATTCTGTAAGCTACAAACCTGTTCAATCAGTGAGAACCCGCCGCACTGAATATATTTTTGCAAGCCATCCAATCAGTGTCAGCCTCTTGCTTCTGAAAGCCAGCCTGTGCGGATGGACTCACTCAAACACACCTCTGAGTGCCAACCAACCAACAAGAGTGTCACCTAGATGCCTGACCAGCATCACTTTCTCTTACTGTGTGTTGTGGGCTGAATTGTGTACCTTCCCTCCCTCCAAATTCATATGTTGAAGTGCTAACCCCCCAATTAGGACCCCTCAAAATGATACTGTATTTGGGTATAGGGTCTTTAAAGAGGTAATTAAGGTAAAATAAGGTCATTAGGGTGGGTCCTAATCCAACGTGACTGGTGTCCTTATAAGAAGAGGAGGTTAGGATACAGACACATACAAAGGGAAGACCACGTGAAGACACAAGAAGAAGACAGCCATCCACAAGCCAAGGAGAGAGGCCTCAGAAAAAAACAACCCTGCCGACACGTTGAGCTCAGATTTTTAGCCTCCATAGTTGTAAGAAAATAAATTTTTATTTAAGCCTCACAATCTGTGGTACTTTGTTATGGCAACCCTAGTGAATTAACACACTACAGTAAGCAATAAATTCAGTCTTTCTATTTCAGGTACTCAGTAGTGGTTTCATCATCTTTGGACAAATCTAGAGGTTCCACCAAGATCATTTTAAAGACCATCCTAATCAGGATTCTCGGGAACCCTCAGACCAACACTGGCCCTTTGAGCCTAAACTTCATTTGTCCTTCAGATCTGCCACCCAGTGAGTTAGTCTCAACAATATGAGATCTAACTAGTTTGATGGAGCTCCCCTTACTGAATTTTTTCTTTCTTCCTAGGATTTGTAATGAAGTAGGCTTTTGTATAACGTCATTAGGCTTAGTCCTTTTTTTAAAAGACCTTTTGGTATGGAGGTGCATCATTTGGCAAACAGACCTATATATTTTATGAGATCATTAGACCTTTTCTTTGGGAGGTATGTCATTTGATAAATATTTGTGCCAAACCTTACTTGCTTGATAGTCTTAGGCAGTAAACAAGTGAGAAACCCATGTAATTTGTCTCTCTATATAACAAAATGGGCCTTTCTTAAGACTTGGGAGCCAACATAGAAGGATAATGGTATCGACTACAAGCAGAAGGCCCAGAGAAATAATGACCCACGTTGCCTAAAAAACAAAAGGACAACTACATATCCAAAATCCCTCCAATGCCAATCCAAAAGGGACATTAGCACGCAACAATACTCTGTCCTTTCTCTAAACCCTTAAGTAGAACTACCCGTAACGTCGGGCAGTAATTCTCTCTGATTTAGCGTCATTTTATCTACCTCAGTTCCACTACTATACAACATCAGATCCTGCAGTTAAAATTGTAAAAGTTGACTGAAAAGCAAAAAGGAAATTAAGTTCATTTTTCTTAATAAATAAGAAAGTTTGTCTTTAAGTTAAAATACCTGCTTGCACCAGAGAATGAAAAATAAATAAATAAAAGACAAATCTGAGGATATAAAGTAAGTTGTAAAGAGCTTGAAGGAAAATGAACTTTATTCACTTTGGCTTAATAGAACCATCGAAGTAGTAAAAATCTCTAATGAGCCTATCTCCTAACCGATAACTGATATTTTGTGATCATTATTAGAATACTTCTTTTTTCTATGGGACACAACACCTACAGTTTAATTTTAGGTACTGCTTCCAGACAAAATATACTACAGCTCCTACACATGATCAGATGATAGATGATCTAGACATTAGGTTACCTAGACTATGTATAATTCAAGAAATGATAAAAAAAAATAATTGGGGGCCAGCCCCATGGCGTGGTAATTGTCTGCTGCACTCCACTTTGGCAGCCTGGATTCATGGGTTCAGATCCCAGGTGTGGACCTATACTACTCATCAAGCCATGCTGTGGCAGCAACCCACATACAAAATAGAGGAAAACTGGCACAGATGTTAGCTCAGGGCGGGCTAATCTTCCTCAAGCAAAAAAAGAGGAAGACTGGCAACAGATGTTAGCTTAGAGTGAATCTTCCTCACCAAAAAAAAAAAAAAAAAAAGCTATATCAGAGAATCTCTATAGGCAATTTAGGACAGCCACAGGAAGATTAGTAGGAGCAGAGCATGTAAGAGTCCAGATTGAGTATTCCTAGATTATTGTAAATCTTTCTTTTTGTACAAATATGATAGTCTATGCTTTTGGACCATTATTTCAATAACATGGTACCTATCAAAGAACCTTTGTCTGATAAAGCCCACCCCTTAATTCAGTAGCCAATGCTTAGCCTCCTTGCCTCAGAGCAATTACAGGAGACAACTAGTCAAAAAAACCTTATATGGCTAGAGGGGAGATAACAAGGACAGCAGCTCTCAGAAAACAGGCACAAACAAGCTAAAACTAGAGCTCTAGTTAGTCTCTCTAAATCATGAAAATGGCTCCAGGAAGATGGGAGGTGCTTTGCAGCTGGGTTTGCCAGTTTTGCAGATAGCAAAGTAAAAAGAGCAAGGGATAAACCCAAGAACAAAACCTGTAAAGGCTAGGGAAAAAGCAACAGCAGGACACAAAAGTAGGGGGAGGGGGGGTGGAGGGGAAGGGGAGGATGAAGAAGTCCATGTCTATCCTTGTGACCTAGCCTTTGGAAAGGAGACTGTCAGAGGTGGGGAGGATCAGTCTCCCGGGGACCACAGTAGGCAGAGGCACTTATCCTGAGATTGTGTGCCTTCCAGCAGCCCAGGGAAGTCTACAGCTGACATGGTTGGATGGGCATTCCCTCCCTGGAGAAATGTAAAGTGAATAAAACTGAAAATATAATCAAAATGGTGGCCTAGTGCAATCTCTTTCTGCATAGGAAAACATAACTGGTGCAACCTGAGGAGGGACACATATGAAGGAAGCAAACAAAACCAGTCTTTTGGGGGAACCCATAGGATCACATCCAGGGACTAAAGAAAGAACAGAGGATGCCTCTTCCATCCAGGAAACGGATAGGTTCACAGGGCTCAGGTCAGCTCCTTTAGCTTGAAGCATCAGGAGACTAGAAGCTGAAGGAAAGGATGGATAGCTGGTAGAAATTAGGAAGCTTTTGAAGAGAAAAAGAGGATTCCTTTCAACTTGGTTTGCACCTTCCATCTTGAGCATGTGGCCTCTGTATTCTTACCACCAAGCTGGGCTCCAGGGGGATGGAGAATGGAGGGGAGGAGAGGCAGAGGGCGGTTTAAGCCTGTTTTAACTCACCTCCAGATAGGCTGACACCAATACCAAAATCAATCCCAGTTAGAAAAGAAACGTTTTCTTTGTTTTTGTTTTTGCATTGTGACGGTCTTTAAAAGAATTAGAAAGTAATTAAAATCACAAAGGAAAAGATCAATAGATGACTTCATGATAATTTAAAACATAAGAAAAATGAAACAAAAATTAAAAGGCCGCCTGGGAAAAATACATACAAGTATGATGAAAATTAATATTCTGCTATATGAGTAGCTCATACATATTAAAACAACCTAAGATAATGGAATGGTATAAAGTGATCATTGACAAAGTAGAAATTCAAATAACTAATAAACATAAATAATGTGAAGAAATGTAGATTAAAGTAAAGCATGTTTGATGATAGGTAAATATGCCAGATTAAAAAATTATAATCCCTAACACTGACCAGGGCATGGAAACATTGATACTGGAAGTGTGAATCAATACAACCTCTCTCGAGAGCAATTAGTCAATATATATCAAAACCTTTGACCTAGAAATTCTACTTCTAGGATTTATCATAAGCAAATAATCAAAGATACAGACCACGTTCATTACAGCATTATTTATAATTAGAAAAACAGAAACAACCTAAACACCCAAGAGTAAGGGATTGGTTAAGTACATCCCTATTATGCAGCCATTAATTTTCATTTAAGGATTTAAAAAGTGCATAATACATTGTTAAAAAGTTGATAAAACTGTATATACAATAAATCAATTATACAGAAAAATACAGAAAATAGGAGGAAATATACCAGAAAATTAAGTGTTTAATTTCACATTTCATACTCTTCAGTATTTTCCCAATTTTCCATGGCAAGCCATACATTACAGTGTAACTATTGAAACCGAGGATGAAGGAACTAAAGTTTCCCCGGATTAGGATGAAACTATGCCTGTACCCAAGACCAGGTTAACGAGGTTAACGTAGGAAACAAAGTAACCCAAGTTTCTAAGCTTGCCTTGAAGAACAGCAGGAGGACCCTGATAGGAGCGTAACTTGCTGACAGCCCTCTGCCCGACTGAGCATCACGCAGAGGGATTAAGAAGCTAAAATGTTGGATTCTAAGCTTCACACCTCATAAGAAACATGAGACAGTCGCCCATGTGCAGAGGAGTCTTAGAATTTGAGCCTTCAAGGCCACATGCGCCCCACCTCATCCTACTCTCAGTGTGCTTTGGAAAACCGCTTAGATCTGCATGTAGGCAAGCTAATCTGTAACTGGTAGAAAGAATAACTTGTTAGCAGAAAACTTATGTCCTCTGCCCAAACTGTTCCTTCTGTCCCAGATAAGGAAGGAACTAAGATTTTCTTAGATTCCAATGCGAGATCTGCTATGGAGAGGCACCCAACATTCTGTGGTCATCCGTCACCTAACACTCCTGAGCCCCCTCCCCAACCCCGTTTGCCTTATCTAAGTCATTTCCAAATCAGTTCCCTTTAAGACGGGTTATTTAGGACGACAGTGCACCATCTTCCGCTATGTTAGCTCATTGCTTATTAAAGTTCTTTCTCTACCATCACCTGCTTGGCCTTTTACCTTGAGGCGAGCGGATCAAGCCCTTGCTCAGTATCACTATCATAATTTAAAAACCCCTCAGTATGACTGAAACCAAACGAGCCTGAGGCCTGCCTTGTTCTGACCACCTCGCCCAAGACTAAAGCATCAGAGCAGTAGCTTGGTCCTGGCTCCTTGTTCCAGTCCTCTCTCATACTGGCTACCTGCTCCAACTCTGAGTCTATCTAGCTCCCCCAAGGTCTGCAAGTGAGTCTGTTCCTACGTCAAGGTTGAGCCAGTGGGCATGTCTGTTTCCATCTTGGAAACTTTTGGTCTAACCAGTCTCATTACTTTCCAAGATCTGAAGCTTGTTTCAGTAAATTGGTACTATTCCAGCACCTATACAAGGACATACCAGAGTATTAACTTTCAGTTGTGGAAAAAAGTATATTGCATAGTGAAAAACGCAACTGTAGAAATTTCTCCACTAAATAATTAGCTTTACTGTAAAGAATAAATGGCCAATTAGTAATGCCTGGCTGGGGACCAACCTCACTTAATTGAGTTTAGCACAGTGCTGCTAAAGTCACGGTCTGAAGACTGCCACCAGTCAGCAACGGGCTAAGCACCAAAAGTGAGAGCAAGCAACGTGATAATGCTGTCATATTTTTATTGTGTGTATAAAGCTTTGGTCTCTAGTGTAAAGGAGGGGTAACCAAAAACCTTGGCTCTTCCCTACAGTTTAAGACACACTAGCTAGAACGTCTCATCCCACCCATCTTATCTTACATAAACCAACTTATAGGACATCAAAGAAAAAAATGTTTATGGTATTTTATTTATTTGTCTGACTTTGGAGATACTAGTCTTAATGCTAGAATGGTATTTAAGCTATTTATTTTTGTACTTTTAAGATAACTTCATAGTTAATAGTTTAATGAATAGATCAATTGGTTTTACTGGTTTCCCAATTTCTTCATATTCTCTGCATGTGCTCTTGGATCTAGGACATCCTGTCTGCTGGCCTTTGCTCCATCCTTCTGCAAGGCCTCATACTCACCCTTCCCCGACTGGTTCCTTAGCCTGTAAATAATGCCGAAGTTATTCTTATGCCAAAAAATATACATTTCCCCAAGTTGTCAATTGTCTCTTCCTCTCCACCCCTTTGATTGTCCTAGTTTATGACCTACCACCTGGACTCTAGAGTGGGCTCTTAACTGATCTCTTTGCCTTGAACAGTTGGCAGAATGATCTTCCTGAACCAAATTTGACCAGGTTGCTCCCCTAATTAAAGCTACTTGAGAGCTCTCCATCAACTACAGGATGCCAAAGCTCCTTAACAGGGCAAACACGGCCTTCCAGGACCCAACCCCTCCACTCTTTCCAACACCACAGCCTACATCCCATGTGACTATTCCCACTTTGCCTCTTAAAATCCAGTATCTAACATTGTGCCGTTAACTTGAGCTCTCCTTTTGCTCTCTTGTGTCTGGAATAATTTGTTTCTGCTTGGCTAACTTCTTTATTCTCATCCTTCAAGACTCAGGATATCCTCCTTTTGAAAGCCTTTCCTGACCATACGTCACCTCAGTGCCCATTTTGCCTGAGCTAAGTGTCCCTCCTCTGTGCTCCTAATAGTGCCCTTTAATAACTCTATCAGAGGACTTACCATATTGCATTGACATGTTTTAATTTCTATCATTCAACCCCCAAGTGCAGGAACCTGTACCTAGAACAACGTGAGTGCTCAAATGTTTGCTGGCATAAGTCTGGATGCCAGATGGAACCATTTTAATGTAACTGGTCTCAAGTTTAGACTTGTAGGCCTTGGTTTTTTAAAAACACGAATTGGACCTTATAGTACTGGTATCATTACTTTCCTTTTGTAAAGTTTTCTGAGGACTAACAGAGTGGAGCGGGGAAAATGGCTCAACCTTATTTTAATGATTAAAAATAAAATCCAAAACTGGAAGCAAACAATACAATGGATAGCAGCTTTTAACATCCATCCATTCCTGATGGGACCCTCACGGACCAAGAAACAAACAAAAAGGCTAGAGGGTTAATGACTGTCCCTTGACTTACTGCTGATAATTCTATACTCAGATTTTAGCTAGCATGTCTGTGGATGACACTGAATTGACTCTTCTTTCTGAGAAACTGACTCTATTCTGTCATTCTTGGTGTAGCTCACCCCCCAGCAGACCTAACACAATGTGTTTTGGAACAATCTTTAATTTCTGGATCACATACTGTTTGTCCCTCCTTTCCACGTTTAAGGAGCTCTGTACCTTGTAGTTTCCCCTTTTCTTCAGACAGCAACTCTCGGTTCAGAACACAGCTTCTCCTTTGAGTCAGCTCAAGATTCAGGGTTCCCACATGCCACTTCATTTTACGTAAATACTGTCAAGAACCACATTAGCTTTTCCTTTGTGATAACTGGTATTGGAAAAATATCCTTTCCTGTCCCACGCTTAAGTCCTGAAAGCGTCCAATTCTTTGTAGAAACAGCACTTCACACCATATCAAACCGTTTTAGAAAGAAGACATACTAATACACCTAAGTTTTTATTTATTTGGCTCTAGGAAGAATTTGCATGAAAATGAGCCTATATGGCAGGTACAGAATGTACTGGAACAGCACCAGAGAGGTACATCCTCTCTGCTCTACAGAGCCTCAATGTTTAATACATACATGTGACTTTAGTAATAAAACCAGATAGTCCAGGAAAAAAGGAGCCCTTTAGGAAAAAATCAGTTTAGAGGACTTTTCAAATTGACCATTCCTTTTCATATACTTAAATTCAAATAACGGATACAATCACAGGCCCAAATGTTGGCATAGAATAAAATCATGTTCATTTATTTTTTCTGCATCTTAGAATTAGAAGGCATAAAATTAAATACGTTGAATGTAATAAATTCATCCATACAAGTGCAAGTCTCCAGCTATAATGCATTTTATGGCAGATTTATCATTTAAAAAATGTACCAGTAAATCAAAAAAGAGGGAGTATGTCCATTTAACTTTTATTGAAGTGTATGTAGGAGGTCTTCAGAAACCAAATATGAGCATGAAGATATGGCCAAACATAAAATCTATCAAATTCAGTGAAAAGTTGCTGACTTTAAATAGTAGTTGTAAGAATGACCAATATATATTCTTTGTTAACAACCCCTCACTCTACAGTAAAAAAAAAAAAATAAAATAAACATTCAGTAAACATTCTTTCCTAAGGTAGTTTCCCTTATATATCAGTGATTTATCCATTTCTTTGTATACACAAATTTGTTGAACATACCAATCAGTGGTTCTCACAATTGAAAAATAAAAGCACAAAAAAGTTACACTCTTGTACAGGTAAATAAAAGATCACCTTGAATTAAACTGGATCTCCTTAAGGGCATAGTATAGTTTCAGTTTCATTACCTATTACATAATTAGTTTCTTACATACAAATATTGACATATTTGGCTTGTGCTTCAAAGCCTTTGTGTCTATGAAGTCCATGTCAACGCAGCTCATAATTTGAAGTCACTGGCAAGTTCTTTACTGCTGCTGGGTTTGACCTGATCGTGCATCAGAGTCTCCTCAGCTCCTGCTGTGGCACTGCACATCTCCGAGGCATCTTCCGCATCAGGGTCCAAGCCGTCAGGACAGGGAAGTTTTAGTAGCTCTTCCCGGAGCTGAGCAGTGTGACGCTACACAGGGTAAAATGAATGATGTCAGAATCGCAAACCCCAGGATTTTAACACATCATCATTTGAGGAAGGAACTGAGTTTAAAATAAAATCCAAAGTATTAGGCCTATACATATTTATTGAGCACCTTCCTTAGGTGCTAGCTACTGTAACAGGCAGTGAATAAAATTGGCAAAAATCTCTAACCCCAAAATAATGATGCTGCTGAAAAGCCCTGAGTAGCATGCCCACAGATCCTACCCACGCTCCCAACCCCTAGAGAAACAGCATTACTGATGACTCACAGGACACCAGCCATTTGTTACACACACTCTTTTAAAGAGAGTAACCACTTGACTTGGAATACATGCTGCCTCTGGCTGCATATTTTTGAGAGAAAGACAATCCATAAATTAAAATAAACCCACTGCTATTTTAGTGAATGAAAACAAGTATTTATCAGGTACTAGGCCCAATGTAGAATGTCTGCAAAATGTTTCACACTGATTGTCTCACTTATCGCCCAGAACAAACCTCAGAACTAATTTTACCATCAGAATTCTTTTCAATTTAAGCAAATGAAAAAGAAGATTTAGAGAGATTACATAACTTTGTATTACCCCATACTGCCATTTAGGGAAGGGAGTAGAGACATTACTAGAGAGTCACTGGTTGTCTACAAACAAGTTTGGGTTATAATTTCCTCGTGGGAGAGAAATGGCCTCAAATCTCTCTACCAAGGGCTTTGAAAATTAGTTGTGTCACAGCTGACTGAAAATTAACTAGCCAACATTTACAGCACAATTTTTGTAGATGTGGCACTGTGTTCAACACTGACAATGTAAAAGCAATAAGTAGTATAAGGAAGGTACAATCTCTGCCCTTACAGAGTCTAAATTTTGGCTAGAGGTATAAGACATATAAACAAGATAAAACAACTACACACTCGCAGCCATTTGTAAGGTTTCAAAGTATGTTTATATGCTGGTAACTAAAAATTCCTCTAGCCCCAATTTCCCTTCCACTGTGGACTAGAGGAGAAAACACCAAGTAGGGAGAGATAAAGAAAAATCTAATGATTATAAGGGTCCAGCTGAGGTGGGAATACTATGCCTTTATTGTGGAATCAAGCTGAACAGCTGCATACTTTTCTCAAAAAGTACTCAGGAGCAAAGGTATAGTTAAAAGGACATAAATTTGGACTGTTTCAGAGAGAAAGATTTCCAGGTCAAGGTGACACAGAAACAACAGAGCAAAAGAATTTGAGATATAAACAAGACATGACTGAGATAAAGCCAAAGAAGCTGGACTTTAGCTCCTGAGGTTTTATGAAAGGAAAAGACAAATCTAAACGCGTTTGGGGAGGGTCAATCTGGTTACGCACTGTAGAAAGAACTGGAAGGGGCAGAACCAAGTGCAAAGAAGCTGGTCAAACTAAGACTAAGCTGTTGGAACTGAATGGGAATGATGGTGGGGGGTGGGAATCCCCTTATGAAGGCAGCGCTGATGTCCTAACCAGCTATACCAGATCAAGGAGGAGTTAAATCTTATCTGAAGATTTTACGACAAAGAAAAATAGTTTAAAATTAAGGAAATACAGAAAGTTAGAAAACCTGACTGGAAGGAAGATAGGCTCTAATTTTAGACCTTTAATGAAGTGATGATAGCACATCCCAATAAAAATGCCAGTAATATAATTTTGAGAAAGCAAAGAGCAGATAATAGTTTGAAAAGTCACTTTTAAAGAGTAAATGGCCAAAGTCTAGGGCATAGATACAATGAGAAAGAAAGAGAAAGAGAGAGAATAAAAATAGCCCTGAGGGTCAAAACATAAGCCTTCAGGTATACAATCACTCAGAAGGCGAAAGAAAAAATACACCTCAAGAATTAGCGTGAGAAGAGGAGGAGCCCAGGACAGTCTACAGATGAAAAGTACAGTAGAAAAGACAAACATTAGGCCACTGTTATGAGTGTTTTCATAGGTAGGCATGGGGAGTTATAAAAGCTCATAGTAAAATCATCTAATTTAAAAGTGAAGGCAGGCTTCCGTGAAGTGAAATTTACGCTGAAAATTGCATGAAAGTGAGCTAGGTGAAAAGGAAGCAATTGCAAAGGGTGGAGGGGAGAGAGCTGAGTGAACAGAGAGGTGAGCCAGGGTCAGTGGCTTTGAGAACTGGAAAGCGGGTAATTTGGTAGAAAGTCAAACTGCAAAAAGGCTAATTAGTGAGAGGGTGGTTTAAAAAATGGAGGCAGAAGTGTCAATTGCTCTACTTTGATAGTAAAAGAAAAGGAAGAGTTTTCTAATAATAAGGGCAAAATAAAACTAGCTTAGGGGGATGCAAGTATTAAAGAGAAAAATAACTTTTTGTAAGTTTTTAAAACGGGAAATTTCGAACATATACAAAAGTGGGCAGAATATAAAATAAACTCCCATGTATATCTATCACCTAGCTTCAACAATTATCAACTCAGTCGGTCTTGTTTCATCTCTATCCCCACCACTTGCTTTTTCCCATTTTATTTTGAAGCAAATCCTAGACATCATATAGTTTTTCGTTTGTAAATACTTCTACATGTAACCTGAAAAGATATGGCTATTTTTTAAAATCCTACCTAAAAAACTAATAAATCCTTATTATCATCATCTAATCATTTTAAGTGAAGATAGTTTTAAAGTTAGAAGGAAAGGAGCCAGCAGAGATGGAAAAAATTGAAGATAGGAAGAGGGGAGATAACTGGTGGAAGATAAGAGGAACAAAGGTGAGTAAAAGCAGATATGATTAAGCAGGAGAAAAAAGGGTGGCTCTTGAAGAAAGGATTCCCATATAGGGGGAAAAATCTCTAAAACCATCCTGTGAGACATTTCCACCTTATGAACACCCACGTTGAAAACAACTGCTCATCTCCCCCAAACAAGTGTGTCACAGACGCTTCTACCCATCAGCTGCTGGAGGCTCTACACCCGCCATCTCCCTCACTACTCCAAGTAACAAAATTCTGGAAGGTAAGAAGCCTAGGGAAAAGCTAAAGGAATAAAAAAGTCACGCATGGAGCACACTTTGTTATCATCATCTCCAAATAACTCTAAAAAAAACTCTCTTGCCTCAGTCTCTGTCCCTGTTTTTAATTTGAGGAACTGTCAATTCATTGTGAAACGAATGTACCTTTTCTACAGACTGTTGGATAGCAATTTAGGCCTCTGAACTTAAATTTTATGTTTCTTTGATCCCTCCCACCCTTTACCATCTAGTTGCCATGGTTCTCTTAATGAATATACAACTCTTCTTTCAAAGCCACCAACAGAACTCACGTTAGGAAGGCCTACTTACCTTGAGAGCTGCTGCGTGGTGAGACATAGTTCTGCCGACCCGCTTATCACTGCTGTACTGCTGGATGTCTGCAATCCACTCCTCACATTGGGCCATGATCTCAACTCTTTTCAAGTAAAAATGTTTGTGTATAACCTTAAGAATAAAACAAGCAAGGGAACAAAATGTGTTCAGGTCAGAATTTAAAAGACAAAGTTTGTGGCATTACCAAAAAATGAGATTTAAAAGACACTGCAATGTTTTTCTCTTGATAAAACTCAGTTTAGCGAACTCTACATTATTAACAGGGAAGAATCAGGCTTATGACATGTGTTGAAATGCCCACTCCTGTAGCAGAAAATAATGCCCAATCCCAATAAGATACGCAAATAGTTAATCCTACTCAGAGAGAATAAGACGTATATAATACAACATATTCAGACAATGAATAGAAATAAAAATAACCAGGAGAGAAGAGTTAGAAAAGCATTGAAAATAGGAAACTTATCAAAATTTGTATCTTCGAAAAAGAACTCAAACAACACCTAGATAAGTAAAGATATTCCAAATGTGAAAGGCATTTGCACAGAAATCAGAATGTAGCCCTAAAAAAGGCACTATTATTACTTTCTTAATTTTATCTCTGGTTAAGGATAGGATTTTATTTTATGAAGTTAAATTTTCTTGTAATAATTATGACTTAGATTTGGGATTAAAAAATTCTATCCTTGATAAACTGAGTAAAATTTCTCCCTGTGTAAGCAGTACAAGTCTATGGCTAACAAATTTAAGTTAGAAAATAGATCAATTTGGAAATATTATTAAATCAATTTGGAAATATTAGTCTGTATTCTGGGTGAGCTACTATATTGTCCAATGAGCTTACCACCCCTAAAGAAAAGGCAATAATACCTACAAGGGAAAAATCAGTAGGAAAACCTGGGAATGGATGTAAAACACCAATAAGATCCTATTACATTTAAGAGTTTGTGCGTTTGATGACTGTAGGGATACAAAAGTGAAAGACAGCCTGACAAGAAGAACTTTGATAACCACAGAAGTGGGTGCACCAGAAAAAGATACTTAAAAACCAAAACCAAAACATCCCAGGAAATTCAAAGATGAGTGAATCACATCTGATTAAGAAAATTAGGAAAGTATTCATGGACAAGGGGTGCCTCCTTCAACATAAACTAGGTTCTCAAAGGATGAGAAGGTTTATTGTTTCAAATTATACTTATATGCTTTTTGTAAAATTCATCCCCGGGGCCGGCCCCGTGGCCGAGTGGTTACACTCCCGCGTTCCGCTTTGGGTCCCAGGATTTCGCCAGTTTGGATCCTGGGTGTGGACATGGCACCACTTGTCAAGAGCTGAGATAGTGTCCCACATAGCACAACCAGAAGGAACAACTAGAATACACAAGTATGTACTGGGGGGCTTTGGGGAGATGAAGAAGAAGGAAGAAAAAGAAAAAGATAGGCAAGAGATGTTAGCTCAGGTGCCAATCTCAAAAAAAAAAAAAAGTCATCCTCTCACTCTGAGTTCCTTGCACTGTTTTACTCTTCTTCCAGAAAAAAGTTTTATGCATGAACCAACAAATGATACATCAACGGAGTATATATACCTATAAATTTTTTCAATACATTTAAAAATTGAAGTTTGACATATACAGAAAAGTGCACAAATCATATGTGCACAATTGAACTCATTCTCCCACAGTGAACAAACCAATGTAATCTTTACTCAGATAAGAAACAGAACATTACACCAAGCAGGCCAGAAGCCTGCCTTGTGCAACCTCTCACCATTAATCTTCACTCAAAGGTATACACTATCCTGACTTCTTTAAGCATAAGTTAGTTTCACTCATTTTTGAACTTTTCATAAATGGAATCATATGGAATGTCCTTTTACATGCCGTGTTAATGTGTACAGCAGTTCATTTATTTACATTGCTGTATTCCATTTTATGAATATTCCATAATTTGTCCATTCATTCTATCGATGGACAATTGAGCTGTTTTCAATTTACAGCAATTATGAATACTGCAATCAACATTCTCTATAACCAATACGTACACAATTTCTATTGAGCATATACCAGGGAGTGGAATTGCTAGTCACAGCTTGTTAGATCCTGACAGAGTCTTTCAAAGAGACTCTATTATTTATATTCCCATCAGAAGTTTATCAGAGTTCCAACTGCTCCACATCCTAACATTTGGCATCAAAAGCTTTTAAACTCTTAGAGATGGTGAAGGATGGGTAGACAGGGGCCAGACAATGTAGGGATTTGTAGGCCATGGTAGGGACTTTGGGTTTTCTTCTTCATATAATGGGCAGTCCCTGGAGTAAGATGATCTGATTATGTGTGGAGAATCATTGCAGAGGGACAAAAGTGGAAGCAGGGAAATCACATAGAAACCTACTTCAACAGCCCAAGCAAGAGGTAATGGTGCACTGAAACAGAGTGGCCATGGCAAAGATGTTTTTTACCACCAAATTTTGACTATGCTTTGAAGGGTAGAGCCAACAGGATTCGTCAATAGACTGAATGTGGTATGTGAGAAAAAACAACAAAGTCACAGATGATTAAGGGTTTTGGCTTAGCTGATGGTGCTCTTACTGAGAGGGGGAGGAAGAATCAAGACTGCAGTCTCACACAGTGTTAAGTCTGAAATGACTATTACACATGCTAGCGAACTCAACAAGTAGTTCATATATCTGAATTCATTATTTGAATCTTAGGGGGACTGAAAAAATTAATTTATGATGTTGAGTTCTGAGTACCTTAGTTCAGTGCCTAATAACAGTTGACACTTGATATGGTTGCAAAATGAATTAGTTAATATAAGTAACTCAAGCTTGAAAAGAGACAGAATATTATGCTTAAGAGCACAAAGAAATGCATGTTTGTATTTCTCTGTAATATTAGGAAAAGTGATTTCCCACAGCCTTTCAAGGTAAAAATGAAAGCCTTTGAAAAAGTAAAACACCCAACTTCATCATTCAAAATGTAAGTTCATTTAGTAATAACAAAAATAAAAGAAGAAATGTTCTTTTTCTATTCCTTCAGAGTATATTCCCTGCTACTATTTTTTTTTAAAAGATTTTATTTTTCCTTTTTCTCCCCAAAGCCCCCCGGTACATAGTTGTGTATTTTTAGTTGTGGGTCCTTCTAGTTGTGGCATGTGGGACACTGCCTCAGCATGGCTTGACGAGAGGTGCCATGTCCGTGCCCAGGATCCAAACTGGCAAAACCCTGGGCCACCGAAGCGGAGTCTGTGAACTTAACCCTCACTGATGCTATTTGATGAAGATGAGGCTTCAGGTATGATGCTACACATAAAACAGTTACACATAATATTTGCCTAGTTATATTAAAGATCAGTTTCCTGCCAGGTAAACATGCCAATTTTTCCTCTAAAATATTCAGTTTCTAGCACAATTTAAGAATGATTATCAAGAAAAACAACTTTAAGAAATAAAAATGTTTCAGAGACAGAGTAAGATGTGATCAAGTAATTTGATATGATGTGAAAATTACAATCATTTTTAGGCAGACTACGGAGAGACAACTGACCACAGGAAAAGAGCCAGGCCTCAGGATGGGGTGAAATAAAAGCACTTGAGAATATCAAAACAGGTTTCGAACTCAGTAAGTGCAACTTTTTCCTAAAGAAAAGAAAATGGCTTTTCTTCAAAATTCACACACTGATATTAGTATAAAGGCAAACCTTCTATTTGCAAGACAACTTTAGAAAGTATCCTGACCTCTAATAAAAAGAATATTTTTATGAGGAATATTTGAGTAACATATTTAGACAGTTTGCAAGTAGGATGGTACAATTAAAAGGAATTAATAAAACTGTCCCCAAATATAGTCAGATACCTTTTAGGAAGCAGGTGCTTTTAAAATTCATCTGTACTACATCGTTACTGATTTTTCGTGATTGAAAATGGTAATAAACTTTAGCATACCACAGACATTCTAAATATAGAGGCAAGCAATACTAATAAACTATATTCTATGATGCCTTTAATAAAGCAAATCATTAATTTTATTGAACATACCTCTTTAAAGCATGGTGAAGGGTTTCTAATTTGTTCTAGCATTGCCCACTTAACCGTTGCTTGTCGAATGTTTCCATCATATTCTCGAGAACTCTGTGTGCCACTGGGCGTGCCTCTAGACCGTTCATATCCTGGTTCATTAAAATAAGGCTCAGCTACTAATATAAGGGACTGAACAGACACCAATACCTGAGGAACAAAGAAATAAAGAAGACTTACAATGGGATTTTTACTACCAGTAAACTGATATCTTGCTTTATCAACCAAGAGTCCCTTTTAATATGTGCTTCCACATATTTTTATCACCATAAAATTGATAACTATGACATAATTACCAATTATGACACTGAAATACTTTACTATTAAAGCAAAATTAAAATAGGTAGAGTCTTATATAATATTTATACATCTTATTTTACATTCTTGAATCCTTGAAAAATAAAAATATATATGAAGATCCTACTTCCTGAAACTGCTAAAAAACATGTTTATAAACATCCCACATCTCAAACCAATCTAAACGCTACTGTCCTCAAATTGTCCTTACACCTAAAGAGCATAAAGCTAAGCACAAATTCTTAACAATACTCACTTGTGAGGAAAACTATGCATGAGGAAGTGTTTATTTTTATTCCAAGGAAAACTAACTTCCACAATATCACAAAAATCTTATCATTGGAAGCTCTCATTGGCAAGATGACATGGCTCTAAGATCACCTCGACCCCTCCATTTACATACCAGAAGGCTTGTTTTTCCAGATTTGACAAATATTGAACGAGCTCATTGTTAGCTGATATAATACTGCTAGCTAATACACATATCTAACTAGCTAACATAACATCTTTGGAGGCAGGAAAACATTAGATACCATCTGCCCACTTCATAAATGAAAATGGATTGACAGCAATTTGCACTTTCATTAGGAAAGATGATTAAATAATGTCAAGGATATGCATCTTAAGGGATGGATTTTCTCAGAAAATTTTAAAAATGGGAACCTGAACCTGAAATATGTGACCTAAGAACAGCTAAGATTAAACACGACCTGGAGTCACTACACATCATAGTAAATTATATACATATAGTTACAATATTTAAGTTACCTTAATAACAAACAAAATATATTTTCATTCCATAATGTAGGTTCACTGATTCTTAGTCAATTCTTTGATATTTTCACAAAGTCAAGAGTTAAAGACTTTTATTCAGAGGCTGAATTTATTGTCCTCCTCTTTAGCTTCATATTAGTATCCACAAAACTGCAAGACATTCTCATTGTAATTTGTTCAGGGACTACCTAAATCAAGAACCATATTAACAGCTTCCTTTCACTATCTGCGTCAACAAAAATTTTAACACTATCGTCTGGTCTTCTACCAGGCCACTCAACTAGTCAACAATCTTCTCTCCTACCATTTTATATATTCACTTGGTCACTATATCCCTACCACTATCCATTCTTGCAACTTATTCTCTAAAGATTTTATTTTTTTTTCCCTTTTTCTCCCAAAGCTCCCTGGTACATAGTTGGATATTCTTCATTGTGGGTCCTTCTAGTTGTGGCATGTGGGACGCTGCCTCAGCATGGTTTGATGAGCAGTGCCATGTCCGCGCCCAGGATTAGAACCAATGAAACACTGGGCCGCCTGCAGTGGAGCCCGCAAACTTAACCACTCGGCCACGGGGCCAGGCCCGCAACTTATTCTTATCTTAGGCTTTCCACCAATTTGCCATATTCCTACTCTACTCCTATTAAGAATTATTAATTTTTTAATTTCCTTTATTTTCATATTATGTCAGAAGATATAATCTTTTGACTTGGTCAGGTACATTGAAAAATTTTATTAAAGATATTTCAGGGGGCTGGCCAGGTGGCACAGTGGTTAAGTTTGCACGCTCCGCTTTGGCGGCTCCGGGTTCACGGGTTCGGATCCCCGGTGCGGACATGGTACTGCTTGGCAAGCCATGCTGTGGCAGGCGTCCCACATATAAAGTACAGGAAGTAGGCATGGATGCTAGCTCAGGGCCAGTCTTCCTCAGCAAAAAGAAGAAGATTGGCAGCAGATGTTAGCTCGGGGCTAATCTTTCCCAAAAACAAATGAATAAAAAAATAATAAAAATTTAAAAAATTAAAAAAAAAGATATTTCAAACATAGGAAAGTACAGCGTACAGAAAATATTAATTTGCAATAAGAAACTATATATGAAATAATAACATCTCAGGGGTGAGGGAAAGAAATACTTTTAATTAGTAAAATGCTTTTGGCCTTTCAAAATAGTAAGTACCTCCCTCTAAGGAAAATTATGCTGATACTGAGTAGGACTTTAATCAGTGGCTGACTTCCTGAACTTTTTAAGAAAAATGGTAATATAAATTTGTTAACATTTATAACCATTTATAAGTGGCTGATTACATGAACCATTAAATATGTTTAATTCCTCTTGCACATGACATCTTTATTAACACATCCAATTAGAACAAACTATTCATAAGGCATTAATAGCTATTTTAGGTACATTATAGCAACATTAAGAAAGTTATGTATGCAATGCTAAAATTTGGTGCTACTGATAAAATGTAATAATTCTTGATGACAGTTCTAATAAGTAATGTAACTTTTGATCTTAAACTATTCAAATAGTTGAAACTATTACTAGGTTACTGCTGGATATGAGACCTACAGCATAAGACTAAAAAATGTGAATTTTTATACAAATAAATATTATTCTTTTAAGAGTTTCACTACAAAGAAACTAAGCAATTCCAATAATGCTTGTCGCTGTTCAAAATATTTCTGAAACCTTTTTAATTGTATATAACATTCAAAACTTTTTGTGGGAATTTTCAATCTGACAAAAGTAGTTTTATCCTTTGTGCACATATGATAAATAAAAGTGTAAAACAACTTTGGGTCCCCAAATCTAACTAAAAAAAAATTAAGTAATTTTTCCTGAGGCCCTGTAGTCTGCCTCTAAAGAAAGTTCCTAACAGAAAACAAAGAGTAATGCATTCCTGCCTAGATGCATTTATTTATGGTATAATGTTAATAAAAGATCACAAGAAAACTACAGACCAATATTTCTTAGGAATATAGATGCAAAAATCCTCAAACAAAATACTAGCAAACTGAATCCAGTAACATATAAAAAGAATTATACGGGGTTTATTCCAGGAATGCAAGGTGGTTTAACATTTGAAAATTAATATAACACATCATATATTAATGACTAAAAAACAAAAATAACATGATCATTTCAATAGATGCAGAAAAAGCATTTGACAAAATATTCAACCAACTAGGAACAGAGGGGAAGGTCCTCAACATGATGAAGGGAATTTATGAAAAACCCACAGTTAACGTCATACTCAATGGGGAAAGACTGAAAGGTTTTCCCTTAAGATCTGGAAGAAGACAAGGCTATTCGTTCTTGCCACAGAAAAGATACAGCCTCCTCTTGCTCCTGTCCAAGTCAAGTTCAGCATAGATCTGGAAATCTAGATTCAGGAAGCTATCTAAATAGAGAAAGTCATATAATAACAGTATTATTTGTAAAACTAAACAAATTAGAAGTGAAATATTTAGTCAATATGGAGAAATAGTTCAATTATAGTATATGAACTCAAAAGATTTATTATATAGCAATTAGAAATTATAAAAATGTAATCTGGAAAAATGGGTATGCTCTAATGTTAAGTGAACAGAGCAGCATACAAATAATTTATCTGCTATGTTAATTATGACTATATGAACAATGTATATGACAAAAACCCTAAAGGGAATATAGTCATACAATTGCTTAATAACAAAAGTATGTTCTGAGAAATGCGTCATTAGACAATTTCATCATTGTGCGAACATCATAGAGTGTACTTACACAAACCTAGATGGTATAGCCTACTACACACCTAGGCTATATGGTACTAATCTTATGGGACCATCGTCATATATGAGGTTTGTCGTTGACCAAAACGTTGTTATGCGGTTCATGACTGCATATAAAAAAGATCATTTTTATGTGTGGGTAAAGTTTCCGAACTTGAAAAATTTAAATCCTTAAGCATAAGTTTCTTTATTTCACAGGATTTTTGGTATACATTAGATATACAGGCAATATAAAAGGTAAAAGCAAGTCAAATTTTAAACAAAGAAACTTTGAAAATTAACTATAGGTTTATTTTTAAAACTACATAAATTCAACAAAAAACTCAAAAATTGATTCAAATTCTCAGATAAGTCTAATTTATTATGAGTTTCCCTTCATAATAAAACTCATCATAAGCTTAATTTATGTTGACAAGAGTAACATACACATAGAAAAAATATTTTAAGGTTTTTGGACTAGAACTGACAATCATTTCTAAAATGAAGAAGCAGTTACTTGGAGGAATATTCTAATAACTTCCTTAGTTACTTTGCATGAATCATGTAATCTCTCTTTTTCTTAGTCTTCATATTAGCAAAAGGGGAAAAAATTTATTATAGAACTATTTCTTTAATTCATGAGGATGCTACCAGCTCTTTTCAGAGAATCAAAAAAAGTAACATCCTAAAGAATTAGTTTTCATATCTTCTTTCACCTAATTCAAAATAAGAATGTATGAAAAGAATACTTTGAGGGTAGGGCAACTTTAAGAGGCTTACTTTGGCATAATTTATTGTAATATTTCTTAAAATAAACACTAAACTGTAAATGTGAGTTTAAACTTTTATGTAGCAAAAGCGATCTTTTTCTGCCTCCTCAATGAACGAGCAACAAAGTTAAGTCACGTTATTAATATGTTTACTTGTCCACCTCTTTGCTGGAATTCTGAGCTATTAAGATAAAGCATTGGTAGAAAACACTTGATGGGATACTATATAACATTTTATGTGCTTAAGTGGTTTGTGGAAATTTACTTATAAAATTCAAGACTATGAAACGTGTATGTCAAATGCTCTGCAAAATAAGAACTACAAGTCTCAAGTTTTATGACTTCCAGGACAGTACTTCTGAGCCTCAGATGAGTCCCATTATCAACTATAGAAGAACCATATCATATGTGGACCGATATGTAATACAGATGGAGTCTATTAAATTCTACTCACATGAGTTTAAGCCTTGTAGTGACTGGGAGATGGGAGAGACTGATCTGTTTTGTCTTTTCTTATTGCACCACAGTGTACTTTAGGGCAACTCGGGATTTTTTTTAAAGGCAATTCTGACAAAATGCAATTTTTGTCTTATCCCCTAACTTAAGATTCTAAACTCTAGATAAGATGAGACTCCATTGTACTAACTGCTCACCTATAAGCTATTTAATATGTATCCCCTATTAATCTATCTTTTCTTTTGGGTACTATTGTTTATTATTGATCACCGAAAACATTTTTTTAAACACATATAGGTCTTTATTTTCTAAGTGATACTGTCAGAGAAATCTGTTTACTTGCAAAAAGCTTGAGGTCTGAGGATTCCACTTCTCTTCTGGTCTTCCATGCCATGTATTTAAGATGCTTAAACAAACCTGAGGAAGAAGAGAAAAAAGCATAAATAGAACTGAAAGGAGTACTTTTTAAAAGCAACTGTCACAACTAGAAGTCAAAATGAAATGCTATCATGTCAAAGTATCTCAGTTTTATGTCCTCAAACAAAATCCTAAGGGTCGGTCTGTTAAAATAAATTGGCATCTTCAGATGTGATTCAAATTTGTGTGGCATTAGAAGGAAAATAAATCAGCACCTACTACATGTTAATAGAGGTAACCTATTTTTTAATTATTATTTTATTGAAGTCATAATGGTTTATAACATTGTGAAATTTCAGGTGTACATTATTATCAGTTTCTGTATAGACTGCACCATGCATATCATCAGTAGTCTAATTTTTATCTATCATCATATATATTTTGTTCAAATTACAAAAAAACCTTTGGTTACAGTACTTTATTCAGTATTAGAAACAAAACACTGCATACATTACCTTGCCATCATTATAAAGGTTTGGATTGAATCGTACGCTATGACCACCAGTTGTCTCTAGATTCACAAGAGGGGGTGAACTGGGATAATCTTGAGGAAAATATACATCAAACTCAAAGCAGCCATTTGCATAAGGGGTGTCTGCTGGACCAGTTATCAGAACCTAGCATGAATATACAACACACAAAAGCCTATGTTACTATTTTTAAACACTGCTATTTAATAAGGAAAACACAATCTACATGAAATAAGAACAGTCTTGCATCCTACATATATCTTGACCAGAACGTGTTAAAAATGAAGTTAAAAGTCAAAATAAATACAGGATTAGGAAATGGTTTCAGGTTAGGATTACAGTAATTTGATTTTGGTGAAAATGGGCTATTAAAAGAGAGATGCCTTATTGGGAGCAAGAAAGCTTAACATCAAAAACCTTTTAAAATACTAAAGTTACCTTTTTCTGAGAGCTTTCCTTCATGGTGTTCTTTATGGTATTTTCAACAATTTGAGATTCCAGGTACATTCATTATCATATCTCAAAGGTATGAGGGTAATTTTCTGCTCTAAATCTTCAGACAAGTTAATGTTTTAAGGAATAACTTACTTTTTAATATGTTTCTCTGGGATAATGAGACAAGTAGATAACAGGAACAAAAGTTCTCATGTAACAACTTGCCAACACAAATGTTTTGAGAGAACAGTAGTCTTTCCCCCTTAGGGTTATCAGTAGTCCAAAAAACAGCAGAGAACCCAAAAGTGAGTGTCAGAATTATTTAACGAATTTTACTTGAGTTAATCAACAGGTATTTATTGTGCAAAGCATGAGCTCTGGTCCTGAATAGCTATGTGTGGAGGCAAGTGGCACTAGAGTATCTGTGACAATTCTGATTTATGTTTTGGGGCTCCATGTTGGGATCCTTTATGTTAGGTATAACATAATGCTTAACAGAGATAAAGTAATTTTATGTGGTCCATTTAGTGATAAAATATTTTGCTAGGCAATCATCCTATAATTGGCTCTATTGTTTGTAATAAGGAGCAGGTAAGAGTGTGGCCAAATAGGCAGAGTCTATGAGACTTAAGAAATTATCCAAAACATCAAGTGAAAAAGCAAGCAAACAAAAAATCTTCCTCAAATCAATCAGTCAATAGTTTCAGTTGTGTATCTAAGGAAGCTTGAACATTTAACCCAGGAATTAATTCATAAATGTAAAGAAAGCTTCCCCACCCACCCCCAGGTGTCAAATCTTTAAAATTTTCTTGCTGCAGCAATCTCTTGAATTTTAAGGCCAGACCACCACAGTGTTAAAACATAAAGGTGTAGGTTATTTATCATTATATTATCATTACTTAATTCACAGATCTTATGGATCTGTATATACATAAATTTCCTACAAAAGAACAAAAAGAGTCATTTTTGAAGACTGATAGTATAAAACAGAGAAGTATCTTGGATGACAAGGAAGAAATCCTATAACTTTTTTTCTACTGACCAGCCTTAAAACATTTGATACTATGCTCTAAAACTATGACAGGCTGTGCACAGCCTCTGCTCAAGGAGGGTATTTTGGTATTTTCTTCTAAATCTTTATTTTGAACAGCAGTCTCATCCATATACTTTGAACTAACATTAGAAAAGGACTCCTTTCACGGATGTCTTTATTGAACTTATTAAAATTCATGCATTTCTAGTGTTTTGTATGAATATTTGAATAAGCAGATTAGCCAGGGAGACAGGGGAAAAAGTTGTTTTTTCTACCTTCATGATGTCAAGTCGCTCCTCATCACAGCGCACAAACACACTAGAAGATGATGAAAGAGGCAGTGAGGTTGAAAGTGTCACAGCTTCCTGGGCCAGGCGGCGGGCTCTGGCAGCACTGTTTGCATCATTTGCATTTTTCACCTGAGACATGTAGTGGTAATTTACTTTAAAACCCAATTTCCCATCTTCATCTTCAGAAACCATCTCAAACGTGTCTAAAAGAAGAAAAAGAAGGAAAAAACACTTAAAAAAAAAAAGGAACTAGAATGGAGGATAAGTTGCTATAATGATAAAAAACATAAATAGAAAACATAAATAAATCTGTCCTTCTTCCACACCAAACAGAGAATACCGCAATGTGGAAGAACAGCATACAATAAATGTTTATGTAACACCTACTGTTAGATGGATGGAATATGTAATAGAAGCAAAAGTAAGAAAATGGTTTTTAATCTACTGTGTGGATATGCTGATAGATTATATTATATCAAGTAGCTAATGACAATACAAAGTAGCAGATAATTTATTCTCAAAATGAGTGGTATATAATATTTTTGCCAAAATAATTCAGAACGTGAAATGCCGAAAGTATTCTCCTTATATTTCATTTTTAAAAAATAAAATAAGTCTTTACATATTTTCACTGATTTGAAACCACAAAACAGAAAGGCCAGGCTGAAGTTTACTCTTGCATTACTTCTGGAATTTAAATTAACAGAATAAAAGAAGATTATTAGGGTAATCTTCTAGGCACTTTGACAGAAAATAATTAATGGGCTAATTCTTTAGGCAGATTTGGAAGGACTTAAAGATATTCTTTACTTATAAGCTATGTACATATACAACAGAAAGAAAACAGTGAATTTGAAATTTCTCTCTAATTCAGAGTAATCCAACTCCACTAATGGATTAAAACAAAAATATTTAAATAAATTATAACCCTAAACCCAAACCACCTATTAAGGCAAATACTGTCATTAGAAGCAATGATAATTTTTGATTTTGTGTTCATACAATTCTAAATATTTGGAAGAACATTAATGTTATAAAATTGTAATTAACATGAATGCATTAAATTTTACCAAGAACTTACTAAGTGCAAGGTCCTAGGCTAGGCTATTTGGGTTAAATGATAAATAGGAAACTATATCTGCCTTCGAGGAGCTTATAATCTAGAAAAAGAGGGAAAGACCTATAATCAATGTTAGAGGTCTGTGCACTACAGTGTTTAAAATACGACTCCCACAATCTTTATTTAACAAATCCTTCAGAGAAAAAAAGGAACTCTTAGTTCATTTCTTATAGAAACTATTACCAATTCTGTTCAAGTAGAATCTAATTTAAGAAGCAATGCTAAAAGCTTACTTTATCACACAATACATATAATACTGTTGGCTGATCAAATGGACTATGTCTCAGCAGGACTACTGACTAATTTCTATCAGTAAACTTGTAAACTGGAGTTTTTATCTGCCTGATTCTGCTGCCTTTCACATACTACAGGGATAAATTTCCCTTAAATTGTATAAATAGCACTCCACCAGACACAAACACAAATGAGCCCATTCCCATGCCTGGAGGAAACTTCTTTATCATATAACTGTTTATACATAATGATGGCCTCTGAGATGTTGCATATATTACTGAAAAACTGGAAACAACCTAAAGGTCCAGTTACTGGTTAAACAAATCATAGTACATCATGTGATAGATATTAAGCAGTCAATAAATATCAAATTGTAGAAGAATCATGATACTGAAAAATGTTTGATATATAAGGTAGAAAATGCAGTTTATTAAAAAAAACTCAACAGAGAACATGTATTTTTTCTGAATTATTCTACATTATCCCAAAAGTCAATGGGTATCAAAAGTCAATTATGTTTGAAGTCATATCCAACATGGAGAGTTTATGATTTTACCTGGTATGACAGCAGCTTCCTGTCTGGGTAACATTAATCAAGGGCTCTGACATATGACTCCAAATTTCTTAATTAGAGGTAATAATTTTGAATCAGAATCTCTCATACACTTTAGAAGCATAAGCACACTCATATTGATGAAATAAAGCTTTTTGGATTGAAAGAGCTAAAGAACATACAGAGATGGAATGTAGCTAAACAGCTCCAATTACATGAACATTACAGTATGTTTTTTAAAGCCATTAATATACATTTGTATATGACCTAAGTGAACCAAAACCTAAAGTTCAATAAAATATTTAATTCCAACACATATACAAACATATTTCAGGAAACTTTTCTTCTAAGAATCTTAGAACAAACTTGTTATTTTCCTAATAGAAGATTGCTGGTATAAAATACTTTGACAAATTCTTTGACAGTCTCTTCAAAAGGTAGAAATTAATTCCCTTTTCCTTGAGTATGGGCTAGACTTAGTGACTTGCTTCTAATCAATGAAGCAAAAGCAATGTGTACGACTCCCAAGACTACATCACAAAAGGCAGTGCGGCTTCCTGTTGGCTCTCTCTCAGAGAAGTCAGACATGATGTGTGAAGACACTCAAGAAATCCTATGGAGAGGTCCACATGGGAAGGAGTTGAGGCCTTCTATCAACAGCCACATGAGTGATCTGGAAAGCACTGAAGCCTTCTGACTTAGTGAAGCCTTCACTTGACTGACGCTCCAGTCACCATCTTGACTGCAACCTAATGAGAGACCCTAAGCCAGAACCAGTGAGCTGAACCATTCCCGAATTCCTGACCCTGGGAAACTGTGATATAATAAAGGTTTGAAGCATCTAAGTTTTGGGAGTAATTTTTTATGCAACAATAAGTAACACAGAATGATTTAATAAAATACTATAGAAACTAATGAGAGTCCAAAAAGCTATAAAGAATCTTAGTAACATTCAATCAAATTCATATAAACCAAATAAAGCTTTTGTTTTAATACTCACAAAAAAGGAATTTTCAATAAAATGCTTCTTCAGGAGTACTGTTTAAAAAGCATGTTAATATACTTAGAGTGAGAGGAACAGACTAGATTGCCAAACTGAGTGGGGCAAAAGGCTGTAATATCATTAGAAACTAATCAAACCCCAAAGTAAAGTATAAAAAGGAGAAATCTGCGTGGCAAAGATTATGGAAAAATTTCTAAGAGAAAAAGGTATTATACAACATCAGAACACAAGTGATAGTTATATCCCACTGCGTCTTTTCAGGATTGATAAACTCTAACAGTAAAAATAGAAGAGAAAAATAATCACTTTTAAAAGATTTCTGAAAAGCCAAAACCAGGTTTTCAATGATAAACTAAGATTATACAAAATTAACTATATAAATATATAAAATAATCCATATAATTTTTTGACCCACTCCCACCCCCAAGGCAGGAATGTTTTCCATGTAGGAGGAAGCCAATCCTTGGTTGGAAAGAATCCCCTCTTCTCTCTCCCCAACCCTATTCCTGACACCTCCACTCCTGGCTAGCACTCTAAACATTGAACAGGAAATTGAAGTTTGCAAATTATATACATTAAAGAAGGGCAAAAAACATTAATAAAAATCCAAAATCCGGGGCTGGCCCCGTGGCCAAGTGGTTAAGTTCGCGTGCTCCGCTGCAGGCGGCCCAGTGTTTCGTTAGTTCGAATCCTGGGCGCGGACATGGCACTGCTCGTCAGACCACGCTGAGGCAGCGTCCCACATGCCACAACTAGAAGAACCCACAACGAAGAATACACAACTATGTACCGGGGGGCTTTGGGGAGAAAAAGGAAAAAATAAAATCTTTTAAAAAAAAAAATCCAAAATCCAAAATCAAATTAAGAATAAAAAGCAGATTAAATCTAGTGACAATATCCAAAGCTTTTTTGAATTATGAAAGACTAGTCAATCCAAAGCTGAGCAGTAACAGCAAATCATAGGTGGTTTAAAAAATGCTATTTAAAATCTTGGACCAGAAATATCATGCCCATGGAGCGCTTGTTCTTCCCCTCTATCTAGTTTTGGCAAATAACTAGTGCTATGTCTAATAGGGTGAGTGGGAAGCAACCAATTAATGCCCTTCTGACATCTCTACGAGAGTTATACTAAAAAGGTCTTAGTTTCTTCAGGATTTATTTTTAAGCTAAGCATGCTTTCTGGGGTTTCCCAACAAAGTTACTGTCCATTGACTTGAGTTTCAAAATTCCACTCCTTTAATCCAGAAATAGGCATTAAAGGTTTCAGCAGATATGCACTGTTACCTAGTTGGGGCAACTCACAGACCAAATCTCATTCAGGATAAAAGCATAATCACATAGCCAATAGACAAGCAGAAGCAGCTTCTTTAAGCTTTTGAATCTGAGGTGGAGGAAGGAGAACAGGGGAATGCTTTTGGAGGAAACAGGTTGTCACAGTGAAAAAGCATACAGAAGCGCGAAGCTAAAGATAAACCCACCTAACAGCTGATTTTGCTTCAAGGTTACCAACAGTTACCTCTAACTGTGTGTAGAAAAAAACGTGTGGATGTATACATCCAATATTTAATTTGAATGCGATGCTTCTCTGACAACTCTTGATATATCTCCAGTCTACTTCAGGTGTTTTATTCTACATGATATAGTGGATTTAGTTTCAAAAAAGATTTGCAGCAACAACATACGTTAACTTATCACTACAAAGGTTTCGTTTGAGAGACTTTAAAAATGAAGTCTATTTAAACTCTGAGCATACTTTTACTGATACCTGTGTTGTTGAGTGTGGCTGTAATGATCATACTTGTGAGTGCCCTTTCCTGATAATTCTGATTATTCCTTTTTATGATATCCCTTTGAGGATATCTGTTTCATTTTTCTATTTGTACGGCATTTGCTCTTAGTCTTTTACAACTTTAAGACTGTAGCAGACAGTATTTTTGCTACTCTGGTAATCATTTATAGTTATTAATATAGTGTTGAATGAATTTGAGGTTTATTACATTTTCCTGAATTCAAGTGTTTATTACAAAATGGTCAAAATCTATCAATGGCTGGCAGAATTATCCAAAAACACGAATCCCTTGGAAAATTGTTATATGCCTTCTGAATATCAGTATACTTCACCTCAACTCTTCTTCTTCTTTTTAAAGATTTTATTTTTTCCTTTTCCTCCCCAAAGCCCCCCGGTACATAGTTGTATATTCTTTGTTGTGGGTCCTTCTAGTTGTGGCACGTGGGACGCTGCCTCAGCGTGGTCTGATGAGCAGTGCCATGTCCACGCCCAGGATTCGAACCAACGAAACCCTGGGCCACCTGCAGCGGAGCGCGCCAACTTAACCACTCGACCACGGGGCTAGCCCCTCACCTCAACTCTTCTAATCTTAAAATGGCGAACAAGACCTTTGCAAAGATCTGCCTGATCTTTTTATCATTGATAAAAATGATCTGCTTTATCACTGTCAAATCTACCATCTCATGTGATTTTTACTGCAAACATGAGAGGTAAGTAGAACAAAAGCCAAATGATTAATACTGAGGTTTCAAAGACAGTATGACAAAAATCTATGTTTTTTGACTCCTATTTTAGTGTTCTTTGAGGGGCGCTAAAACGACGATCTTATCATTGGCCCTTACTTGTCAAGAGTTTTGGAATGGGAAAGGCTACAAATGAACTATGCGTAACTACATTTTCTAAAGGTAAATCTCATGGAATTCTAAAATGGTAGGAGTAACAGACTTTGTTCGAAGCCCCAGGTCTTGGCTTCCTTCAGGCCAGAACTGGAGACGTAAAGAAAGAAATCACTTCTGCCTGTTTGTTAGACATTTGGCTTTTCATTTTTCCTAGGTTTCCACTGAATCATGATTTATATAACTATAAATACAGATATAAATTCAAAGAGATAAAAAGATGATAAAAATTTTCCTGTGCATGTGTGTGTGTGTGTGTGTATATATATACATATATATATATACACACACACACAGAGAGTGCACGAGAGAATATGAATAATTCATGGTACAAGCAAGTTTTAAAATCTCTAATTTGCTAGACACATTTCAATAGCACTATTTAAAATGTGAAATGAAATTTGAATAAAGATTAAAATTTCAACTTACCAAACTGTAATTTCTTCATAACAGCCACATATTTTTCTTCAAGTGATTTCAATACTGATAAAGGTTTGGGTTTCATAGCCACCTTCTTTGAATATTCACCTAGTTTTTTTTCTGTTATTTGTATTTCAAGATAAATAACGTAAGTATACATTTTACAAAATTAAAACAAAAAACAACTTGTAGAGTTCAAATTCTGAATTCCAAAAAATTACCAAACTCTTCACAATTATCTTCCTATTGTACCATTTTAAGAATAAAAGATTTCTTTCTATTTCATAAACATAACTAATAGGGCTTAAAAAACCTTATCAATTTTAAAGCTTAAATTCTTGAAATGTTAATTAGGTTTCATCCATTCAGGCAAAAACAGCAGAAGTGCAATGGATAATGCAGAATCATTTATATCTTCTGTTGCTAACACATGAAAATACCAATTTTCACTTAATTCTCACACATAGTCTTACTGTACTATTTTCCACCTAACACAATGGCATTTTTCAATTTCATGACTTTCAATGGGAAGAAAAGAGAAACTTATAATGCATGCTGTCAGCCTACTAAATTTAGTCTTAGCAATCAGACATGGTAGAGGCAAATATTTTAAAATTAGAGACTATTCATTATTAATTTGGAAACCTGACATAGAACAAAACTTTTAGGTAAATGAACTTGCTTGAAAACCATTAACATAGAGGGAAAAGAAAGGCAGTTTTCAGTAAGTAAATGAAACATCTTTGAATCAAAAGAAACAGCATAAAAGGGATAGTATTGTACCTTGATTTGCTTGCCGCAAACTGGTAGTGGCTGCATAAACAATTTCAGCCGTCTTTTGGATGTCTGGTACCAAAAGAGTAAGTCCTTCTGGTTCTTGATCAGATGAATCTGGTTTTACTCCTGTTTTAACATTTTCTCTTTTAGATCTGAAATTTTTTTTTAATATGGAAAGAAATACAAGGAAAATTAAGACTTTAGGATTGAAAAATAAATATCTCTATAAGTCAATAATAGTAGTTAAAAATCAAAATGGTAGTGTGCATCTTATGTGACATATACTTGATATATATTGAGGATTGTTTAAATTAGATTCATTGTTACTTTTGAAACCATAGAATAATGCCTAGTATGATAAAGTTTTGGGTAGGTTTTCCCTTCAAATGCAAAAAGATACAAGAGACAAAGATTGCAGAAATGTCATACTGTTAAAACACTGAGATACCTGATATGTCCTTGGATCCACACTTTTAAAAACATACTTACAGTAATTATAAATACCTAGAAGTAGAGAAATCACTTCTGTATCTAAAAAATCACAGACGTCTATCCTCTCTCTTTTAAGACTTGGGGATCAAGGAACCATATGGAGTTTTTTATTTTAATACTATTTGTATTTCATTCAGAGTATATTAATTTCCAAGGGAAAGAAAAAGAGAAATTCCAGAGTAAAATGCAGGTTCACTATTAGGTGTCTTAATACAATGTGTTTCTATAAACTGGAAATTTTTTAAACACTAAGTTTTAGGGCATAATCATTTTAAAGATACTCATCTATTATTCTCTATTCAGGGTCTAAAATATACATAACTTTATATCAAATTGTATATCATAACAGGATGTATTACAGTAAAATTTCTGTGCATAAGGCATCAAAATGTTTCTTTAAATTTTCTAGATGAATGCAGTGGTATTTTATTATAAGATTCACTGAAAATAACAACTAAATATCAATTTTCTATTTCAACTCTCACCACATGTTCACAAAATAATCATTACACTACTTCTTAGATACTAAAAACCTACATCTTTGTTAATTCATTAAACAATCTAAAACAAACAAATCACATATAAATACAGGGGTTTCAAATTTGCATGGTAAGGTATGATCTAAACTACACATTACTTATTTTTCTAGTTGTATACCTACCACAAAAGGACTTGGCTATTATATTAAAACATTATTTCACAAAGTGAGCATGGAGCCTTAGAGAACTATAAAAAGACTAACAGAAGGTAGAAGAGGCTTTAAAAAAATATCATGTTGTCTATGTACAAATGAACCATTCTTTATCACAAAGACAAAAATCTGCTCAAAAGAAACTCAGTGTTTAACTTTAGGTAGATAATAAGAGGTAAATTAAGAAAAGCCACTCAGGTGGATAGCAAGGGTAAATGGATACAGTATTATGCATGTGCTTTGAACTGGTTCCCATAGTATGTGAAAAAACTAGTACCCACAGATATTTTTGACTATAAGGTATATACTACCTCACCTGACGAGATGATCTAACTGAAGAGGCATAATGTCACCTGGTTATTGCCTTTTCTCTTATGCTGTCTTCTTATCTTCCCTGAGGTATAAGAAGTCACAGAGAACACATGGCCAACTTTCCTTTTCCTCTTAGGAACCACTTGGTAGATATTATACTGTACAGTCAGGCACTGCTTAACGACGGGGATATGTTCTGAGAAATGCGTCATTAGGTGATTTCGTCCTTGTGCAAACATCATAGAGTGTACTTACACAAACCTAGATGGCATAGCCTACTACATACCTAGGCTACGTGGTACTAATCTTATGGGACCACCATTGTATATATGGTCCATTGTTGACTGAAACGTCATTATGCAGCACATGACTGTATATCATTTCAGTCATCAACATCTGTGTGTCTGTGTCTACGAACATATATGTTTGCATATGTATGTAATGAGAGTACAGTGAATGAATGTTTTAAGAATGAAATATCAAACATTTTTACTGCTAGAATCAAACACGATATTGTCTTTTGTAGCTACGAAACAAAGTTGAGACCACCAATTTCCTTAATGAAAACATGATTCTAGTAGACAAGCTCAAACAGATTCTCAACTTCTGAATTTAACAGTAGCTATTCACAATTAGTGTCAAACACTGAGAGTCAAGAGAAATGCATAAGCTGCTTGACAGTACATCCTTTAATTTATAAGGACTCTCTCTTCCCAACTATAAATGATTCTCTTTCTAATCCCAGGGCTTAAAAAATTCTTAAATAATAGGGACACTGAACCATAATAGGAAAGCAACAGTAAGTAGTTTCAGAAAACAGAAGAGTTACGGTTACAGATATAATAAAATAAAGATGGTACCCTAAAATCTGTCATCAATCAGTTGATCCACTGTACTTTCCATAAAGATTTCACTTAAAGAAATACATCTTGCCAAGTAGAGAAAGAAGATACAGGAGTGAAGCTCATTTTTCCAGAATTAGGGTATTTTCTCCTTGAAGAAACAAGAACCTCTGGTGTGGAGAGTCAACTATATCAATGCAATTTAGAGCAAGTTACTCTTGGAAAACTACTAAGTCTAAATTTCAAGCCCTAATCATGAATACCAATTTTCTAATTCCAGTTTTCAAAAGAAGACTAGTAGGAGCAATCCCTACTATTAAAATAGTGCAAATAGGATGATAAATTTTGTATTTTTTTGACCACAAAAGAAAAAATGTTAGAAAAAGTGCAAAAATCCATAGAAGTTTAAAAAATATTTTTTACACCAAATATATGAAAGAAATGACCAAATACATCTCAAAATGAAGACAGTGGTGGAATCATAAAGCAGATATATCTTAGAGCTTTACACCAGGTTCTAATGAGAAATTTTTATGTGGATAGTTTTTTTTTGACAAAAACATACAGGGAAAAAAGGGATAATGTCCGAAACATGAGTACTTTAAATATATGAAGAACAAACTACCTCCCTAATGATGACTACAACTAGTCATTGTCTGACATTAAACTATAGCCAGTAGTCTCTTTTCTATTAAAAGTTGCAGGTTACTGTCAACCCATATGTAGGCCCAGCTCATGAAAAAAGGCCATACCTTCGCTCACATCCTGAAGTCTGTGTGAAAAGCTATTTGAGTTCAAGGCACCTAGCTGGAAGTAGGTCTTTGAGACTGACAATGGATCCAACATGGTAAAAGCAATCAGCGACGGCCGCTACCATGGTATCCGCTGCTTTGTGCATACGTTGAATCTGGTTGTGATCACTGCCCTGAAGAAATACGAGGAATCAACTGAAGTTTCTACTATTGCACAGAATTATCTGTAAACATTTTCCACTATACTGTGAATTCCAACTAAATAGCTAACATATAAAGCAAATTTTGGCTCTGTGACACATAATCTGAACTAGGATGTGAGCAAAATGGGCAAATCTTTCTTGTGAAAAGGGAAAAAAAAACCCCATAAGTCAGCATTCAATTATATTGAATTGCCTCTTCTAATACTATCACCCAAATTAAGTCGGATATTTTGTAAAACTAAATACAAAATATCAGATTATGTTCCTTTATAACCTATAAACTGAAAACAGCTTATATAGCTATTTTCTTGGTAGAACATTAGGAAAGACCACTTCAATCCCCTGCACTCATAATTCTAAAGTCAAAGCTATCACACAGTTGAAATAAACATTTAAAAACCAGAGCCATGTTAAAGAAGTAATCTGGAGACTACATGTTGAAACGTTCAGATTCAGAACTATTAAGAATTGGCATCCTAGAGGAAGATTCTAAAACGCTAAGAGAATGAAACTTCTATGTTTATAAAACAATGCATCATATCATACTCCACAGCTCTAAAGCTCTCTGCAAGAATTATAGTTTAAAATAATTAAGATTAAAAGTAAGCAGAAGGATTTTAAAAAATATATTACTGTGGAGAATTATTTGCTTCTAATGTCTCCAGAAAATCTGAAAATAATTCTCTAAATGCACCAGTAAATGGGGCAAAGACCTCTTTAATTAAGATAAATGCTTTCCATGATTAGTTTAAAGCTCTAGATACCCTTTTGTGTTTACTTAAACTCTTTCCAAACGGAAGTACAAGTTTTAGTTTTCAATATGATTTAAATGAAAGTTGAAGATGAAATCTTTCTTGTCTTGGCAAGAATAAATGAACAGTATGAGAGAAGGAAATATTCAAAACAGAGGTATGAGAATTCTTTAAAAATAAAACCTTGATTTCTAGATTAGATAAAAAATATAATAATTTTTAGGTCAGATTAAACATCACAGGACATAATGAAAGTACTGTGTGCTATTGTGGAATGGAGCTGCCACAAATAATAAGCTTCACTAAGGGACAATCCAACTGAGGCAAAGAAGAGAGATTAAAATAAATGTTGGCATCACTGTCTCTACCGCCAAGTGAAAGGCTGATAAACAACTGAACTTGTTCAAGGTCATCAAAAACAGAAACTTAAAAAAACATATATGGTTACAACAAATGCTTTTTGGCTAAGAAATCAAGCCTTTCTCATTGTGTAGGTTTGAGAGGCAGAGAGGAAAAAGAGGAGAAACCAGGAAATATTTTTCCAACAGAAACAAATAGGAGGGCTAGAATTCAAATTTTTTCTTAAAGGATTGAAGCCCTAGAGGAACTAGCTTAAGGGAGTTAAAATAAGAGAGTTTGATAGAAAATACGCCTTTTAAGGATGAGGTCAACTAATCTTACTGCTTAGTTAGATAAAAAGGAATTGGGTATTTCTACAAGTGAATTCAGTTATTTTAAAATATGATAAACTTCTTTGCACCAGAAAGACTCTTTGAGATAGCTAAGGGAAATGGCAATAATAGATGCTTGCTTTAATGCTGTTAAGAAGTTAAATGTCCAGAAGACCTTATACTCAACATTTGTGTCACATCCGTATTAGCAATTAAGACTATCTGACTGACAGCAAGTCCCTCTTTCAAGTTTTTGGTGAAACTATTAAATACTAAATATGATTGTTTGCCTACTGGAGTCCAGCAGGAAAAGTCTGCATAGAAGATCAAAGACAAAATAATTGCCTTTGTTCCAGCTCCAAGGAAGCTATGAAGTTTGAACCAAACTACTATGGTTACACTTTGACTTCATTTTGAGATAACACAGGTTGGAATGGCCAGTAGGAGATGAATTTCACCAGGTCTGGTACGTAAAAGCCAAAGGGGTCACATCTCACAGTGCGATTATTTCATGGGCAACGGAATGAATTTTCACACTGCAAGATTATATTTCAATTCAAGTGGAAATGATATAGATAAACGTTTAAAGTATTATGTTATGTTACCCATGCCACAACCCCTTTATTAATGGAGGTAATTGAGAGTTACTTTCAAGTTCTTTCTTTTTTTAAGAGTTTAAAATAAAATACTGATCAATAACTGGTCATAAATAGAGGGGAGTATTTTTGCTTATTCTTTAAATATGAAGTATTGCTATATGAACTCTTTAATTTCTTCTTGACAAGGGAGCTAAAGATATTAGAAATATAAGGTATATTAAGACAACAATAAAATTCAGGAGACAGAAAACAATAGCCTCTCAGGTGGTGACAGGCTTCTTTTAGCAACAAATAAGAAACAATTTTATCACCAACACATTGCCCTAATCTATGCAAGTAGATACCAGATCAGCTTGAAAAGACAGGAGAGGAAAAATACATACATCAATAACTAAGAAACTTTCAGAAGAATGGTTTCTATTAATTCTTTGAAGCAAGAAAAACATCAAACAGGTAAAGCTGCCTTACTCTTTATTTAAATAATTATAGAAAGTTGCTACCTGTTTACGTACTAGATAGACCACAAAACACAGTGAAGCTTAGTTTACTTTAGTAATTAATACAGTAATTATTACTTAGGCACAACTTGAATGCTACACATAGCTAAGGAAATATGCCTTAATATCCTATCATAGTGCTAACTTAAAAATTCTTCAGGAGAATGAAAAAAGATGAGTAAAAGGAAACATAAGAAAAACTTCATAGAATCCACATTATTGTATATACTTTATAATTATCAAAAGCAAATTTTTCAACTAAAAATAATTTTACTTCATTGTCAACATTAAAAACTTTTTTTTATATATCCTAAATATACAAAGCTAAGTCAGAAGCAAGTCCATCTCTCCCATTTCTAATTATTTATTGATACACAAATCCAATTGTTCTTTGGAACTTAAGTTTAATTCAGTGGATAAATATACTTGATTGGGACATTAGGAGATCTGAGCTCTGCAACTAAGCATCAGAGAACCTGGAACAAATCACAGTATTTATGGACCTTATTTTTCAGAGGGATCTGAACTACCTGAAAGAGAGTCCCTTACAGCTCTAAAACCCTGAAGATAAAAACATGAGACAGGTTATTTACTATGATGTGTCAGGAAAGATTTGTTATAAACTAAATCTTACTTAGCAAGAGACTTCAAATTCAGCAATTAAGATTGCTTGAGATTTTGTCTGAGATAATAAAGATAGCGGCAATCATCCTGAAACATATAGCTCATATAACACAATTGATAATGCATGTAAGTGGTAGTGACCTTGGACTCAGCATCAATAAACATCTATCTCATCACACTGTCTTTGGCATGCGTGTAACACTGCTTACACTTTGTATACAGCCTTTCTCTCCGACTTTTGGTATCATGCTGTCTCGTTCTCAATGCACTCCCTCCCTCTGTCCCTCTACCTCTCTTTTGGCTCCTAGGGAACTATTTCTTCCCACTGCTTGTAAGCCTAATGATTTAAAGTATTAAACACAAAACTCATTAAACTAGAAAGCTAAAGAAAAAAGGCAAGAATTAAGACTTTTGGATAAAATAAATGAAAAGTTGGTAAATTCTTTCTGCATTAGGTAAAAAATAAAAAGGTTAGGCCAACCTGGTGGCATGGTGGTTAATTTCATGCACTCTGCTTCAGCGGCCTGGGGTTCACAGGTTTGGATCCTGGGCATGAACCAAGCACTGCTCACCAAGCCACGTTGTGGCGGCATCCCAGGCAAATGGAGGAAGATTGGCACAGATGTTAGCTCAGAGACAATCTTCCTCACAAAAAAAGAAAAGGGTTAATATTGCTACACTGAGGGCATCTGAAAAATGAAACGTATATGGTAATAAAAGTTTCCAAACACTAGCCAAGGGAGTAAATTCCACTTAGAATGTAAGTCCTTCATGGATGAATACTAAATGTTTGTTCTTCTTAAGTGCCTAGTATGGAAGTAGACAAGCAAAGAAATAAGAAGAGCTTTTTATTATTTTGGAAGTCCTTCAATCTCTCCATTGAAATGATTACTAAGGTGGCTTTTGAACAATTTCTCTGAAATAACGTAAATAAACCACTTAATATTACTGAGGCAAATGAAGTTTTAAACAGAACCAATATTTATGGTTTAATCAACTGTTTCCCCATTTTTGTTCAAACTATTATAAAAAAATTTCAGTGGAACAAGGAAAAAAAGTTTCCTGATGACAGCATCCTAAAATGTTCCAATACTGTTTAGGTTTTTAAGTGATAGATGATGGCAACCTTAGAGGTATAGTTAAGGTATGCTTTCAAAATTCTACGAGACTAATGTACAAAATATGTCATATATATTAAAAAAATTGATTTCTGAAAAATTTCCGATAATTAATTACCTTTAATCTTGTCTGCTGCAGACAGAAGTTGGAGAGTGTTGAATGGAAAATTCTTTATTTTGAAGTGATACGCTTTGCACAGCATTCTGTGCTTCCAAAAGGAATGTTATGCTTGATTTATCTTCATCTAAATGCTTACTGGCAATCAGCCAACAGCAATTTTGATCAGTTTATCCATGTTAACCATTAGACTCAAATTAACTCTATGCAGTTATTAAGAAGTGTGAATTTTGAAAGGATGTATTAGGAGAGGTAGTAGGTAATAACAATATAGAATCATGAATAAAAGAATATTAAAATATTATCATCTTTAAGGAGGCTCTTAATGCAATTTGCACAGTAAATATTTAACAACTGTCTAAGGAAATGTCCTTTTTTTTTGTTTTTTTTTTTTTTGGTGATGAAGATTGGCCCTGAGATAACACCTGTGCCAATCTTCCTCTACTTTGCATGTGGGCCACCACCATAGCACAGTTTGATGAGAGATGTGAAGGTCTATGCCGCGGATCCAAACCCACGAACCCTGGGCAGCCAAAGTGGAGTGCGCGAACTTAACCACTACGTCACTAGGTCAACCCCTGTCAACTTTTTAAAAACACACTAAATCACAACAAACCACTCCTAGTTGTCACCTTGCCATGTCAAAAGGTTAATTTAGCAGATAAGCCAGGAAAGATGAACATAATAAACTAGAAGTACATTCATTACTTGAGTAGTGCTCTCGTTTATACTAAATACCAACCGTATCAAAGTGCTGTAATTATCAAACTAACCTTCACCCATAAGAGATATCATTTTATTATTAAGGTATAATTATAAGTAAGGGAAATATGAAACATGCCTTAAAGTTTATTATTCAAAAATTAAACTTTAGAAGCTACTTTTCAGATGTGTGTGTTGATATACACGTGCATATATAACTATACATGTCACACAATATATTATTATACATAGCAGCAAAAACTCAGTAATTACAGAACTATCAGGCATACAAAGCATTCCCATGGCGTTGTGCCACTGAGCCATCCCATACTCCTCCTCTAAGCAGTTCTTCTCACTGAAGCCTTTGGACGCACAGAGAGTTCGGTAATGTAACTGCAGTAATGATTCTACCTGGGCTACTCCCGCCGGCCGAGCACCGAAAAGGGAGCATGACGTAAAAGGCAACCCACCTAATACAGCTCCTATACACTCCTTCATCAAGAATTACTTGAGTTACTCTTTATTAAAATACAAGTGCCCCCTTGTAAGGCTAAAGGGCCATTTCCTTTTTTTTATATAAATTATCATATCCATACTTAGGAAAGTATTCTGAAATAAGGGGTCTGTCTTAAACAAAAAGGGGAAAATCCTGGAACAGCAGGACAGACCTGGTTAGAAAGTGCTTCAACCAGACAGAGGGCCCAGAGAGGGCCCTGGGTATCTTAGCAATCAGGGAAGTAAAAAACAAAAAGGAAGAGAAGCATGTTAAGTTAAAAACCAACTACTTTTTGTAAAACTTTTAAGGTGATGATAAGAACCACAATACCATTCTAAACTGTAGCTACATTTACAAACAAAAGCTAGGCTAGTTTGGCTATCCGCTAACTTTAGTTTCTCCCAATTCAACACAGATAAAAAGGGAGAGAGAGTAAGATAGTTAATGGACATCTTGCCATTTTTTCTCTTTTTTCTATTTTGTTAGTTTATATTTGCAAAACGCCTCTATTTTAGAGGACTTGAAGATATACCCTATTAAAGAAGATTTCCCAAAGTGTGAGAAGACATTAAGTGGTAATGAAATATGGTACTAGATAACTGAATTGCATAATGAGAAAGCTAGCCCCTTTCCAATGAAAAGAAAGGTCTCAATAACCCTTTGGAAATTCTTTAGCATTTGCCAAACCTTCCTTTTGAAAGCAGAAAACAGGTGTGGAGTCAGTATTTTTATTTTAGTTTATTCGCTTTTACTCTTATCTTCTATTTATGGCAAATAATAATGGTTCTTCTGATATGGTAGTAATTTGAAGTTTCCTCTTCAAATAAAATGCTTTTTTTTTTTTTTAAAGTCAGTTGATCTAAAGAAAGATTCTAACAATCGCACAGGTGGTATAAGATCTAAAAGTTCTTCCTCATAAATGCTGAGGCTCTGTACTCTGACAAAGAATTTCTACCAAGAAAAATTTCCTCCTGTTTTCAATCATGAATACTGTTTGGCTTACTTGATCAGATTAATAAAATCCCATTATTACATGAGCACACTTTAGATTTAGATAAATTCCAAAATAATACAGACAAAAGGCTCCAGAAAAATTACATCTAAAACCTACTTACTGCTGTACGAGTTCTCCCCATCTACAACTTAAGCTGGATGACAGCTTTAAGAAAACAGCAGAGGAATGTATGAACACGTATGTAGTCTCACCCTGTCATCCCTGAACCTTAATATAAAAGACTTAAGATTCTCTGCTAATGACTCAGAGCCTCCGTCAAGCCAAGAGGTGATAGTTTTCTGCCTAACTGGGTCGGTAAAATAACTTAGTAGGACTAGTTTTAGAAAACTTCCACCTGGAATTAGACTTTAGATTCTTATATGTGAACAAAGGAAACCATGCTCCCAGAACTATTTATGGTATAGCACTTGCACTCTACTGAAGGGGATCCCCAGGGATAAATCTGCAGTTGCCAGTATTAACCCACAGGCAGAATAATGCAGTTAATACGTGATTTATAAAGCCTGAGTTACATGATTGCTTTTTTAAGTCAAACGTCTGGTACACAGAATGAATTTCCACCTAGGAACTAACTTTCTATTGTCTAATACAACTCTTTTCATCTTCTAGCCCCTGCTCTCCTCTCTAGCCTCATCTCCCACCCACACTACAGCCAGGCACACCAAACTTCTCTAGGTTTCCCTGAATGCGTGATGCTTCCTTTCACTGCTAACATTATGCCCATAGCCTGGTATACCAGCCCCCTGTCCCTCTTCATTTAACTAATTCCTACTTACTCTTTAGGCCTCCAAATCTGGGTTGATTCTGCAGTAATGTCGTATACTTCTAATATGCCATGTATCATGTAATTAAAACTGTCTAGTGATTGCTTCTCCCATTTATCTGTCAGTCCCTTAGAAAAAGGACTCTATCTTCTTGTTATGCTCCCATGAACATTATTCAATAAACATCTGTTAAATGAACAAATCAGTCACGATCTTGTGATCAGGCCAGATCTCACCTATCTAAATATAATCACAAACTTGTAATGCATAAATTAGATAAATACAAGATAAATGATCTGCCTTTTAAGCTTCTTAATGATAGCTTTCTACTTCCTCTTACAAAAGGTTTCAGGCTTGGGAGAGAGCCAGCTAACCTATATAATCCCCCCCATTCTTTGAATTTCGAGATCAAAATTAGTTGGGTTTAGGCGCTGACCTCAAGATAGGATAATCTTACTTGGGTTATTCCTGCCAGTAAAAGTAAACTGGGCAAAACATTTTAATTTCTCTCACCCACAAAAGGAAGACAAAAATTATAAACGTAACATATACAGAAGAAATAATTTCAATGAAAATCATTATATATAAACACAATCATGACCTAGAGATCTGCAGAGTACATAGTGAATCCATTTTTTCTTTATCTAAGATGACCAAAGAGTTAAATATATTAAAATTTTGTTTCAAGGGGAAAAAAAACTGCATGCCTTTTGTATATACTTGGTTTAAAAAACAGTTACAAATGAGAAATAAGTTAACAAGAGGGAAAAAACAAGGCAATAGGCATATAACTTAATTAGTAAACTAGTACTTGCTGTTTTACTTAAAAAAAAGCCCTCTATACTAAATAGACGTACTTTATTCAGCCTTACCTTTCCAAGACAGCAGAGATAAAAATAATGTAATAATTTTCTGAGTTGGGGTACACCTACATATTATTTTTAAGCCATAACTCCAAACCCTAATAAAGCACTAAAAATATCCTCAAAATGATACATAAACAGAACATATTTGCCTTGCCCATCGTCTTCTCAAGAGTATCCAGGGTTTTTAAAAGAATATAGCTGGGGATGGAGTAGGCAGGTAGGGGGAGGGGAAAGCTCTGCACTTTAAAACAGTGTTAATGTTGAACTTAGGCCAATTTCTGTGGATGTTAACTTCTACAGGAAATTGGACTACATCGTTCATTTTATTAGAGGTCTATTATAATGAAAATATGAAAAGAAATACATCTTAAGTCTTGCTAGGCTGGAAAAAAACAGATTTACCCTCTTTCTGTGTGAAGTTGAAAATGAATTCTCAATATGTCAAACCTTGAAAGGAAAGTAGGGATGTTAAAATACGTATGTCTTTACTGGTTTCTTTTTCTAACAGAGGCTGTATAATGTAACAGGTATCATGATGGATGGATCTTGACTAAGAAACATATTCAGATTCTATTAAAAAATGCACTAGTAGTGTTTCTTCATCAGTAAAACAGTTATTAGAAATAGTTACTGTACAGGGTCACCATAAGATAAAATAACATAAATGAAATGAACTTTGTGAACACTGATTATGATCTGTACAGGCGTGTTTTGTTGGTACAGAATTTAGAAGTCTGAGGCATCATTTTTTTTTCCTTGTTGAAGAAGGAAACAACCTGAAGAATAATTCTTTTTAGGTAACCAAGTAGAAAAATAAAGAGCTCCAGTTAAACGAAACTCAAGTTATCTTCTATCTGAAATTAAATTTTTGTAGTGAATCATTAATTAATACATTTTATACAGAAGTTGTTTACTTTTCTTTTTTTTTTTTTGAGGAAGATTAGCCCTGAGCAAACACCTGCTTCCTCTTTGCTGAGGAAGACTGGCCCTGAGCTAACATCTGTGCCCATCTTCCTCCACTTTATATTTGGGACACCTACCACAGCATGGCTTGCCAAGCCATGCCATGTCCGCACCCGGGATCCAAACCAGTGAACCCCGAGCCGCTGAAGCGGAATGCATGCACTTAATGGCTGCGCCACTGGGCCAGCCCCAGAAGTCATTCACTTTTTAAAAAATTATACTGAATATGTTATGTGAACTGGAAATTTCTTAATTTAAGGAAAGCAACGAAAAAGGCACTCTAGGTGTACAAATTTCATTCAATGCAATAAGCATCTTCTATAATTACCATAGAACTCAATGTACTACAACTGCATTTTTGCAGGATCCAATAGAAATTATAGCATAAGGAAACGTAGTATAAAGAAAGTTATTTTTATTTTAATGGTCTTATTTTCACATTTATAACATCACAAATTTGTGATATTATTATTATTATTATTATTATTTTAAGATTTTATTTTGTCCTTTTTCTCCCCAAAGCCCCCCAGTACATAGTTGTATATTTTTAGTTGTGGGTCCTTCTAGCTGTGGCATGTGGGACACCACCTCAGCATGGCTTCATGAGCAGTGCCACGTCCACGCCCAGGATCCAAACCAGCAAAACACTGGGCCGCCAAAGCAGAGCATGCAGACTTAACCACTGGGCCATGGGGCCAGCCCCCTTTATATATTTTACATTAATTGCTTTGTCAAGAACTATCTTTTTAGGTACAAGAGTAAGGAACACGGATGGCCAGGGCAGAGCATGGGATGTTCAGTTAGACGTTTCTCAGTGTGACTGAAGTCAATTAGGAAATTAGACCTTCAGTTCAATTATGACATCACATTGTTTTTATACAATTATGCTGGCTGCCTAGGTTACTATTTGAAAAAATTTTTGCCACAGTAAAGGATGGAACCAAACATAATATTATTCTTTTCTCCTCAACAGAAAATATCTCATACTATGAAAGAAAATATACCTCTACACTTTCCTTCCCTGGTAAAAGAGTAGTATGAACCTACAGCTTTTTATATCTCTGCCAATTGGCTCTTCTTTACTCTCTTCTCTAATTTACGATTCCTGCTGACTGGCAGCAAGACATTAGTTTTTAAAGTGATAATGACAATACAATAAGCTAAGAAGAGTGACGATTATCTGAGAAGTTGATTTCTCTCTGAAAGGTGAAGACTGACAAAAACTATTCCTCCAGTGACCAATTCTCTGCCATCGTTTGACATACATTCTTGCTTCCCAAATTTTAGGTTCTTAAAAAATAAGTGAAAATAGGTAGAACAAATATATTGCAAAGATGGTAAAGAATATATTTTTTTTTTTTTTAAAGATTTTATTTTTTCCTTTTTCTCCCCAAAGCCCCCCAGTACATAGTTGTGTATTCTTCGTTGTGGGTTCTTCTAGTTGTGGCATGTGGGACGCTGCCTCAGCGTGGTCTGATGAGCAGTGCCATGTCCGCGCCCAGGATTCGAACCAACGAAACACTGGGCCGCCTGCAGCGGAGCGCGCGAACTTAACCACTTGGCCACGGGGCCAGCCCCCGGTAAAGAATATTAATTGACTCAAAAGACCACTGACAAAGGAATAAACTTCCACTGGTAGTATAAATGCCTTAGAAATCAGAATTAGGCCATCTTTAAGTAAAACTGACAACCACTAAACAGATTCTAAGAGAAAGGAAAAGGCTTACCAGGTTATTTAAAAAGAGTTTTCGTAGCAGAATTTATCTGAATCTAGTGAGATATAATCTTAAATATTCATTTAAAAATTTAAATTTACATGAAGATAAATACTAACTTTATTATAATTCCAACAAATAAATACTGAATCCTCTGACTTCTAAAAAACTTACAGTGTGAATTATAACATATGTATCAAAATGAAACAGGAGTAATCCATAAACCCAACAATTCCACTTCTATGAATCTACTGTGGAGATTTCTACAAGCCCCAAAAGATGTATGTCTGAGGTAATTATAAATTGGAAATAACCCGAAATGTCCACTATTAGATGGTTAAGTAAAATACAGCACCTATATACAATGCATAATTAGAAGTATTAAGAACAATGGAAGCAATATATATTTACTGACACTGAAAAGTATCTTTGACCTCAACACTGAATAAAACTAGCATCTATCTGTATAATAGGTACAATGTGACAGCATTTAAGAAAAACTTCATACCTATAGCTATAAGACTGTAGAGGGAGATGTCTGATAAGCTAATGTGAACAAAGGTTTCTGAGTGTAGCCTTTGGTGGATACTTTTTCCTTCTAGTTTTATATATTGCTTGTGTGTATGTGTGTTTAATTAGCATATATCATTAGAAAACCTCATAAAGCTATTTTAAAGATTGTTTGAGGCAAGGTCAAGAGAAATGAAGAAAAGTACAGTACCTTAAACGGTTGGTGTAGGTATCAACACAGGTCTTCATTTTGGCTAATAATGTACCAACAGAAGTTTGACACTCTGACTGTTCTTCTTCCTCTTCACCATTCTCTGTAGAAAGAGGTAACAACAGGGGCACCATGGACGTACAAGAAGCAATGGCCCGGAGCAATTCCAGCAGAGCTCGATAGAGTGGCACATGTCTTGCCATGTCAAGAACTATAAGAAGAGGGGAAAAATATAAAATGAGAACATGTGCAATATAAAACTAAGTCCACAGCAATGCAGCTCCTACTTGAATCTTAAGATTAATTGGTTAGTTGATAAACGGACTAATGCAGATGTTTATGAAGCACCAATGTAAAAAGCATAATAGACACTTTTAGGGAATAAAAATAAATAAGGGACAGAGTTGGGGAGAGAGCAAGAAATATAATTAAGCAACTACCTAGTTATATTACACATAAAAATTAAATAGCCCAGATAATAAATTATGGCAGTAAATACACTTATTAGCACGAAGTGGAAATATATTTTAAAAATTAAATTGAAGTGATAAAACCACTGTATATTACGTAAAATAGAACAATATGATCACAGTTTATCAAAAGTATAATTCAACAAATTGTTAAAAAATTGATTATATGCTAACTTAATTATTACCTACAACTCAAATGAAATTTTTTCTTAAAACCATGTGCATCTAAGAATGGATTTCCTACTCTAAAAACATACGTAGCTCCTAACGTTTGTATAAATTTTGTTAAGTTTTATGGCTTTCTTCCAACTGGAATTTACTGTTGTGAATCATATGAGATCAGGATCTAGTAACTTTTTTCCTATACCAGTCACTGAAAAAAGTTATTCTGTAAATATTTGTTATTTATTATGTTAGTTATTCCATAAATACTCACTGAACCTACTGTTAAACAGGCTGGGAATACAGCAGCGAAAAAAACAAACAAAAATCCCTGCCCTCATGTAGCTTACATTCTAGGTAGAAAAGGACAAATGATTAAAAAATTTTTCACACACCAGTAAGTACTCTGAATGCTACACAGAAGGCTGAAACAGGGAGGGAGAATTAGGGGAGTACCTGGCGGATGTAGGAATTACTTTACTGCCCAGAGAGCAATACTGGGATTAGAGTATCAGAGGATGAGGCATCACCTAGGAATCCTGGATTTCATGTGGCAACTGATATAAAGGGATAAAGGACTTAACAAAATTGATTCTGATGGTCCGATGACAAATAGGCTGTTCAGAGAAATGGAGGAGCAGGCCCTCGTTTCATACCTTGCAATGATGATGCAGAGGACTAGGGTAGGAAAGCATGATTGCCTCTTCTTTCCTCACTTATTTGAAATTTTACCCTCTCCATCTTTATCACATATAAATTTTCCATACATACTTGGTTATGGTTAAAGCCTCTTTTCCAACCCATGATCTAATCTTATTATTTACTATAATATTATAGTATAACTTAGTACAATACAGTTTTCAGGTAAGTCCAAGTTAAAACCCAAAGTTACTAATCAATAGGCATAAAACACAACATTAATACTTGTGAGGATATGGGAAAGCTAGACTTATAGAAACAGGTAAATATGCACATTGATAACCAGTTTGGCATTTAAAATGCCCATATTCTAATGACTTAGCAATATCACTTGCTACTAATTACCTATAAACAAGGGTAATCAATATAATACTGTTTACAATACTGAAAGTTGAAAGCAACCTAAGGGTAATAAATTAAAGGGCTAAATATATAACAACATATCCAAATGATTCTATCGTATGGGGCATTTAAAAAGAGTAAAGTAGATCTGTCTCCTACATGCCTATTTGACTGAAATAAGTTGCAAAAAATACATGAAGATGACATTTATGTAAACACGGACTCAAATATTATTTGTTATGGCTGGAGAACTATGTAGGAATACTTAGAGAAAATCAATGAATTTCTAAACATTCATTTTACATACATGAGCACCATCTCAAACTGATCATCCTGACAAATAGTGAAACAATCCTGATAAGGCTATAGTCTCTTTTGACCATTTCTCTCCTTCTCCGGTCCTTCACCAGGCTTATCAACTTTGGTATGATACATCTCACCCTTTTTTCAACTCAGTGACATTTCTGTGTGTGTATTATTCTTTGGAGAAGGCATTATCACCCCCATTATGAGTATGAGGAACTAAGATTAAGTAAGTTGCACAGGCAGACAAATAGAAAACGGCAAGACCAACACTGACACCCAGGTACATCTAATTCTAGACATTTTTCATTATACCACGATGCTCCCTGAGTTGTCCAATATGGTAACCTCTGGCCACATATGACTACTTAAATTTAATTAAATGTAAAAGAATAAAACATTCTGTCCTCAATTGTGCTAGCTCCATTTCAAGCGACCAATAGCCACACGAGTCCATACTGGACAGCATAGATACAGAATGTTTCCATCACAGCAAAAAATTCTCTTGTTTAGTTCCATCTTCAAGATCCAAATCCTGGGCCAGCCCCGTGGCCAAGTGGTTAAGTTCATGCCCTCTGCTGAGGTGACGCAGGGTTTCGCTGGTTCGGATCCTGGGGGCAGACATGGCACCACTAGTCAGGCCATGTTGAGGCAGTGTCCCACATGCCACAACTAGAAGGACCCACAACTAAAATATACAACTATGTACTGGGGGGATCGGGGAAGAAAAAGCAGGGAAAAAAAAAAGATTGGCAACAGTTGTTAGCTCAGGTGCCAATCTTTTAAAAAAAAAAAAGATCCAAATCCTTCATATTGTTTACATACACAAACTATGAAAAGTATGTGCGTATGGGCTCTATCCAAAGAGATGGTCTTCTTCTAGCGGTTCTAGGTGTCACACAGCCAGTCACTATGCTTAGAAGAAAAAATCTTCAGACTATGTTCAAAACAGCAAGAACATTTTGTTTCAGGTTTACTTCAAAACAAAGGATACATACATGCACTGGATATACTTGTATAGATTTGGAATATTCAGAATATTAATCATAAACTAGTAATGGTAGTTTCCTGTGAAGAGAAGGATTAGGGTTTGGAGGGGCAATGTTAAGGGGAAATACTTTTCATCATATATCTGTTTGAACTGTTTTGTAACGGTTTATCAGAGTATCTGGAATGTAGTAAGTATTTTATTGATAATATAATTTAGTAATTACCGATCATAGTAACTTGATAACACATAGACAATTTAAAGAATTTAAGCTATAAACACATGTACAAAAGGATTAAGCTATGATCTTGTCTCAGTTAGAAAAAGTGACATTATTATACATTATTTCTAGTTAAAATCTTAACAATTAACCTGACCTCTATATAAAAAGAAAAATACTTAGTATTTTAGACAGTGTGTTCATTAAAGGGTATAATTTTACTTTCTAATGTTATTAAATAATGTATAGTTACAGCCTTTCCTTAGAATTTGTGTCTTTCCTTGGATTTTTTTTTTTTGTAAAGATTTTATTTTTTTCCTTTTTCTCCCCAAAGTCCCCCGGTACATAGTTGTATATTCTTCGTTGTGGGTCCTTCTAGTTGTGGCATGTGGGACGCCGCCTCAGCGTGGTTTGATGAGCAGCGCCATGTCCGCACCCAGGATTTGAACCAACGAAACACTGGGCCGCCTGCAGCGGAGCGCGCGAACTTAACCACTGGGCCATGGGGCCAGCCCCTCCTTGGATTCTTTTGAATGGAGTTCTCTGAATAGAATTTATGCTCCATATTATAATATGGCCTTCAAATAATCCATACTCCACTGCTCTGCAACATTCTAGTGCCATAAAAATAAAACACAACACAACAAAGCATGGCTTTTTATAACATATATATATATTTAATAATATATATTCTTGGATCAGAGGAGCAGTTAATATAAATTATACACTAAATCATATCTTATTAAGTAACTCCAAACATTAAGGTGATAGAGGATTATTATGTATACACAAAAACTGTCTTAAAGGGTTAATAATACACACTTTGCCAGGATAATAATCAGTGGGATTAAAACTGAACACCAATTTTGTCCTTACAACAAAACAATTGAGGCAATACCGTGTTCTTATTAAAAGACAACTACCCTGGAGAATTAAATCTAAAATGTTCTGATATATAAATAAACCATATGATCCAAAAAATATGAAGAAATAATTGACAAAGGAAATTTTAAATAAAATGAAAAAGTACATCTCCAAATGGCATAATAGTAGCTTCCCACTGGCCAATTTTTAAGGATAAAGGTATAAGTCAGAGTACATTGATTACTAACCCCCAAATGAAAATACTAATTATAAACAGTATGGTCAGTTTCCTTGCTAAAATTGAAAGACAACTAAGAAATCCAGGAACTGACTCTATGATCACATTATCATCAATTCACTGAAACCAGATACTAGTTCTAGAAGTAATCCTCCTATAAATGTGGATTCGTGTAAAACTTAGACAAAATCTAAATGACATGTTATACAATTAGGAACAGTAATTAGTGGTACTAATTGGTAGTACATACTACAAAACTTAATAATACCTTTAATCACAGGTAACTAACACCAATGTAGTAAAATTTGTTTCCTAAGCACCCAATAAAGGACTCAGAAAACCACTGAAATCTCTGGACTTCTAGTCTAATACTATTTTCTTGTTGATTCTGCTTTACAAGAAAACAAATTTACACATTAATGGAACAATCATGATGCTTTAAAAACAAAGAAAATCACACTTTTCTGTATACTACTTCTGTCTCAAAGGTAAGTAGTAACAGTGATTATGATAATAATAATAGCAGCTAACACTGGGAGCACAAGTGCCAGGAGCTGTTCTAACCATTTTACATATATTAACTAATTTAATTCTCACAACCCTGTGAGGTAGTATTATCTTCATTTTCTACATGAGGAAAGTAAAGCAGAGAAAGAACGAAGAACTTGCTCAAGAACTTGCTCAAGGCTGCACAAGCAGGGCAGCGGAGACGGCAGGATGCACACACAGGTCATCCAGCTCTGAAGTCCAGACCCTTAGCCACTCAAGTATAATGCCAAGCAAAGGTCACAGTTTCAGACAAAAGCACTAGCATGATTTACTAAGGGAGAGAGAAAAAGTGTTTTATGCCTGGGAAAAAAATTTAATATGGCCTGAAATTCCTCATAACAGTTTCCTTAAAGCACACTAAAAAGTGCTAGTCACTTTTAAGCTTTAATACTATATAATTCATAACCTTAAAAAAAAATTTTCAACATATTTTTACAGCACAGTCTCAAATTTAGCTTTCTACTACATTCACATGGTAAAATGAGAAATTTAGCCTTTTATGTATTTTAATTCTCTGGAATCTTAAAGTGTCAGGCTTTTCTAACTGTCATTTTGTTACAAAAAACTCTGTAAGTAACCCAAGCAAAATCATTAAATCATTTCCAGATGATTTACTTATAACTTTTAAAATCAATTTACAGAGGCATAATTCACAATCAATAAGATGAACTAATTTTAAGTGTGCATTCAATGCCTTCTGACAATAAACACTCCTGGGTAATCACTGCCCAAACGAAAATACAGAATACTTCCATCATCCCAAAAATTTCTCCTTACACCCCTTTGTAGTTAATCATTCTCCTCTTGCCAGCTTCAGGCAACCACTCCTATGCTCTCACTGTGGAAAGCAGATAATAAACAAAGCAAATAAACAGAGAAAACCAACACCAATCGGTTCTTTAAAAAAGAAAAGAAAATCTGAATAGCCGCATGCACTTAAGGAAATTGAATTCTTAACTAAAAACATTTTATTAAAAAACTTCAGGCGGCTTCACAGATAAATTTTATCAAACATTTAAAAACTACATAGTATTAATCTTACACGACCTCCTTCAGAAAACAGAAGAAGTAGGAACAACTCATTTTGAGGACAAAATTAACCGTATACCAAAATGAGACAAAGACATCACAAGAAAGAAAACTACAAATCAATAACGCTCATGAACACAGAAACAAAAAAGGATAATAAATCACAACCAAGTGAGATTTATTCCAGGAATGCAAGGTTGACCTAACATTTGAAAAGTCAATGTAATTCACCATATTAACGGACAAAAAAAGAAAAAAGCCATATTATCATCTTAGCAGATCTAAACTAATCATTTAACAAAATTCAGAACTCATTTATGATAAAACTAGAACCAAACTAGGAACAGAAGAAAGGTGCCTCAACCTGATAAACCTGGGCATCTAAAAAAAACTCTAGATCAACCATCATATCTAATGGTTAAAGACTCAATACTTTTCCCCAAAACTGACAAAGTCTGCATAATCTCAACAGTACAATAAAAAATACTTTTTTAAAGAAACAAACAAAAGGCATACATATGGTAAAGGAAGAAATAAAATTGTCTTTAATGTACATGGCATGATTATCTACACAGAAATCCTAAGGAATAGTAAAACTAAGTAGTTTCACAAGGTAGTAAGATATAAGGTGAATAAATTAAATTCAACTATATTTTTATATACTAGTAACAACAGGAGAATGAATTTTAAAAAAACAGTATCATTTACAATAGCAGAAAAATGAAATTGGGATTTTTTTTTTTAAGTGAGGAAGACCGACCCTGAGATCCATTGTCAATCTTTCCCTTTTCACTTGAGAAAGATTGTCGCCGAGCTTACATCTGTGGCAATCTTCCTTCATTTTGTATATGGGACACACCCACAGCACGGCTTGATGAGCGGTGTGTAGATCTGCACTTGGGACCCAAACCTGTGAACCCTGGGCCACCACAGTGGAGCACACAGACTTAACCACTATGCCACCAAGCCAACACTGGGATAAATTTGTCATAAGTTCAAGAATACAAAAGCACTGCTGAGAGACATTAAAGGAAATCTAAACAGACATACAATGTTCGTAGACTAGAAGACTCAATACTATTAAGAAGTCAATTCTCTCCAAATTGATATACAGATTGAATGCAATTTCAACCAAATTCCCAATAAGCTTTTCACTGGGAATAGAAATTGACAAGATGACTGAAATATGTAAATGGAAATGCAAAGGATCCAGAGAATCAAAACAATTACAACTGAATTTTACTTGCCATAAGATTACAAATTTTACAATTAATGCATCTTAAAGAGTAAGTAAATTCTATAGATATTAACTGACCAAATGCTTGCCATTTTGAAACTATCTAGTGGAACAAATAAGAAAAAGAAACCAAAAAAATCTACAATGATACTTGACTAAAAAAATCCCAGGGCTGGCCACATGGCATAGTGGTTAAGTTTGGCGCAGTCCACTTCAGCAGCCTGGGGTTTGTGGGTTCAGATCCCAGGCACAGACCTACACCACTTGTCAGCCATGCTGTGGCAGTGACTCACATACAAAATGCAGGAAGACTGGAACAGATGTTAGCTCAGGGCTAATCTTCCTCATGCAAAAAAAAAGAGGAGGATTGGCAACAGATGTTAGCTCAGGATGAATGTTCCTCAGCACAAAAAAAACCCTAAAAAAACAAACAAACAAAAACAATGCCTAGAGCAGAAAGCCTCTGGGCAAAAACAAAACAAAAATTCTTTATAAATCATGTAAAGCCTGTTTGGCTTAATAGATGACTGACAAAAATACTTGCATTGTAGAATTTCTACTCATTCCAGTCCACATAAAAGTTTTAAGGGCTTAGCTATGTAAACTTTGATGTTTCAACACCAGCCTTTCTCTCTTCTCTCCATTTTTATAGAAATAGCTAATCTGTTTGCCCCAAACATTTTTATGGTCTTATCATCTTCTTCTATTACCAAACTGTCTGTTTATATTTCTAGCTCTATATATGCATAGTCATTAAATGTTACTGATTACTATTTCTGGATGGTGGTACATGAGGTAATTTATTTTTAAATTAATTTTTACTTTCTCCCTTGTCCTTTCAGGCGATGCTTAAGTTATCTATAGCACTCATAAAATGATGTCTTAGATTTGCTTTAAAATAATCTCCCATGTGTATATATGTGTTTAGAAAAAACTGGGTAAGGATATAAATGAAAAGCATGTCCATGTGTTTATCACTGATGAAGCTGGGTGATGGAGTTCATGGGGGCTCATTATGTTACAATCACTACTTTTACATACTTTGAACTTTTCCATAATAAACGATTTTATTAAATTGTCATGGTCACAAAAGACGAAAAGTCTAAGCAATGTTCCAGATTGAAGGAGATGAAAGAGGTTACTAAATGTAACATGTGATCTTAGATTAAATTTTGGACAAAAAGCAGTATTTTTTTTTGCTATAGGGGACATGATTGGGACAACAGATGAAATACGAATGGTATCGGTGGATTAGATGATTAGATGGTTGTATTGTATCAATCTTAATCTTTAGATTTTGATTACTGTAGTGTGGTTATGTAGTGGACTGCCTTTGTCTTTGGAAATAAACCCTGAAATTCTTAGGGGTAATAGGGTTAACATGTCTGTTACATATGTCTCACAAATGGTACAGCAAAATTAATGTGTGTATCTATATAAAATTTACATATGTTTGTATGGCTGGAAGGAAGTTGGTATAGAACTTTTATAAAGGTGTGTGGAAATAGCTGCTCAACTTACTGCTATAACGTCTATAAGAAAAAGTTAAAATCTGTCAAAATAACAAATTGACACAACTTTTGAATAAGCAATTCTAGTAATTCTAAAAATTAACCCTATAGATAAAATTATGAAGGTCACCAAAATTAGTCACCGCAGCATTCTTTATAAACAGGCAAAGAATCAATTTATGTTTGTCAGTATGGAGTTGTTTTAATTACTAAATATCAATTATGCAGTCACAAAAATGAAGATATGCTTTATGCTGCATTGGAGAAAATTCCAAAGTATGTAATTTGGGGGTGGGAGGAACAGAGAATAGAAACATGGTTGCCTGGTACATTACCATTTGTACATATAACATATAACATATAACAAAACAAAACAATGACAAAGATGAAGCAGAACATGTATTTGTATTTACTTGTTATATATACATAGGATCGCTATAAAAAAATATAAGAAATTAGTACTATTGATTATCTCTAGGGAGCTGAATTGGCTACCTATAGGACAGGGGCAGGAAGACAACCATTTATTGGATACGATCTTAAAGGCTGTGAATTTTTTAAAAAATGAATATAATACTTGGGTAAAGAAAAAGTTATGTATTTTAATATTTAATAAAACTAATGTTACAAGGGAAAAGCATAACACTGTACATTTAGGTATGTGTTGAATTTTTACTTTCAAGAAATTAATGGATGTAAAATAGCCCACTGTAAGGATATAGAATATTTAATTAATAAGAGAACAAAATTTTTTTCTAGGTTTATAAGGCCTCAATTTTTTTTCTCACTGGCATGACAGCATAAGGAGTTCAGTGAACCTGCTCCCCAAGGAAACTGATAAAAATTCTTTAAAAGACACCACCACTTAGGGTCTCTGGAAATAGGAGCCCTAAGAGCGTACAACAAACTGAGAAAACATCTTCTCAAGAAAACCTACTAAAACTCAGTCAGAAAAGCAAGAGTCTGTGGTATTTGAATCAAGATCTTACGCTCCACTCAGCAAGAAAAGAAAATCCACTCCAGACTAATAGAAGCAAGGCTCCCTCTCTCCCTAGCTCAAGTTGGAAGATCATCATCTGAGGAGGGGCAAGATTTCAGCATTTCTCATCCTACCACCAGCTACTTGATGTTGTGGCTAAGTTCCAAGTAAGTATGGCTAAAAGGTAGATGCTTCCTTGTGCCCAGACCCCACTCATGGGACAGAGAATCTGAACAGATAATTCTCTAAAGAAGACACACAACTAGCCAATGAACACATGAAAAGATGCTCAACATCATTAGTCATCAGGGAAATACAAATCAAAACGACAACGAGATACTTACCATCTCATATCCACTATCATGGCTGTAATTAAAAAGTCAGGTAATAACATTACAATGTGAACCAGCACTTCCACTCCTAGGTATATACGATCCAAAGGGATTGAAAGGAGGAACAAAAATAGATATTTATATACTCATATTCACTGAAGTATTATTCACAATAGCCAAAAGATGTGAACAACTCAAATGTCCATCAGCTGATGAATGGATAAGCAAATGTGGTAGGTATCCACACAATGGAATATTATTCAATCATAAAAAGGAATTAAGGACTGATATATGCAACAATATCAACGAACCTTGAAAACATTATACTGAGTGAAAGAAGCCAGTTACAAAGGACTATATATATAATCCCATTTATATGAAATGTTCACAATGGGCAACTCTATTTATAGAGAAAAAGCAGATTAGTGGTTGCTCAGGGCTGGAGGAGTGATGAGAGAATAGAGGGATGAGAGCTAAAGGGTACTATATGGTTTCTTTTTAAAGTGATAAAAATGTTCTAAAATTTGATTGTGGTGATGGTTGTACATATCTGTGAATATGTCAAAAATCACTGAATGTGCACTTTAAGTGGGTGAATAGTATGGTAAGTGAATCATCTCCCAATAAAGCTGTTATTAAAATTTTTTTTCTTTTTGGTTAAGTACTTATTCACATACCATTTGCTCTTTCTTCTTCTGGGATATTTATTTTCTTCAACTGCTTTATAACACTACTGTGCATATGAGGAAAAGAACACAATATGTTTTATAAATATTTTCCCCTAATATGTTGTTTTCATTTTCAAATATATGTAAACACAGACATAAATGCATACTCCTTCAAGTTCTTTCAACCTGGGACCAGCAAAAGAATAAAGCCTTAGAAAAACTTTCCCTATTCTACAGAAATTGTTTTTTTTTTTAAGATTGGCACCTGAGTTAACATCTGTTGCCAATCTTTTCTTCTTCTTCTTCTCCTCCCCAAAGCCCCCCAGTACACAGTTGTATATTGTAGTTGTGGATCCTTCTGGTTGTGCTATGTAGGATACTGCCTCAGAATGGCTTGATGGTGCCATGTCCGTGCCCAGGATACAAAGTGGCGAACTCAGGCTGCCAAAGCCGAGCGCAGGAACTTAACCACTTGGCCATGGGACTGGCCCCCGACTGAGGTTTTGAATGGCTTCCATTTCTACATTTAAGTATTTGAAACATTAGAATTTACAATGAAATAAATATAGCCAGTTATCCAAAGATTTCCATTTGTATTGTTTTATAAACTCATTTAGTAAAATATTGCACTGTATTTTACTCTTCCCAGTCTTGTCCCATGTAACATACAATGAAAAATAGAATATAAATCATCCCAATAAAAACCTCAAGTTATTTTGTGGATATTGATCAACTGATTCCAAAATTATACAGAAAGGCAAAATACCCAGAATGGCTGACAATACTGAGGAAGAACCACCACCATCAGAGGACTGATCCGACTAGACTTCAGGGGTTACTATAAAGCTATGATAATCAAGACAACATAATATTGACAAAAGAATAGACACATAGATCAATGGAAGAAAAATGGTCACAAGAATCTGTGCATCAAGGTTTACACCAGCTTTATTCATAACTGCAAAAAACTGGAAGCAGTCAAGATGCCCTTCAAAGGTGATGGATAAACTAACTGTGGTATATCCATATAATTGGAATATTATTCCACAATAAAAAGAAATGAGCTATCAAGCCACAAAAAGACATGGAGGAAACTTAAACGCATATTGCTTAGTGGAAGAAGCCAGTGTGATAAGGTTATATACTGTATGATTCCAACTATATGATTCTGGAAGAGGAAAAACCATGGAGCCAGCAAAAAGATCAGTGGTTGTTACATGTTTCAGGAGGGAGAGGGGGAGGGTGGGATGAATAGGTAGAGCACAAGGATTGCTTAGGACAATGAAACTATTCTGTATGATACTGTATTGTTGGAAGGCATGACACTACGCATTTGTCAAAACCCACAGAACTGCACAACACAAAGAGTGAACCCTAACGTAAACTACTGACTTTAGTTAAAAATAATGTATCATATTAGTTCATCAATTGTAATATGTACCACACTAACATAAGACGCGAATAATGGGATGAGTGGAAGAGAGAAGGGGGTATATGGGAACTCTGTACTATCTGCTCAATTTTCTGTAAACCTAAAACTGCTTTAAAAAATAAAGTCTACTAATTAAAAAAGTAAACTACATAAAATCATAACATTTTAGGTAAAATTATACAAGAATGTAAGTGATCCAAGATGTTGATTTTTAAAAAATAATTAAACGGTTACAAAGTTATCAAGAACAGGAAAAACCACAAAATGAGGAGCTACTTCTCCATTATAAGAATAATGCCAAGGAGAGTCCAACATGCTAAAACTATCAATATGGAAGAAAGGGGAAAAAAGATATGACAAACTTGCAACAGAGGCATGGTTGACAATTTAAATTTTTTTTAAATCTGGAAATAAATGGGCCTACAGAAAATAAGACAGCTCTTCTAAAATATATGAAACATGGTATTTCCTTTTATTCTATTGGTATTTCTTTTATTCAGTTAAGTTGGCAGTGGAAAGAGCCTACTGAAATCTTAAATTACGGAAACAGAAGAAGATATTCTCCTCATATCAGGAAGGGATGAAAGCAAAAGCTGTAGAGACAGGGTAGTAAGTAGTGGACAATGAGACTGAGAATAGTACTAACAGCATGAGACATAAAATCGTAGGTTCGATTTACAAGGAACTTTAAATAAATGTCATTGCTGCGTCATTTCTTATGATTTGCATTTTTTAAAAAGTGTTCCTGGAGTTTCTTTTCTATGTTTTTTTATGAGGAAGATTGGCCCTGAGCTAACACCTGTTGCCAATCTTTCCCTCCCTAAAGCCCCCCCCAGTACATGGTTGTATATTCTAGTTGTAGGTCCCTCCAGTTCATCCATGTGGGATGCCGCCTCAGCATGGCTTAATGAGTGGTGCATAGGGCCATACCTGGGATCTGAACCCATGAACCTTGGGCCACCAGAGCAGAGCACACCAACTTAACTACTATGCCATCGGCCGGCATGCATTTTTTTTTTTTAATGACACCTCTGTGGTTTTAAGATTTTATTTTTTTTTCATTTTTCTCCCCAAAGCCCCCCAGTACATAGTTGCATATTCTCCGTTGTGGGTCCTTCTAGTTGTGGCATGTGGGATGTCACCTCAGCGTGGCTTGAAGAGCAGCGCCACGTCTGGGCCGAGGATTCGAACCAACGAAACAATGGGCCGCCTGCAGCAAGCGCGGGAACTTAACCACTTGGCCACGGGGCCAGCCCCCGGGCACGCACTTTTAAACTATCACATGTGGGTGGGCGGTCAGTGAACAAAAGGAGTCAGTAAACGTTAACAAACTCTTAAAGAAAACCTGTCTGTTAGAGTACAAAAGAGATCATTTCGATCTTGAATTCCCTAATCCTATTTTTTGCCATGAAGAGCTTCATCAGAAAACCCTTAGGTATCTTTAAACTTAGTTCCTTTTCACACAGCACACTTCTTGTTACTGAAGGATTAAATGTGACCAGCCTGACAAAGAAAGAGCAGAGGCACAACATTTTTGCAATGCCCTATCTGCAAGAGTGGCTTGTGGCTCCTTATTTACTCAGCAAGTGCTGAGTGCATGTTCAATGTTACTGCTTACTATTATGCAATCAAAGTCACTATCGTTCTGATCCTCAGATGTGCCTGTTTGCTGAATTATGCAATGCTTGAAAATACCTTGTGATTATCATCAACAACTACAGATAGTGGTGTGTGACATTACTCTAATTGTTATAGTAAGAGAAATTTTCTAATTTGCAAACAGAAACTAGGACTAGGTAGAATTAGAAAATTCTCATTTTCTGTATTTGAAACTACAACATTTCAGCGGGGAAAAGGATATTCAAATGACTGAAAAGAAACAGAATAGTTCAAAGGTTCATCAGACAGAAAATTCATAAGAAATAACAATAAACATTAGCATGCTTTTGTGAAACACAATTCAGCATGTATAAAAGCTAAAAATAATTCTAAGACAAAAATGGAACACATTTACCGTTTGGCTTATCACTGGCTAGTTACCCTGAAATTTACCACGGACTAGTAATGAAGACCCATCCCTTCGGGAGAATTGAAAACATTTGCCACCTTCTATATGAAGCTTGTCCAGGTTTTGTTCACTTCTTTTTCTCTGAGTGTAAACAGAAGCTCTCCATGAAGAGAAAATGTTCGTTCATCACTACTATGGACTAAAGCAGGATATCTGATAACACTTTATTCCTGACACAATGTAGGGTAAGGAATACTTCTCTTTTAATTATTTTAAAACTCTGACATGTAGTAACTTCATTGTTTTAGGCTAAAATATGTACTGATCATACATAAATATCAGACATTAACTGAAGTTCATATTAAATACGTCAGCTTAGATATATGTAGAAAATTTAAAGATATATTTATAGCTACTAAATTTAGAATTCATAATATATAAACGGCAGAATTTAATGTGTGCCTTTTCATATTTTCTATTATTTTGTCCAACTGTTAATAGATTATTTGAAGTTGTACTAAAACACATTTTCTATAATTTTCCACCATCTTAAGAAAGTAAAACAGAACTGCACATTGAAAAATTATGCAAGAAAAACAAGTATAGAAAATTTATTTTACTATTTCTCTATATAGTTCAAAGGTACCGTTCCCAGGGATTTGTTTCACAATCAATTTTCTTTTTCTCTAGACTAAGAGATTTTCTGGGAAAATGGGTACTTCTGTCAACACTACAGCAGAAGACGTAAAGAAGCAAGAAGACAAAGAAGAAAAAGAAGAATCTATCTTGGTCATGTTAAGCATTATTGGGATAGTACTTAACCTCTTAGTAATGGTTTTTGTATATATCTGTACCACACTCTCACAGGTTGCATTCAGGACAAAACCCAGCTCTAACAAGAATGATTTCTAAGACTACCCTTTAAAAGTACATTTCCAGAAGATGATGACACACATTCCAGGGTAAGTGCCTTGCTCCCGAGTGCAGCCATGAATATGGACAATAAAGACTTACTGCCAGAAAACATGCGAGATCTGGCAACGCAAACAAGACACAAAAGCAACAATGCCACAGACATTTTTCTAAAAGCACATATTGAACATATATTATTTACAATCACATACATATTTATGTTTTCTTTAAGCCCCCAATAATCTATCTAATACAGGAAAGGGAAATTTAGTCAGTACGGGAAAGACAACTAACAAAATGTACAGGAAAATAAAGCTTTAGTCAACATTAATAAACACTGAATATTTTCAAAGTCATTGTCTTCCTTAGGATTTATATTTAATACTTCAAAAATGGCATGCTTTATAATGATTTTTTTGTAGTTAAGCAATTGTCACTGTAAGATTACACAGAAAATGAACACTACCTAGAAAAAGCATCTTGTTCTGTGACGAATCCTCAGCATGTGTTGACTTTATTTCTCTGATGAATTTCAGTAACATAAAATAGGAGAGGCTCACCTAAAGTGTAAAAACCTCAACTCGATCTAATATTACTATTTGTTTATGCAACGTTGAGCAGACTTAAAATCTAGTGTGAAAATTAAATAAATTCATTCTTCAAATGCTTAATTTTCAATTAAAGAATGTATCCATTCTTACTTTGCCTAACTTGAAATATAAAATCACCTTATATTTCATGGAAATATCACACGGAAACAAAGCAATAAGAGATACTTAAATTATTTCTCTGTAAATTATAAATTCTTTCAAGTAACTGAATACTAAAACTTAATACATAAGTATCTGCAACAAATATCCCTACAAGTAACACGGTTAATGTGTGTGTTAAAAGATAATCATCTAACACATACGTTTTGCCTAGTAAACTAATTTATTCAAAAGGCAGCTCAATTGTTTAGTACTGATCTAAAAACCTGACTCTTATAGTTATAATCCTTCCTAACTCTATATTTTCTCTAGCAGATCAATAGCTGTAGAAATTACACTCAAACAAAATACAGTTTAAAAAGGTTGAAATAAACATTGGCTACAGTAAAGTAACAGAGACAGAATTTTTTCATCTAGAGTACTCTTAAATTCTCACTAAAATGCAATTCAATAAATAAACCAGAAACTATTCTTTGATACTACACATTTAAAAATAAAACATGGCTCTGCAGTTAAGATCCCTGCAAATGAGATTATTAAAAGGATATCTTAAGTGAGCACAAATCATTAAGAATATTTGTCCATTAATAAAATATCAGTTAGCAGTTGTTTTATTGTAGAGTAATGAATGTAATATGTAATTAGCAGTAATTCCACCATATGTAAGTGCTGTAACAGAAACATCAATGAGTTTTACACAAATACTTCGATGAACATAACTTCTGTATCTAACAATTCATAAACAATCTTTCATCTCCCTTTCAATTTTTCCATTATTTAATTTATTGAATTTATAGTCCTCCACCAAGCTTTATCCAACAAATTGTTTTGGAGATTCATGTCAATCATAGATATGCTGAATTCTGGCTCAAGCTGGCATTTAAGCCAGCCACTAGACAAAAAGAATGAAATACACGGAAACCCACATCAAAGGGTCAAAGATTTCTGGCAGAGGATCAAAGTATGAACATTTTTTATACAAGTCACGGCCAACTTGCTCTACCCAGCTGCAAGGGTATTCTACTGGGGGAAAAAACGTGTGTGTGTGTGTACACGTGAAACCTTTTATAGTTTCTCATATCAATCTAATTCTATGACTATTTTAGCCAATTCCTTTTTTACAGGATCTTTTAAAAAGCATTCCATTGATTTATCATATAAACATCTAGTCTGTGTAATATTTAATCATGTAATGGCAATACCACTGGCATAAATAAATTCAAAAACAACTAACTCTTACAGGCTTTATATACACACACACACACACACATATATGGCACAGGTAGAGTTGTTTATATAAAAGAAATGGAGAGTTATGGTTAATCTGGCAGATTGGTTAGGTGGAATCTTATTAAGAAAATTTATACTATAACCAGACTGCAATGTGAGCAGTGAAAATATAAGCATTAGGTACACTGCCAACTAACAGGAGGGGAAAGACCACTGTACTCTGAGAATCAAGGAAAGCATCTCCGAAGTGTTGCAGATATGTTACCTTTACAAGCACAAATCAAATCATTTGGCAATCCATCTAAATTTCACTTTAAGCAACCTCTCCTCCTCATAAGATTTACCAGTATAACGATTTAACAGATAAACTGATGTATTCTATCTATACCAAAGATATTTTCACATAGGATGCCTTTGACAAATATGAGAATTTTACACAAAAGGAACTAATATTTGCTGACAAGCAACTATGTGCCAGAGACACTCATGAGTGGCCATTAACATGTTCAAAATTTTGGTACTCTGTTACTCTTTTACCAAGAATGAAATGGCTGACAGGTCCTGACAGTATCTTATTTTTCAACCATATGTAGAAATAATTACATTAAATATAGGCAAGTGTTCCAAATCTTATTTGTACTTTCCAGCTAATTTTCAAGAAAACTGGAGCATATTATAACACAGTTTGGGATTGAAAATGGCATGCAACTCTACTCAGTAAAATAATCTTTTAAAACTTTCACCTATTTCTGACCTAGTATTAAAACAGTGAAAATAAATGGCATATACAATACAACTCAAAAGTTTCAAACGAATTATTACCAAGAAAACTATAAATAAGGATATGCAGTGAAGTACCATGTGTTATGACAGCTCAATAATTTCTACTTATTTGTTTCTCAGGCAATGAGTATCAACAAAACAAGCAAAATAATTTTCATAAATGACAAAATCATATATTTTCTGTGGATAAACCAGTATCTTTCCATGTAACAGCACTAATACAATTTCTAAGCCCTCAGAGAACAACAGGTCCTCTGGAATTTGCTGCCCTGAGGCCTAGAAAGATGGGCACACTTCTAACTGTACATTTACTTTGAAGTAACTTTTTAGTAATAACTTCTGGATTTAAAGAATGTGGCTATATTTTAATTAAGTCATTTGCCATAATGACAGAATTAACTTTATTCTCAAATAGCATATGCATGAAATTAAACTTAAATCCTAACTTTTTGAGGAATATAACAAAAGATAAGATATAATACGAACTTTAAACACACAAAATCCAGTGTAAGAAAAATAAGACGGTGTAATGAAGTATTTAATAACGGGTTTTGTTCCACTACAGCTAGTTAGGGAACTACCAAACAAATACAGTGAAAACGAGAAAATTTTAACGCTAGTATGTACCACCATTTAGCTAAGACAACCAGCCAAATTAATAGATACTTTATAATGTTCCCAATAAAAAAAGTCCTGTGCTTTTTCTCTAATTTGTACCTTCCATACTGAAAACATCCATTTATGTCTCGTTTTAATATTTAAAAATATGTGAGTTTAATAATGGTCATATTACTGCTAAACAGTTAAACCTGGGTAACAATAAATTTCTCTGGATTTCCTTTTACTCATTTGTTCCTTCCTAAGAAGTATATACACAGGGATTGAACAGGATACTCTAATTTCTCTTTCTGAAATGATATTTACCTCCCTACTATGAAATCAGCACTAAAAAGGTAGACATTTTATAATGATAAAGGATTTTTAGCATGTTCCACTAAATTAATGGGAAGTAATTTAATGTACCCAGTGGTACTGTTTTCTGAAAATAGGAACACATCATCTTCCAAAATGGGAATGAGATGAGGTGAGGGTGAGGGACTCTAAAGTAACATTTTATCTGTTAACTCTCACATTCATCCATTTTTGTGAAGTATTTCTAGTAATGAAACAGGGTTTCCACCTAGTGGCCAGTGGGGTAACTGCAGGCTTACGAAAAAGCATAAATGCAACTGACTGGCTCGAGGAAAAATGATCCTTGTTTACAATGCAGTTTTCAAAATAAGAGGACTATGATAAATGGACATTAGAATGTTGTGAGTGAGAGAAATCAAAACGAACACATTCTACGAGGATTTTCCTTTCTACCTAAGAAATTGTTCATAAAAATAACTACTTTCTCTCTTTTAGAGTTCCTATCACTCCTTATTAAGTATGATACTGGAGATAAAATATCCTAATACAAACATATAATTCACTTGTTTCAGTTACCTACCTTGAAGCTGTGGCTTCAAATTTACTGTTTTATAAATTTTCTAACAAGTCTCTCAATTACAGACTTAGCTTATTGAATTAAGCTTTTGAAGAAAAATCCAAAAATACATATTTTAAAAATTACTGTTTGCTACATACAGTTGGCCAACAGAGTTATGTTACTAATTTCATGTTAATCCAATGTGCAAAAACCAAGCAAGAACACTAACAAATGTCCTTCTTTTAGTTAGCATAAAAGAACTATTATGTAAGCTTCAAACTTACTAATCTATTTTAAGTAAATAGAAGCACGCTGTAACCTTTCACTAATCTGGTTAATTTAGGCTAAATATGAAGACTTATATTGCTGCTATGATGCCATCAAACCAAACACTTCAAAAACTTCTCCATTCCTTCACAAATAATAAGCTTTTAAACGTTCTTCTCCACCCATTTTAAGGCCACCAAAGAGAGGCTAATTATGAAAAGGTTATAGTAGGACAACTACTATTGGGCTATTAAAAATTCCTCCTAGAAACACAGTGAATTCATAAATGAAGAAATATTAGGATTTTCTCCTAACAATCATAAATCTGTATAAAGCTCTAGATACATACACAGTCATAATAGCCTTCAGTACTTTTTAATTTTATAAGTTAAAGTAATAATCCAAAAATAACAAATTGGGTAAATAATGGTATAGCCAGTATTATGCTACAAGTAAAAATGTTGTTATAGAATTACTTAATGACTAAATATAATCAGTGCTTTCTCTGAGAACAGGATTGGTGTCTCAGCTACAGAACTGTTAGAAGTCAGTAATAGAAAAAAGGTTATCCTTTCCCCTGAGGAATTTGAATGCTCCCTTTATTCTGGCAATACTTTTGCAAGGGACAACATTCTCTTTTTACCTGTGATACAAAGAGGGTCACGGCTAAAAGTGAAGATCAATTTTATGTGCAATTATTATTGATCTGTATGGCCAGCATTATTAATCACTTAAACTTTTTGGCCAAATTTTAAACTTTCATCAAAACAAAACAGACTTAGCTAATTTGCCACACAGTGAGCATTCTAATATGAGAACTTGAAGGTTTTATTAAAAGAAACGAGGAGCGGACTCTGGTATTCATATCAATCTTTAACAGTAATTGAGAAGAAAGAAGATTATGAAGTATCTAATTGGACATTAGGAGCCAGAAAAGAAGGTCAAAAAGGGAGTGGGAAGGGGGATAAGAAACTATATTCAATAGTTAATGGTAGACCAGTGAAAAGCAGAGCATAAACTACTGTATGTTTCTACATTTTCTTGTCTTGCTCACCTGTCATTTAAAAAGACGTAATAGGAAGGAAACATGCGCTATTTTACTACAGCTCTCAAAAGAGCCTATTACATTAGGCTTGTGTTTTTCTACATCATCTGCTAGCAATGGAAGTAAACCATACCTTGAATATAATGTCTCAAGCAAAATTATTAGCACTGCTTTCACACTCGAACACCAACTTGTTAGACCATCCTATAAAATAAATGATCTGTATTCTGTAAAACGTCAATATCATCAAAGAAAGAAAAACTGGGAACTGTTTCAAATTAAAGGAAAATAGAGATATGACAACTAAATAATGTAAAAGATTCTGGACCGGATGCTTTACCCTACTGTACCCCCCAAAACTGACAAAAATAATATTCTATAGACAAATGACGAAACTGGGAAATGGACTTTGGCTAATCTTCTAAAATAGGAATTTTACTAAGTTCCAGGAAGATTCTGGACTAGATAAATTGTTCTTATTTTAAAATGCCACTTAAAAGTTAACATTTGAACTAAAACTGATAATTACATATGTAACTTATGTCTAATAATATAGTATTTAAGCTATATTTTCCTGAAAAACATATTTAGAATATTCTAAATGGGCACACTTAAATAAGATACTTTGTTTCTCACAAACTAGAGATCAGAATATATTCCAAACTCCAGAATAATTTTCTCTGATCACTGGAAACATCATTTAACAGGTGTTGATGCCAATTATCTGACCTACTTAAGTTAATCATTTTACATTAATTTGTCTTAAAATATTATTTCAAAATAATTTTACCACATTCAATATAAATGTATCAATTAAAATTATACCAGTGGACAAGGTACCAGATTCGAGTATGTAAATCTAAACCCTGGTCAAGAAGTTTCTTTCTTCCAGGAAAACAGTAAGTCACAAAGGAAAGGTCAAATTCCAATTTGTCACATTAAACTTCTAAAACAGTTCCAAGATACAATATCTAAGTCTTTTTGATCCCATATAGTTACCAAAATCACAGTTTATTTATTAACATACTTAGCAGAAAGTGCACCTACATGAATAGATTATTTTTAAAAAGTAAATAGTAGCAGATTTCCTTTTTGACCTTGAACCATAAAGATAAAAGCTCAGTGTTACAGAAAGACTGGATTTCAGAACAAGACAGAAATTTTAAAATTTTTGAGAGGCCATGTATTTTGAAAGTAAAAGGATTAATAAAATAATATTTTAATAATGTGGGAGGAGATAAAGAGAAGGCTTATCTCTATTCAATTTTTCCATATAATCTAATATTAAATTTTGGCACTGAGATCTGACTGTGTACAGCTCCAAATATTTTACATAATCATAAAATATATTGTGCATTTGACATCTACTTTTTTAAAAAGATGAATCTGATGGATGAAACAGGTCAATCTAAACAAAAATCAACCTAAATCATATCTTATCCCAATATTTTTATGAAGAAGTGTGAGGCAGACTGGGAAATGGTGTTTTGAAGCACAGTAATGTCTGTGATGGTGGAGAACAGGGACAGCAATCCCTTCATACAAGTACCTTCTGCATCCATCTAACTGTGCATTTAAACTGCTACCAAGCACCAAAATAGACTACTTCAAGATTCACTCCTATCACTTTCCTTCCCTATTCTTCCTCAATAATTCAAGTAAATGTGTAAATATCTCTTCTCATGAGTAAGAATACGAATAAAGGCAGAGATAAGAAGTAGAACAGAGAGTTGAAATAAAAAAATAAATCTAAAAATCCTGGCTAAAAGAAAAAGATGTTAACTGCTTGTTTTTCTTGCCAATATCTATATGTTTCTGAGTCTCTAAATAAAACATATAACTTTTCTATTCTTACTTAGGAAAAGAATACATTTCTTAAAAGATAATTCCACAACCAAGGAAATAATAAACTAGTTTCAATCAATAATCAGTTGTACACTGGCAGAGTAAGTACCTATGATAGTCTTTATTAAGTCTGTAAAAATTAATACTTTTATTATCAAGTACCTATGGACTAGAATGACTTATCTATCTGCCTTTCTTCAAATTACTATTGTCTGAAATTCTACAGTGTTTGAGAAAAACATTAAAAATGCACAGAACTTCAACGAACCATATTCAGATCAGAACGCTACTGTGAAGAAGCTAGCTTTTGCCCTATGATTTTCAGTTATAGGCTGTTAAAAAAAAAAGTACTTTCACAGGTGAAAACAAAGGGATAATGAAAACTTTTATTCTATGTTCTAGGACAGCTGTCTATAAAGTATCAACTTGGGGTCCCCAAAAGAACTAAATATTTCCAGAATAATTTTTAAGAAAAAAATCAGTGAAATTCAAACCCACATGTATACTGGGGAAGAATAACATTAAATATTTCAACTGAACTTTACTATTTAAACTGATAATGATAAAATAAGTAAATGAAAGTATTCACCCACAAAAATATTTCAGAGGACTAATTACAATGAGATTTACCTGAATCATTTCGTAGATACGATGACATGGCTGGGATAAGGCAGGACTGACTGAGAAGCTCTAGAAGTACAGAAGGAAGGGCATTACTGTTCTGTCCTCTACTCTCAGGAGATGACTGAGCTTCTCCATTTACCACACCACTCACAGGATTTATATAACTTGCAAGAACCTAAAAATAAAAATTGTTGGATTTTAGCTTTACATACTTTAAAAGCCCTTATTTTATGTTTGATATTCAATCTGATTACCAAGAGTATATATTTTCAACTCAATCAATGTTTCGCCATGTATGTTTTAAAAATAAGACGTCTTTTCCTTAGATTTTCAAGAGAAGGAGGTGTTTTGCATGATGGTGCACAGCATATAACCAGACATATAGAAGCAAGCCACCTAAGAACATAAACTTAAAAGCTTAAAACAACTCCGATATTTACTTTATTGAATAAATTCAGTTTACCCATATTTTGAGGGTGATGGAATCTTAGAATGAGCCTGTCATTCTAGAATTGCAGAAAATAATGGTCAAACAGTTGACCAATTTTAGTCAATTAGTTGGTGCAGGAAGCAAAGCTAATCTTTAAGAAACTCTCTTCTCGGGGCTGGCCCCGTGGCTGAGTGGTTAAGTTTGCGCGCTCCGCTGCAGGCGGCCCAGTGTTTCGTCGGTTCGAATCCTGGGCACGGACATGGCACTGCTCGTCAGACCACGCTGAGGCAGCGTCCCACATGCCACAACTAGAGGAACCCACAACGAAGAATACACAACTATGTACCGGGGGGCTTTGGGGAGAAAAAGGAAAAAATAAAATCTTTAAAAACAAAAAAGAAACTCTCTTCTCATTTCTATGGTATTAAAAACTTTCTATACTAGTTAAACTTGCCGGAACCTAGAAAAGTAATAGAAGAATGTGAGAAACAAAGATAGACATAAATAACTTTTTTTTTAAAGAGTCCAGATATAGCACTTCAGATGAGAGGATGACTGGAAGAAGGGAGATATGATACATTTTCCAGTTATTGGACAATTTCGTCCTTATCACTTTCCTCTCAGTGAATAAGCTAATTGAGAGGAAGAAATTTAGAACTACAAGTCGTGAAGAGCAATCTTTGCCCAGTGGTATCTTAAATGTACTGAGAGCAGGGAGCACAATGGGCTTTATAAAAGTAGCTGAGGATGAGTTGAATAGTCATCAATACTTAAAAGTCAGTACAAATACAAAAAATAATCTAACCATTATCATTGAGAATATCAACTCTGAATATATACCTGCAGAAGACAGGTAACGTGCTCCTCCTCGAGCCTCTGCTTAGTTAAGGCCTGTTCCACATCCCATCCAGAAGCTGTAGAGCCTGTTCCAAAGCCAGTCCCTTTGGCCCAGTATAGCTGCTGTTCTTCTGTTGATGTAGGATTATGAGAGCTTGATACCTGTGGCTTTTAACAAAAAATAAAAATTTATAACTATTTAGTTTTATTTATCCTCAAAAATATTTATCAATACGAATATAAACAGTCCAGCTGCTAGGGAGAACAGTTTGGAGACTCCTCAAAAAATTCAACAAAGAATTACTATGTGATCCAGCAACTCCATGCCTAGGTTCATATCGAAAGAAGTAAAAACTGACGCTCACACAGCAAGACTATTTACAACAGCCAAAAGGTAGAACCAGCCCAAATGCCCATCAATGGCTGAACAGACAAGCAAATTGTGGTATATATATATATATATACAACAGAATATTATTCAGCCATAAGAAGTAATGAAGTACTGATACATGCTATGTGGATGAACCTCAAAAACATTATGCTAAGTCAAAGAAGACAGACACAAAAAGTAACATGTACAATTCCATTTATATGAAATATCTAGAGTAGTAAATACACAGACAGAATGCAGACTGGTAGTTGCCAGGAGTTAGGGGAAGGGGAATACAGGAGAACAAATGCTTATATTTAACAATAATTAAAATTTTAAAAATATTAGGGAAAGATGAGGTAAGGCACCTTAGGGCCTAAAAAGAGTCAAAGACTTAAAATCAAATAGAGAAAACAGTGAAAGGAATAGGAATATGAGCCAGATCTTTTAGGATGAATCTAGTAAAAGCATATCTCAGGAGAATTCTATAATAGTGTCATTATATGTTTTCAATTATACTAAGCAAGACTGCCTCTATTTCTAGAAGGAGTAATTCTCAATTTCTTTCTTGTTTAGAATGTGACATGTAGAAAAATCTCATTTGGGAATAGAGGACATTATTAAAAATGTGAATATAAAAGAGACAAAAAAATGACTGAGAATCACTGGTTTAATAAGAGAACCTCAAATGCTGCAAAGGTCAATTCTTTATTATTAATTATTA